>NC_047053.1:37988806-38607845 GCF_011762595.2 Tursiops truncatus
GGACCACCAGGGAAGTCCCATCAGTGAGTTTTTAACGTCCTTGCTTGGAAAATCTTGCCACCTCTATCCACCTGGTATGAAAATACACCAAACAAAAACCCCATTGTCTGTTATGTGACTTTTCTTTGTCCTAGAGCAACTGATTTTTCTCTTTCTGCTGAATATTTATGTTCCATCTCTCATACTGTTAGAGAGGTGTTTTGTTTTGTTTGTTTGTTTTGAACTATGGGATCAGAAGAATTGCATTGGGGGAACATTTGGAACCTTTTCCTCTTGAAGACACAACTGTCTTCTCTTTAGATTATCTGGAGACAGAGTAGACAGAGCTAAATGGTCTTTCAGTGAGAATCTTGAAATGTCTCTTTTAGCTGTCTCTCTGTTCCTTTATATTACAAAGCAGTTTAATAAGATATTAAAGAATTGAACATGTATTTAACAAAGGAGAGATAATTTTCTTGTTGACATCCCAAATTCCTATCCATATGACTGAGTCTTGTAAGGTAGAACTAAGGCCCTTGAGACTTTGCTGAGGGAGACAGCCTACTTAAAAATGTTCAAGGTCAGGTGTTTTTTTTGTTTTTTTTTCCCCTGTGGGATTTTGTTGGGTACTTTGGTACAAAAACTGTAATTTACTCTGTAATCAAAGCTGAGATCAAAGGAGAGTGCTGTTACCTGAGGTCACTCAGCATGAAAGTGGATGTCGTTAAGATTTAGATTTAAAATAAAAATTTTTTTCTTTGTAAAATAACTTGGTATTGAAACCTGAGTTTTATAACAGCAGAATACCATTTGGGTAAAGCCCTCAGATTGTAGTGGTAACTGGAATACCTCTTAGATCTTTTAAAATATATGATAAAAAGCAACAACTAAATTGGATTCTTCATTTATCAAATGTAAAAGGAAGTAGTTTCTGTCTTTGTCCTCAGGAGGTTCCCTGCTCCTAAAGTGTACAAATATTTGGAAATTGAATAGAAAAGTAGGTTTTGTCTTCTGAGGAACAGAAGAAAGCACTTTTTTTTTTTTTTTTTTTTTTTTTTGGCAGTACGCGGGCCTCTCACTGTTGTGGCCTCTCCCGCTGCGGAGCACAGGCTCCGGCCGCTCCGCGGCATGTGGGATCCTCCCAGACCGCGGCACGAACCCGTGTCCCCTGCATCGGCAGGCGGACTCCCAACCACTGCGCCACCAGGGAAGCCCAAGAAAGCACTTTTTAAAAGTGCATTGCTTGAGTTTTATGGAGACCTACCTCTGAATTCTGTGATAAATTTGATATTAAGAAGACTTGAAATAATGCTCTCTGATCTTTATTTCAGAGAAACTGACTCCTGAGGATGTGAAAAGCTATCATGGTTTTTAAGTGGAAAGGCTTAAGAAGGGAATGAGAATTTTTCTGAAAATCAGGGACTCTGAAGAACACAGATGGTGAGGTTTGTAGTTCTAATTTAATAGATCAGAAAGGAAAGACTTAATTCCGTGATGAACCCTCTTTTTTCCTTTTTTTAGTTTAATCTCAGGTTTAACTTCAGGAATGTTAGATTCTTTTTTTAAAAAATAAATTTATTTTATTTTTGGCTGTGTTGGGTCTTCGTTGCTGTGCATGGGCTTCTAGTTGCGGCGATCGGAGGCTACTCTTCATTGCAGTGCGCGGGCTTCTCGTTGTGGTAGCTTCTCTTGTTGCAGAGTATGGGCTCTAGGTGCGTGGGCTTCAGTAGTTGTGGCACATGGGCTCAGTAGTTGTGGCTCGCGGGCTCTAGAGCGCAGGCTCAGTAGTTGTGGCGCACGGGCTTAGTTGCTCTGCGGCATGTGGGATCTTCCCAGACCAGGGCTTGAACCCGTGTCCACTGCATTGGCAGGTGGATTCTTAACTACTGTGCCACCAAGGAAGCCCACTTCATTTGTTCTTAACTGAAAGCAGTTCTCAAAGCAGACCCTCTGCATTGGGTTAGTGCTTGTAGTGTCGATCCTGAATTGGTTTGAATAAAGCTTCTTTAGGGAATCGTCAGGGCAAGGAAAGTTGTGTTAATTTAAATTTATATAAATTGGGCTTCCCTGGTGGCGCAGTGGTTGAGAGTCCGCCTGCCGATGCAGGGGACGCGGGTTCGTGCCCCGGTCCGGGAAGATCCCACATGCCGCGGAGCGGCTGGGCCCATGAGCCATGGCCACTGGGCCTGCGCGTCTGGAGCCTGTGCTCTGCAATGGGAGAGGCCACAACAGTGAGAGGCCCGCGTACCGCAAAAAAAAAAAAAAAAAAAAATTTATATAAATTGGTTTGCTCTTGGAAAATATAGAGATCTGTTTGTATTCCATCCCTAAGATAGGAATTTGGAGTGGGTTAAGTTTTCATTTAGGAAAAATAGTAGAAAATTGCTAAATCCAACCAACTTGCAGTGGAGATTTTTTTCATGGTGATTGGTGAAATAGAAAGGGATCAGGAGACCTGAGTTTGAGTCCTAACTCTGCAGTTTACTCCTGAGTGATCTGGGGGGTCGCGCTTAGCTCAGTCAGTCTGCCTCTCTCCCTAGTGTGCATACATGTAACCCCAGTCCTGGAGCTTCAGAGTCCTCACCTGTAAAATGGGAGTGATAATACTCTACTGTAGTGTATCATTGTTTGCTCAGTGTCCCTGGTAGGAGGGTGTCATGCCTGCAGTCTTTGTGGAGACAGAAGAGAAGTTGAAAGCCACTGCTGGTAGTCAACCATGGTGCTGGTAGTGATTGTTTTTTTTTTCTGGCCATGCTGCATGGCTTGCAGGATCTCAGTTCCCTGATCAGGGATTGAACCCGGGCCACGGCAGTGAAAGCCCAGAATATCCTAATCACTAGGACACCAGGGAACTCCCAAAAGTGATTTTTTTTTTTCTTTGTGGTACGCGGGCCTCTCACCACTGTGGCCTCTCCCGTTGCGGAGCACAGGCTCCGGACGCGCAGGCCCAGCAGCCGTGGCTCACGGGTCCAGCTGCTCCGCGGCATGTGGGATCTTCCCGGACTGGGGCATGAACCCGTGTCCCCTGCATCGGCAGGCGGACTCTCAACCACTGCGCCACCAGGGAAGCCCCTGAGCCTATTTTAAGAAGGCATCTTTAACTGCATAATGTATTAGTGGCTTTCTGCAGTGGGTGACTTTAAAAAAAGATTTGCCAAAAAAAAAAAAAAAAAAGATTTGCCTTGCTAGAGAACTACTGCTTTGCCTAATAAATGACTCTAACTGTCAGACTTAAGTTTGTCCCTTTAGGTCATTTCTTACTCCGTAGCATGTAGATTGGATCAACTGTGGATCTGGAAAGAACTAGGGACTTGTCTGAATCTCTTTTCCGGGTCATTCTAGGAGACCATTTCAACTGTGGCCATGGCCAAAGTAGGTAGAACTGGAAACCCAGAAAAGGTGGGAACTGAGGTGACTGGAATTAGTTGAAAATGTTTGTTTCTGAATAAACTACTATTTTCCTTATTCTTGGGCTGCTAGCTTTATGACTGCTATGGGGACTTGAAGTGGAATGGTCATAGTGAACCCAGAAAATTTAATAGAAGAAAGGTTTTTTCTTCTTCTCCACGTGTTTCTTTCACTTCAACCCCACGCCCCGAGATAGATGTTCTGCTTATGAGGATTTACTATTTTGATCAATTTTTCAAGCCTAGTATGTTAGATTCCTGGCAAAGAAAGACTAGACTTAATTTTGAAACCAGAAATGAGAAGGTATTTCCCTTAGAGGGGAGTCAGCTGCTCGTTCCTTGAAGTGAGTTCAGACATCATTCCCTGTGGGAACCACTTAGCCAAAGTACTGTCCAGTTCTTTGTGATTGGAGCAAAAAGCTCTGTTGGGCAGCCAGCCTAGAGTGGCATTCCACTGTAAGGAGTTGGGATTTTGAAGATGTTAACGGTCATGTTTTTGATCAAATTTACTACCTACAAAGGTTCTTGGTTTTATAGAACCTTTGGAATATTTGCCCTTTTATCATTCTCAGGGCATTGAGAGAAGTGTTTAAGTGGTTACTTCTTTATTCACAGAGAGATTTTGATCACCCATGTAAAGAGTTTAGAACCAAACCTCTGCAATTATTTGGCTTTGACTTTTGAGGGTTCAAGAAGTAGGATTTCCTTGGGGTGACTTTTTGTTCTTGAGTTTTAGTTTTATCTTTGCCCCCTACTTCAATGTCTTACGAAGACTAAAGTTCCCTGGCTTTAGTCTCATTTGTGAAATGAGGATCACTTACAGACTGTAATAAGGAGACAACTGTATACTTTTTGAGTGTTAAATATTAAGCCACTGATAACTGGATAAATTCTCATGTGGTATTTACGCTCTTACCAGATTCCAGTGATGTGACTATACCAGGCGTCAGTAAATTGTGGCTCATGAGTCAGATCTGGTCCATGGTCTGTTTTGTATGGCCCAATACTAAGAATGGTTTTTACAACTTTCCTTAATAAGTTTATTTATTTATTTTTATTTTATTTATTTATTGTTGGCTGCATTGGGTCTTCGTTACTGCACATGGGCTTACTCTAGTCGTGGTGAGCAGGAGTTGCTCTTTGTTGCGGTGTGCGGGCTTCTCATTGCGGTGGCTTTGTTGTGGAGTTTGGGCTGTAGGCACACTGGCTTCTGTAGTTGTGGTGCACGGGCTTCAGTAGTTGTGGCGCATGGGCTCAGTAGTTGTGGCTCGTGAGCTCTAGAGCACAGGCTCAGTAGTTGTGGTGCACGGGCTTTGTTGCTCCGTGGCATGTGGGATCTTCCTGGACCAGGGATCGAACCCATGTCCCCTGCATTGGCAGGGCGAATTCTTAACCACTGCGCCACCAGGGAAGTCCCAGTTTTTACTTTTTTTTTTTTTTTTGCAGTATGCGGGCCTCTCACTGTTGTGGCCTCTCCCGTTGTGGAGCACAGGCTCCGGACGCGCAGGCTCAGCGGCCATGGCTCACGGACTCAGCCGCTCCGCGGTATGTGGGATCTTCCTGGACCGGGGCACGAACCCGTGTCCCCTGCATCGGCAGGCGGACTCTCAACCACTGTACCACCAGGGAAGCCCCGCGGTTTTTACATTTTTTAAATGTAAAATTCAAGAGAATGAGAACACAAGCCACAGAGTAAGAGAAAATATTTGCAAAAGATACATCTGATAAAGGACTGTTATCTAAAATGTACAAAGAACTCTTAAAACTCAACAATGAGAAAACAAACAACCCGATTAAAAAGTGGGCAAAAGACCTGAACACGCACCTCACCAAAGAAGATACATAGGGACATCCCTGGTGGTCCAGTGGTTAAGACTCTGCGCTCCCAATGCAGAGGGCCTGGGTTCGATCCCTGTTTGGGGAATTAAGATCCCACATGCCGCAACTAAGCCTGTGTGCCTCAGTGCAGCCAAAATAAATAAATTAATTAATTTCAAAAAGAGAAGATATATAGATGGCAAGTCAGCATATGAAAATATTCCAACATCATATGTCATTTAGGAATTGCAAATTAAAACAGCGGGATACTGCTACACACCTATTGGAATGACCGAAATCCAGAAGGCTGGCGAGGATGTGGAGCAATAGGAACTCTCATTCATTGCTGGTGAGAATGTGAATTGGTACAGCCATTGCGGAAGGTAGTTTGGCAGTTTATTACAGAACATACTCTTACCATGTGATCCATCAGTCATGCTCCTTGATGTTTTACCCAAATGAGTCAAAAACTTATGTCCTCACAAAAACCTGCACAAGGATGTTTATATCAGCGTTATTCATAATTGCTAAAACTTGGAAGCATCCCAGATGTCCTTCAGGAGGTGAATGGATAAACAAACTGTGGTACATCCAGACAGTGGAATGTTATTCAGTGCTAAAAAGAAATGAGCTATCAAGCCATGAAAAGACATGGAGGAAACTTGAATGCATATTACCAAGTGAAAGAAGCCCATCAGAAAGGGGTACTGTATGATTCCAACTACACAGCATTCTGGAAAGGGCAAAACTATGAAGACATTAAAAAGCTCAGTGGTTGGGCTTCCCTGGTGGCGCAGTGGTTGAGAGTCTGCCTGCCGATGCAGGGGACACGGGTTCGTGCACCGGTCTGGGAAGATCCCACATGCCACCGAGCGGCTGGGTCCGTGAGCCATGGCCTCTGAGCCTGCACGTCTGGAGCCTGTGCTCCGCAACGGGAGAGGCCAGAATAGTGAGAGGCCCGTGTACCCCCCCCCAAAAAAAAAACTCAGTGGTTGCCAGGGGTTCAGGGGTGGGGGGCAGGGAGGGATGAACAGATACAGCATAAGAGATTTTTAGGACAGTGAAACGATTCTATATGATACGACATTGGTGGAGAGTTGTTATTATACATTTGTCCAAACCCATGGAACGTACAACACCAAGAGTGAACCTTAATGTAAACTATGGATTTCGGGTGATAACGAGGTGTCAGTGTAGGTTCATCAATTGTGACAAATGTATCACTGCAGGGTATAGATAGTGGGGGACTCTGTGTGTGTGGTGGGGGACAGGGGTTTTAGGGGAACTCTGTACTTTCTGCTCAGTTTTGCTGTGAACCTAAAACTGCTCTAAGAAATAAAGTTTATTAACTTAAAAGGTTGTCAAAACAAAACAGAAGGATAATGTGCGACAGAGACCATATGTGGTTTACAAAGCCTAAAGTATTTTTTTTATCTGGCCTTTTACAGAAAAGATTTACCGAGCCCTGGACTAGATCACAGTGCGACTAGGAGATGAGTGCCTAGTTTCTCTCTGGTGTCATGCTCAGTCCTCTGGTTCTCCTGGTACTCAGTGTGTCTCATGGCAAAGTTGTTCTCATGAATTTATTTCTGTTTCACTTGCAGGTATATGAGTGACCTAAAGCTGCAGATTAAAAAGGAAAGAGAGCAGTGCCAACTGCAAACAGGGCAAGGATGCCAATTCCTCCTCCCCCTCCACCACCCCCTGGTCCTCCTCCACCTCCCACTTCTAATCAGGTAGGTAGTCCATCCACCTGGCTATCTCAAGACCTGAATGGATACTTAGGGCTTCCTGGTATGAGACATAGTGTACTCAAAGACATGGGGTGTAGGAAGATGGAGAATAAATAAGTAAAGTCTGTCTTCCTAATTCGTTCTGATTCCTGAGAAGTCCTCTTAGGACCATAATGGCTTGTCTTGGTTTTTTTATCCTGGTTCAGTCTAAATGGAGATTTGGGCAGGTGGCATCAGAGTAGGAACTAGTGTGTCTTCCCTAAAACTACTGTAGTATAAAGGTCAGTGTGTCGTTTTTCTGCATCTTTGAGAAAAGGGATGGCAATTCCTAGTTGTTGTTTCTTGCTGCCATTTCATTTCCTTCTCTTCTACTCCAAATCAGTTCACTTTAAAATCAAGTCCATCAGGTCTAAATGCCCCCATGCCCCATATCAAGAAAGAAAGGAGTTAATGGAATTAGGAAGAAGACTGAAGGTTCAGTAATGGGAAGAAAAAAAAGCAATGTGGCTTCTGAACCAAGGACACAGCCACTTTTACTATATCTGAGTTGTGATACCTGGAGTCACATGAGAAAGAAGGAAGGAACCTGGGTGCTTCATCTCGTGTGTGTGTGTGTGTGTGTGTGTGTGTGTGTGTGTGTTGGGTGTGTGTTGGGTGTGTGTTGGGTGTGTTGGGTGTTTAACAGATGAGAAATTGTGCCCTGAAAGAGGAAAGGTGACTTAACCTAGCTAATTTGTTTCAGAACTAGGACAACAGTTCAGGTCTGCCAACTTCTGGTTTTTTTCCTGTAATTTTTGGGGTGTGGTGGGAGCTGAGGCTGGAGGTGTAGGTGGGGGTTTGGAGTTTTCTCTTGGTCATGATGGGGAGATGCTGAAGTCTCTTCAGCAGCAGGAGGAACCTGCTTGGGTTTATATTAGGAAAGTTACTCTTCACAGTGTGGACGGTAGGTTGGGAGTTGAGACTACAGACAGGGAGGTTGAGACTGGAGACAGAAGCCTGTGGCAATTGAAAATGAGAGTCTGGACTAAAGCAGTGAGGATGGAGAGTGGAGACAAGAGACAATGACAAAGTAAAGTCTTAAGAGTCTGATGACAGATGGAAGAGTGAAGAAGAGGAAGGAGATTTGAATGACTCTAGTTGGGGGATTGATTTTTTAATTTTTATTTATTTATTTATTTTTTGTGGTACGCGGGCCTCTCACTGTCGTGGCCTCTCCCGTTGCGGAGCACAGGCTCCGGACGCGCAGGCTCAGTGGCCGTGGCTCACGGGCCCAGCCGCTCCGCGGCATGTGGATCTTCCCGGACCGGGGCACAAACCCGTATCCCCTGCATCGGCAGGCGGACTCTCAACCACTGTGCCACCAGGGAAGCCCTGGGGGATTGATTGAATGCTGGTGCTATTTACAAGAGAAACAGGTTTGTGGAGGAGGATATGAGCTCAATTTTGGACATGCTTAGTAATATTTTTCTCTTTACAAAAGTAATATGTTCAAGAAATTTATGAACTGTGGTTAAGCAAAAAGGAGCAGTTACCCATAATCCAACCATTCATAACAGTTTTGTGTCTAGCCTTCCCCTCCCTCCTTCTTCCTTTTGTATCTGTCTACCTTTTAAAAAATTATTTATTTATGTATTTATTTATTTATTTATGGCTGCATTGGGTCTTTGTCGCTGCACACGGGCTTTCTCTAGTTGCAGTGAGCGGGGGCTACTCTTCGTTGCGGTGCGCAGGCTTCTCATTTTGGTGGCTTCTCTTGTTGTGGAGCATGGGCTCTAGGCACGTGGGCTTCAGTAACTGTGGCGCGTGGGCTTAGTAGTTGTGGTTCGCGGGCTCTAGAATGCAGTCTCAGTAGTGTGGTGCACGGGCTTAGTTGCTCTGCAGCATGTGGGATCTTCCCAGACCAGGACTCGAACCCGTGACCCCTGCATTGGCAGGCGGGTTCCTGACCACTGCGCCACCAGGGAAGCCCGTCTACCTTTTTTTTAAAAAAAGGCTGTGCTTTATATACATACTGATTTCTGATTGGCTCTTCTTCCTCATTAATACATCATGAATGGCTTGTCATGTCATTAAATGTTTAGTGATATCATTAAAAAATTCTTTACTAAAAATCCAGAAAAAACTAGAGAACACCAATAAACATAGAAAATGTTAATCTATAATTAACCTTTGTTAACATTTTGTATGTTTATTGTAGGAAAACTAGAAAATACAGATAAACATAAATAATTATTACCCCAGATTAACTTTTGCTAGTATCAGTGTATATCCTTCTAGAAATTTTCTGTATGTGTGTACCTTTTTATTCTTCACAATATAAGCTAGCTGCTACTTATTGAACTCTTACTATACACCAGGCACTGTGCTAAGCTCTTAAAAAGTGTTATCATTTAATTCTCAAAACTACCCTATGAGATAGGTCCTATTATGACTCCTGTAGAAAACTGGAATCATGTATATGTATTGTTCTATAATATTTTTTGCTTGGTTGTGTCAGATATTTATTTCCATGAAAAGATGCTTACTTCTACATCCTTTAAGAGCTTAACTGGCATCCCACTGTATGATTATACCATTGTTGTTCTTTTCGGTTGAACTTTTAGATTACTTCCGCTTTATGCTATTATAAACTGTTTTTTGCTATTATTATCGTCTTTGTGCATGTCTCCAATTATTTTCTAAAAGTTAATTTCTGGAAGTAGAATTCTTGTGCTAGGCTTTTACGAGGTGTTTGATACATAAATTACTTTCTAGAAAAATCATACCAATCTATCCTACCACAGGTAGTAGAAAAGAGTACCTGTTTTCCTGGATCCTTAAGATCACCATGGGGCAGCTTTTTATTCTATACATTGTTTTGAACATCTTCAGTGTGCCAGGCACTGTACAGGCAGTGGTCCCTGCCTTCACAAAGCTAGCAGTCTCTTTGTAATTTTAACCTTTACCAGTATCATAGGTAGATAATGATAGTTTTACACTACATTTTTTTTATTATAGTTGTTTTTTTTCCATATTTGTTGGCTCTTTTGACTTCTTTTATGCAGTGTTGTTCATATCTTTTGCTTATTATCCTACTGATTTCTAAGTCATCTTTATATGTTAATGCTCTATAGATTTGGGCCACTACCTTTATTTCTATCATATGTTAACATTTGTCACTGACAATTTTTCTTCCAGTGTGTCATCTGCTTATTTACTTATATTCCTAAGTAAATAATTTGAAATAAGCAAATCTGTCGATCTTTTCCTGTATTTTGATTGTCTTGATTAGAAAGTCCTTCCCATTACCTATATTTTTGCATATAGTACTTCCGTGGTTTTATTTTTTTACACTTAAATTTTATAATTCAGCTAGAATTTATTTGAGAGTAAAGTGCTAAGGTAGGTATTTAACTTTATTATTTTTTTCTAAAAATTAACCACTTGTCGGACTTCCCTGGTGGTCCAGTGGTTAAGACTCCACGCTTCCGCTGCAGGGGGTGTGTGTGCGATCCCTGGTTGGGGAACTAAGATCCTACATGCCGCCTGGCATGGCCAAAAAAATTAACCACTTGTTATTAACACCTTGTATTTAATAATCTATCCTTTCTGCACTGAAGAAATATACTTTTATTATTTCTATATAGACCTGGGCCTGCTTTATGGACTTCCTGTTTTGTTCCATTTATATAGCTGTCTGTCCCTATGCTGCTGTTGTTGTTGGTCATAGGAATATTTCAGGATTTAAACAAGATAATGAAAGTAATGTGCTTATTATTAGCACAATGCCTGGGATATAGTGGGGGCTCAATAAACGTTTGCCTTGGTGGTGATGATACAAATAAAGTGTCCGGCACACAAGCCTAGCACATAGGTGCTCAGTAAGTATTGGTGCAGGCCTCCTGTCAGAAGCTTCTGAACAGGAGGAAGACCTATATCCTTCACAGAAGGTACAGCATGAGAGAAAGTTCTAAGGAGGAGGATAATGGACATTGATACTGTCGTTTGGCACATGTATCTTATTAGGTTAGACAGGCATCTCGTGGAATCCAGTTTGGCTTAAGGCATTTATCCCGAGCTTGTGATGAAGGGGATATTGAGGGTGAACTTATGTTTCCCTCTTCCTTCAGGCCAACACTGAGCTGCCCAAGCTGAGTAGAGATGAGCAGCGGGGTCGAGGTGCTCTCTTACAGGACATCTGCAAAGGGACCAGGCTGAAGAAGGTGACCAACGTTAATGATCGGAGCGCTCCCCTCCTCGAGAGTGAGTCTAAGCTTCATCTCCTAATGAACCACCAGGATCCCAGGATTGACTCAGGGACGAGGCTTGTCTGTCATTTTTATTGTTGGGTCGTGAGTGGGAGAGTTTTGTCTTGGCATGTTCTTTGGCTGTCTTCTCATCTGTTCATTTGAATACCTTAGAAATTGCTTTTTGACCTTTGAGAAGCATTCTCGGGGTCTTAAGCCTCCCATCTCCTACTATAACTAGAGCTTGTTAGGGCATATCCTTGGCTTTTCTCTGAGAAGACCACCACAGTCCTAAAAACCTGTAAGCTGAAGCCAACGATGATTTTATAATTGCTACAAGTGTTCATTCTGAAAGGCCTCTGGGGGTTTTCTCACACCTGGGTCCCTGAGCCATTAAGCCCCCTCACCATCTGGGACTTGGAGAGGAAAGCCTAGAGAACTCTGTTGAACAGGTCCTCATCCTGGTTACCACTCTGCCCTAAATAAAGGAAGATTGGCTCCTCGTTCCTTTTGTTTTCTCTCTTTCATCACAGCACAGAGTTTCATCCCCACACCTACATGAAGCTGTGGAGCAGAGAAGCCCAGCTTTCTATTTCAGTGGAAAGGCAAAAGCAATATCGGTTTGTTTGCAAATTAAAGCCCAGGTAGAGGAGGGGTTTCTCCTCAGGATTGACTTGGTCACCAGCCTCAGAGCATATGAAATGAAAATCCTAATGGTGTGCTTTCCAGAACCCAAAGGAAGCAGTGGTGGTTATGGCTCTGGAGCAGCTGCCCTGCAGCCCAAGGGAGGTCTCTTCCAAGGAGGAGTGCCCAAGCTCCGCCCTGTGGGAGCCAAGGACGGTTCAGGTATGTGATAAGTACTTTCTTAGGATGTTTCCCAAGCACGTTCGTTTCTGACTGGTCCCAGGTGGGCCCTCTGGGGTTGAGGAGTGTGGTAGAGATGGGAAGAAGGAGTGGGGGCAGGGCAGGGGTTATAAAGTTGAATAAAGCAAAAGCTGCGGGTAAATAAGAATGCGTTCAGCTTGCATCAGTAGTGTTTGTTAATGGGCCCTGAGCCTGAAACCAGGTTAAAACCCAGAATCATACAGGTATTTGCCCTGCTGCCATGCAGGTTGCACTAAGGAGGCGGGGTGCCGTGGAGATACCCAGCAACGTAGGTCCAGCTCTGTTGACCCAGTGCTGTCTGGTGTATTTGTAGAGAACCTAGCTGGCAAGCCAGCCCTACAAGTCCCCAGTTCTCGAGCTGCTGCCCCAAGGCCTCCGGGGTCTACAGCCAGCGGGCGCCCTCAGGATGATACAGACAGCAACCGAGCCTCACTCCCAGAACTGCCCCGGATGCAGAGACCCTCGTTACCGGACCTCTCTCGGCCTAATACCACCAGCAATACGGGCATGAAGCACAGCTCCTCCGCCCCTCCTCCGCCTCCCCCGGGGCGGCGTGCCAACGCCCCCCCTACGCCTCTGCCTGTGCACAGCAGCAAAGCCGCAGCCTACAACAGAGAGAAGCCCCTGCCACCCACACCTGGACAGCGGCTTCACCTTGGTCGAGAGGGACCTCCCGCTCCACCCCCAGTCAAGCCGCCTCCTTCCCCTGTGAATGTCAGAACAGGACCAGGTGGCCAGTCTCCAGCTCCTCCGCCTCCGCCTTACCGCCAGCCTCCCGGGGTCCCCAATGGACCCTCCAGTCCCACTAACGAGTCAGCCCCTGAGCTGCCACAGAGACACAATTCTTTGCATAGGAAGACACCAGGGCCTGTCAGAGGCCTAGCGCCTCCTCCACCCACCTCAGCCTCCCCTTCTTTACAGAGTAATAGGCCACCTCCCCCAGCCCGAGACCCTCCCAGTCGGGGAGCAGGTAAGTGCCTGGAAGCACCTGATTTTCCCTACCATACTGAGATTGAGTTTATCCTTCCTCTTCACCCTTTTCCCCAAAGCTCTCCTTCAGTGATTGAAGTGAACACTCATTCAACAGGTTTATTGAGTGCCTCTTTACGTGTCAGACTCTGTTGTTAGGAAAACAGCAGTAAATAAAAAAGACAAAAAATCCTGTTCTCCTGGACAGTTAACAAATTAATTAGAAAAAAAATATATATATATATATATAAATACATAGTATATAGATGCTTTAGAAAAATACAAAGCAGAGAAAGGGAATGGGATATACTGGAGTGGGGATGAGGTAATATTTTAAATTACAGGGGTGAGGGTAGAGTTGGGGTCAGGGAAGGCCTTACTGATAAAGTGACAGTGTGGCAAATACCTGAAGGAAGTGAGGGAGTACGCTACGCAGGCATTGAGGGCAGCAAATGCAAAGACCCTGAGACTGGGGACAGCAAGGAGACCATTGTGGCAAGACCAGGATGTGTGAGGGGAAGAGCGGCAGGATGTGGAGGTCAGAAAGCCAGATGCCACGGGAGGACACTGGAGGACTTTGTGAAAACTTTGGGTTTTACTCTGTGTGAGATGGGGAGCCACTGGCGCGGCACGGGGGCTTGGAACACGGAAGTAGCTTTGATTTACCTTTTGAAAAGGCAACTGGCTCTGTTGTTGAGAACCCACCGCAGGAGGACAAAGGGGCCAAAGGAGACCACTTAGGGGGCTAGTGCAATAATCTGAGTAGATGGATAGGATCACAGCAGGTTTGGGGGAAGGTGGGTGTTCAGTTTTGGATGTCAAGTTTGAGGTGCCTGTTAGACATCCAAGAGGAAATAACCAATTGTCAATTGACTCTCAGACTCTGAAGTTCAGGGGAGTGGTCTGGGCTAGAGAGAGAAATTTGAAGGATATTGAGAACCACATGCTGGGGTGAGATCACCTGGGGCGTGAGTATAGAGAAGAGGGGAGGTCCGAGGCCTGAGGCCTTCCTACATTGACAGGTGAGAGTGATAAGAGTACTAAGCAGAGAAAACTGAGAAAGAGCCTCTAGTGAGGAAGAAAGGAGGAATGCCAAGAGAGTAATGGAGAAAGTCCAGGGTAGAGTGAGTGAGCAGCTGTGGCCTGTGCTGCAGGTGGGTCAGGTAAGTTGACTGAGAATGACATTGGTCTCAGCAACATGGGAGTCATTTTGGGGACCCCCAAACTACCCTTCTAAGTAGTTTCAGTGGAGTGCTGGAGGGAGCGTGAGGGTGAAAGTCTAATCGGGGTGGGTTCAAGCATGCCGGAATAGGAGAGGACTTGATGAAGATAGCAATAGAGAAACTCTAGGGAGTTTGCTGTAAAGGGGAGTGGGGGGTACAGGTATGTGGAATGGTTGCTGGAGGAGGATGAGAGATTGAGGGTTGGTTCCCCCCGCCCCACCCCACCCAAGACGGGAGATATTTCAGCATCTGTTTGTGCGCTGATGGAATGATCCAGTAGAGAGGAGGAAATTGCCTGGATAGTGTCCTCGGGGAGGCAAGAAGGAATGGAACCTGATCCACAGGTCAAGGGCTGGCCTTAGATAAGAACACAGTTCTTTGTGGTAACAGGAGGGAAGGCAGAGCATATAGGCAAAGAAGCAAGTAGGTAGGTGGGTGTAGTGGTAGGAGCATGTGGAAAGTTTCTTCTAAAACTTTTTTTAAATAAATATTCATTTATTTATTTATGGCTGCGTTGGGTCTTCATTGCTGCGCGCAGGCTTTTCTCTAGTTGCATGGAGCGGGGTCTACTGTTCCTTGTGGTGCGCGGGCTTCTCATTGCAGTGGCTTCTCTTGTTGCGGAGCACGGGCTCTAGGCACATGGGCTTCAGTAGTTGTGGCACACAGGCTCAGTAGTTGTGACTCGCGGGCTCTAGAGCGCAGGCTCAGTAGTTGTGGCGCATGGGCTTAGTTGCTTCGCAGCATGTGGAATCTTCCCAGCCTAGGGCTTGAACTCGTGTCCCCTGCATTGGCAGGCAGATTCTTAACAACTGTGCCACCAGGGAAGCCCTTTTTTTTTTTTTTTGCTTCTATATTCTGGGTGAAATTGAAAGCAAGAACATATGCTGTGAATGAGGGTAAGGAAATAGAGGGAGATTTGAGGAGAGAGGAAAGAGGGCACAAAATGGCCATCTGGGCATGCAGGAGAATGAGTGGAGGAGAGAAGTGTGCTAGGATGACCAGCATCACAGAAGGCCCGCTCGAGCTTAGGGGCCACACATTTCAAGTGAGATTCATCAGCGCGGTGTGTGTTCAGCTGTGCCTCTGCAGGTACTGAGTTGGAGCAGAGTTGTATTTAACCAGGTTGGCGGTTTTTAGGCATGTGCGACTGTAATGGAGAGCAGGGCAAGGGAGTTAAGGGTGTGTGTAAGGGAGTGCTTGTAACAAGGGACCATGGTCCTGAACTGGGTAAGGAGGGGAATAAGGAACCTTCAAAAAGGTGGGAGAGGTTGTGTCATCTTACAAAATAGCCTGACTGAAAAGTAGAGAGTGAACGAGACCATGCTGGGGCCTTCTCAGACCTAGGAATTTTGGCTCCTGTATTCTCTTGTTTCATTGGGCTTTGAGCCGCAGCCTCCACAAATGGCTTTTGAACTTTGATTTTAAACAGTCCCTGCAGGTATAGATGAGATCATCGATTAAGCAGGTGTGTCATCAGGAAGTATGTATTAAAGGCCCATTAACTGGTACTGCTGCTTGATTAGGTACAGAGACCTGTATTCTAGGAGCTGGCAGTAGCATCAGGTGGTCACACAGGAGCCTGGTACATGGCCGACCCTGTATCTCCCTGGCTTCAGCCATAAGGATATAGTCCTTACGTGACCTTTGACTCTACAAAGTTTAGGTTAAAAAGAAAATTTTTTTTAACTTAGGGATTTTTTAAAATGACCCTTTATCTGAGCAGAGCCCATATCTTTCGGAAGCCAACCAGGAATAGAAGCAGAGAAAAATGTAATTTCTGTGGGTTGAACTGAGTTGTTTTAAATGTCTGCAGACTTCTTGCTTCCCACTTCTCAGTTCTTTTTTTGTGATTTCTTTAGAAAAATGTGAAGTTATGAGCCTTGTTCTTCTGTCTACTGGCCATCACCAACTTCGAGGCCTGACATAGGCCTCAGCCTGCTTTCTGTATCAGTAACCAGAGCAGCAGTTCTCAAGAGTGACACTCTGAAAAAAAATTGAGATATTTTAGTCAGAGATCTTTCGAGTATTGGCTCCACTTGTTTTGTGACATTGGGCAGATCACTCTGATTCTCTGAGTTTGTTTCCTCATCTGTAAAATGGTGTTCACAGTACTTTTCAGAGATGGTTATAAATAAAAGGGTGTGTAAAAGTGCTTTATAAACTGTGGTGTGCTGACGAATTTAGTGGTTTTATGCAAAGGACTTCTAGGCAGTTTTCATGGACTTATCTCTGTTAATAAATCATATGGTGTGATAACATGGGATAATTTACTTTTGTTTCTTTATGAATTATTTACATTTGAATGAGTATGTAGTCTTTTACCCTCCCCGGGGTGCTCAGAGACCAAAAAGTCCCTTATTGTCCATAGCATTTGTTTTCTGAATTTTTCCTTTGCAGAGTAAAACACTATTTTAAAAAATATGTATATATTTATTTATTTATTTTATTTTGGCTGTGCCAGGTCTTAGTTGCGGCATGAGGGATCTAGTTCCTTGACCAGAGATCAAACCCAGTCCCCCTGCATTGGGAGCACGGAGTCTTAACCACTGGACCACCAGGGAAGTCCCTAAAACACTATTTTTTTAAGGGAATTTTTTTCTTTTTAAAAGAATCGAGAATGGAGTGGGAGGTTAGATTTAGCAGATGTAAGTGATTATATATAGAATGAATAAACAACAAGGTCCTACTGTATAGCACAGTGAACTATATTCAGTATCTTATGATAAACCATAATGGAAAACAATATAAAAAAAAGAATATGTATAACTGAATCACTTTGCTATATAGCAGAAAGTAGCACAACACTGTAAATCAACTATACTTCAGTTAAAAAAAAATAACATCATGCTTTCTTTAATCCGGGTTTATCTTGGATTACAAAAGTCAGTCTTCCTACCCCAGGGTTTCTTTTGCACGCTGCTTGTTTCTTGGGGTCCTTGGGTTCTGGCTCTGTCACTTGAAAGTCTTGAAACTGGATGTGACAAAGAGCTCAGAAACTTCTTAGAGATGGCAGAATCTGGTCAGGATGACCGGCCCTGAGGGAGGGTGCTGAGGGAGCCAAGCAGGTAGCTCCTGGTCCTGCTCCGTTTTGCCCATCCAGGTTGGCCCTCATCACTGCCTCCTGCTCAGAGTCTAGCTGGTGTCCTTTTGAGCCTGACCCACCATCTACCTTACTCTCCCTGACCCCGCTCTCGCAGTAGATGCAGACTCTCAGGGCCCTGAGAAATCTGAGTCTTAGGGAAATATTTTGAGGATGACCTGAAAGAGCTTCAGTTTGGGCAGATTTGGAATGAAAACAGGGTTCAGAGATCTGCTGGGAGGAGTTAAGGAGATTTCTCTTTAATTATGGCCTCTAATGGCCCCGTCCATACTTATACAGACCTTGGAGAGTGAGGGAGAGTTGACATTCTGAGTGTGTTTTATGGGAAGCTAAAACTAACATTTACTGGGCCTACAGTGCCAGACTTCTTGTCTATAAGCATCATCCCAGGGTCTGCCCTCGTAGTCCAGCGGTTAGGACTCCACGCTCCCAGTGCAGGGGGCTCAGACTCTATCCCTGGTCAGGGAAATAGATCCCTCATGGCACAACTAAGAGTCTGCATGCCACAACTATAAGATCCCACACGCCACAACGAAGATCCCTCATGCTGCAACTAAAGACCCGGTGCAGCCAAATAAATATTTAAAAAAAACAAAAACAATAACAAAATCGTCCCATTACTGTTTCATTCTTAACTATGGTTACTCTATAGAAATTCTAACAGTAATTCAGGAAGAATGATATACACTCTTATTACTAAGACAGTGTTGGCTGTTAAGCCAAGTAGTCTCCATGTACTGTTTGGTAACATGGCCCAGGTTCCAAAAGACACATTTCCATCTCACTGGGTTATACATTTGTTCGGGAGATATTTAATACTTGAGGTTGTTGTGTAAAGCATTGTGTAGCAGTTTTCTTACTATGGAAGAGCAGACGTATGCTGGGTCTGTTAGATCTGTGACCTTAGACAAACAGCTTGAGTCCCAGTTTCCTCATTTGTGAAATGGGGATAATGCCTCATACTTGTGCAGGGGTGGCTACAAGAATTTTTAAAGGTTTAATACATAGAAAGTGCCCAGGACAGTGCTTGGAACATGATGGATATCAAATAAATGGTAGCTGCTATTATTGTTAGTGCAAAGCATAGAAATAATCTAACTTAAACACATTCGAACCTATTCCAGTGTTGTCCAGCATGCTTTTTATTTATTTATTTATTTATTTATTTATTGGCTGCATTGGGTCTTCATTGCTGCACGCAGGATTTCTCTTAGTTGCGGCGAGCAGCGGCTACTCTTCGTTGCGGTGCTTGGGCTTCTCATCACAGTGGCTTCTGTTGTTGTGGAGCACAGGCTCTAGGCGTGCGGACTTCAGTAGTTGTGGTGCGTGAGCTCAGTAGTTGTGGCTCGCGGGCTCTAGAGCACAGGCTCAGTAGTTGTGGCACATGGGCTTAGTTGCTCCGCGGCATGTGGAATCTTCCTGGACCAGGGATTGAACCTGTGTCCCCTGCATTGGCAGGTGGATTCTTAACCACTATGCCACCAGGGAAGTCCCCCAACATGCTCTTATTTTTTTATTTATTTTATTTTTGGTTGCATTGGGTCTTCATTGCTGTGCGTGGGCTTTCTCTAGTTGCAGCGAGCAAGGGCTACTCTTCGTTGCAGTGCACGGGCTTTTTATTGCAGTGGCTTCTCTTGTTGCAGAGCACAGGCTCTAGGCACGCGGGCTCCATAGTTGTGGCTCGCGGGCTCTAGAGCGCAGGCTCATAGTTGTGGCACCCGGGCTTAGTTGCTCTGCGGCATGTGGGATCTCTCCCCGGACCAGGGCTTGAACCCGTGTCCCCTGCATTGGCAGGCAGATTCTTAACCACTGCGCCAGCAGGGAATTCCCCCCAACATGCTTTTGACATTACCTTATGCTTGCTGGCAAATTTTGTCTTTTAAGGGTGAATTTGATTTTCGAAAATGGCCAAAAATCAGAGTCAGACGTAGGTATGAATTTTTTTGTTGGTGGTGCAACCTCAGAAATGAGAAGTGACCATCATATGATAATATTTATGGATCTGTCTGGCAACCTGAGTTTGGAGGCAATTCCAAAAGAGGTGTTCCCTATTTTTTTTGAGCAATGAGCCTATCATTGGAAATATATAACTTCTGCAGATGAAATTATTATACATAATTTGAAAATCACTCATTTTAGTCTGTACTACTAAGTGTTAAAATAAGTGACATAGCCTGTAAATGCTGTGGGAGAGCAAAGGAGGGAATCAGATTAGAGTGGATTGCTTTGGAAAAGCCTTGAGAAGATGGGACTTGAGTTGAACCTTAAAGAAAAGTAGGATTTGATAGTAAGGGATGAGGGGTGGTATTTCTGAGTATTGTGGGGGAGTCACAAGAGTAAAGCATATGTAATTTGGTTTATTTAGCACTTATTGATTGAAGACCTACCATGTGCTGAGCTTGGGAACTCAGATGAATGGACACTGCTCTGACTTTAAGAAATATACAGTACCCTCGGGAAGAAGCGCGTGTAAAAAACATAGTAGTGGTAGAGAGAGACAGAGTCAACAGAGCAGTACAGAAGAGTGGTACCTAATCCAGTGTAGGGATCAAGGAAGAAAAGAAGGTGCAATCAGGCTGACTGATGTGGTGGGTTACTGTGTAAGAAAGGAAAATGATTGGATGAGACCCAGGCAGTGTGGAAGCTAAGGATTTGAAACTTTATGATATGGGAAATGCAAAGCCCTTGGAAAAGTTTGAGCTAGTATTTTGGGGAGATTAGTGAGTTGGTGGTATGCAGAATGGATTGAAAGGCTAAGAGATTAGAAGCAAGGAAAACATTTGAGAGGCTTTTTGCAGTAGAACAAGATAAAAATGAGAAAGCCCTGACTTAGAATTGTGGAGGAAGGCATGCGAAAGCAGAGAAAAAAATCATCGAGGATAAGTGGAATTCTTGACTGACTTGTCTTGGGAAATGAAAAAGGGTCATAAATTTATTCTGAACTTTGGTATCGAGAAGAATGGTGATGTTGTTAAAGAAATAGGGATGAGGGGAGGGTGAATATGATATTTAACATGCTGTCCAGTGGTTCACAGGGTCTGGTTCTTTGGGAAAGCACCGAGCACTCTTTTGGCCCATGTCTCTCAAATCCCTCCGTCCATCGCCGTCTCTACATCCAAACCTAACTGCTTTGAACTTTAATTGCAGCTCCTCCACCCCCGCCACCCATGATCCGAAATGGTGCCAGGGATGCCCCCCCTCCCCCCCCACCGTACCGAATGCATGGGTCAGAACCCCTGAGCCGAGGAAGGCCCCCGCCTCCACCCTCAAGGACGCCAGCTGGGCCCCCCCCGCCGCCTCCACCACCCCTGAGGAATGGCCACAGAGATTCTATTACCACTGTCCGATCTTTCTTGGGTGAGTAGCTAGCTGTTTTAGTCTCATAGTTCCTGTGGTGACTTCACTAATTCCAGTGGCTGCTGCAGAGTGGGAGTGGTCACTTGGTGTCCTCTGTTCACTGCAGTTCCTCTCCTGACCTTCCCTCAGACTTCTGGGTCCATCCATGGACATCCCTTTCCTTAGGCAAATTCTAGGCACGATTCCTTTGGAATAGATGGAAGTAAGATCAGCAGGTGTTGTGCTAACTCTAAAGCCAATCTCTTGCTCCCCAAGGCTCATTATTTGTGGTTAGCTTTTAGGTCAGAGACTGTATCCTCTTCAGGATTATTGAGACAGGAATTACGTATCCTCCTAGGAAGAAGAGCTCCTTTCTGGACCTTTGAAAACAAAACAACACTGTGTACACAACTTTTATCTAGTAATCCAAAGCCACTGACTAGTTGTGTTACTTTGAAGAAGTCGCTTCATTTTTTTGGACCTCACTTCCCTTATCTATGAAACAAGGAGACTGACTAGCTCAAGAGTGTATCGGATTAACTTTTCCAAGGTTATAAATGAATCGTAGACTGCACCTAAGAGATTTCTAATTCATTAGGTCTGGGATGGAGCACCAAGTAAAGATTGTCCATCAGGTATTGTTAGACCCTCTGTTGAGGAAGTCTGGAAGGATCTGCACAGTCCCTTGTAGCCTGAACACTGTAGATTCTTTAATGGCTGACTCTTCTCTGGCCCTGCTCTAGTCTGTTCCTGTTAAGTGGACCAGTATTTTTGCTTGGAGGATATGCCCTTTGGAATGTGATCAAGCCACACCCATAGAACATTTGAGCCTTCTTGTGGAGGGGCCATGGAAAGTGGGAGTGGGAGCCATGACATGGCCATCCCGACTGTGTTGCAGAGCTCAATGAGGGGAGCCTGGGCCAAAAGGGAATTTTCTGGTCAGATCGTTCCCTAGCTGGTGGCATATAGTCCCATTTTAGATTAATTTCTGCCAATTTGTGGATTTAGTTCAGTTGGTTTCCCATGGTGATAGTCTCTAACATGACTATGTTACTGAAAGACAGAACTATATTTCCTTCTCCTGCCAGGCAAACAGCTGGGCTCCTTTCCTGGTATGTGCCTGGTTTGGGGTGGAAAGATTTAAAGAACCAGTTCAAAGACTCATTCCTTAACGTAAAGAGCCTTTGAACACACTGTGCGTACGAGGTGCAGAGAGTAATGCTGTTGCTGCCCTCACGAACCTTGCTTTAGTGGGCAAGGCAGGCGCTCATGGTACATCAGGAAGCCCGGGAGACTAGTATGGGGAGAGTCAGAAGTGGCAGAGAGGTGTGTGGGAGCACGAGGAAGGGCGATATGAATTAATATTGTTCCTTTTGCAGATGATTTTGAGTCAAAGTATTCTTTCCATCCAGTAGAAGACTTTCCTGCTCCAGAAGAGTATAAACACTTTCAGAGAATATATCCCAGCAAAACAAACCGAGGTGAGAGAAGAGAATCATGGAAGGTCTTCCATAATTGCATAGGCTGTAGAATTGGTGTGTGCTTTTCTTAGCTTAAAATTTGCTTCTCCTTGTCTGCATTTTCTTAGACGACGAAGCCTTGTCCCAGATTTTAAAGGTTAGCTTGAAGAGCCTGTCTGTCTCTCATTTTAGGAATGTTTGAGTTATTCAGGGTCTGGTGGGTGACCTTGCGTATGTGGTTTTTATTTATTTTTTTCAGCTGCCCGTGGAGCCCCACCTCTGCCGCCCATTCTCAGGTGAAGCCTGGCTTGGTCCTGTTCCTCAGGAAAAGGATGGACCCTCTCCTCTTCTCAGATGGTCCCTTCCATTCTCCCTGAAACCTGCATGACAGCTCCTAACGTGTTTCTCCAGTGCAGCCAACCTCGAGACTCCAAGCGTCCACCCAGCTCACCTCCATCTATGCATCTCGTCTCTGGACTTGGTGACCGGACTCTTTATATTGACAGTAGGGTCTCAAACCCTGCATCCATCCCTCCTCTTGCAAGCCCTGCTGGCCAGATGAGGAGAAAGATTCCATGTCTCCTGCTTTCCTCTGGGGAAAGGTGCCTTGTTGTGATGAATGAACTCATTGTCGGGGCGGGGTGGAGAATGGTACTCCTACCTTCTCCTACCCACTGTGGGGGGAGCTTGGTGGGTATATTATATTTCATCATTTTAGGAGGCTGGCATGGCCAGGACTTCTGGGGGTGGGCATTTTTAGTGAAATGGGAAAGGAGTTTGCAGAGAAGTGATCTGTTTTAAAGGTCAAGTTTAGAGCATGGGCAAGGAAGTGGGTCTGCTTTATTTTTAGGGGTATTTTGGCTTTGCCCTCACCCCACCCCACGCTTATACCCAGAAATAGGTTGGATATAAACACTAAATACTAATCAGTTGAACTAAACATCTAATAAAAAGAGAGGGTGAAGTAAACTGGGGGTCCTTTTAGAGCTAGTCAGTTCCTCTGCGTCACAGGGACCAGGAGCCATGTGAGCCCTCTGGGGCTCCCTGCTCCATTTCTTCAGGTGCTGAGGCTGAGGGATGTTTTTCCTCCTCTCACCACCTATCCCCTCAAGAGAAAAGTCCCTTTCATTCATTCATTATGGATTCAGAAACCCCCAAAACCTCTAGTGAGAGATAGGAAGATAGGACCTTGGCCTTGGCCTTAACCTTGACCTTGAGGCTGCCTCAGTCTTCTCTGCTTGGCCCTGAAGGCCACTGGCCCTTTCATCCCTGTTCAGAAACTTCAGCCCCTGATGGGTGCTCCAGGATGACGAAGAAGGGAAGGGTGAAGCACCTTGTGGAAGGGACCAGCTCTGCGGGCTGTGGATGGCTTTAACTGAGGCCCACTCGTTGTGAAGTTCATAGCCCATCTGAGTGAGCAGGCTCTTCCTGTTCCCTTCTGCACCACTCAACCCCAAGACTGCAGGGGTTAGCACAGCAGAGTAGAGAAGGGTGAGGAAGCTTATGGGGGTAGTCAAAGATTCCTCTGCCAAAAGCACAAGGACTTTGGTGCGGTGTGCCTCAGTCCAGTTGATCTTCCCTGGCAGCCAGCAATATGTTGTTTCGTCTTCCAGGTCCTAGTTAAAGAGCACAGAGAAAATGAAGGTTCCCAGTCTAGGTAGGAACTGAGCTTGGATCGTGGTGCAGGGACTTCCCCTTCTCCAACAGCATGATGGAGCTCCTGGGCTCCACATCCAGCTGGTTTGGTTTGCTAAAGCTCTTGTCAAGTGCAGAGGCTGCTCAAAGCTTGAAGTGAGAGCAAAGGAGCTTTCATCAGATACATCACAGGCTTAAACTGTCCTAGGGACCTTTCCTATCTGTTGGATCACAGACGAAGGATCTGTACATGGTGCCCAGTGAAACCCAAGTGCTCCCAGTGCTAGATGAGAGAGCTCTCAACTTGGGTTATTTATCTGGGGTCTGCGATCCTTTGCCATCCCCTGGACCATATTGACTGTTGGGGCAAACCATGATTAGGTCTGTGACCACGGTTTTTCTAATCATTCTTTACTTATCATTCTTATTTTCAAATCTGTTAGCAGTTACCTCCCAGCAGTATCCCCCCAGCATCCTGAAGCCAGTGGAGCTTAGAGAGAGGATGTTAGTGGAGGGAAAAGGACAAAGTACAAGACTTGATACTGCAGCAGAGTTCCAGGGTAGATGCTGACCCCAGTTACTGAACTTGGACTGTGAAGTCTTCCCATTTATTTTTGAAATGGGAGTTGATGCCTTTTGTACAATGTTATCAAAGCGTATCTCTTTTCCCCTCACTCCTCAAACATAGAGCATCGAAATGAGCATCACACGTAAAAGCCAAACCCCAGCTTTTCACTGGGGCTACTATCTTCCTCCCGTATGACCTGCTGCCCCTCATATTCCCCAGCATTTGGACTGTGTCACGTGGGTATTGACTGTATTTTCATTTTCTTGGCCTCATGGAAAAAGGCCTGGGACTAGATCTAGTCAGATGGATTTTCTTCTTCAGAGCATGTTGATGACACAGTACCTATTTAAATGTCTTTGCCTTATACCCTATTTGGTCCCTGTGTTAATAACAGATTTATTATCATGTATATTTACTATTGATGAATGGGAATGTGAGCCTCATAGTTACTGATCTATTTTGTATGCTGTAAAAAGCTTGTAATATAGGTTTGAGGTGGGCTGGCTACAAGAGCACTAAAACTTCTCACCTTTTAAACTGCTCTTTTTATCTGCTTGTGGGAATGTCATCTCTTCAGTGGAAGATTGGGTGGTCTCATGTTGAGGCTGTTGCCCAGTCCCATTAACCCCCTTATCCCTTCCCAGAAGGAAGAGACATTGCCCAACTAGGCATCAAAGAAGCTGTGTTAAAAGCCCTCGTGTGGGTTTGGTTTTATGATGTTTTTCTCGGGTGGGAAAAACTTCATAGTTGTTTCTTACCGCCCTTTCTGGGAAGCAGGCCAGTGGTCTGCAGGTTTTTAAATGAGCTAGATGCCCCTCTCCCCGTCTCCTCTGGTCCCCAGACCTGGATCGCAGCACTGTGGTGCTCCAGGTGTGGTTTGCTCTATCGTGGGGGTTTCCTCCAGCTGCAGAGGCCCAGCGTTTTCCCAGCTGGGCCTGCAGAGTGAGAGCACTTAGGGGCTATCCCACCCAACAGACAAGAGGCTCCTGTCTCCAAAACTTCATCCCAGCCCTCTGAACTGGCAAAGGCAAGGAGACTAGCCACTGACCATTGCCCTGGGGGCATCCCCTCACCCCATAGCTTCCCCTCTTGAAACCTAAATTTACCTCCAGGGAGAGGTGAGATAAAATTGTAAATAGACTTGCTACAGAGCAACTCAGGGTTGGGGTGTGTTTTAATTCTCCTGATCACTTGAAATAATCTGTAGGCTGAGTGCTTATGGGAGTGGGGGTGAAGTATGACTCCAGGGTCCTTCCCTTCTGCAGAGCTCTGGGTGGAGTAGAGGGCATCTGAGGCCCTTTGGTGGCACTACACTGAGCTGTCTGTTCTGGAAACCCAACCTGCAATCAACTGCAAATCAGATTCCTCACATTCCAGTTGTAGTCTTTCTTTCCCTGTTGAATCTCAGTCCCTGGCTGTACGTGGTCAGGGTGGCTTTCTGTGAGCCACCCTACTTTAGGGAATGGGAGGCATTACAACTCTGCCTTCGAGACTCGTCTCTTAAAAGCAAAGTGAAGCAAAACTACAACCACCTTCAAAACACATACAGAAAAAAAAAGGATAATTTTAACCAAAGGAAGGGTTTGGTTCCATTCAACTCCACATTCATTGTGCCTTTACTTGTGTTAGATTTCTGTGCTTTCTTCCTCTCTCCCTCTTTGAAGCAATTAAAATCTTCCTTGATAACTGCTGTTTCCTTCTTTCTCCTCTTGTCTGACAACTTAGTGGGTTCCCTCTCTAATGGTCTTAAATCTCATTCCACTGGTGGCAGCGGGGCCGAGCCTTCTCTTCTCACGTCTAACCCTTGTCCTTTTCCACGGCGACCAGCATGGGAGCCATCGTCAACACTGAATAAAAGACTAGAGTGACGTGCGTGAAGAGTGTATGTATGTATGTGTGCGTCCATCTTTGTCTGCATGTGGATTGGTTTCTTTTCTTCTAAAAAATAATTTATTGTATGATTTATTTTGGAGTTGTTTCTGATTACGGGGCTCCCTCTCCCAATTAGCATTGATTTCTTTACCCCCTTCTACAGTGTATAATCCGGTCTCAGGTTGGATTCTTTGGTACATTTCTTTCTTCTGGATGCCGTGCAGTGTAATTAAACCTTGCTTAAAAACAAAAGCAAAAAACCTGAAAACTGTGTAGTCTTGTCTGGAATACCACCACAAGTGGTGGCATAGAAGAGAGAAAAATCTGTTGCCTCCGGTTAGGGTACTGGTTTGACTCCAGATCCTCTGAGAAAGTAGAAATACTAACTTGGGCAGAAGCATCTGCAGCTTCCTCGGAGTTTTCTCTCCTCCCCTCCTGCTGTGTTTTGAAAGTCACAGTTCCAGTTAGCCAGGCTGACTGGGTGATTCTGATAGAGTTGGTCATTATTTATATTTGCCACCTAACTCCCCTTTGCCCATGATTCCAGGGAACTCAGGAGACCCCCTGGCCTTGTGTCCTTTCCTTATATCCCTAATGCTTCTTTCCACCTGTGTGTGTGGTAGATTCTCACACTGAAGTGTGAAGAAAAGGTGAAGGCAGAACACGCAGACTGTGTCTGTTTTTATGTGGGTGTTGCCTTTTTTTCTTCACTGCTTAAGTTGAAATCTTAGCTGGCTTTCTTGAACGTTGACTGTAGGTGTCAGAATTGAACCAGACATTCTCTGCTTACTGTGGTCAGCTGACATAATCACCACTAAGATTTAATGAGCTTAATCTACACTTTCATCACTAGCAAAGGTCTTGAAATTATTTCCCATACTGGTTCATAATAGGTGTGTGTATGAGCCACTCTCACACAGTTTGATATAAAAACCTATGAGGGTGCGGGAGCGAGGGGAAAAAAGGGCCTCCTTTCATTTTCATCCATATTTGCCAGGTTGGCTGAATTCCTGATTCTTTGAGCCATCATTGTTATTAATATGATTAATAAACTACCTATTTATTGATTTAATTGTTCCTCCTGTGACTTTGAATAGCCCTCAAATAGAGTTTGCCTAGATGACTCTCAACTTCCTAACCCTATAAGCTTTCTCCGTCCTATTGGGATGGTATTGCTAGTCTGTGTACGTGTGCACGTGCCCGCCAGTGCACACGCGCACGCACACAGACACACATAAGGATGCCGGACAGGTTCTTCCTGTGTCATTTGGTCCCTTCCTCCATGACACCGTGTATGGATTAGCAAGTGATAAGGACACTAGTTTGCCCACCTTAATTATTACCAAGACATAGCCGCTTATGGTGAATGTGCCTCTTTAAGTATTTTCTGGCCCAGCCCAGCCACTAACTGCAACTTACTGCAAGGAAGCTACCTGTCTCTGACTTCCTATTACTCTGCAGACAGAGGTAAGAGAACTAAAATGTCAACCTCAGGATCCTAACCACCCCAGAGGATAACTATGGGGAAATGCTTCATCTTTGACATCACTGGAGCCCAGTCTGGATTGTTTTTACACATAATTGAATTGATTCTCCACTCCTAGGTTTAGGGGTGTGAGATTTAAAGGACTGTAAATGTTCAAGCAAAAGATGGATATCGACTTGGCAGGAATGTCCTTTCCATTCATTGAGCAAGCGTTGATTGCGTATTTTACTCTGTGCCAGGCACCGACAATATGAAGACGAATAGGACATGGTCTTTGCCTCCAAGGAGCTCAGAGTCTAGCAGAAGACTTCAGGACAGCCACCAAGGGAAACCTATGCGGGGCATTAAAGGCTTTATGGTAATTAGCGAGGGCAGGAGGATGGTGACTGGCATTCCAGACATAGGAAACGGCAAGGACAAGGCACAGAAGCGAGAAACAGTATGATGGTATGCTCATCATGTTAGTGGAGTAGTGAAAAGAGAAAACTTCAACTAGGTAACCTTTTAGAGAACTTTCAATCTGGACGTTCTGTGATTCTCTGCCTGCTTCCACAATAGTCACTTATTCTTGTAGGCTTTTCTTGGACTGGTGCTATATTTCCTGGTGAATGCCTTCATAGGCTCCAATATGCACGTTAAGTACTCATGGCTTCCTCTGCCCCCTCTGTCCCACTGTAACTGAGGTAGTTGTTCACCACCATCCCTTAAAAGCTGGCTGGGCACTTGTTACTACCATTTCTGGTTATGAAGGACAAGTTTTAGGTGTCCAGGTTATAAAAATAAATATGAACAGTGAAAGTTGCTTCTTTCTAGGTTCTGTTCCCCTGTTAAGAGATCAGAAATACCAGCTGGTAAAAAAGTCTCCATTCTGTGGTAGCGCTTTCTCCATTCGTGGCAGCCTACGCTCTTCACTCTTGTAGTTTTCAGCTCCTAGAAAGCCTTCCCCAGATGTGCTCCTTTGCCATCTCTCCCTCTAAAACCTGCATCTGTCTATTCCCCCTCGGTATGTTTTAAGTGGTCAGGAGTTTGATCTCCTGTTAGACTTCCTGAGTTTGAATTCCAGTTCTTCCACTTACTAGTTGTGTGACCTTGGGCAGATTTACTCAACCTCTCTATTTCAGTCTTCTCATTTGTGAAATGGAAATAATTCCAACTTCATGGGGGTGCCTGTGAGAATTAATAAGGTGATATAGGTAAAATACCAGAGCTCAGCCCCTGGCACACACAAGCACTCAATATTGGTTTTTATCTCCTATATGAATGAACTACAATTAAGTTGATTGTATTATTGTTTCCCTATTTCTCGGCTTGCTCTATTTCATTTGATATTGAAGGATGACAGATACATGCTTACCATCACCTAGAATTGGATTTGGGTTTTTAGTGGAACCTGGGTTGTTAGCATTGGAAGCTGGCCTGTAAATTACTGCTTTAATTTATATTTTTCATTAAAAGTTCAGATTGCCACTCCATCTGTAGTGGTCTTCTCTGGCCCTGAAACCCTTGTATTTAGCCATAAAAATATATATATTTTAAAATTAAGGGGCCATAATCCTCTCCACTCCCCACATTGTGTGGATTAATGGGATTAATGATAGGAAGGTGCACAGAATATCGTATTCTTATCTTTAACAAAATAAAAGCAAAGGCCTGGCCCTTTTTCTCACCCTTGAAACACAAATCAGGGAGATACTGTGATGAAGTGCAGTGTATTTATGTTATGTATGTATAACTTTACAAAGAAACATTGCTTTTGGTTGTCAGGAAATGGACCTAGGCCCTTCGAGGCCACCAAAATTCTGTGACCTTTAACCAACCCTTGGCACATTTGCTTTGTGTCTTGCAGTGTTGGGCATTAGATATGTAAAGCGCTTAGCATCATACCTTGCACCCAGAACCGCCCAAATAATGGCAGGTATTATGTAGTAGCTCTCTGAAAATATAGCCCATTAGGGTAAGGAAAAAATGGGTATGTGCAGCAGTGAGAAGGTATTGAAGGAAGGGCGTGGGAATACAGTCGCGAGCGGCAAAAACTACAGCTCCCGCCGGGCCTCACTCAGTCGGCCCCGGCGCAAGCGCGCATCTTTCCGCCGAGGCCCCGGATGTAGACTGCCCCTACGGCTCGGTGGGCGTGGCCTCGTGGTGGCGCTGAGACCTGAGGCTCTCTTATTGGTTGTGCGCCTTCCCGCTTGATTGGTTGTGAAGGAGGGGGCTGGGGCCAAGGCGTGCGGCGCTCTGGCGACACCCAATCAGAAACGTGGCCGGGCTTTGGCGGGAGGCGGGAAAGCTGCGGCTGTGCAGATTTGGCGCGAGCGCGTCTGGGCTTTCCGGCTGACGGTGTGGTGTTTGTCCAGGATCCTGTCGTGGACAGTCCCTTTAGTTTTCTGTGGGAGACGTGAGAAGGCGCCGGCACTGAGGTGACGCAGCACTGTGAGGTGGAAAGGAGAGGAGGCCCGAGTCCTGGGGGGCGGCGGAGTTGGGTGAGGGGCTAGGGCGAGGACCGCGGGTTCCGTAAGAGGAGGAGAGCTCAGATCGCGGGAGGGTGAGAAGGTCGGGGTAGGGAAGGGAGACGTGCGCCCTCGGAGTGCTCTGGCAGTTGTGTTGAGTGCGGCAGGAGGGAGACGTTCCCCGAGCATCTGGGGCTATGTGGGGCCGAGAGTTGGGTAGAGCGGGGATTGAGTGCGGAGTGAGGGCTTGAGGAAGCCTGTAAATGTGGGAGGCTGCTGGGCTAAGCTGGTGTTAACGATGTACCCCGTGCCTGGAGCCAGGGGGGTAGAAGTACTATGGACGCCAATTAAGATCAACTTGTTATTGTATGTCTCGAGTGGTTAAAAATTTGGGCTCTGGAGCCAGAATGCCTGGTCTTATATCCTGCTTTGCTGTGACGTTGGGCCTCTCTGCCTCTGTTTTTTTATCATTAAGATAAGGATAATAGTACCTACCTCTAAGGTGGTTGTAAAACTTAAAGGAGTTAATACCTAAAATGTTTATGACAGCCTTTTACTCGTAGTAGGTGGTGTTCGCTATTGTTGCATAGATTCGGATATGAAGCAAAATTAAATGCTAAAATATTGTTACAATATAATCTACTTATGAAATGAATTTCGATCTTCGGTATAAGTTACATGTTAGTTGTTTTTTCTTCACTTTTACATATTGACTGGCTGTCCTGTTCTCTTTTTTGTACGCAGCTGTGTTGCCGTCATGCCTCAAACCCGCTCCCAGTCACAGGCTACAATCAGTTTTCCAAAAAAGAAACAGCCTCGGACATTGGACAAAGCTAAAAACTCCAGTGACACCAAACTAGAACTGGCAAATGTCCAGGCCATACCCCGTTCTCCTTGTGCAAAAATTCTGCCTCTTAGCCCCAGAAAACGTCTGGGTAAGCTATCCATTATTTGAGTACAACTTTTTGTCTGGTAGCTCTCGACCTCTCTTTCTCAATAATAAGATGCCTTTGAAACAGCTTCCTGAGTTCAGTTAAGACCACTCTGTTCCCTTTGGTTATTTTCAGAATGGTTGCTAAGTGCTTACTGAACTTCAGAGTTAAGCTACTTATTGAGATCACTTTCTGAACTACTTAATAGGTCTGATCTTCAGTTCCTTAATACTGAACTTGGTTCTGTCAGTGTTTTAAACGACCTTGCAGTTAGTTATATAGTATTTTGAAACTTGCCTCGTTAGTTGTGAAATTAAGAAAAACAGGTGACAATTCTTGTTTTAGAGCAGTGGTTGGTAATCCTTTCTTTTTCTTTCCTTTTTTTTTTAAATTATTTTTTGTTTGTTTTTTCCTTTCTTGTTTTAGATCATCTGTTTTTAATGAGGGGTGATTTGGTAGGATCTGGAGACATTTTTAGTTGTCATAACTGAGGGGGTGATACTGATATAGTGAATAAAGGCTGGGAATGCTGCTCAATATTCTACAGTGCACAGGACAGTCCCCCACAATGAAAAATTACTTGGTCCAAGATATCAATGGTGCCAAGGTTGGGAAACCCTGTTTTAGAGCAATCCTAGAATTTCATCCCACTAAAACCTCTACCAACTAGTAAGACTCAGTGGTGCCATCTGGTGGCCACTATTTGCTTCTGGATGAGAGGCATTTTATTTTGGTGGTTCTGACCGTGATAGAAATTCATCCCCCTTTTTGGGGGGGATGCAGAGATCTTTCCAAGTCCTTTTACTATCCACTGCTATGAATGACCACATTTTGCTTTTAATGTTTCAGGTGACGACAACCTGTGTAACACTCCCCGTTTACCTCCCTGTTCTCCACCAAAGCAAAGCAAGAAAGAAAATGGTCCCCCTCGCTCACATACATCTAAGGGGCGCAGATTGGTATTTGACAATCAGCTGACAACGGAATCTCCTAGCAAAAGAGAACAAGCCAGACTTCACCAAAACAAAATATGTTCCTCAGTTCCAAAAGGTCAAGACATCGCAACAAATTCTGAGCAGAGATGTCCACTGGAGAAAGAATCTGCGTGTCTGAGACTTCTCAAGCAAGAAGGTTGGTTCTTACATGGCAACTGTTAGTGCAGCCTCATAAACATGGCTGGTGATTCCAAGTGAAACCTGGTGGGTCTTCTCAGTCACCTCTGTTATGTCTAATTGTCCTTTCATGTCTGGCACAGGTACTTGCTACCAGCAAGCAAAGCAGGTCCTGACTACAGCTGTCCCAGATCAGCTGCCTGCCAGGGAAAAGGAGATGGATGTCATCAGGAATTTCCTGAGGGAGCACATCTGTGGGAAGAAAGCTGGAAGTCTTTATCTTTCTGGTGCTCCTGGAACTGGAAAAACTGCCTGCTTAAGCCGAATTCTGCAAGACCTCAAGGTACATTGAGAGTCTGAATTATGATGCTCTTGCCAAAATGACACTTGGTTATCAAGGGTTAAGAAAAAGTAGAAGTGCTTAGGGCACTGCAGTTTTCCCCAAAATAAGACATTTTTAATTTCACTGTCTAAATCTTTCCAAATGAAAGTGGACCTTATTCTCTTGTATGCTGTTAACTCTTCAAAGACACTTCAGGTTCCATCAAACCTTTATCTGAGGCCAAAATAACTCGCATGTTTGCATCTTTCTAGAAGGAACTGAAAAGCTTTAAAACTATCATGCTGAATTGCATGTCCTTGAGGAGTGCCCAGGCTGTATTCCCAGCCATTGCTCAGGAGATTTGTCAGGAAGAAGTATCCAGGCCAGCTGGGAAGGACATAATGAGGAAACTGGAAAACCATATGACTGCGGAGAAGGGCCCCATGATGTAAGCATTGCTCTGCTGCATGTTGCTCTGTGAAAATCTGCAGGATCCATTGCCCACAAACTCACATTCTCGTCTCTTGAATGTATCAGTTTGCTCATAAAAAGAACATTTCCTATATTTTCTCTCTGAGGGGTAGTTACATAAGCTTAAAGGGAAAGAAGAAAAGAAAAAACAAAAGCCTTCTAATTTTAAATTGGGGGAAAATGTTTTTAAACTAATTACTTGAAAAACCTGTATGTTACTTTCTGGTGATGATGGGGGGTATCATCATAACAGTGACTTGAGGTGGGACAGATTATGATCTTCAAACTGGTCTTTTTTTTTTTTTTTGCCGTATGTGGGCCTCTCACTATTGTGGCCTCTCCTGTTGCGGAGCACAGGCTCCGGACGCGCAGGCTCAGCGGCCATGGCTGACGGGCCTAGCCACTCCGTGGCATGTGGAATCTTCCCGGACCGGGGCACGAACCCGTGTCCCCTGCTTCGGCAGGCGGACTCTCAACCACTGCGCCACCAGGGAAGCCCTGGTCTTTTTTTTTTTTTTTTTTTTTTTTTTTGCGGTACGCGGGCCTCTCACCGTTGTGGCCTCTCCCGTTGCGGAGCACAGGCTCCGGACGCGCAGGCTCAGCGGCCATGGCTCACGGGCCCAGCTGCTCCACGGCATGTGGGATCTTCCCGGACCGGGGCACGAACCTGTGTCCCCTGCGTCGGCAGGCGGACTCTCAACCACTGCGCCACCAGGGAAGCCCTTCAAACTGGTCTTAGCTGTAGGAATGTGACCTAGTGTCAGCCCAGATCAAACAGATTGGAGAGTTAAGGTGAACATGGATACTAATTGTTTCTCTTTTTTTGTAGTGTGTTGGTGTTGGACGAGATGGATCAGCTGGACAGCAGAGGGCAGGATGTACTGTACACACTGTTTGAATGGCCATGGCTAAGCAATTCTCGGTTGGTGCTGATTGGTTAGTGCTCTGTTGTTTATGTTACATGGTGGTTCTAAAGACCTTTTTCTAATCTCTTCAGTTTATTCATCACATATTTTGTTTTGTTTTGTTTTTTGGCTGTGCCATGCAGCTTGCGGGATCTTAGTTCCCCGACGAGGGATTTAACCTGGGCCCCAGCAGTGAAAATGCCGAGTCCTAACCACTGGACCACCAGGGAATTCCCTTATCAACTATTATTTGATCTTACACCAGCTTTCTGCTTTCTTACCAAAATAAGAAAGTTACTATAAGATAATAGGAACCTTAATCTAAGTCAAGTCAACTTTGTTAACTCTGGATAGAAATGACATAATGCTGCATTTCAGAGACAATTGATTTTGGGAGTATCTGATCCTGCTTATAATTGAACAATTCTAAACATAACTCAAAAAGAGCATTCTTCGATGATTATACACATCTTATCTAATGGGTATTGAGGGTGGGGGTGGGGGAAAGTGCGAAGCAACTGTTGGAATGCTGGATTATAACTGGAAATTTTATTCAGTTTTTTGGTGGGTGTTTTTTTGTTTTTTTAATATTTATTTATTTGGCTGCACTGGGTCTTAGTTGCAGCGTGCGGGATCTAGTTCCCTGACCAGGGATCAAACCCGGGCCCCTGCATTGGGAGCGTGGAGTCTTAACCACTGGACCACCAGGGAAGTCCCTTATTCAGCTTTCAGAGGGTTTGGTTTTCCTTTTACGATGATTTGACCAATGATGCTTAGTGTCATTTATCTCCTCCTCAGGTATTGCTAATACCCTGGATCTCACAGACAGAATCCTGCCAAGGCTTCAAGCTAGAGAAAAATGTAAGCCACGGCTGTTGAACTTCCCACCTTATACCAAAAATCAGATAGCCACTATCCTGCAGGATCGACTTAATCAGGTGAGTGCCAAGCATTGTACCAAGCTGAGTGTTCCTTGTATCACCTGTGAAGGTGGTTCAAAAATATTTTGCTTTGATTGCATTACTAAACAGGGAGTTCCTATAGCCCATTCATTTTTATATGAATTTCTACTCTTGGCTCCATTTTAGATGCCTTAGTGTTGGAATAAAAAGAGTTAGAGGAGTCACCCAAATGCTTCTCTAATGGCCTTTTAAAATAGGACCCATGGGGACTTCCCTGGTGGCGCAGTGGTTAAGAATCCGCCTGCCAATGCAGGGAACACGGGTTCGAGCCCTGGTCTGGGAAGATCCCACATGCTGTGGAGCAACTAAGCCCAAGCGCCACAACTACTGAGCCTGCGCTCTAGAGCCCGCGAGCTACAACTACTGAGCCCGCGTGCCACAACTACTGAAGCCTGAGTGCCTAGAGCCTGTGCTCCACAACAAGAGAATCCACCTCAGTGAGAAGCCCGCCCACCACGAAGCCCGCCCACCCCGCTCACCGCAGCTAGAGAAAGCCTGTACGCAGCAACGAAGACCCAACACAGCCCTAAATAAATAAATAAATTTATAAAATAGGACCTATGAAAACACTTTCTCTATTGGAAATGACCAAATAGATTTTAGTTTAGTTTAGTTTTGCTAATTTGAGTTTCAAGTGCTTTTTTTTCCCTTTGTGAACCTCTACCACATTCCTACAAAATGCTTAAATGTATGAAATCCCCATTTACTTCTAAGCAGAAAAGGCGTCTTAGACCCTAAAGGTTGGTCAATCAAGTCTGGGACCTAAATTGCAGAGGGGAAGTCTTATAGTTCAAACTGTCATCTTCTATGTCTTGTTCAAAGGCATCTAAAGATCAGGTCCTGGACAATGCTGCCATTCAGTTCTGTGCCCGCAAAGTCTCTGCTGTTTCGGGAGATGTTCGCAAAGCGCTAGATGTTTGCAGGTGAGTTATGGCACTGTTGGCTGCTTTTATTAAAAAAAAGAAGTGCTGTTGATTGTCTCATGTAACTCAAGTGAATGGGGCTTAAGAGGCTCCATTCTGCCACTTTTTACGCTCAGAAAGGAGGACTTGTTTCTCAGTGGGGAGCTCTGCATTTCCACCGGTGTTAATGTCTGAAACATTATCAGTCCATTACCTACAGAGGGAGAAACAAATGAGATGTTGCTGGCACTCCCTGTGGTGATTATAGATTGGTTAATTACATTTGTATTAAAAAAGACTCCAGTTTACTTTTCCATTAGCTGGTCTCAAGCAGGTTTATTTATGGACCTGAACCATCTTTGCCTTTAGACTTTTTTTTCCCTTCCTTTGCTTTTGTGAGCACCCCTTCCTCCAGTTGGTGGTCCCCCACAGTTGTACTCCAGACCTCTCTCTCCCTTCCCATCCCCCGGCCCCTCCTGCTGGGGAAAGCCTCTGTGCTGACTGATGAAATTTCTTCCTTCCCAGTAGGGACACTTGGTCCATTAAAATGATACTTGCTGTGTTGGCCCGCTGGTCCAACTTCCCCCTACTGCGATGCAGAAGATCCAGGTCTGGCTTATGGCTTCCTGTGGGCAAAGTACTTTGGAGAGAGCAGTGGGAGAGTAAGCTCTTCCTATTGCTAGATGGTGTCATCCTGGATTTGAAAGTTTCCCCTAGTCAGCGAACTACTTGGGTAAAGACTGCAACTATGAGCAAGAGTCAAGTAGGCCAGTGTGGTTCTAGCCTACACATATCCTGTGCGGAGATAACTGACGACCCTCCTCTTAGGTCTGGTGTGTATGGGCGGTACTGGCTCTCTTAGTCAAGCACCCACACTACGTGTCCTCTCTCCCATCCATGACAGGTTTTCCTTGTTCAAAATGTTATCATTGGCTCAGTGTACGATGACTTACTTGGCCTCTGTAATAGGAAACCATGTAGTGTTGAAGTTTCTCAGATTCCCTGGTCCATGAATTATTTCAAGGCAATTAAGTCCCCTGGAGCTGAGACATAACCCAGTTTTGTCTGGGGGCTTTAAAGTTATAAGACATGTTGCTTTTTGTTAATGTGCCTGTTTTTGAGCTTTGGTGGTTTGGTGTGGTGTTTGGTTTGGCTCAGCCTAAATTAATTTTAGAAATTTTTTTTTTTACAGGAGAGCTATTGAAATTGTAGAGTCGGATGTCAAAAGCCAGACTATCCTCAAACCACTGTCTGAATGTGAGTAGTTTATCTCCTTTTTGTCTTCCTTTATAATTGGAAGCTTAACTTCTCTGAGGAAAGAGATAGAGAGCTGAAATGAGCATAGTTAAATCCACAGTTAAATCCACACTCACCCATTTGTGTACGGGTGTCGTGTTTTTCATCAATTTCATCCACTTTATTTCCATCTTGCCTGCCAGTGCTATAATCCATGTGTTACTGGAAATGAGTTCTCCAGGGTGTTACATGAATGGTTGGGACAGAGTCAGTTTTCTTTCCAAGCTCTAGGAATGAAAACTAGACAGTAAGGTTGGATCAGCTTCTCTCTGGGTACTTACGTTGAGTGCACTTTACATCTCAACATAGGTGAAAGCAAAGCCTGGGAAGTAAGAGAGTCAGACAGGAAAGAATTGTGTTCAACTTGAGATATCACAAGCCTTTAAACAAGTCTAGGAGGGTGGAGGTACAAAGATAGTATTGCTACGGTAAATTGCAGCCGTTTACAAAAATGACAAAATTAATTTTCCTTTCCTTCAACCTTGTTCTCTTAGCTATGGCAGATGTAAAATGTCCATGAACTACATATCTTGTGTTTAATATCCATTCTTAATGTTTAGAAACAGGACAGTCTGATTTGATTGTTTCTTCCTTCACTCCTGCACTGGTTGAGTGTTACTAAAATTGTTTCTAGCACCATAGTTCCACAGAAAACTCTTTTTTTCATCAACTTGTTGAAAGAAAATTAATAAAAGTATTTCAGAATTAGCCAAACTTAGTGCTTAGACTGATAGGTAATATTTGCCAATGCATAGACTAGATACTGGTTTCTCTTCAACTTTTCACATTATTCCCTTTTTTCCCTTACCAATAACATTTAGGCTTATCGGTGGACCCTGTGAGCACCGCCTACACACATACAACTAAAAGGGGTTGTGAATTCCTGTCATAAATTATTAATCTAATTCCTGTCTTTTGACCTCTGGTAGGTGTGGTTAGCTTTTTACAGGCTCCAGACGCGCAGGCCCAGCGGCCATGGCTCATGGACCCAGCCGCTCCGCGGCACGCGGGATCCTCCCAGACCGGGGCACGAACCCGTGTCCCCTGCATCGGCAGGCGGACTCTCAACTACTGAGCCACCAGGGAAGTCCCGGTGTGGTTAGCTTTTAATGGCTCTAGAAAGCTATAGGGAGACTGACTTGAAATAAATATAAGAGGACACTCTCCAATAAATAGCACTAACTGGGCTTTGACACAGTGTGGGTACACCAGTGTTGAAGATACTCAGACACAAGCTGGATAGGTGACCACTTTTTTTTTTTTTTTTTTTTTTTGCTGTACGCGGGCCTCTCACTGCTGTGGCCTCTCCCGTTGCGGAGCACAGGCTCCGGACGCACAGGCTCAGCGGCCATGGCTCACGGGCCCAGCTGCTCCGCGGTATGTGGGATCTTCCCGGACCGGGGCACGAACCCGCGTCCCCTGCATCGGCAGACGGACTCTCAACCACTGCGCCACCAGGGAAGCCCAGTGACCACTTTTTGGGATTGTTTTGAAGAGACTCAGCTGTTGGTAGGGAGCGAGACTAGACCTCTAAATTCCTCTCAACTTTAAGATTCTGCTTGTTTGATCGCTGATCTCCAGTTTCTCCATGATGATTAGTCCTCGGTAGCATCCCATTTGTGATCATGAAATAGAAGCAAACTCTTGTGAGACAACTGACCTGGTCTCAGGAAGTAACTTTAGGCAAAGGTTGTTACAGAGCAAATCGCTCCCCTGTCTTGCAATTCCTGTGTCCAAACAATGAGGCCACAATCCTCCGAAGCTTGTTGGCAGTTTCCCAACCTCCAGACTCTGAGATGGTGCTATCTGCTAAGATATCCAGTGACATTTTCTCAAGTGTTGCTCTCCTGGAGATCAGCTTGGGCAAATGAACCCAACCTCAGAGGTCATTTGGGGAGGCTATCTAGAGGACTTAGGTAGGATTGTCCATGTTTAGCCACTCTTTTTTTGATGTGGACCATTTTTAAAGTCTTTATTGAATTTGTTACAATATTGCTTCTGTTTTATGTTTTGGTTTTTTGGCCGTGAGGCATGTGGGATCTTAGTTCCCCAACCAGGGATCGAACATGCACCCCCTGCATTGGAAGGTGAAGTCTTAACCACTGGACCGCCAGGGAAGTCCCCTAGCCACTCATTTGATTTGAAATATTAGGTAATTTTTTGAGCCTTTAAAAATGACCAGGGACTTCCCTGGTGGCACAGTGGTTAAGCATCTGCCTGCCAATGCAGGGGACACAGGTTCGAGTCCTGGCCCGGGAAGGATCCCACATGCCGCGGAGCAACTAAGCCTGTGCACCACAACTACTGAGCCTGTACTCTAGAGCCCACGAGCCACAACTCTGGAAACCGGTGTGCCTAGAGCCCGTGCTCTGCAACAAGAGAAGCCACCGCAATGAGAGACGCCCGCCCCACAACAAAGAGTAGCCCGTGCTCGCCGCAACAAGAAAAATCCTGCTCGCAGCAACAAAGACCCAACGCAGTCAAAAATAAATAAATGAATTTAAAAAAAAAAAAAAAGACCAGGCCCAGCCATCTTTGTTTCAAGGTTCTATCCTTTGCCTTTGAGATATTAGGAACCTTCCAAGCAAGGCTGAGTACATTGGTTCTCTGTCTGGTCCTTATTCTTTCATGAGGTGGATTTTGTCTCTCTGACATTAAATTGCACTCTACAGGATAAAATTGCTCACTGTTCTGCCCAGAAGAAGGATAACTGTACTTTCCAAGTCATGTCACACTTTGGCATCTTTCTAAGGATCACATTTTGTCTCATCCTTTGGCTTCTAGTTACAGAATTGGAACTTCTGCTTTGCTCTTGAATTTCCTTCTGTTAAAACTTAATATCATCTGTCTCAATACCCACAATATTTTAAAAATCTAATTAAGCTTGATTTATTTACTTTATAGGTAAATCACCCTCTGAGTCACTGGTTCCCAAGCAGGTTGGTGTTATTCACATATCACAAGTCATTTCGGAAGTTGATGGAAACAGAATGACTTTGAGCCAAGAAGGAGCACAAGATTCCTTCCCTCTTCAGCAGAAGATCTTGGTCTGCTCTTTGCTGCTCTTGACCAGGCAGCTGAAAACCAAAGAGGTCACTCTGGGGAAGGTTAGTTGGGAATCTCAGCAGATGGAGCTGGGGTGGAGATGAGAATCTGCTTTGCAGAGCAGATATTTTCCAAAAGGCCTATCACGCTCCAGCTGATGTGAATTAAAAATGGATTTTAACAGTAAGAATAAGTACTGGTATCATGTAAAAGGCAGCTGACTTTATTTCCCTTGGGTTGTGGTTGAGACTTTACCATTAATCTTCTCCCCTTTATTTCTGCCTCTCCCTATGAGATATATAAAGCCCCTTTCTTGCATTACAGTATAGGTTTTTGGCAGTATCTCCAAAATGCCTTTTCAAGGATTTCATTGAAAAGGGAGAGAATTAGGGTATTCAGATAACTATTTTGCAAACCCAGATTCACATTCTTTTAAAAGATTACAGGGTTACAAGAGATATGACTTTTGGGCTTCCCTGGTGGCACAGTGGTTGAGAGTCCGCCTGCCGATGCAGGGGACACGGGTTCGTGCCCCGGTCTGGGAAGATCCCACATGCCGCGGAGCGGCTGGGCCTGTGAGCCATGGCCGCTGGGACCGCGCGTCCGGAGCCTGTGCTCCACGGCCGGAGAGGCCACAGCAGTGAGAGGCCCGCGTACCGCAAAAAAAAAAAAAAAAAAAAAAAAAAAAAAAGATATGACCTTTAAGCAACATTTGTTCTCCCTTGTTTCCTCTCAGTTATATGAAGCCTATAGTAACGTCTGTCGCAAACAGCAGGTGGCAGCTGTGGACCAGTCAGAGTGTTTGTCACTTTCAGGGCTCTTGGAGGCCAGAGGCATTTTCGGATTAAAGAAAAACAAGGAAACGCGTTTCGCAAAGGTACAACGAACTGCTTCTTTGTGACATTGCTTTTAACTGTCCTGCTTTGGCGAGCTTATCTTTTGCTAAAGTAAAGATTTAAAAATGACCACAATTAGATAAACAATTTTTTTGTTAGGTAGGGTTTAAGGTGTGTGAAGATAGGGCTGTAGTATGAATGAGATTTTTTATTTTTTCGGGCTGTTGCAAAAGCAGTGTTTAACTTGCTTGCCTCTTGTGAGACAAGTTTAATACGGTAGAAGTTTGTGTAATAAAAACTGCTTTTGTGAGTTCTCCACCATGAAAAGTGCTTTTCTCTTTGCAGGTGTCTCTGAAGATTGAAGAGAAGGAAATAGAGCATGCTCTGAAGGACAAAGCTTTAGTTGGAAATATCTTAGCTACTGGATTGCCTTAAATTCTTTTCTTTTATACTAATACTCTGCCTAAAAGTATCTGGCTGGCATTTGGAGAGGGATGGAATCTTCATTTTATTACTTTATATACGCTTAGGTCTGAAAGCAAACATGACCTTTTTTACTTAAAACTGATAAAATTTAAGCTATAAATTCGTGAATATTAGCACAGAATTATTTATCTTTGGGTCTTATTATGTTTATGCATTAAAAACAACCAAGTAGACCCTTTTTAATTACATTCACTGCCTCTACCTCTAGTGTGCCTCTAACCAACATGCTTGCAAGTATACAGACTTAGGCTGTGGAAAGTTTATATATTTATCTCTGTTTCCTCAAACATTGGTGTATTTTAAAGAATTTTTGGACTAGAGGAAGAAGAATGAAAAAAGGGTTGATCCAGGAAAATCAGCAAGTCCACGTGGAGATCTGGAGGACACTTTGATCAAAGAATGTCTTTCTGTTTGGAGTATACTGTGTTCATGTTGCACATACTTCCACGTTGTGACTTTTTTTTTTTTTTGCGGTACGCGGGCCTCTCACTGTTGTGGCCTCTCCTGTTGCGGAGCACAGGCTCCGGATGCGCAGGCTCAGCGGCCATGGCTCATGGGCCCAGCCGCTCCGCGGCATGTGGGACCCTCCCGGACCGGGGCACGAACCCGTGTCCCCTGCATCGGCAGGCGGACTCTCAACCACTGCGCCACCAGGAAGCCCCCACATTGTGACATGTTAAAGACTCATTGAGTGTCTTGGGCACCCCCAAGCTTGTGGAGGTGGTAAGGAGGATGTGACTACAGGCTGTGAATATATTTATTTTCAAGTTGCATTCTTTGTTTTCTTAAGCAGTCACATTTCAGGAGAGCTCAGACTTTCAGAAGGCAATGTGAAAATTGTGAAAATCCTCCCCAAACTGTCCCACTGTCCTGGCTGTCCTCAGATGAAGCCACTTGTTTCAAGATGCCTTTATCTGGGGTTGGATTTTCAATGACACCTCATTTTCCCAGTCTTCTAGGTAAATGCATCCATACGGTTACTCAAGTCTCCCCTCTCTTCTGGGTTTGGTTTCCAGTGGCATTAAATGGCAATTTGTGACGGGGACGCCAGAGGGCACCATTATAACACTGACTGCCTCGAAAGTGCAGGCATAGGGCTGGGGTAGTTTTGAGAGAAGGGGAAAAGAGAAACTTAAGTTTGCTTCATTTGGGAGGTTGCTGTACTTTTATAACTCGAGCAAATGCTTGGAATGCAAACCATGTGTGCTATGAATGAATGGTCTGAGAGCCAGTGACCAAGTCTGCTGCTCCCTGAGCTCTTGTGCCTCCTCCCGCCTTCCCAACATGGCTTGGGTTTGAGAACTTGATATGTGTACAAATGATCTGTTGGCCACTGTTTCGTTCATGCTGCCCACTGTATCCTTGCAATGTGATCTGGTCTACAGCAGGTGGTATGGGATAGAAGGGCACACAGAGCCCTCTGAAATGAACACTACCCACCGGTGTGTGTAGCAGCGCATAGTCTATAGACAGGAGTCTGACTGTCTCACCGTCACACTCCTTTACTAGAGCATTCATTCCCTCTGAGAGCAATTTGTGAGGGGAGGACACAGTTCTATACCTAGAAGCTTGGAAAGTGTCTGGGGCTATAAGGGTTAACCAGCATAATTGCAGAGATTGTCCGAAGGCTGATGGAAAGCAGAGACTGAATGGGATTGAGAACAGATGCGGGGCTTGATTTAAATTACATTTTATTGGATGCTGCAGCCTTAAGAGACGTGACTGCTTTACAGTTTGTTTCCACACTGTGGGCAGCTGCTGTCTGTTCTGTGTCCACAGTAGGATCCTGCCCAAAAAGGAGCAGCCTCCCCACCTCGTTGTGTTGGAGGCTTGGCGCCTTCCTCTTAACTGCAGGGCTGGAGTCAGGAACATGGCTTGCCTCGCAGTGGGGCTGCTATGCATCCTCCATGGCTCTGAGCCAAGATCGCGTTTGCAGATTCAAAGGGGCCAAATTTCTTTCCCCTCTACCTCCTTTCTCTCCCTTTCCCCTGGTATTTGGAAATCAGGTTTTCTGTGTACTAGTTTGTTAGTTTCCTTTCCTTCCATTCTCCCCACACTGTCAATTTCTAGGTCATTGATGCTCTTAAGACTTGAGCAATTGGAGCAGGGTTGGTTCTGTCAGTGATGCGTGAAGCTGACTTAGAGTCCCTGTTTGGCTTCCGCTGCCCTTGTGGGAGCAACACCTGATGCATGTTTGTCAGCGAGGTCTTCAGTGTGATTCAGACAGCTGGAGCAGACTGAGGGGGCAGAAAGTCCTTTTCTCACTGAAGCTGACAGCTCTGGGAAGGTGGTGGGATTTTTAAGGGGCTGGGCTGAGCCTGTGGTTACTTGTTTTTTGCCAGGAGCATAGGCTGTTTCACAGGGAGTAGTGGCAGAGATGCTGACCTACATTCTTCCTCTTGAAGGTGGTGGGCTGTGTGTCTGTATCCTGGTTTATTTATTTTTCTTCACAGTAGCAGATGAAGCTTCCATAGAGTGTTGGTGGGTATTGCCATGGAACGCACACAGACACAATAAAACTGGCATGAGTTTCAACCCCAGAGCTGCAACTGACATTTCTGGCTCAGTGAAGACCTGCCTGTGGCTGGATGACTGGCAAGACAGTGTGAGGTCCAAGCTATCCAGAGGTCCAGAAAGTCGGCAGAGCTCTCTTTCTTCCCCTTCATTGCTCCCTGCCTTTATTCAGTGTCCTTTTAAGATGCAGCAATAAGAATTGGGAAGGAGGAAAGAGATACGACTTGGGGCTTTTAAAAAATATCTGTGGAGAGGTTACCTTGACTACTGAGGGAGACAAAAAGAGAGAGCCGAGATGGAGATTTTATTTACATTTGTATCTGTCCCCAGCACTTAGTACAGTGCCTGAGACCTGGGAGGTATTCAGTAAACTTGTTGAGTGAACAGATACATGACCAAGTAAGATGCTGCCTCTCCCTCCATCTTGAGGACAGTTCTAATCTGGAGGCAGACATTGCTCGTGCTTTTGCACCGAGGTGGAGAAGGCCATTGTGAAAGAGGGGTGCTCCATCCTACAACATGTGTCAGCACAGCATTTATCAGCCTCACGGATGCGTTCCAGTGGCTCCCTCTGATGTGGTATTTTGCTTGAGGCAACTTCCATGTTGCTCCCAGGAAGCCTTGGCTTTGGGGAGAGAGTCCACCTACAGGCTGGGAAGAAGGGGTGCCTGTCTGGATGTTCCCTAATGTCCCTAGAGATGGGCCAGAAGCTGTGCCTCTAGTTGGCAAGGTATCAGGGAGAAACCCACCTCTGATGTCCCACTTTTATTTTTTTGCCGTACGCGGGCCTCTCACTGTTGTGGCCTCTCCCGTTGCAGAGCACAGGCTCTGGACGCGCAGGCTCAGCGGCCATGGCTCACGGGCCCAGCCGCTCCGCGGCATGTGGGATCTTCCTGGACCGGGGCACGAACCCGCATCCTCTGCATCGGCAGGCGGACTCTCAACCACTGCGCCACCAGGGAAACCCTCTGATGTCCCACTTTTTAACTTCTGGGGAAAGATGTGATCTCCGGTTCCTCCCGAAAAGATCAGGTGCCCTCGAAGACATTTCTGTCTTAAGCTACGAACAGCAGCAGGTCTCCGTCTCCCAGAAGAGGTGGTTCTGTAGCGGAAGAAGCCTTGCCCTCTGGCCTCCGCTTGATTTCAACCCCAGCCCAAGGCGCTGGCAGGAGAAGCTAATTGGGTGCAAGGGGCCTGGGTGAAGGCTGTCTGAAGACTGGCGAAAGGAGAGAGCCAGCTCTTTTTTAAAAAAGCTCTAATTGAGTTCTGAATCAGCCTGGCTCCCTTTGATCCCTCCTCTGTTTCCCACACTGTCTGAAAGAGCTAGATCAGCACTTTATAACAAGGGTGCGTCTGCTCCCCACACCCCCACACACCCCCACCCCCACCCTCGTGCTCTCTGCTGCCGCCATCCACTGCTTGTCTCCTTCAGTTAAGATAATGAAGATGCTGAGAGATAAAATATGTATTTAATAAGGGTGGGGGGAGGGAGGCGGGAAGGGACAGCTGGGGCCTTCCCTAGTTTGGGGCCCCGCCAAGACTCAAGCTGAAGGCGAAGCCAGAGTAGGACTTGGCCCCAGGGTGTAGGGGTTTCCGGCCCCCGATCCCGCTGACTTCACTGCCTGCTGCTTGCCCTAAATTCCCCCACCTCCACCCTCTCAGCCCCACACTCCTTTCTTTCCTCCCTGCTCGCTCCCAGTGGCAAAAAGGGAGTCTTGCTTCAACCTTATTTTCAGCTGGTAGCTTGGCCTTTGGTGCAGTGCCCCCCACCCCAGAGTCAGCTGCAAGGTCGGGCTAGGGCAGCCCCTCCAGCCTGGGCCTGTTGAAGCTGTGGGTTCACAGTATGGGGTCGGGGGGGGGGTGAAAAAGGCTGGAGTTAATGAAGACCAGCTGTAGCCTGGGTTCTGCCCACAGTTAGCTGCAGGCCATCCTTTGGTGGTGGTTGGAGGGATGGAGGTGTGTGACCTCCATCCGTGGGCACAAGGATATCCTGTGGCAGCTGAGGCCTGTGCTGCTCTGTGAGCGTGGCTTTATCCTTAGGTTGTAAGGGAGTAGTCTGTTTCCCTCTTCCTCTACTCCTCCCCTCCCCAAATGACACTCAGCCCTTATTGAGCTTTATAACTGTAGTGGTGGCCCAGCTGAGATTTGAATATCTCCGGGCTCTTCTGTAAACACTCATTAACTGCCTGGGAAGAACGGAGAGCCCTGTTTAACAGCTGGGAGAGAACTGAGGCAGATTAGGGTGAAAGGCTTGACCTGAGCTCACCCCATGGACTCCACCCCGGGGCCCTCCAAACTTCCCGTCCAGCTCCTTTCCCCAGTTCCTGCCTCTTCTAGGAAGAAGCCATGCCCTCTCCCTTCCCTCGACTCTGTCCCTGACTTCCCCTGGCCCTTCACCCCATGACATTTTCCCTGCCCTGGTGCTGGAGATATGTGCAACTCTCCTTGCAAAATGTTCTCCCCCCAGCCCTCTGCAGCTTTCCCTGGCCCACCTGGCCCACCAACCCTGAGTTCTCCCTCTGGAGAAGGTGGGCTATCCTAAACGGGGTCTGTAACCTTGAAGTTGATCTAATTGTGCATAAGAGGCCCTCTGCCCCTCTATATTTATCCTAAGTCGTACCTGGGAAAATATTCTTTCTTTTACGTATTCATTCTAGTAAAGTCTCAGGATCCTATTAAGGGCTGGGTAGGGGCCCGAGTTGACCCCTAGGTTCTGCATCCCCTTCGTTCACTGACAATTGCCATTTCTGCTAATGGATGTAACCCAAATTCCCCCAGCCCCACCTGCTTATACTCTCACCTGGCTCTGTATATCGGCACACACTCCCAGATCTAAGGATATAGAACTACCAGTTTCCAACTGCTCTCCAAGTCATACTGCTCTTTTTACTTGCTGGAAATCAGGACTTTTATTTCCCACTTGACGTGGTCTTCTAGGCAGTTAGGAATAGTGGGGGAGAGAAGGGGAGACTGTGCTCTGTCTAGGAGGGGGAGGGTAGAAGTGAGCTCCCATCCAAAGTGAACTCCCCCTTCCCCAAATTCTCAATAGCCAAGCTACTTGGGAGTGATTAGGAAAGCGATCTTAACCCCAGCTTCAGTCCCAAAGCCCAAATTCATCTGGTCAGGGCAGGCAGAAGAAATGTCTTCTTCTCCTGTCCCATAATATCCTCAGCTAAAATCAACCATGTGCTGTGAATTTGACACTGGGGACTCTTGCTGTCCCAGCCCATGACTCAGACCTCGTCTTTCTACAGTGAGTTCTTTCTGCCCCATCAATTCAGCTCTGCATCCGCTGACCCAGTCAGGGACGGTGGGAGAGGGTGGGGAGAGCCTCCTGGTTGGAGAGTGGGCTTTAGGACCCAACGGGAACCCGTGCCTCTTGCAGCAGCCTAACCCAGAAGCAGGGGGGAATCCTGAATCGAGCTGAGAGGGCTTCCCCAGTTCTCCTGGGAACCCCATCGCCCCCCGCCGGCACGCACCTGAGCAGGTAGGACCACGCACACCCCTTCCCAATTCTCCCTCGGCCGCCTTCCGCCTGGCCTCTCCGCTTCTGATCTGGTCTTTTCCCTCTCGGCAGTTCAGGCTTTCCCCATGCCTCCTCCCCCACTGCTCGCTGTAGTCCAGGGAGGTGGGAGCCTGGGAGCTGAAGGGTGTCTGGAAGCTCAGAGCCCCTGCGCCCTCCGGCGCCCTTGCTGCACGCCCCTCGAGGCATTCCCGTTCTCTATCTAAGAATGGCAAGTGGGGGGAAGGTCTGCCCGGGCCCCAGCCCCTGCACCCTCCTTTGCAGTATTGCCTAATCCCCCTTCCCCCACCTCACCTCGAGGGGAGAATTGGCAGAGCTGGGGTAACAGAGAGCCGGACAGGGAGCCGGACGGGGACCCGAGACTCCCTGGGAGATTTCTCTCTTGCTTCCTCTCTGCCCCCCCAGCCCTAAGAGCTCAGGACTTTGCCCCACACTCCCTACTCACCTTGTAGAACCAGAGCCCCCTTCCAGGCTCATTGCACACTTGAGTGGCCAAAGGCTTTGCTGGAGGGTAGTGGAGGTTGTGAACAATTCTGTGTGTGTGTGTGTGTGTGTGTGTGTGTGTGTGTGTGTGTGTGTGTGTGTGTGTGTGGCCTTTTTCTCTGGGGAAAGTTCTTTCAGGTTAAAGAGCTGTCTTTCCCATCCCTGCCAACACCTCAACACCTATGAAAAGCGCCCCCCCCACTGTGAGTCTGTGTGTGTGTGTGTGTGTGTGTGTGTGTATGTACCATATGGTTGTAAGATCTATAATCTTAGGATGGAGGTGACTGGGTGCCTTGAGACATCCCAGAGTGTGGCCCAGGCCAGAACAGACTCAGCCCAGATGGCTGGGGAAGGGGGTGTGGACCAGATCAGGGAGGCCGCCCAGCCATGCCAGCTCCCTGGGCTCCTTGGCTTTCAGAGCTCAGGCTCCTGGTGTTACCCCAAAGCTTCTGCCCTCCTGCAGGCTCTCTGGGAGAGGGTTGGATGATAGCTACTGTTTACAGTGACTTGTTTGTCCCTCTCATTGGGGGCTGAGAGGCCTTGTTCTCTGAAGATCTAGGGCATCTCCTTCTGGCTTGGTGGGTTTGCAGGAGGGGTGTATGGCTTGTCGGGGTAACCGTGTTTGTAAGTGTGGGTGTCGCCTCTGGGCGTAGCAGACTGGGGTGGGGAGCAATGGAAGAGATGGGTCATGTTTTGAGGGAACCCCTCTAGCTCTCTGTGTGGTAGGTGAGTGGCACATCCCTATCTGGTAACTCTGTCTGGGTGTGGGGTGTGTTCTATATCCCTCCATGACCCCCCAGATTCCCGAAGGGTTGGTTTTAGAGGAAAACTTGGATAATAGCGTGACTTCATTCTGCTCTTGACCCAGGAAGGAAAGTAAATTCTGAGTGTGAGGTGTGAGCGGTGCACTGAGAATCAGGCCTGAATGTGAGACTCAGCTCGGTCTTTTAACTATGTGCATTCATACAGCTCTCTAAGCCTCTGGTTTCTTCATTTATAAAAATGGCTATAGTAACAAGACCCGCTTGCCTAATAGAGATACGGCCATAAAGACCTCATAAAGCAATGTATCCTACAGCCCAGTGCAAATGGTAGTAATGGTGCCGGCGGGGGGGGGGGGGCGGGGGGGTTTCTAGGATGGGATTCTCTTTCTAATCTAGGTCATCTCTCCGTCTTCAGCTCCCTTCCCCCATCCTTGCCCATCTGGGGGATGGAGGAAGCAGACAGGGTTTTTGCCCCAGGGGCTGCAGAATTCCCCTAATGTAGGTTGTAGCTGGCCCCCAGCTCTTTTCCTCTGGGCCTCTACACCTTCTCCCCTGAGCCCCATCTCCACCTTCCTCCTGTCATTCCTGTTCAGTGTCCTTGTGCCTGTCTCTCCCCTGCCCAGTGGCCTCCTTGTCCGGCTCACTGGGCAGGAGCCCTAATCGGATTCGACAGCTGAGATATGTGTGGCGGCTGAGAGCAGGCAGGAGGGAAGCCAGTGGGAGGATGGTATGAGGGCTGCCCCTGGCACTGCCCAGGCCTCCTAGGCACCACCTTGGGCCTGCTGACTCCTGGCTTGGCTTGGCCCCAGGGAAGGGGTGCCAGGGGAAGCTCAGGAACGAACAGGCTGGGGTCTGGAGATAAGGGAACTGGAGAACACACCTAGGACCCCAGGACCTCTTTGATATTTAGTGCCCTTAACCTCAGCATTTCGGACTTTGACCAGGAGGAGAGGAGAGTAGGTGAGAGACCGGCTGGCCCGGCCCCCTGCCCATCCCCAGGGCTCTGCTTTCTTCTCTCTTCTTGTTCAGAAATGTGTTTGCTTGCCCCATCCAGCCCCTCTGGCCAGTTCCTCCTTAAGGGCCACATCTGGGAGCTGCTGGGGCACCATGTGTCTGCCTCACTCTGGGCTGTTTCCTCCACTCCAAGGTATTTCTCTCATTCACTCTCTGGGCCGGGCGCCAGGACTCCTGGGTTTCCCGCCTGCCTCATGGTGCAAGGCTGCTCTGCAGGCCTCCAGAGAATCGCTAAGCCGGTTTCCTTCCTCCTGCGTGGGGAGGGCCTTCTCCCAGGGCTGGGAGGTGTCAGAAATCCCAGGTGGGTTAGGGGTCGGGGCACTGTAGCCCCTGGTGCCCCAGCACCCCGGCCCCTCCCTCCTAACCTCTGACTCAGCTTCAGGGCAGCATCTGCCCAGCCTGGCAGGCATGGCCTCTTCTTGCCTCCAGGCTTCCATCTTTCCGTGTGGGAGCCAAGATCTAGCCTCTTGAGCTTTTTTCCCATGGTATCTGGGGGGGGGGGGGGGGGGCTACCGAAACCCCTCTGTCTGCACCCACACGTTTGGGGGGGCGGGGGATTAGTGTAATTGAGGCTGGGGCACTATTTTGTCTTCCTTCCAGCTGGGCCAGGATGAAGAAAACCAGCACAAACTTCCCCACACCAATTCCCTCTGCCCTCAAAAGACCAGTCAGTGGAGCCAGGCCCTGCCCTTTCGGTGCCCACAATGTGGTTGGCACTGATTTTTCAGAAATTGGGAAGGTTTCCCTCTAGACCGCTGGCCTCCTCTCTCCTCCTCCCGTGGGGTAAGGACAGCTCTCTGATTGTAGGCACTTCTGGGCAGGCCTCCCCCTAGAGAAGGGGTGTGGGATGCCCTCGAGATGGCCAAGTTGGCACTAGCCCCAGGCTGGAGGGCTGGACCTGATTTGGGGCTGGGAGTTTGTGGGGGAGAGCAGGACATGGGCCTCCCTGCCCCCCTCATTTCCTGCTCTTTGGGCAGCTGTGGGCGAGAAAGGCTGCAGGGACTATTTTTAGTTGGTCTGTCCCCTGGCAGGAGGGACGTGCAGAAAAGCACGGGGCAGGCAGAGGGGCTGGCCAAGGTGAGGGTAAGCAGGCGGGTGGGGGAGTGAGGCAGGGCCAGAGGGGCAGCAGACAGAGCAAGGATGCGTGGCGGGCAGGGGTAGAACCTTGAGAGGGGGAGAGGGTCCTGACCTGGTAGATGGGCTGGACTGGGCTCTCTCTGTCCAAATAGACTCAGAAGCAGAGGGGCTTTAGAGGTGCCTGGACCATCCCTCCCCCTTACAGAGGGCAAGACTGAGGGCATGTGACTTGCCCTAGGACCTTCAACCAGTCGTTGACTGCACTGGAACCCCAGCCCAGGCCCCTTGCACTGTTTGCTTTTCTCTTGTCATTGTCTCTCCCCCGACCTGGCTGTGCTCCCTCCCCTCCTGCAGCAAGGGCTGGGTTCCTGGTTTGTTTCCTTCTCTGCTTGTTTACACAGGGTCTCCGGTAAACCCCAGCTGGGTGTGTTTATAAGTGTCCACCATGTGGAGAGAGTCTGTGTCCAGGCTGGAAGGAGGTCAGGGCTGGGGTTTGTTTAGGTGGCCTGTGGCCACAGATGTGAATCAGGGTGCTGGGCAGGTTCCAAAAGTCTCACAGGCTGGCGAGCCGGGAGCTTGGAGACCCCTTTGAGAAGGGGCATCTCGGTCTAACTCCATTTTAGAGACCCAGAGAGGGCTGGGGGTTGTGCCTACAGTCCCAGGATGGGTTAGAGACAGACCAAGGGCTAGGATGCAGCTTTCCAGACTCTCCAGAGCCTTTTGTGAGTGCCCATCCTGCCGTGCCTAGGTCAAGGTGGTTGTTTGCCAATCCGCCTCAACCAGGAAGGGGGTACGCATGGGGAGATTGCTGTTGGCATCTGATCACAGTCAGAAGTGAGCCCTTCTGAGGCCTAGAGGCAGAGGCAGCTGGTTGGAGGTGCAGGGTAAGAAAGTTCAGTGCAGAAACGTGGTTCCTCAGAATTCAGCCTCATCCCCAGGGCCACCATGTTGCGCAGCTGCAGGGGGCGCCATTCCATAGACCAGGGTATGAATGGCACCCTCTCTCTCCAGTTGTTCAGAGCCCTGCCTGTGTAGCCGCTGATGGTGCTTCTGTCCCCCACCTTCTTTCTTTGAATCAGCTTCAGATGCTGCTGGAAGGAGGTGTCCCAGACAGGCTTGAATCCAACTCCCCACCCTCCCTCCTGCCACCCGATGGCTCCTAGTCCCCTGCCACGGTCTCAGTGGGCCACAGATTGGGTGCAGGGGCCCCTCCCCCCTCTCCGCTCAGTTTCTATGTCTCTGGGGGGCTTTCTTATCATTCCCCGCCCCCATCAGGCAGGCTGCAGTGTATGAGAAATCAATAGTGCAAATGGATTGAGGTTGTTCAGCCGGTCGGCTCCTCTTGGGCCCCATCAACTCTCCCAGGACTTGGGGAGTTACTCAGTCCACTTCTGGCTCAACATACGCAGAGATACACACACCTAGTGGTTGTAGCCTGGGCACTGAGCACGGGAATTATTCTTTCTGTCCATCGCTGTCTTCTCTCTCATTCTCTCTCTCTCCCTCTCTCTCATATACTGGGCTGGTCTTAGCATGACAAATACCCTTGAACATTTATTGTTTTCTAGCTTGGGTGGAGTCCACTGCCAGCCAGAGGTGGGAGGGGAGCAGGTGGGTGAGGCAGGCTGTGCCCAGGGAGGAGGACGAGCTGGGGAAGGGATTGGGTGGCAGCCCACCCCATCAGCCTCTGGTAACTCGATCCCTGCACCCCACCCTCCCGATTCCCCTCCTGCTGAACAACTTCAGCAGCTGCTGGCAGAAGCAGGGCTGGCAGAAGTGTGTATGAGTGCATGTGTGTATTTGGGGGGGGGGGCGGGTGGTGGTGAGAGGGGCTGTGGCGGCAGGAGGTGTTGCCAAGACATGTTAAAGGAGACTCACAGCCTGGGTACAACTTGGGTGGCAGGCGGAGGCGGGGCTGGGAGAGTGGGTGGTGAGTGATGGGCAAAGGGCAGGCTTCAGGGGAGAGGCAGGGCAGCCCAGGGGGTCTCACAAAACTTGTCTGCACTGGAGCAGGGCCTGGCATGGTGGGGGTGAGCGGTGGGGAGGGGGCAAGGGTGGGTAAAGCCATGGCTTGCCCCAGGATGCCTGTAATGCACATAACCATGGAGGACACAGCCTGCCCCTGTCCCCAGTCCCTGGGCTGTTCCTGCTGGATATCACAGTCTCGGTGACTAAGTCACTTCTGTCCTGGGGCTGGCAAGGTGCCAGGCTCAGCTCTTCTCGGTAGGTGAGTCACTGCCCTGGCATCTCCCCCGGATGCAGCTGAGTCACTGGCCGTGCCTGCTGGGCAGGTGGGCATCGTGCTTGCGGGTGGGGTTGGGGACTATGTGTGGAGCCCCCAGCATCTTCTCTGATCTCTCTCTGGCATGCCCTGGCCCCACCCACAACTCTGCAGAGCCAGGCAAGCCTGGTGTTTCTTCCATATGCTCTGCTGAGAGGGTAAAGGAAGAGGGAGCAGGGTACCGCATGGAAATGTATTTCGTTCAGAGTAAATGGGAGGGCGTGTGAGGAGGGGATTGTGGGTTTGAATCTTAGGTCTGCCATCGACAAGCTGTATGACCTTGAGCAAGGCAATTCCCTGGTGAAGCCTCAGTTTCCTCATCTGTACAATGGAAACAGGAGCCCTGCCCTAGATGACCCTCCAGGACCGTGAGAATCAGATGTGCGGAGCCATGAGGGGGCTTTGGGGATGAGCTGGGTGGCTGCGGAGGGGGAGAGGAGTCTGTTGGGGTCGGTTCGGGTTCCAGCAGACACCTCCACCCCACTTGCATCCAGATGGTCAAAGTTTCCCATCCTCTGTTCCGATGATTACCAATGATGCAGGAGTTCCCCACAGGCCATGAAAGGGAGGCCTTGTTTTGGGGGAAGTGTGGGCTCTCCCGGGGTGTTTCACAGCTGTTTTGTATCTCCTTTGTCTGTGTGGGGGGCCTGTCACCGGGCCTGCACCTATCAGGGCTCTCTCAGATTTCCTCTAGTGGGAAGAGGGATCCCTGTCTTGGGCAGCCAGCTGCTCAGGCTCCTCCCCCAGCCCATCTCCTTCTGCCTGCAGCAGGGGAAGGGTAGGCCCCAAGAAGGAGTGTCTTTTTTAAGGAGTGAGGAGCACCTGGGACTGTGGCTTTTCTCCCTCTGCCAGTCTGCTGCTGCCTCCTTCTCCCTCCTGCATGAGGGTCCCTGGAGGGTGGGGGGGGGTGGGGACACTGGAGTGGGCCCAGCACAGCTGGAGTTCAGCGGGGCAGGGAGGGAGTGCCCTCAAGGTGTGCAGGCTGTATGCTTGTATACCTGGGTGCGGATCTTCTGTGCGTGAGCAACTGCCCCCTGTGGGGAGCAGGTTTGTGGGCGCATGAATTTCTTCCCTCATGTGCCTGAGGGTCTACTGCTCTGTCCAGGAGTGTGCCACGCCTGCACCCTCTGCTTCATGACCTTGTGCATATGCACAGATGCCTGTCTTGTATGTGCTTGTTCTGTGTGCATACATGTGCATACAGGTGTGCTCTGAATGTGCACGTGCGTGTGCACATATGCGTGTCCTGGGTGTGCATTTGCACACCTGCATCTCCGTGTGCGCGAGCGTACCTGACCCTCTGTGCTGGCAGGTGTACATGAAGGCCACCCTTCGTGGGAGGCAGTATACCTGTGTTTGTGCACACTTGTATTTCTGTGTCTGTGATCCTTCCCCTCTAGCCTCCGCGGGAAGGAAGACTGGTAGAATGTAGGCCAGGAGGAGCCTGTGCGGGCTTAGGGGTTGGCTGGCACTAAGTCCCCTCCCAGGCTGGTCCCTCATCGGGGCGGCGCCCCCTGCTGCTGGCTGGACTCAAGCTAGAACGCCTTTGGGGGGGGGGAGCTGGGGGGGAAGGGGTTAAGCGTCGGCGTCCACATCTGGGAGCCATTGGCGCATTCCTGCCTGCTGAGCGCATGTTTGCGGATGGATCTGGACGGGACAGGGTGGGAGGGGCTGGGCGGGCGGTTCGCACCGGCGGACGGAAATGCAGACGGGAGCGGGAGACGGCCAGGCCCAGCAGGCGGGAAGGGGCCTGGGGAAGCGTTGCCCGGACGCTCTCCCCCTGTGCCGCCGGACCTCAGGGCACAGCGTCCCGCCGACCCTGCTTGTCCTATCTCACCCAGGCTGGGGCCCCAAAGCTGGAGAGAGACAATCAGATACCTCGGTCCTAGACCCGGCTGTGCAACCGGTGCCAGGGTGATCGGGGACTAAACCCGTGTCCACTCCCAGCCTGCGGTTCCTTGTCTATAAAGCGGGGGCCGTCGGGCCGGTGGGTTTGAGAGCTCAGCCAGCCGGGTCAGGGGTGGAGGCCTGGGAGTGTGGCACTTCCCCTTCCAGTGGGAAGTCCTGTGGGGTTACTTGTGGCTACTTCTCTGACCGGGGACGGGGAGGGGGGTGTTCCCTATTGATTCCTCTTTCTCTCCCCCAGTGGACTGCTAGAGGTGGGGAGATGGTCCTCCCAAACGGAGCAGCAGGCTGGGAGGGGGCTTGTGGCTGTGTTGGGGATTGGGGTCTCTGCAGAGGGAGAGTAATTCAGATCCTGCCCCGCTGGAACAAGAATGCGAGCTTTCCTGGCTCCTCCAGCCTGGGCCAGGAGAAAGAAGCTTTGGGTCTGAGAGTCCCGTAGCATGTAGGGGTGCTCCTGGGCGCCCCCTACTCGGCTCTTGGAAGATCACAAGAGCCGCTGTCCTTTTTGGGGGAGGGTTCTGGGGTTTGCTGAAGGGTTGGGTTGGGCCAGAGTTCCTCCGACCCACTTGAGCTGGAAACGTGTTTGGGGGAGACGAGGTGAGCAGGTGTACTTGAGGGCGGTCTACCTGCTTTTGCACTCCTTTTTTGCCAGTGAGAAAATTAGGATTTAGAGAGAGGAAGCGACTTGCTCAAGGTCACACAGCTCTCATTTTCAAGGGTTGCTGGAGGAGGATTATAATTATGGGAGTCAGGGGCTTGACAGATAGGGCCGGAGTCACTGTATTCGCTTCCATATTACGTCGCAGTCCCTCTAACCCCGGTTTAGGTGTGAGGGGTGTGTGCGTATGATCCTTGCCCCTGTGAGTGTGGGTGTGTCGTTGGAGGGAAGAGTGTGTGATACCGCACACTGCAGTCCTTTCTCTACCGAGCCCTCCTTCCATTTTTTGCGCAGAACTCCCCCTTCTCGCTCTGAATGTCTCCTTTTGGGTCAGAGGGAGGGATTCTCCCAGATTCCCACGGTCCAGCCTTCTGCTAGGCGCGGCTCCTTTAAGACTCGCCCTTTCCCGGGTCTGTTAAGGGGAGGGGGGGCGTGATACTGTGGGCCCGCCCCTGGTTGCTGATTGGTCGGAGGGCGGACGGGGGCGGGCCCGAGGGTGAGGGCCTCCCCGCTGCTCGGTACCCTCCGCCCCCCGGTCTGGGGCTCCGGGTAAAGTTTCAGCCTCCGCACGTGACTCGCCATGGCCGCTGCTTTCGCCCCGCGCCCCTGAGCCGCGGCCCCCCAAACCGCTCCTCTCCCTGGACCCCGCAACCGCTGACGCCGAACGGCTCCAAGGCTCAGGATCAGGGCAGACGCCTTGCTCGCGGGCGACCCGGACGGATTGCTTCCCCCCACTGCGAGGTAACCTCTCCCCCGGGGATTTTAGAGAGCCTCCGGCTCCCGCAGGCATCGCGGCCCCTTGGCCTGCTCCTGAGAGGACCCGTGGGCGGGGACCCGGTGCCGGACGGGTTCCGACGGGAACCTGGGGTTTCCTAGGCTTCCCAACCCCGCGCCACCGTGCTCAGGGTGGGGGAGCCCCGTCTGTCTGCGCCCGTGTCTTCGCGCGAAGCCGTGAGGCGTCTGGGGCCGTCTGCCGCGCGTGTCTCCGGCGCCCGAGCTGTGGCAGAACCGCCGCTGGGAACTCCTGCTCTCTCTCACTTTTCTCCTTACAAACAAGCAAAACAAAAAGACTTTCAAACCTGTTTGGGGAGAGATCGGATGCCCAACGGACTAGCCCCCTCCTTCTTTCCCTCCTGTTATCTGAGCCGCCCTGTGGTTTGGGGAGAATCAGCCCGGGGGCCCACCCCCACCAGAGGCAGCCGGTTGGGGGGCGGGGCCCATTCAGCTGGTGTCCCCCGTGGAGCACGGGGAGCCGTCAGATTGGGGACGGGAGCCAGTGCAGCCAGGGAGGGATGTCTCTGGGTCGGGTGGCACCATGGAGTCATGGAAGCTTTTGCGGGTGTAGGGAGGAAGGAATAGATTGGTCGTCTTTGCTCTGCTGAGGGTGTCTGGGACCTGCTGCCACCCAGAAGGCGGGGAAGCTGCTAGCCAGATGTGTATGTGGGAGCGGGGCGCTGGAAAATCTGCTTGGCAATGCCCCTTCTCCTCTCTGGACATTGCCCTATTGTCAGGCTACGTGAGAAGGAGGCCAGGCCTCCAGTGTGCTAGGCTGGGGATGGGGACTAACTCATGTGGAAATCAGATAAGAAAAGACCCCCGGTCTTGGAGACGCTTTTCCACCGTTCATCTTACCTTGGATAGGTTGCCCACGTGCTGGCATGGAGGGGTACCCTTGGCCCCCACTAGTGCCAGCTCCCTCTTCTGTAACCAGATTGCCTTCTACCTGCGAGATGAGTGCACGTGTGTGTGTGTGTGTGTGTGTGTGTGTGTGTGTGTGTGTTTTCAGAGGAACACTCCCCCACTCCCCCACCCCATGCTGCTTACCCCCAACCCTCACTTCCGCTCCTAACTGCCATTCCTCCTCCAGTTTCCTGGTTAGGAGATTCAGGGATATCTCTTGTCCCTTCCCTGGCTGCAGTGGTCATAGGGCAGGGTTCTGGGGAAGTGGTTCAGTAAGGTTGCCAGGTCTCGCTAGGAAACGGGCTCAAGCCCCAAACTCTCTTCCAGGGCTTGTGCTTGATGGGGAGGCTGGGCTGGGGAAGCCCCAGGGTGCCGTGGGGGGTGGTTTGGAGCCTTGGGGCTTCCCCTGTGAGGGGTGGAGAGGAGTCTGGGGAAGGGAAGAAGAGAAAGAGTATTTGGACCTGGAGGAAGAAGAGGGGTAGTTGTGGAATCAGGGAGTTTGTGGCTATGAAAGATGTTGGTGCAGTGGGAGGGGCTAGGACGTCAGTTCTGCCTGGGAGTCTGGGCCATGTCAGTCCCGAGACAGAGCGGTCACTAGGGTCAGACTGGAGTTGACCCTTGGGAGCTGAGGATCTTGGATTTGGAGGGTGTTAATGAGTGTGCATGTGGTGGTCACCTCAGGACTTTCCCGGCCAGACTGATGAGGGCAGTGCAGATGCAGTGGCAGTTCTGAGAAGACCCTGGGCTTGGAACCGCTTAATCCCGTCCACCTCCTCTTATAGCCCCCAAATCCCCATCCTTCAGGTTGACCCTAAATGCCCCTGCTACCACTCTGGGAAATCTCTCTGGTCCCCCTCCACCTCCCAGCCATGTGGCAGCCTGGCAGGAAGCTAGCTGCGGGCAGCCCCATCCTGATCACCCCCATGCCGCCCTGCTGGGCATAGTCACCCACATGTACCATGACGTGGTTCCTGCCACCATGTCTATTGTGGGGGGAAAGGGCATTGTCTGAGTGGCCCTTAAGGTCTGTTTTGGGGGTACTGACCCAGACTCCAGTTAATTAGCTCCCCTTCCCCTAAATCATTTGGTCTTGGAAGCTGGCTCTGCCCTCTGGGAACCCCTCCACCCCCACCCCTGTGCCACTCCTTGCTCAGACTTGAGGGTATTAGGTGGGTTGTCCTCAGAACTATGTGACAGGGTGGGGCCTGCCCCCAGATAAAACCTCAGTGCCCCATTCCCTGTCCTCTGGGTGGCAGGGGCAGGGCAGGACCCAGACTGTGCTGTACGGGTGGGTGTGTTTGGGACTCTGTGGGGTCCATTTAGGAGCTCTGTCTGGGTTTGGGGGTGATGGGCATCTGGGGAAGGTAATCCTATCCCTGTGATGAGTAAATGGGGTAATCTCCACTCGCCCAGCACCCCACACCCTTTCTAGTGGTGGTGGTTTGGGGAGTGTGGGAAGCTGGCAGGGCTCCTGGCAAGATGGCCAGGGTTGTCTTGACTTACTGGGTTTTGGGAAAGGAGTGTGGCAACTGATACCCCAGTTCCCAGGGCTTTGGCTCCATGTCCTCTCTGACGCCTGCTGTCTTTCCTCCCTCTGTTCCCCGTTCCACCCTCTGGCTGCTGTACGGAGCCCACAGGGTTTGTGGGGGGATGTGGGGTGGGAGCGAAGGCCTGGCTCTCCGTGTGTGTCCAGGGAGTGTTCTGGGGATGGGCAGGATTGGCTGAGGGAGTCTGGGTGTCCCTGCAGAGTGGGCGGCACTCGGGGACCAGGCCCAGAGTGTGAGAATGTGTCAGTGTCGGTGTGTCTGTCCTGTCTGGCTTGGGCGTGGGCGTCTCTTGCTTCGTCTGGATCTTGCCTCCCGCTCCAGTCCCCGCCCCCCCTCCCTCTCAGCTGGGACCGCCTGCTTGCTCTCTCTCTCTCTCTGCAACTGGAGCCTCCCTTGCCTGTTCCTGGAATTTGGAGAGGAGGAGGAGGAAGAGGCAGGCAGACAGACCTCCCACACTCTAGCCCGCCCGGCCTGGCATCGTGGGGAAATGAAATAGGTGCGGTGGAACTAAGGTTTCCCTGCCTTCCCCAGACCCTCCAACACACATCACAGAGTCCAGGGGGCCAGGTCTTACAGAAGGGGCCTGGGCTGCCCCCTCCCCACCAGGCAGCAGTGCCTCCTTCTTTTACCCAGCATCCTGCTGGCCAGGGCCCCTGCCTGGACCTCAGGCACCACTGTCAGCCTGGGGAGCGGGTGGGGGATTAGACTGCTGCCAGCCTGGCCAGCACCTGTTGCCAACCCCCAGCCCTGTAACTGGAGCAGGCCAGGGAGGGGGGCTGCAAAATGACAGGTGGAATTTCTGCAACCAGGCAACCCCCCACCCACTGGATATGCCTTTCCCTTCCGGCCCCGGAACAAGGAAAGCCTACCCCCCCCCCCACCAAGTGTCAACCTGATCTGGTGGGTGATGTCCCTGTCCTGCCTGTGGGGGTTATAGGGCCCAGGACATGGGCAAGGGGATGAGTTTATTGCTGCTTGCCCGATGACCGCCAGCCGCATCGCTGGCTCGCTGGCTGCAGGGCTGGGCTGCCCTTGTCGTGTTTTCTGAGCTCGGCTGCTCTGGCTGGGCTGGGGGGTATGGGGGTGTGTGGATGGGGGTGGTTCTCTGTTAATGTTTTAATTGCATAAAAACTGGGAGCTCAGCTCCGGGCCAGTGGGGAGTCTGGGTCTGGCTAGCCGCCCGGTTTGGGCTAAATATAGTCTGGGACATCTGCAGAGAAGGGGAGGGGGGTGGCGGGAGGTTCCATTCCCCCCGCCTCCGGCCAAGGTGCCCTCGTCTGGGCGAGCACCTTGGAGCAGGGAGGGGGATTCCTCAGCAGGAAAGGCAGGGGAGAGGCGGTGGGGGCTGGGCACTATTGAGACCTCGCCTGCCTGGAAGCCAGGAGACGCCTGAGCTGAACCCGGAGGCTTAGGAACTGGGCTGGAGTGGGGCGCGCCGGGGCGGATCCAGTGGCCCTGCTCGATTTTCCCCAGAGCTGCCTGAGGTCAGGCAGTCTCTGTGTGTCACTGCGCCCCGGTGGTGTGCCACCGTGACCCACTCGCTCTATGTGTGCCTGTGTGTACACACCTACCTTGGAGTAGCTCCCTCCCGGCTCCTCCCCTGGAGCCTCTGTCCCCTGGGTCCTACCGCAGGTCCCCAGCCTTCCTTCCTTGTGTCCCTCGCCCCACAGTAAACCTTCAGCCCAGGAATCGAGACTTGAGAAGGGGAAGCTGCGGTGGGGAGTTCTCTGATCTCCAGTCACGGCAGGAAGTGGAAGGGAGGGGGACCCAAAGGGGAGAACCGTGAGTGGCAGGCGGGAAGGGAGGGCCCGTCAGCCCTGCGACCGACTGTGCACACTGCAGTGGGGTCGGGTGTGTGTGTGTGGCCACCTTCCCAGCTGACCCCTTCCCTCCAGTTCCAAGTAGGGGAAACTTAGGGGACAGCTGATTCCCCAGGGGCTGCTAACAATCTTCCTCGCCCCCCCCCCACTGAAAAAACTGGCTTCCTGTCACGTGGCTGTCACTTCCTGGCCCTCTGTGGTTCCCGGGATGTTTGTTGTTGGTTGCCATGGAGATGGCCGCCTTGGGCACTACCCTGGTTCTCTTGGGGAGGGAGCTGCCCCTCCCCCTAGGCCCACAGTTTTGGGGGGGGATTGGGGGGCATGCCCAGGGGGCTGTTTCAAGCTGAGTGTGTGTGGTCTCCGATGCCCCAGATCCCCCAGGGCACCCCAGACTTCTGTCTGTGGGAAGGAGTCACAGCCACCTACTCAGACTGAGCGTCGGGGAGACTGTGACCACGTCTGGCTGTGCTTGGCTGACTGTGAATCTGACCGATTGTGCAGACCCTGTCCCCTCCAGCCTGGGTCCCGCAGTCCCAGAAAGATGCCCGTTCTTGGAACCTCCGCGCCCTCTCCCCTTTCCCTTTGGAGCCTTCTCCCGTCCTGTGTTCTCATGGAAACTACCTTCCCCAGGGAGTTTCTGTGGTTTCTTGGGGTCCAGGCTGGAGTAGGGAGGGGCTCTGGGCAGGATCCCCAGTTGTGTGTGTTTTGGGGCCGGGGAGGTGGTGGTCTGCAGGGCCTCCTCTCCCCTCCACACACAGCCTGCACCCGCTTCACCCTGATACCGCAGGCCCTGTGCTTTAAGGGGCTGGTCCTGGGACTTTGTGACCATCCGCCCCACCCCCTGGTGGGCTTCCCTGTTCAGCTGGGGGTGGAGAGGGGAAGAGATTCCCCCTAGTTCTAGCCCCACCTGAGTAGGTGGGTGTGGAGCGTGGGACGTAGGAAGTTCCTGGGGGTCGCTGGATGGGGGGTGTGGGGCGGGGCACGGTCTGACTCAGGCCTGGTCTGGGGTCAGAGCCAAAAGGATATCCTGAGGCGGGAGGGGGGCGGGGGCGGGCGTTCCCGGCTTCCCTGCAGCCCGGGTCCCTAGGGAAGGACGCCGGGAGGGGGCTGGTAGCACTGGGTCGTGCCGACAGTCTGTCCGCCCCGGGGTAGGGTTGGGGCAGAGCTGAGGGGTTGGGGGAGGCGGGTTGCAGCCGCGCAGCCGCGCGCATACCTGCTGCTCTGTGTGTTCGGCAGACCCCGCCCCTTGTGAGAGTTATGCTTCCTGCACCGCGGAGAGGGGAGACAGTGGTGAGGGGGCAGCTGCCAAGGTGGGGGTGGGGAAAGCCCCGTGCCAGGCTGGCTGTGAGGACGGTGGTTTCCAGGCTGGGGGGGTGTCCCCTTTTGTCTGTGCCCCTTCGGTCCCCGACCCGGACAGAGCTGCCTTTGTGTGGTCCACACACTCCTGTGGTCTGGCTGTGGCCTCGGCAGCCTCATCTCTTCCTCTTCCTGTTTTCTTCCTTCCCTGTGGGCCCATCCCTCTCCTTGAGGCCTGGGCTGCCCCCTGCCCTTTCACCTGTTCTCTGCTCCAAGAGAAGACTGGGTGGGAGGCTTCAGCTCTGGTTCCGGGTGGGCCCCTCAGCTGCCCTGGGCTTCGGAGGCCCTGGGCACATCTCCCAGGGGGCTCTGGGGTGCAGCCCCTGGGGTGTGGAGTCGGGACACTGCCCTGACCAGCAGACATCCCCCCCACACACACTTCCTCCTCCCAGCACCTGGCCTGTCCTGGGCTTGGGTTGTCCAGTTGCCCTTTCTGCCTGGTATTCAGTCACTGCGGGGATGATGGCCCGTGGAGGTCAGGCAGCCCTGTGTAGCTGGGGCAGAAGCTTGGGCGGGTACAAGTTGGGGAGACACCAGATCCACTTTTCTGGGACTAGGTGCTGTGTCTTGAGGCAGTGGGCAGTGGCAGCATCCAGAGGCCAGACGCTGGACTTCAGCACTCCCCTGACTCTCTCCGTAGATGTGCTCAGGCCCTGCACGTGCTTGGGGCAGGTTTTCCAACAAGTCCCAGCTCCAGCGAGGCAGGCCCGGGCTTCTGAGGACTGGTGGGGAAGAGGTGCCCTCCACTGTCCCAACCTCACCCCGCTGGTCCTTCTCAGGCCCTCCTGGGGTGGTCTCTTTCAAAATGAGGCTGGCCTTGCTGGCTTCCTGCAGCCCAGAGCCTGGAGAGCAAAAGGTAAACAGAGGACCGGAGTGGCCAGGAGGAGAGAGGGGCCTCTGGAAAAAGGGGGAAAAGGGAGTAATGTTCACCATTCTGCTGATCTGAGGAGTGTGGGGGAGGGGAGAGGTTTTGGCTTTGCGTGTATGTGAGCGTGTGTGTATTTTTCTGGAAAGTTTATAAATAGTTCCAGCCCACTGTTCTGGTTTGAAATCTGCCCTGTCCCGCCCTGCCCTGCTCTGCCAGCTCCTGACAGGGGAGGGGGTCCAGAGGGGCTGGGTCTTTGCTTCCGTCAGGGCTGGAGTCCCTGTCCCCCACCCCCAAGTTGAGCTGGAGCTTTGGGTGTCATTTGCATATGATTCACTGACTGTCTAGAATGCCTAGGAAAGCCCCTGTCCCCCCTTCTTTTAAGCGCCCCAATCCTTATCCCCTCCTCTCAGCCCGTCCAGGACTGCCTGGCTTCTATTCCTTGCGAGCCATGGTAGTGGGGTAGCCTGGGAAGCAGAGAGGAGGGATTGGGTGAAGAAGGGGGGCAGGGCCAGCTGGGTTTGGGGACCCCTGGCTCCTCTTCCCTGAGGGTAAGGGGGAAATCGTCTATTCCTCTTCCCCTCCTCCCCTCCCCACGTCCAAAGGTTTCCCTTTTTTGGTTTGTGAAATGAAAGAAGGGAATTTGGGAAAGGGTTGTGGTCAGGCCTCCACCCACACCCCGAATATTCCTCTCCCCACATTCCTGTCCTCAGTCTGGGGGGAAGCAGACCCTGGAAAATGGGTAATTCTCCCGCTCAGCCCTGTCAGCAGCTGCTAGCCCTGGCTGGGGAAGGGACAGCAGACATACTGCCCAGGGAGGCCCCGACCTGGTGCTGGCAGGCGCGGGGGAGGGAGGGGACCCGTTGCCCAGCACCTCCTGTGTGCTGGGTGGGCGCTGTGCTAGGTGCTTTCCAGGACTTTTATCTCTTAAATCACACAGCCGGTTGTTGAGGTAGGCAGTTCACAGACGAGTAAACAGATGCTTAGAAAGGTTAAGTGACTCGCCTAAGGTCACCCAAAGTGGCAGAGCTGAGATTTGACCCTTCAGACTTCTGGTTCTTTCTGCTGTCTTCACAGCTTGGCCAACATTTGCCTTTTTCTCCAGATGTGTGACTCTGGGGACATAAAGAACGGGTAGCTGGGGACACCTGACACTGGGGGAGGGATCCTGGAGCCTTTTGAGGGTGAGGGAGGCCCCAGCGGGCAGGGGTGCCTGGCTGGTGGCAGGTGCTCTGGCCCTCCCCCCCACCCCCCCTTTCTGCTGTGCCGAGGCTGGGATCCGGGTTTGGGAGGTGTGGGCCTGTGGTTTTTCTCTCCCTCAAGGGAGGGTGCCCACGGGCAGTGGAGGTGGCGGGCATAGGGTGGAGGTTGGATGTGGGTAATTTGTTTTCCCTTTCTTTGGTGCTGGTTTCGATTCTCTGACAGTGTCTTCTCCACCCCTGGGTGCAGGGGGCCAGGGCCCAGGCATCTCCCCAAGGGTCGTAGTTCCAGAGGGACCTTCTGAGGCCAGGGCTGTGCTCTTTGGCCCCGCCCCCATCATCCCTGCCCTTGCCCATCCCTGTTCCCTGGTCAGCCTGGCCCTTGGCCCATTTCTGTAACCTTTGCCCCTTCCCTTGGCTCAAGGCCTTCCCCAGGGAGCTAACTGCATTGAAGTTTGCAGGCTGAGCTCCTTTAGTGAGGCTCCGATGGGGGTGGGGAACACCTTCCAGCCTCTCCCTGGGGTGTGTATCTGTGGCTGAGGTTTGAAGTACGGTCCAGTTTCAAACTCCTCAGGGGCAGAATTGAGGCATTAAGGCGGCTGTCGTTAATCTCTCCTCTGGGGTCAAGGGTTGGCTCCAGAGGGTCCAGATCGAATCTGCTGCTGCCCCCCACCCCGCAAAAGCTGGGTCAGGAGGCCTGGGTTCTGGAGTGAATGGCTTCCTGGGCCTCACCTCAGAGAGGCCGGCCCCCATTTGGATGTGAATCCACTGGCGTGCTTCTCTGTGTCTGTGGACCCTGCTGTGTACTGGGGGGCCGGCCCGCAGGGAGGCAGGTGCAGAGGTTCGCCTGGCGGGGTGAGGGCCAGGGTAAGTGCAGTTTGGGAAACTCTGAGGCTGTGGTTGTGCGTCTGTGGGGAGCTGTGTCCCGGTCCGGGCATGCAGGCCTGGAGCCGGCTTCACTGTGTGTGGAGCCCAGGTGTGGAGGGATCGCATCTCCGGGTTTCCTCTCCTCATGTGTCACGTGCGTGCCCGCACGCACCCAGGCTAGGTGTGTAAGCACGCGTGCTCTTGTCCACCGGACGCTTTCCCTGGAGCTGCGCGTGTGAGTTTCTGCAAGTGGGTGTGCGCGTATGTGAGGGTCTGACTGTCAACGCTGGTGAGGCTCAGCCAACCCCTCCCTCCCTTGCTGGCTCGAGTTTCCCTTGTGTGGCGCCCCTCGGGGTTGTGGGGGGCCAGGGCGGCAGCTGGCCAACGGGTGGGGTCCCTGCTCCTCTGACGTCAGCCTCGCAGCCCGGGAGGGAATTGGCAGGGGCGTGGGGAAGGAAGGGGGCACCTCATTCAGGAGTAAGAAGAGAGGCCCTATGGTCGTCATAATTAGTAACAGTCAAAATCATGCTCGTTAACAATAGGGGAGCTGCCCCCTTCCTTGCAAGTACCTGTCCCCCTCCCGCTCCCTCAGCCCCGCACAGTCACAGGCTGGCTGGCCGGCGCGGCTGGGCCCCGAAGTCCTGGCCTCGTCCATAGTGGCCTTGGCAGAACTCCCCCATCCCAGGCATGGTCCGCAGCCAAACGCTGGCCATGTGTGTATCCTCTGGACTCCAGGTCCGAGCCTGGAGCCTGGAGCCTGGAGCCTGGCACCGCCGGAGCTTGGGGAGGAAGGGCTTGGAAAGGGAGGTAGTCCTTATTTGGGATCTCTGTGGCCCTGTCTTCTTTTCTTTTCTCTCTCCTTCCTCCCCGCCTTTCTTTCTTCTTAACAGCTTTATGGAGATACAATTCATATACCATAAAATTCACCCATTAGAGTGTACAATTCACTGGTTTTAATATATTCACAAGAGTTGTGCAACTGTGACCACAATCACTTTTAGAAAATTTTCATCAGTCCAGAAAGAGCCCCCATACCATTCAGCAGTCACTTCCCATTTCCCTCGGACCCATGCCCCAGCCCCTGGTAACCACAGTCTACTTTCTGCCTTTATAGATTTGCCTATTTTGGACATTTCATATCAACGGAATCATACAATAGGTAGTCTTTTACAACTAGCATCATGTTTGCGGGGTTTATCCATGTTGTCGTGTATATCGGTACTTTGTTCCTTTTTATGGCAGAATAACATTCCATTGTATGGATGGACAACTTTTTATTTATCCGTTCATCAGTTGATGGACATTTGGGTCGGTTCTACTTTTTGGCTGTTAGGAGTGCTGGTATGAACAGCCACACCCACGTACAAGTTTGTGTGTGGACTTATGTTTTAACTTCTCTTGGGTAGATACCTAGAAGTGGAATTGCCGGGTCGTATAACTCTTGTGTTTAACCTCTTAAGGAACAGCCACACTGTTTTCCAAAGCAGCTGCACCATTTTACATTCCCACCAGCAACGTCTGAGTGTTTTAGTTTCTCCGCATCCTCACGTACTTGTTATCAGTGTTTTTGATTATAGCCATCTTAGTGGATGCAGAGTGGTATCTCATTGTGGTTTTGCTTGGCATGTTTCTTTCTGTCTCTTTTCTTTTGTCTCTCATATATGTCATATGTGTGGGTTTATACACACACTCATATATAAATACGTGCATATTTATTGATACTGTTTATATATATCCTCCTGGACCTCTTGTGGATGCTTCTCTTTCTCCGTCTCGTTCTCTGCTCTTGTTGCTGCCTGTCTGTCTCACCGTGACGTGGAATTTCTGGGTTCATCTCTGTCTCTTGCTACCCGTGGTGTTATCTCTGCGTGTCCTCGGGTCCCAGCTGTTCAAACAGGGTATGGATTTGTGGATGCACTGGTGGAGGGGCATCTGGCCTTTCATCTTCTGCCCACCTCCCACCCTCTCCAGGGAGGTTGCTTCTGCAGACAGAGTATGTGGGTGAACTCTGAGATCAGTCTCCCTTGCCCCTCCATTGCCTGGGAGTAGGGGGCTTCCACCCTGGGCAGTCCCTGCCCATCATGCTGTTAGGCAATGGAGGTGATACCCAGGAGTCCTCAGTTCCCATTTCCCTATTTGTATGTATGTAAACGGGCCTCCCCTCCAGCCCGTGGGACAGACCCATCTGGGGTGCTCGGGCTTGGATTTGGGGGAGAAGTGGTGTAAGCGGGGGCCCCCTGGCTTAGGAGTCATTTTTCTGAGAAGTGCCACCGCTTTAGGGAAGCGGCTTTTCCTCCCCCTCCCTCCTCCCTTCAAGCACACGTTCTCTGCATCTTGACCTCAGGTAACCCGCTTTGGGGGAAGGAGGGCCAGCTGCCTTCCTCTGCTGCAGGAATCTTCTGGGGTGGCATGGCACCGGGGACCCTTTCCTCTCATGATTGTGGGTGAGAAGTCCTCCTCGGCTCTGGGCTCTGTCCCCGTCTCCCCAGCCTGGCTCTGCTGTCCTGCCACCCCCAGCAGTGTCTGGGCCCTACTCCCAGGCCGTCTCTGCCAGCCAGGCATGGTGCCAGCTGTCTGCTCAGCCGGGTGCCACGGGAAAATCGCCGGCCGCCCAGGTTGGGGAGCTCCGCGGGGAATGCCCGTGCGCCTGCTCCTCGGTGCCCACTCACCTGTCTTTTTTCTCTCCGCAGCATCACAGGACATGGCCTCCCCAGCCGCCTAGCTCGGGCCCACCTAGGAGAGGGATCCTTTCGGCGTCCTGAAGGCCAGCTCTGGACCTTCCTGGGAAAGTGTCAGCTCACAGAAGTGCGTGACCAAAGGACCGGCTCTTGGGACGTCCCCCAGCCCACCTGGCCCCCAACTGGAGTGGGGGCTCCAGGAGGCTGAGATCAGCCTGCTAGCCTTGGACCGCAGCTCCAGGACAGAAGGGGGGGTGGGCTGACCACCCAAACCCCCTCTGGGCCCAGGCCCCATGACCCGAGGAGAGGCGGCCTGAAGCCTGCCAGAGCCTTCGGCCAGACTGTCTGCCTGTCCTTCTGACTGTGGCTGCTTGGCATGGCCAGTAACAGCAGCTCTTGCCCAACACCTGGGGGCGGGCACCTCAATGGATACCCGGTGCCCCCCTACGCCTTCTTCTTCCCCCCCATGCTGGGTGGACTCTCCCCACCGGGCGCTCTGACCACTCTCCAGCACCAGCTTCCAGTTAGCGGCTATAGCACGCCATCCCCGGCCAGTAAGTGGAGTGGTGGGCATGGTGGGAGGGGCGGTGGAGGGCGGCAGGCCGAGGTGGGCCTCTAGGCACATCTCTTCGGCAGTGGCGAGGGCTCCTCCAGACAAGGGGGATCGTTGTTTGGGGGGCTTGTAGGCTGATGGCTGTGACTGCGTTTGGTGTTGCGGGGGACAGAGGGAGAGCTGAACAGTGCTGTCCTCCGGCGCCTCTCACGCCGCCCCCCACCCAGTGCTCTGCCGTGGAGGGCCTTATAAATAGCTCCGAGGACTGGACACGGAGGCTGGAGGCGGGTAAACAAACCTCTCGACATTTGGTGGAAATGGCAGCTCTACTGCGAGCAGCGCCCCACCTCCGCCCCGCCCCATCCAGTGCCTCTGGGGGAAGGGGCCTGAAGGCGTAGAATCCCCTCCCCTCGCCTTGGCCAGGCTAGGTGGTGCTTCCCTTTGTGGGGAGGGTGAGGGGGAGCCCACAGGCAGCCTGGTGGGTCGGGGCAGGGTCCCAGGAGGGGGCGCTCAGCCTGGACTCCGGCTGTGGATGCAAGCCTGCTCTTGGCCGGGCCTGTGTTTCCTCTCCGCCTCCGCCTTCTGCCACAGGGGTCGCCTGTTGGCTGGGTGGGGGTCTCGGTAACCTTCCCTGGCTGGCCGAGCCAGGTAGTGGGAGGTGGCGGCAGCTATGGCCAGCTGGCAGAGTCCAGGCCTCGGGCCTGCCAGGACGCTTACAGTAACTCGGGCCCCCAGGGCCCAGCTGGGCGCCGGGCCAGGGCTTGGCGGGGGGGAGGGAGCCGGGGCCTGGCCTGGGGCAGGAGGGGGTGGAAACAGCAGAAGGGGGCCGTGGACGGCGGGCTGGCTGGCCAGCTGCTGACCTGGGAAACGTGTCCCACCTCTCCTGGCAGGCAGGTACTGAATACCCTGCCCCTGGCACCCACCGCCTCTCCCGTGGCCACTGGCAACATGCCTGGCGCCGCTGCCCTGTGCGCCCCGGCTGGGCTGGGTCAGTGCCCCCTTCCCAGTGTGGGGGCAGCGCCCTCTCCCCGGAGCCAGGGAGTCTCTTTGTCCCTGGGGCAGGCCCTGGCTGGGCGCCTCACTGCCCACACTGGCCGGCTGCCCACTGCCACCACTGCTTCCTGGCTCACCTCCTCTGGCTGCACGGTGGCCCCCTCCCTCCCAGGCCCCACCAGCCACTGGGAGCAGGGGCTCTAAGTCTGTGCTCCTTTAGGTCCTTACCCTTTGTGCCCTGGGGCAGGGGGCAGGCGGCTGCTGCCTACTCAAACCTCCACCTTCTGTTTCCTCCCTTGGGGGTGTGCAGCCGCCAGCACTTTGACCTGGGAGTCGGAGTTGGAAGCCCGCCCGCCCGCCGATTCTGGCCTGGTCTTCAGTCTATGCTAGGTGATGGGGGAGGCCAGTGTCTGGGTTCGGGGCTGCTGGGGAAGGAGCGGGTGTGTCTGTGTGGGGTAGTGCCTGCGTCCATGGGGACTGGGATTCATATCCCAGCTCCAGTGACTGGAGTGTCTGCTTCCTGCCAGGGTGGGGTTTTCAGGGAGGGAGACATCGACATCGAGGGTGCTCAGCCTGGTGCCGGTGGACAGCTTGCTCTTCCCCAGGTGATAGGAACAGAGCCCCAGACACTCTGTCCACCTGGGGCCTGGCTCATGGAGGGTTTGATGGGGCTGGGCCTGACCCCTGACCTTGCCCTGTCTTGTGCCGGACAAGCAAATGTTTTACCCTTCTTTGAATGTTGCAAGCTTCTTCCTCTTTCTTAGAGGTGGGTGGGGAGGGTTTCCGGGTACCCCACTTCCCATCCTGCTAACCTTCATCCCCCAGGGTGGGGTGCCCACATTTCGGGTTAGGCAATGCCCCTTCCTGCCCCCTCCCTTTGTGAGCCTGTGGGTTGCCCTGTCCCTTCCTAGTAAACAACAACTTCTCTTCCTACCCACGGCCCCAGCCTCTGAGCTTCTCCCTGACCTTCCCCTTCTCTGGGACCAGAGGTGTGGCCAGGAACCTGAGGGAGCCCTGCATCTCCCTCCTTCTTGGGCAGGGCTGAGGGGCTTGGAGACCCTGGCTCTCAGCGCTGGGTAGCGAAGCGTGACAGATCAAAGCTCGGGCATGGAGGCAGCCTCGCCTTCCCCGCTCTCCCCACCTGGGGGCTGGTGCTGGGGGTCAGGCAGTTCCTAGGAGGGGTGGACATCTGTGGCCCCCATTCCTGTAAGGAGCGATTACATGCTCTGGTCCTCTGCCGCCCTTTCTGTAGGCAACCTGGCACATGAGGCTCCCTCCTCCCACTTCCCACCAACACAGGTGTTTGGTAGTCCTCCCTCCACCTCCCATTCCTCTCCCCAGGTCAGGAGGAGGCTGGACCTTGGGTGTACCCTTCAAAGACCCGGGGGCCTGTGGAAGGACAGAACTGTTCTCCAGGTCACTGGGGACAGGTGGGTATCTTTTCTGCTGTCGGCTCCCTGGGAGACGGAGTGGCAAGCTCCAGAGATAGGCCAGGATCCACCCTCTAGACCAGCCCCTGGGGCGTGGTCTCTGAGGACTGGTACTTACTGTGGAGGGTTGGGATTCAGTGTGCCTTGGGGGGAGGGTCAGGGTTGGGTGTGTTTTAGGGGTGGGGAGGTCAAGGTTGGGTGTGTGTTGGGGAGGGGGTCGATGGCTTATGTGTATTGGGTGAGAGGGTCCGAGTGCGTCTGAGGAGAATCAGACCCAGAGCCCGGGAGGGGTGTCAGTTTGTGTGCTGGAGGGGGCGGTGACTTAGGGCACAGAGGGTGTAAGGGGGAGGCGTCTGTGATTGTGTTGTGTGTTTGGGGAGGGAAGGGTCTTTATTTCTTATCACTAGTCTAGGCTGGAGAGGAAACAAACCTGCCTTTTTTGTTGCTCCCCTGGGAATTCCACGGGGTCGGGGAGCGGGGGGGTGGGTGGGTGGAGGAGAGGTGGAGTACGCTGTGTAGCGAGTTCTGGCTTTGCCACTTACTAGATGTGATAACCTCTCTGAGCACGTGTCCTCGTCTGTAACCCAGGGATCTGACCAGAACCTCCCTCAGAGGGCTGAGATTAGGCGAGATCTTTGCTGTAATGCACTCTGGTCTTCACCTTGCCTGTGATCATGCTGTCTCCTTGCCGTGGTACCCTGTGTTACGACAGTGGAAAGGGACCGTGGCCCTTTCTGGGTGGGGGCTGGAGAGAACGGGAGGCTAACATCTGTGGAGCACCTACTGTGTGCCTGGGACTTTATCTCTGTTTTACAAATCTTAATCCCGACAATCCTGGGAGAGGGACATTATCTCCATTTACACATGAGGAAACAGCACCGGTGGTTAAGTGGCTGAGCTAAGTGACCTTACAGCTGGGCTGTTTTCTACCATCCAGATAGGCAGCTGCGGGAGGGTATTGTGGGGAGCCCTCCTGGGTGTGGGGAGCTCAGGGCCATGGTAAAACCCCCTCTACCATGGCTGAAGCCCCGCTTCTGCCTCAGGACCTTCTGCTTTCACCCAGTAGGGGGCGTAGGGGACGGCCTCCCCCCTAGCCACGCCCCCTTTTCTGTTTTTGATCCTGAAGGCTGGAGGGAAAGACCGATAAGAGGCCTGAGCCAGATCTCCATCCTGTCCTGGAAGCTGCGGATACAATCTGTTCACACCCATCCTCGCCCCCAGATCAGCCCACTGCAGCCCGGGGAGTTTGCAGAGCTCAGCGGGCACCCTCCCTCCATCTCCATCCAGACAGACACTGTAGGAACAGAGTGTAAAAGCTACCGTTCTTATTTTGTTTCCATTTGTGGAGTGGGGGCAGGGAGGTTGGAAGCTATCTGTAGAGGAGCTGGGGATGGGAGCCCCGGAAGACTGGGTCCAGACTTTTCCTTTCCATCCACACATTTGCTGTGTGGCCCTGGGGTCTGGGGGAGCCTGGAGAGACTGGAGGGTGTGAGCCCTTCTCCTTTCCCTCTCCTCTGCCACTCCCCTTTTCAGTCTGTATCCTCCCTCCCCCTGCTCCTGCCCACTCTTTCCCTGGACAATAGGAGGGACAGCCCAGGGAGAGGGGGGACTGCTAGCAGTGCCCTCCCTAGGGTCCAAAATGCAGAGTCAGCCAAAAGACTGTTGGACAGGGTTTTGAATGAAAATGCGGCCCCCTCACCTTTTATCTCCAAGCATTGATAGTGCACAGGCCCCCTCAGGGCAGGATCCCAGCATGGGCAGGGGGAGGGGACTCAGGGAAGGAAGCCTGTCCTCTTAGGCTGGCCAAGACCTGAGACACTTGTGTCTGCCCGTGCCAAGGGCCCTGTGCCCATGGGGATGTGCCAGTGCAGGCCCTGACTACCCTTTGAGGGGTAGTGTCTGTGGAAAGAGGAAGTGTTTCCCTTCTCCAAATCACTTTGGGGCGGTGCCTACAACGCCCTCCTTCTCTGCGTTTTCAGTGGTGGGGCACAGCCCATGGAGCTGGACCTCCCAGGGTAGACTGGAGGCCCTCTGCCCCGACTAGATCAGAAATAGAGGCCCTCCCCTCCCCATTTTGACTTCTGAGCTGCTGGGAACCTCAGCCCACGGCCCAAGTTCCCCTTGGCAGAAGTCTTAAAGGACAGCTCTTCCTGCGCAGCCTTGGGCAGATCACTCAACCTCTCTCGAGTCTGAGTCTGTTTCCTCCTCTTTAAAGCAAGACTCCTAATTCGTTGCTTGCTGGGCAAGTTGCTATGAGGCCACGGTGACCTGCTTGCTGGTGAGGGCCTGGGCGAGCTTCAAGTACCCTGCAAAAGCAGTGATGACGAGGGTTGGGTGGAGCCGGGCATTGTCTTGGGGGATGGCTACCCTGTACTGGGACCTGATGTCCGTCTGGCCCCGGGTCTCATGACGTCCTGTTTGTTATCCCCTCCAGATGGGGTTGGGGACTGGAGGGACCCCTGCCTGGCACAAGCGGAGGCCACTTCAGTTCTGCCCATACCTGCTGAGGGCCTGCTAAGCACACAGTCCTGGAGGAGTTGTGGGGGACACGGCAGAGGAGGACGGGGCCCCAGGCCTGCCACTCGGTCCTCCGCACGTCCCCCGCTGCCCCCCCCCAGGCGGCCAGAACCTTCCTTTTTCCCTCTTCTCCCATTGCCCCAGGACACTGCGTTCTGCTCTGACCTGCCCCATGACCTTGCTGTTGCCCAGAACAGGCATCTCACCCCGACTTCTCCACTTCTCTAGCTCCGGAAATCCTATCCATCTTTCAAGGAATATCTCGAATACCGCCTCTTCTCAGAAGCCTTCACAGATGTTCCCGCTTCCTTGCTCACTCGCTCCCTCCTTTGAAGGCCCGCAGGTCCTTATTTTTTCTCTTAACAACACTCATCTCTCTACCATGAAGTGACTCTCTCCACCTGGTACCTGCAGTGAGCTGTATCATTTGGGAGATCTTTTACTGATCACCAGGTCTTCGATGGCAGGGACAGCCCCAGATCCGTTAGTACCTTGAAGCTGTGAACACAAGGCCTAGCACATAACTGGTGCCCAGGATCTACGTCGTTTGGGAGGAGATACCAAGGGCTGTGGAAGCAGTCTGCCCTCCTCCCCAGCAATCTCATAGACAGCCAAGGCTTGCACCCAGCCTTCCACCTGCAGCCCAGACCTCACTTAGGTGAGATCTCACTCTGGAGCCCAACACCCACCCGTCCACCTGCCCAGCAGACTTTTGTACTTCGCACTCTTGGAAACTTTTCTGTAGCACAAGCCACACACCAGAGTCCTCTTTGCTACCTCCTTTCCCACACTACCCCCTATCCGACCCCCCCCCCCCCCCCCCCCCCGCCACATTGATGACTTTCCTCTATCACCACTGCCAGTTTCTTGGGCTGTGCTGCTATTGTGTGCTGCCTGGACTGTTCTAACTGGTCTCTCTTGCCCTCCTACCATCCATTCTTCATACAGCTTCACACGGTTAAATCTGATTTATAACACTGTAAATCAGATCTTGCCTCTCCTTTGCTTGGAACCTTTTTGTGGTTTCTCCCTGCATTTGAGATAAAATCCAGCAAGCTCACCTGGTCTGGCCTCAGCCCACCTCTCCAGCCTGGGCCTCTGCTCCTTTTTCTTTTGAATTTTATGTTATGTCCTCTGTTAGTTCACCAACGTCTGTAACCCCAGGACCCTTGCACAGGCTCTTTTACTGGGATTCCACTCCTTCCTACTCTTTACCTAACTTCTAAACTTCTACTTTCTTTAGGTCTCTGCTTTGACCTTCCAACCTAAATTAGGTGCCTACATTAATTCTTCAAAGCATACTTTATGTGCTTACTTGTGTCATAATACCAATTATCTCAGTTTGCAATTATTTATAATATGCAGTAATAAACATAAATATATATATTTGTGATTATTTGCTAAATGGCTGTTGCACCATAAGGTCTGCAAAGGCAGGCTCCCCAGGGTATCCACCTGGGAGGTGCTCAGAAAATAGTTTTCCTTGAATCGGCCTGGCATGGTGGGAATATGGGCTTTGATGGCAGAAAGTTCAAATACTCACTCTACCCTTTAATAGCAGTGTGATCTTGGACAACCCACCTAACCTTGCTAAGACCTTAGTTTCTTTATTTGTAAAATAGGAATAATACCACTTATCTCTTACGAGTTGCTGTGAGGATTAAATGACCACATATGTTAGGAACCTGGCTTTTAGACGGTTCTATCCTCGGGAAGCACGTAAATTCCTATCAAATGAGGGAGCTCTGCTGCAGGGTCAGAGGGAGCAATAAGATACTCTCTTCTCCTGGGGCATTCCCCCCGCCCCCCCCCGCCCCCCCGCCGCGCCTTCCTGCACCTACCCAACCCGGGTCTTTCTTCCAGTGAAACCGGCATCCCGAGGGCTTCCGGGAGGAAGTGGTCAGCTGAAAGGCACCAGCCCCTCCTTTTCTCTCTCCAGGGCTAGACGGTGCGGTGGGGGGCCCATGCTGGTTCCGCCTGTGGGAGACACCCTGGGCGGGGCTTTGCTCGACTGAAGCACGCCGGGCATTGCGGGGAGAGCCCCCTCTGCACGCGTTTGTGTCAAAGCGCCCGAGCTGCCGCATCGGGTTCCGGCGGGCGGGCGGCCGGAGTCACACATGATGTCACAGACAATGACACAAGCCGGGTGTCTCATTCCCACGCGGTGCCCGAGCTGCACAATGTCATACCCGGGACACCCGGCACGGCGCTAACACTTGGCCACACGCACCCCAGACCTTCGCCTCCTGCCGCCACTCTCCGCGTCTCCGGGGGAGCGGCCCGACCGGGCAGGGGGCTGGCGGGTGAGCCCCGCGGGCAGGCTGGCGAGCGGGTGATGTCACGGGCAGCGGTGGGTGGGTCACCCGGAGGTGAGGCGCCGCCAGGCGAGTTCAGAGAGAGTTCAGCCGCATTGCATTAGGCAAATGAGGCCCAGGCTGGGTGGGGGTGTGTGTTGGGGGAGGACAGCGGGACCATCCCCCTCCTCCCGCCCACCACCTCCCTCGCCTTGGCATCGCGGGGCCGGGGACTGACCAAAGCACGGGGGAGGCTGGGAGCCGGAACTGGGACGGGGGAGACGCCCGCCCCTCTTCCGTCCTGGAGCAGCCCCCTCCTCTCCCGGTCCCCAGCCTCCGTCAGTACTCCGTGCACTCCTCCTCTCGAGCCTTTTACCCCTTCCGTCCCCTCTTCTCTCCTCCTCCTGCCCGGGCTCCCCGCCACTTGCCTTCCATGGCCCGCCTCTCCCTCTCAGTTCCCGGTTTGGCGCCCGCTGCTGCCGGACCCGCCGGGAAAGGGTTAAGGCAGGGGCGGTGCCTGGACGGGACGGGGCGGAGGAAAGGGGGTGGGACTGCAGGGGAGGGGGCGCGTAGGCCGGGGCTGGGGGCCCGCGGCGCGCACCGCCGGAGACCGAGCGCAGGGCGGCCGCCCCTTGCCTGGTGGAGGCGGAGGCGGAGCCGCGCGGTCCCAACCCCACCCGGAATCCTCGCCCCGGAGAAGCCCGGGAGCCCCGGCTGGGAGGAGGAAGTGCTCGGTGACTCCCCGCCCCGCGCCGATCGCGCCCCCGGCAGGCGCACTCGGGGAGCCGCGGGACGCTGCCTCGGACACTATGAGACTCGCGACGGGAGCCCCCTCGAGGTGAAGACGCCGAGTTCCCGGGCCTCGGCCGGGCGTTCCCGGGGTCAGCCGAAGGACCCCCCCCCCCCAGTCCCCCCGCCCCCAGTACACACAACTTCCCTGCTTTTCACCTGGGACTCGCAGAGCGGCCGGCCGACTTGGACGCGGGACTAAGGGCAGAGGGCGGCCCCCGGCCCGGGTCTCCAGTCGGGGCGGGGGGGACGTGCCCCTCGCCCCCAGCAGCTCTCGGATGGCGCCGCCGGCTGAGTGAGGGAGGCGGCGCGCAGGACTTATCCGCCCGGACCTCTTGTCTTCGCGGGGAAGATGTACGAGAGTGTGGACGTGGGGGGACTCACCCCCACCCCCAATCCCTTCCTGGTGGTGGATTTTTATAACCAGAACCGGGCCTGTTTGCTCCCGGAGAAGGGGCTCCCTGCCCCCGGTCCCTACTCCACCCCGCTCCGGACTCCGCTTTGGAATGGCTCAAACCACTGTAGGTACCGGCCTATCCCTCCTATTGTGGGAGCTGGGGGGCGAGGGTGGGCTGTAGGGCTTCCGCTCCACCAGGAGATGCAGGCCTGGGGGCGTAGTGAGGGTCTTGTCTCTACCCTACCCTCCACTTTCCCTTGTTTCTCTTGCTGAAAGTAGGGTGCCCTTGTTGGACAATTGGACTCCCCCGAGTAACCCTGGGCGCTATTTCTGTTGTATTTGGACTGAGGAACTTTGGGGGTTCCTCCTTTCAGGAAACGTTTGTTCATCTCTCCTTCCACTTTTTGCAGGGGAAGTGAAGCCCCTTGCCCCCAGTTTATATTCTTCTTGCTTGCAATCCGATAGCTTCACAGCTGAGTGGTCCTTTCTCCCACCCTGAAGGGTGGGGTAAAGGTCCTATCTGTGGGCTTGTCTGCTTCTAGGAGGAGGGGCCTCCTCCCCAGATCCCACCCCTGCCAAAGCTTTGGGGAGAGCCTGTCCCGGGCGACAGCCGCTGCCCCCAGCTCTTGAATGTCAGGGGAGCGCTCCATTTCTTTGGTGTTGGCAGTGGGGTGTGGCAGGAAGGGGCAACTCCGTCAGATACCCGTCGGCCAGCCTAACCGACCCTTACACCTTGGGGAAGGGCACCTGTCCATCTGAGGGTTGTCCTGGCCCTAGACACTTGGCTGGCACAGGCTTCTATGCCAGGAAAGGAGGGGAGAAGCTACTCTGGTGGGAAGAATCCCCCTCCCCATGATCCTAATACGGTTTGTTCTCTGGAGGATGAGTTTGATTTTTTTGTGGGTCTGGGGCTGCTCTGGAAATGAGGGCTGCATCCCCTCGCAGCTCAGCCGTGTCCTTTTGTTACCGTGTTTTCACCTGGGGATGAGGCAGGCACTGGGCTGTCCCTTCTTAAGAGGGCCGCTGCTGATGAGAACCCTGGAGTCCTGGCACCTCCTCTCCTCGCCGTCCTCTGGCTGGGTTCAGGCTTCCCTGGAAGGGAGAGGCCCTGTACACTGGCGGGAGCTGTGAGTGCCTGGGGTGCACACCTGGGCATGTTTATACCCAGCTGTGAGGTAGTGTACCTGGTGGGGGAGAGCGGTGCTTAGGCGTTATTGTTACTTGGCTCCGGTTCTGTCCTCTCCCCTGCTCTGGGCTCAACTCTTCCCTGGGGGGCTTCTCCCACCCTCCCGGCCTGGCTGCCTCTCCCTTGCCTGCCAGGGAGGAGGGGTAGAGTGGGTCTCTGGGGGCCTGGCAGATTGCAGTAGGTTGAAGGGCAACCCGCAATGCCTTTGCTCTGGGAAGAGAGACCTGAGGTGCAGAGACGCCCATCCCTGCCCCTTTCAGAGCCACCTCACCCCCAGCCTTTATTGTCCCGCCCCCTGACCTTTGCCTCTGGGGCAGATTGCCTGGGAGGCTGCAGGCTGCAGACCGTGGGAGGGAGGGCGGGGTGCGCGTGGGTGCATTTTAGGAAAAAAAAAAAAAACGGACAGGCGAGAGGTGTGACACACACTGGGACCCTTCTTCCCATCCTTCCAGAACTGGAGGAAGGTGTTCCCTGCTAAGTGGGATACTTGGGGCATGGCTGCCATGGGCACTCCCTCCACAGCCTTGGCCACTTTTGCCAGAGGACTGGGGAGGAGATGGGATCCGAGGCCTTGGGCTCCAGCCCTTGGGGGCAGCTCAGCTCTTTCTGGCCCCAAACTGGCCAGGCGAGGTAGGGGGAAGCCTGGAGGCCCTCGGGCAATGGGGGAAGTGGAGGCCTGTTCCCCCGCACCGTGTGTGGGGCAGCGTGGAGCCAGAGGCCCCGGCTCCCCTGTTCCCGTGGCGGGAGTGTCGGGTCTGTGGCAGTGGGTTCTGCCCCCAAAGCTTAGTGGGCCGGGAAAGTGGCTGGGAGGGTTGTGGTGCGGTACAGGCTGGGAGGGCCTGGAAGCTGGGGGTGGTGACTTGAGTGTGTCTACAGTACACGGGCTCATGACCGAACCCCTGGGTGTGTGTAGGTCCTCTGGTGACAGGAACCCTCCTGCCCCCTCACACCGAGTTCTCCACTCTCTGCTGCCACCTCCACCAAAGGTGGGAAGAGACTGCACGTGGGCTTGGGGAGAAGACCTTCGCGATCCTGCAGGGCCCCGGGGACCTTGCCTCCCTCCCCCAGAATCCCCGTTTTGGGGCGCCAGAGGACAAGGGGTACAAAGGATGTGGCTCTCCATCTGTCCCCCACCAATCTCGCGGCTCACGCCTCCGCCCGCTCCCAGACGTCCAAGAATGTGAAGCACGTGGATGCCCGTAGTCGGGGGAGGGGGGGAGATGCTTATCGGCGGCCGCTGGGTAGGGGCCTTCTTCCGCCGCCGCCGCCGCCGCCGCCGCCGCGCTACACCCAGAGTCACCCCCACCCTCCTCTGGGGTGGAGGAAGGGCGAGGCCCAGCGCCGTGCGCCCCCTCCCCGCCCCTCCCCGCGGGCTGCCAGCGGAGCTGCGGAGGAGCGGGCGCCAGCAGGATTGGGAGGGGAGCCGCTGGCCGGGGGCCCGGCTGATTTCCTGCAGATCTCCTCCAGGAAACCGGCCCCTTGTGCGGGCCTGCGAGCGGCTCTGGGGCGCGGGGACTCCGGAGCGTTCTGCCCACCAGGAACCGAGCGGGGGCGGGGGAGGGGCAGCCTGGCAGCGCGGGCGGGAGCGGACGCCTGGCTCCCTGGGCCGGTGCCATCCGTTCGCTGGGCGCTGGAACTTTTGAGCTGAGAAGGTGTGGTGCTTCTCCCGCCTCGTCCTTCTGCAGGAAGAGGAGAGATTTGTGGGCTGGGGCCTCTGGGGAGGGAGGTGAGCGGGAAGGGGCCAGGCCGTGGCAGTCCTTCCCCCGCTGGGGGTGCAGAGTTAAGGCTGCGTCCTGACTCTTGCAGAGGCTGGGAGCGTCCTAGAGTGCCCCTGCTCCCCTTGGCTGCTGGCTGGTGGCCCGGGAGGTGGGGACTGAGCCGGGGCTCTGGGTGCAAAGGGCACAGTGGGAAACCTCAGAGCTGTTACCTGGGTGACAGGTGGGGATGTGCTGGGCGTGGGGCGTGCAGACCAGTGTGATAGCCTCAGAGGCAGCCAGCTGCTGTGGGGTGGGCCGCAGGGAGGCCTCAATGAGCCCAAACTGTGTACCCTCACCTTCGGTCATCTCCCCCGTCCTGCCAAAAAGTGCAATTTAAAAAGAACATTCTTCCAGTTTCATAAACAGCCTCTGGACTTTGCCTCAGCTCCAAATTTCTACAGACCTTTGCCTCCCCAGTCAGTCCCTGGTCTTAAGCTGCCTGTCCCTCATCTGGGTATCCCCTGTGTCTCCCCACGGCCCCCTCCCCTCAACCCCACTCCATACCCCAAAGCTCTCTCTGTCCTTTCTCCCCCTCTCCTCTGGTCCATTTTAGAGGTTGGGCCTTGGGGGAGGTGGGTCCAGGGCAAAGACTGGATGGGGAGGGAGAGAGGGAGGGGAGGGAGGTCAGAGCCTCCTTCCTCTCTGGTCAGAACTCTGACTGGGATTCTAGGCCATGATCCTCCCCACACCCCCTTGTCCTTGACACCCCACCCCCATCCCCCACCAGTCTGGATTGTCTATTGTGACTCCTTTTACGTCTTGGAAAAAGTTAGCACAACAAAGGGCTCCTTTGTCGCTCACCCCTCTGCCTCCTGGCCTCACCCAGGCCCCCCAACCCCGCCCCCCCCCCCCCCCCAGCAGCTGTTCTCAGGCCTCTCGCCTGTCTGATTTGCTTGTCTGGCCTCTGGGAGAGTGAGGTGGGGAAAACCAGGCCAGGACGGTTCGATTTGGGGTGAGGAGCAGAGGGTGGGGGAGGTCAGCGATGAGTCCGGCTGGGTGCGGGGCTGGTGTCGGCAGTCACTGATCCTTTGCTGCAGGCCGCCCTCTGGGCAGGGGCAGGGACGTGGGGCCACAGCAGTGCTGGTCGGCCGGGCTGACCAGGGAAGTGGTGCCCAGGCCCAGCTAAGAGCCAGGGAAGGCCTGCCAAGGTTGTTGGCCTGGCTCCCTGTCAGCAACCGCCTGGCAGTCCCTAGTTGTGTTTGCAGGTAAAGGGGGAGGGTGGTAGCATGCAGCTAGCCAGCCCCCCACCGCTCCCCGCCCCCATCCACGTGCTGCTTTTCTCCGTGCCTGGGCTTCGGGGCCACATGAGCCATGAGGTGCTCGGGCAGGAACTGTGGGCCCCTTTGAATTCCAGAACCTCGTGTGCTGGAGTTTGGGGTGAGACTAGATGGGATTCTGGGGTGTGGGAGGAAGCAGGGATCTATCTCCTCAGGGAGGCATCCTTGCCCCTCCTTGGCCCTGGGCACGTGGACTTAGCAAAGCTTCAGGAGGGTGCTGGGTGGCCCCTTGGGAATCTGGGGTTGACCGGGTCACAGTTCTCATCCAGGACAGTACACCCCCAGCTGTCCTGGCTTCGGGCACAGACAGCCCCCCCTGTTCTGCCTGGGGTGATGGGCATGGGGCCAGGCACTGGGGAGGATTTGTAGGGGGAGCTGCCCTTGCTGGCTAGGTCACCCGCCTGGCTGCCCTCTTAGAGCTGAATAACAGGAGGGGAGGGGAATAGTAACCGGGACACAGGACATAGTATCGTATGGAGGCCAGACAGACAGAGCATTGATGGGAACAGACCCCCTTTGTCATGCTTTTCCCCCCAGACAGGGGGCACCCAGAGCAATGGGCTTCCGGGGCCCACAGGGACTCTTCTCCCTGTCTCCAGGGGGTCCCCCTGCTTATCTCAGGGAGTCCCCACCTGCTGTGCCCCAGCATTTGTGACTGTGCACACCTTGCCTTGGGTCCCTGGCCAGGGGATTGTTTGGGTGGAGGAGGGGCTGTGGCTGCTGGCAGAGGGGGTGGAGGGGGGAGCGGAAGCAGAGGGGGTGGGGGAGTGGCCGGCTTTGAATATCCTGTTGACCCCAGTTTCCTCTGTCCCCAGCTTGTGTCCTCTTCCCTCCCTCCTCATCAGGCCTTAACTCCTTCCTAACATAGGGGAGATGGGGCGGGGCTGCCCAGAGTCCAGGGCTGTGGAGCCAGGCTGACACCCACGCCCAAGCGCCAAGTACTGCCACATCCGTGTACAAATCTGATGGTTTATTATCTGCTCCTTCTGGTTTTGAAGGTGGGGTCCTGCGGAAGCAGGCAGGACTGAGGGGGTGCTGGAGCTTCATCGGCAGCCCCATTTCCCCAGTCGGGCTGGGAAGTCCCAGGTTTCCTGAGACCGTGTCCCTGCCCCAGAGTTTGACTCCTGGCAGCAGTGGGGTGGCTGGGAGAGGCTCCTGGGAGAGATCAGGAGGCAGGGTGGGCACTGTATTAAGGATGGTGACCTGGGTCTCTAACCGCCCTTCTCCTCTTGTCTCTCTAGCCATTGAGACCCAGAGCAGCAGTTCCGAAGAGATAGTGCCCAGCCCCCCCTCGCCACCCCCTCTCCCCCGCATCTACAAGCCTTGCTTTGTCTGTCAAGACAAATCCTCAGGCTACCACTATGGGGTCAGCGCTTGTGAGGGCTGCAAGGTGAGTTGAGGGGGTCATTGGGAAGGACATCCCTGATTAGATAAACGGGATGTTCCCACTGCCGAGGGCTGGGACTGTGCCGGTGGTGGTGGTGGTGGTGGTGGTAGTGGGTGTCCCTGAAGCTGCTGCTCTTACTTCTGTGCGGGAGGTGGCAGCAGCCTTGGAGGAGGGGAAGCCTTCAGCAGAACCTCCTTCCCCGTAGATGAGCAGGGGTCCCCCAAACCAGAGGTCCCCCTCCTGCCTCAGCTCTTTTCCCCATCATCTCCATCCTCCAACTGGCAGGGTGTACACCCGCTCTGCTACCGATGCCCGGGTTGCCATGGTGAGCTAGCTGCCGACTGGCTCTTGGCTGGGGACCCAGGAGGCCTGCCCTCTGTGGCCCTGCCTGAACCTCGCCATGGCAGCCTGGCAGGAGGCCGTTAGGAGCAGGCGCCTTGCCTTGGCCTCTCCTTCAGGTGCCCAGGCTGTGGGCTTCCCAGAGTCTGGCTGGATTTCCACGTGCCCATGTTTGGCTCCAGGGTGCAGATGTGGCTGCCACCTTCCCAGCAGCTGTGGGCATGGCCTCTCCTCCTCCTCTCCCCAGGGCTTGAGCCTCTGTACCCGTTTCTTCCCCAGAGATTGGGGTTCCGAAGCTGCACAGCTTTGAGGCTTGGGGCCCTGGGCTGCCCCTCAGTGTGGGGCAGAGATAAGCGCAAAGCACCAGGCCTTGGACTCTGTGTCTGCCTGTCCTGTCTGGTTGTTCTTGGTCTGCCGTAGCCTGTCTGTCGGTCTCTCTGTTAGCCCGTGTGGGCAGCCCCTGACCAGCCTGGTCTACCTGTGATCAGTCTGTGCGCATCTGCCTGGTTAACGAATGTGTGTTTTGCTGCCCTGCTCCTGAGCGCGCTCTCCACCTGTCTGGCCAGCCTGTGTGTGTGTCTGTGTGGCCCCTCCTGCTTGCCTTCTCTTCTTGTGCTCTGAGCCCAGGGCTGTGGGTTCCAGAGCTCTGCCTCTCTCTCCTCTAGCCCCATCTGCCTCTTTACTTGACTCACCAGCAGCCCGAGGTCCTTTTCCCCAGGAGAGAGGAAGCTGGGTCTATGCGTGTGGGTTGGGGGAAGCCCTCTGCCCACCTGCAGTGTTGAGGCAGCAGGTACTGGGATTCTTCTCGGGGTATCCTTGTAGGTGGACCCTTCCCTCTGCCTTATCTGGTCTACTCAGGTAGTTGATGTCCGAAGCCCTTGGGGGCAGCAGCCACCTGGCCCTCTGCTCCCACGGCTGAGGCCACGGGCCAGCGCTCTTCCTACTGTGGGTGTGGCTGACCTGACTCCCTGCCCTCCATACCCAGGGCTTCTTCCGCCGCAGCATCCAGAAGAACATGGTGTACACGTGTCATCGGGACAAGAACTGCATCATCAACAAGGTGACCCGGAACCGCTGCCAGTACTGCCGGCTGCAGAAGTGCTTCGAAGTGGGCATGTCCAAGGAGTGTGAGTGCCGTGGGCAGGGCGGGGCCGTGCGTTGGGCAGGGCACGAGTGCCTGGCCCCTAAAGCTGGGTGATCAGGGGCTTGGGGATGTGTGTGTGGATGTGAACGGCCGTGCTCGTGACGTGGTGTGCAGGCTTGTGGTTGAAGACGGTTCACCTGTAGCTTCAGGGACCTGTCTGTCTCACGAGTTGTGTGTCCCTGTGCGGACAGCCCTTCCTGTTCGCGTGAGGCGGGCTGCGTGTGCTCGCTCACGTGCATGCGTGTGTCTGCGCCCGCTGCCTTGCTTGCCGGCCCTGCTTGGCTTGGGGTGGGGCTCAGAGGCCTCCCCGAGTCCCTCCGGATTGTGCATCTCAGGACAGGGGTGCTGCTGGGTATTTCTTGTGTGTGTGTGGGGGGGGGGCCGGGGAGGTGCTGCAGGCATAGGGATCTTAGAGCCTTTGTCTGGTGGAACCTGGGACCGGGAGTTGGAAGAGAGGATTGAGACTTCCCCGATCCCAGAGGAACGGGGGCTTCCAGTTTGGGCTCAGCTGAGGCCCGATGGAGGGAGAGAGGGAGGGCTGGACAGGGAGACCCTCTTGTGTTGAAATCATGGGTGTTGCCGTGGTGACCGGTGATTGATGATGTCAGAGATAAATGACGCTGACAGACGCCTCCTTGTCTGCGTGGCCGTTGCCATGGTGCCTGAGCCATGGGGGATGGGGTGGGGGAGGGGGCTGCAGGACCCTCTAGCCCTTTGTGGGCAGGGCAGTGGAAGAAGGAAGCTGGGAGGGGACGAGGGGGGGACACGAGCAGCCCCAGACAGGAGCAGAGGGATCCTGCAGCACCCGGCCACCTCCTGCCTCAGGAGGAAGGGGCTGCGTTGTCCGGAGCCCAGGAAGTGGCTGCTGTGCGCTGCAGAGCGGGTGACAACTTGGGACCCACAGGCCTGGGACCCTTCCCTGCAGGGCCTGGAACCACCTCCTCCCTCTGCTTCTGCCACCTTCCGCTCCCAGAGCTTTTCATCACAGAAGGGCCAGGGTGGGGACCCCCTCTCCCTTCCACCACCAACTCCCCCTTTCCCTCCCTCCTTCTCCTCTCTGGCTGCTCTGTGCCCCGGAGCTGAGCAGCTGCCATTTCAATAGAATTAAAGCTTCCGAATGATAAACGTCTTGTCACAGCTGCAATTTTCTCTTCCCAAATTATCCCCCCACTCTCTCTCTCCCTCTCTCTTCTCTCCCTTGCACTTTATTGAATTTGCAGAATCGACATGAGTGATCTCCAAATTATGCCTGCCCCCCCCCCACCGCTGCCCCTCCCTGGGCCCCCCACCCCCACCCTCTCTTCCTCCAGCGTCAGCAGCCGCCGCCACTGGTCCTGTGAGTGATTGTGTGTCTGGGCTAATCGGCTGGTAACGACCCCATCGCTTCTTTAAAGCCGAGTGGTGTGTGCGGCTCAGCGCCCCCGGTGATTTGTCAGCTCCCCCGGCTAATGGGCCGAGAGATTCTCCCACCCGGGACCCCACTCTCAGGCTGGGGAGCCCTACTCTTCGCCTGGCCGCCCATCCCCGGGACCCCAGGGAGACGGCTGCCCGGAGGGCTGGGGGATGGTGGAGGCAGGAGCCGGTCCTTCCTGGAGGCAGGGGGAGCGGGAGGCAGGGAGGCCGAGCCCAGACGTGGGACACTCGGCACACGTGCCTTCAGCCCTGGACCCCCGCGCGTGCGCACCCGGAGTGTGAGCTGGAGTAGATGCGTGGGAGAGCAGGCGTGCGTGCGGTGGTCACGGGGCCCTGGGGCAGGCCTCGGTGTGTGGCCCGGGTGGGCACGGCGGGGGGCGGGGGGGGCACCGTGTGTTGCCGTCCCGCCTGCCTGTGCGCTCGCGTGTGTACGCATTCATGTGCGCGCCCCCGCCGGGTGGCCTCCTGCGCAGCCGGCTGCTCTCGGTCTGGTGGGAGGAGCTCGGGCTGGGGATGGACGGGCTTGGGGACGAACCGCCGGCCGCACTTGCCCTCTAACCGCGCGGCCTGGCCCTTCCACAGCCGTGAGGAACGACCGAAACAAGAAGAAGAAGGAGGCGCCCAAGCCCGAGTGCTCCGAGAGCTACACGCTGACGCCGGAGGTGGGGGAGCTCATCGAGAAGGTGCGCAAAGCGCATCAGGAGACCTTCCCCGCCCTCTGCCAGCTGGGCAAATACACTACGGTACGGCCCCCCGGGGGCACCCCTTCTTCTGCCAGGCCTGCCCCTCCGCACCCCTGCCTGGGCCACCGCCGCGTCCCCTCCACTCCCACCCCGCCTCCCCTTTCTCCCCGCCGCCTCCCATCAAGGAGCTCTCAGGAAGTGAAGGCAGTAGAGGGCAGGTCTGCGGGGGCTGGTGGAGCCAGGCTGAGAAGGGTGCCACGAGGGGAAGGCCCTCACTCTCCCCCGTCCTCCCAGAACAACAGCTCAGAACAGCGTGTCTCTCTGGACATTGACCTCTGGGACAAGTTCAGTGAACTCTCCACCAAGTGCATCATTAAGACTGTGGAGTTCGCCAAGCAGCTGCCCGGCTTCACCACCCTCACCATTGCGGACCAGATCACCCTTCTCAAGGCTGCCTGCCTGGACATCCTGGTGAGGGTCTGCACCCTGCCCACCTGGGCACTACCCCCGTGTCCTTGGAGGATGTCCTGCCACTCAAATAACCACCTCCCTAAACGTCCATCTGGAATCGACCTGTCCAAATACCCACCCACCCAAATAGCCACCCTTCCTCTCCCCCACGTGTCCACTTAGCCACTCAGCCCCCGGATGTGCACTGGGTCACCCGTATAGCTATACACGCATGCATCCACCCTCAGTCCATCTTTCCATCGGACCTTCCTTCCAACCACCCGTCTTCCCATCTGTTCAGTCTAATAAAGATTCTCCTGGGACCCTGTGTGGCCAGGCCTTGAACTGGGTGTCAGGAGCAGAGGTGAACACACCACTGTCCCCTCTCGAAAATCTTCTATTGGTGGAGGCAACAGATATGTAAACAGAGCTTGCAAAACTGTGATAAGCGCTGGCTGGAGATGGGGGAGGGCTGTCCCCTCCCTGAAGGACAGAGAGCCACACTGCTGGACCCTAGGGAGGACGCCCCAGAGGAGGTAGCATCTAGGAGTTTGTAGAAGGGGCATGTGAAGCGGCTGCTGGTGTGGGACCAGCTGGATTCAGGGGACTGCAGGGCATCTGCTGGGGCCAGAGGGTGGGCTGGACTGGAGGCAGGATGGGGGCGGATGGGATGGTCAAATCCAGGGCTGGAGGGAGGACTGTCCTCCCTGTCTTCCCTGATGGGCTCAGCCCACCTGTCCCTTCTGGACCACCTCTAAGGTGGTTGAGATGTGGAATGTTGTGGTGGGACGTGACCAGGCTGCTCTTCCTGATAGGGGTGGGGTGGCAGGTGGGATGCAAGAGGCAGGATCAGGGTTTGAGAGAGTTGAAGACAGTATACATTTACGGAGCTCTTGTTGCGTACCCAGTCCTGGGAACTGTAGGCATAAATCCTGTGGTCTTTGCCTTCTTGGAAATTCTAGTTTCCCTCTTAATTCTCTGCGTGGAGGCAGGATGAGCTAGATCAGCTGTCTAATATAGAGGCCACTGGTCATGTGTGGCTATTTAAATTTAAATTAATTAAAATTAAATTCAGTTCAGTTTTTCAGTTGCACTTGCCACATTTCAAGTGCCCAGCGGCCACATCGTGGCCGGTGGCTACTGTACTGCACGGTGCAGACGTAGAACGTGTCCAGCATTGCAGCAGGTTCTATGGGACAGCACTGGTCTGGCCGCCTGCCAGGTGGTCCTCGGGGGTTGCTGGTGCTAGAAGCGCTGGGGGATGTGAGTTCCTGAACCCGAGAACCCTCTGCACCCAGATCCTGCGGATCTGCACGCGGTACACGCCCGAGCAGGACACAATGACCTTCTCGGATGGGCTGACCCTGAACCGGACCCAGATGCACAATGCCGGCTTCGGGCCTCTCACGGACCTGGTCTTCGCCTTCGCCAACCAGCTGCTGCCCCTGGAGATGGACGATGCTGAGACCGGGCTGCTCAGTGCCATCTGCCTCATCTGTGGAGGTGGGCAGGGCGCCTGGGTCTGGGGGCCAGGCCCAGGGTGGTGGTGTGACCCCCAGAGCCTCTCCTGGGGAGAAGCTCAGGGATCATCAGATCAGAAAGGGACCTGTCAGACCCTTGTCAGACCCCTGTTAGAGGGGGAAACCGAGTCCCAGAGGAGCAGGGTCTGGTCTGCAGCCACACGGCAAGGGAGTCGTGATGGAGACCTGGATTCTGGTTCCGTTTCCAGGCAGTGCTCCTTGTAGGGGGCTTAGGAGTGAGGACTTGAAGGTCAGACCACCCAGGTTCAAGTCCTGGCCAAACGTGTGACCTTCAACAGGTTGCTGAACTTCTCTGAGCCTCTACTTCTGTAAAATGGGGGCAGTAATGGTCTTCCCTTCATAAAGTTGATGGGAGGATTAGGGGATAATAAATAAGGCACAGTGTGCCCAGAGTAAGACCCAGTGAATGTTGGCTGCTGTCATTATTTTATTATTATGAGTTCTACCTTATCAGGCTGGTGTCTAGAATAATGGGCAGGAGTGGGAGACCTGTCTCTACTTAAGGTGGCACTGCCTGTGTTCAGGGATCCCACCTCCATGAACTTGGCTCTCAGGGGGACCTTTGGGCAACCCCTGTCCCCAGCCCCTCTTTGCTCACATCTGAGAGCCTCTCAGGGCCTTTCTGTGTGGGGACCGCCCCCGCCCTCCCCCCGCCCCCCAGCAGAGAAGCTCAGCCCGTGGTCTGGGCAGGCGTGCCCCCTGGTGGTCAAGGCTGGAAGTGCAGCTGTGATCCTCGCTGGGCTAGGGCAGCTACTCAGCCGGCATTTCTGCTTCCTCAGACCGGCAGGACCTGGAGCAGCCAGACAGGGTGGACATGCTTCAGGAGCCGCTGCTTGAGGCACTGAAGGTCTATGTGCGGAAACGGAGGCCCAGCCGCCCACACATGTTCCCCAAGATGCTGATGAAGATCACAGACCTGCGAAGCATCAGTGCTAAGGGTGAGGCTCCCACACCTGGAGATGCCCCATGTGTCTGCTGGGGCTGGGCCCCAACACCTGGCCCAGGACCCACCGTCCACGTCCAGGGTCAGGCCTCCTGCATCTGAGCTGACATCCCACGTCTTTGTGCCCATGTGATGCCCCACTCACCGGACCCCACCTTGCCTAGGTGGGTGACCCCTGCCTGTGAGCCCCAAGGTGGCAGTGTCATCTTTGCATGGTGGTTAAGGGCTCTGGAGCCAGACTGTGTGGGTGTGTGTCCTTGAGCAGGTCAGACAGCAGCTCGGAGCCTCAGTTTCCCATCTGAGGAGTGGGGATAATGATGGTGTTTACAGAGTTGTTTCGAGATGTCAGTAGGAGAGTCCACAGCACACAGCGCATAGGAAGGGCCCAGTGTCAAGCCCAGGCAGTCTGACCCCAGAGCCCGAGTTTGGGACCACTTTGCCCTGCCGCCCCTCAGCCGTGGGGGCTTAGGAGGGCTGCCTTATGTCAAAGAGCTGAGCCCCGAGTTCAGTGCACGGTGGAAGCTGATATGGGTAGTACTGACCCTCCCACCCCCTCCACCCTCCCTCCTGGAGCCACAATTGCTTGTGGGGCTGGAGGAGCAGGGCGGGCATGCTGACCTCTGTCCCTCCTTTCCTGCAGGGGCTGAGCGGGTCATCACGCTGAAGATGGAGATCCCGGGCTCCATGCCACCTCTCATCCAGGAAATGTTGGAGAACTCAGAGGGCCTGGACACTCTGAGCGGACAAGCGGGGGGCGGAGGGCGGGATGGGGGTGGCCTGGCTCCCCCGCCCGGCAGCTGCAGCCCCAGCCTCAGCCCCAGCTCAAACAGAAGCAGCCCGGCCACGCACTCCCCATGACTGCCCGTGGACACAGCCCTTGCCCCGTGCCCTGGCTTTTCTCTGCCTTTCTACCAACCATGCGACCCCTGCCAGCCCTGCCCCCCACCTGTCCTCCCTTCCCTGGGGGACCGGAGGGAGGCGGTGGCGACTCTTCGGACAGAGGCCCGGGCCTGCGATGGACTGCCCGCTCCTGCAGATGTCAGGGCTGACATCGGGGGCAAGGACTGAGTGAGGACCCCTGGTCCCGGGCCTCAGGATGGGGCCCGGGGGCCTCGTGTTCATCAAGACACCCCTCTGCCCACCTCTCCACATCTTCATCACCAGCAAATGCCAGGACCTGGCTCCCCCATCCTCAGAACTCACAAGCCATTGCCCCCCCGTTGGGGAGCCCCCCTGCCTCGGTTGGTGACAGAGGGGGTGGGCCGGGGTGGGGGACTCCCCCTGTACATACCCTGCCGTACCAACCCCCAGGTATTAATTCTTGCTGGTTTTGTTTTTATTTTAATTTTTTTTTTTTTGGTTTTGATTTTTTTAATAAGAATTTTCATTTTAAGCACATTTATACTGAAGGAATCTGTGCGGTGTATTGGGGGGAGCTGGATTCAGAGCTGGAGGGGGGTGGGTCCTGGGGGAGGGGAGTGGCTCAGAAGGGGCCCCCTCTCTCCCTAAGTCCCTGTGCCCCCAAGCCCTCCTCCCCAGCCTTCTCCTCTTCAGTTTTCTCTTTAAAACTGTGAAGTACTAACTTTCCGAGGCCTGCCCTCCCCTCTCCCTCTGCCTAACCACTGGGCGTGGACAGTTTCCCGGCAACCCCTGGAAGGAGGGGGCTCCCCCAAGAGATGGGGCAGGGGCAAAGCAAGGGGGCCTCAGAACATAAAGGCGTGTGTTTCTCAGCCTCTTGTCCTTGGCACAGCTGCCTCCCCATCAGAGCCCACATCATTGAAGCCCTCCAGCCCCCCCACCCCCGAGCCCCGTGAAGGGGCTGGCCAGGGGATCCGAGCTGCCCCTGCCCCCCAGCCTCACAGCCACCAGCACCGCCCACAGGGCCCCCAGATACACACACACACACACACACACACACACACACACACACACACACACACACACAGTGGACAGACGGGCCGGCAGACACTTGTGGCCCGAGTTCCTCCATTTCCCTGGCCTGCCCCACCCCACCCCCGTGCCCCCTCCTTGCCCCGCAGGACGGGCCTACAGGGGGCCCCCTCCCGTCACCCCTGCACCCCTGGGTTTGGGGAGCTGGCTCTGCCCTGCCCTCCTTGCCCCGGGGTTGGGGTCTCATCCCCCCAGAGCCCGCTGGTGCACCTGTTACTGTTGGACTTTCCACTGAGATCTACTGGATAAAGAATAAAGTTATATTTATTCTACACGTGCCTCAGAGCCTCGCTGCCTCGCCGCCTTCTCTCGGTGTCTGGGCAGGGGCTGGGGGTTAGCTGTGGGCGCTGGGGGGGCCAAGCCGCCTTCAGAGCCTGCCTTGCTGTGCTGGGATCTTTGGAGACCGTGTGGAAGGAGATGGGCCTGCCCTTAGAAAGCCCTTGGTCTAGGGGCTTCCACAGCCCGTTAGGGATCCCAGTGTGGAGTGGGGGGAGGGGAGAAAGGGAGAGCCTGCCTGCGCCTTCAGGGAGTCCCCGTTCCGAAGGAGAAAGCCACCTCGGCCCTCAGAGTCCCTAGCCCTTGGGAAGCCAGAGGTTGAGTCTGGGGGGGTCACTTAGTGGCAGAGTTCTATTTTTGGAGTGACCACAGATGACCTTCACAGCAGGAGTGGCAGTTGGCATGGGGACCTGGGTCAGGGGCTTATCGCAAACTAAGAAGAGCTCAGGATTGGGATGAAAACTTGGGAGGCCAGCCCTCTTGTCCCTCTGCCTCCAGGAAGAATTGTCCTGCCCTCCCCTGTCCACCCCTAAGCTCACTTCTGTGGGCAGGAGGCACAGAGGACAGACAGGCGACAGGGCACTTGGATGCTCCTGGTTGAGAGGATGGAGTGTGACAGGCCTTGAGGGTCCTCAGAAGCCAGTTCCCCCCCCTTCCCCGCCACTACACATCAAGGCCCAGAGAGGGCAGTGCCCTTGCCCATGGTCACACAGCAAGTTAGTGGCAGATCGGGGAACAGTACTAAGGGCTCCTACCTCTCAGCCAGGGCTCTTTCCTGGATCCCTGAAGCCCTTGAAGAGGCATCAGGCACTAAGATCTTGGGGACGGGGACGTCTGGGGAGGTGGCAGTGGAGGCTGCGTTTGGGGAGGGTTAGCGGGGCGCCTGGGCGAGAAGAGATTCCTGGGCGGGAAGAGTTCCTTCCACGGGGGTCCACCTGCCATTTATACTTCAGCCATCAGGTGGCGCCAGATCCTCACTTATGTCACAGTCTGGCCCAGGCTGGAGAGGGTGCTGAGGACCGAGGCTCTCTTCCTCTAGCAAATACTTTCTAACACTTTCTAACAGGTTTCTTTATGAACCTGACATAATTTAACATAACATACCAAACACATGCTTTAAAAAGTCACCACGCTGGCAGACGATATTGTAAAGGAGAAATTCAGGGAAAGTACTGTGAACTTCCACGTGTCAATGCTTGGGCCCAATCACTGGGCGGATAGGACACAGTCTTATACTTGCTTCTCTTTTTTTAATGAACATTTGGATTTAAAAGAAGTAAGAAGGTCGGAAGCTATTCTGTACAAGGAGCCCAGGAAAATTAAAGAGTATGGGTGGATAAAAACCAAGAACGAATAATAAAACCATGCCAAAAAAAAAAAAAAGTCCCAAACTAAACCCTTAATGTTTTATATGTAAAACAGGGTCAGGTAATTATAAAGAGGCTGTTCACTACGTAAATGTCAGTGGGACATTCTAAAGGAGTGTGTGACAATTCTTTATTGTGGGGGGACATTGGCATTCTTAGCCCCTACCCGCCAAATGCCAAGAGGGTGCCCCTCCCTGCGACGACTAAAGCAGTGACGCCCACACTTACGAAGCGCCCCCCTTGGGATAGTAACTTTGCTGCTGGGGCTCGAGGTTGCGCTGGATGGTTCATAGTTACCTGTAGAGCAGAGTTTCTTATCTACGGCACAAGTGACATTCTGGGCTATGAATTATTTGCTGAGACGGGCCGTCCTGCACACAGTAGGTGTTTAGCAGCAACCCTGGCTTCTATCCACTAGTCGCACCTTCCCTCAAGCTGTGACAACCAAATATATCTGCAGACGTTGCCCAATGTCCCCTGGGGGGAAAAATCGCCCCCAGTTGAGAACCACTGCTGGAGTCTGGTCATCGAGGGCTGACGTGGGCTTTGCCTATGGGAGCACAGGGCAGAGGCATTTAACCAGGCCTGAAGCAGGGCTTGGACGGCTTCCCGGAACAGGTGCTCTCTCCCAGCTAAATCTCTAAGGGGAAGAGTTAGCCAGGTGGAATGCAGAGGTAATAAAAAGCTCCTGGTTGTCAGAAACTATCCCCAGCTCTGTGTTTTAACCATTTTGGGTTTCGGTGGAAAAGGCAGAACAGGTGAAGCTGTAGAGGCTGGGACGGGCTGGTCAAGGCCAATTCAGGAGCTGGACTTGATCCTGAGGGCAATGGCAGTGAAGGATTTGAAGCTAGTGAGTGAGGTGTTCAGATTAGAATTGCAGGGGGCGGGAGCAGAGGCTAGGAAGGGAGTACCCCAGGCCATCGGTGACCGGCTGACCCTGGGCAGCCTCTGAAGGGGTGGAGAAGAGTGGCCAAGGGGAGGAAATGCTTAGGTGGTAAAACAGGAGGACCAGGTGATTGATGGGATATGGAAGGCGGGCAGAGGACGGGCTCTGGCAACAACAGACGGAGGTGGCCAGGGTGGATGGGGACCCCAGCAACTGAGAGGAGAGCTAAGGAAGCTGGGGCACCATGTGAGCTGCTGGTGACCCCCTCCATGCCCCTCACTCCACTCCGGCCACACCAGCCTCCTTGTTGGCCTCCAAGACCTCCAGCTTATTCCCGCCTCAGGACCTTTGTTCTCGCCATTCCCTCCAACGGGAATGCTCTTCCTGGAGAAGCTTCATGGCTGGCAACTTGGTATGTTCTTGCTCCCCGTCACTCCTCAGGGGTGTCACTCTCTCTCCCCTTACTCTTTACACTGGTACAGTCTATATTTATTGTCCACCAGAATGTGAGCTTCACAGGGGCAAGTTTTGTTCACCGCTGGAGCCCAACACCTGAATCTGCTAATAGCAGCCACTCGCCACGGGTGGCGGCCGAGTCTTAGATATGCGGCTGGTCCAAATTGAGATGTGCTCCAAGCGCAGAACACACCCCAGACTTCAAAGACTTAGTACAAAACGAAGAATATAAAACATCTCCTCGATACTTTTTTTATATTGCGTGTTGAAAAAGTACTTAAAGAAAATATATTACTAAAATGAATTTCACCTGTTTCCTTTCACTTTGTTAATGTGGCTAATGGAAAACTTGGAATTATATGGGTGGCTCACCTCCTCTTCCTATGAAACAGTGCTCATCTTGAACACTGCCTGGTATACACTATGTGCTCAAGAAGTATTTGTTGAATGAATATATATGGAAAACAGCTGGACATTCACATCTGAGTTTGCATGGAAGGGTCCAGGCGGCAGACGCAGAACTCACTGTAGGTGGAGGGGCGGTAGCACACACCGTGAGCGTGGATAAGTGCTTGGGCCTGGGGAACACCACCAGTTCCTCATCCAGACCAAGTTTACTGAGCACCTACTATGGGCCTGTGAGGAGGAGAGAGCTATGCATCCAGCAGTAGTGCTGCCTTGGGGCCTCCAGCTCTGGTTTGGGGCTTGGGCTGTCTGTAAAGGAAGCCATCTAGTTTCTTCCCAGGTGAGACCAAAAGGCAGGTAGGCATTAATTAGCTAGCGGAAGGGGGCGGTGCAGAGAGGGAGGCCGCTCCAGGCAAAGGAACAGCATGTTGAAACACTTAGAAGCAAGATTGGGTACCGTGCTTGGTAGGAACAGAAAACTCGGCATGGTTTGGGGCATGGCGACCTTGGAGAAGCCAAGGGGAGGGGGCCTGATGAAGCAGGGCCAGACGTGCAGGGCTTCAAAAGCCTCGTTCAGGTGCTGGACTTACCCTGAGGATGGGGGAGCCCCAAGGACGTAAGTAGGGGAGCTATTTAGAAAGACTCCTCCAGCTGCTGTGTGGAGCCAGGCAGGAAAGCTGAGGAAGAGGCGTGAAGGAAAAAGGAGGACAGAGAGGAAGCGACCGGGGACACGGAAGACCGGGGCGCTGGCAGCCTGCTCGGCAGGGTCTGGTGGAGCCCCGGAGGCGTGGTTGGATGGTGGCCCCTGGAGTTTTCAGTTTGCTGCTGGCTGCTTACGGAGAGCATCCCCACTGGGGCAGTGAAGGAGGAAGAAGATGGGGGCAGAGGAGAGATAGGAGGGGAAAAGGATGCAGACACGTAGACAGATCCTTGTATTTCCCCGGGGGTGGGGCCCCGGCGGGGAGGGAGGAGGGGAAGCGGGTGATGGCTGCGGGAAAATGCAGGGCCAGGAGCACACGTTCTGGGGGAGGTTTCTTCTGAGGATGTCTATGGACTGGGGTAACAGCGGCAGGGTGAAGAGGGGGAAGCCAGAAAACAGTCCTGCCCTCTGACCCCACTGCCCACCCCCACTCTATCTCCATGAAAGGAGGGCCTAGCCACCTTGCCCAGGCCACAAGGCTGAGAGTGTAGATGGTGCCCAGACTGAGGCCTCCCCTCCCGCTCCCGTCCTGTGTGGGCTCCAGCAGGAGGGCAGACCATCCCGTGACGCCCCTGCAGGTAGGGAGGGAGCCACCGTGGCTGCTGCTGGCACTGGGTCCTGGCCACTCGCATAGTGCACGTCAGAGATCACACACACAGCTCACACAGGGCGCACAGATGCACGCGCATACGCAGAACGCACACGGGGTAGGCCCACACGCGCGCAGAGAGCCTGCAGAGGATGGACATGTGCTTGTGCACACGCGTGCACAACCAGAGCTCTCCCAGGATATATGCGTGCATGCGCACACACGCAAGAGCTCACACAGATTTGACGTGCGCTTGGGCACCCACAGCTCACACCGTATGTATGTGTACATGTGTGTGTACATACACAGAGGGCCCACACAGAGGCCACGCCTCAGTCTGAACAAGGAGAGGCCCCCAGGGATGCTGGTATCACCGTTGTTTTTGTCCCCAGTAAAACAACCCGGGCTCCACCGGACCCTCCACTTTGCACTAGCTCTGCCCTCCTCTTGTCCACTTTCTCTCAGCACCCAACCCCTCCCCCCCCAGCCTCCTTCCTTTCTGCCTGGATGACGGCACCAAGGACCGGCCTTAGTTCCTTAGATGTCCCCAGCTTGGCTGGGAGCTGCGGATGCTGCCCGGCGGGCCATGCCCCCTGTGTGTCATCTGCTGGGCAGGGGACCCTGCGAACAGTTGCTGCAGAGCTGCTTCTCGCTCCGGGGTAGTGGGGTCTGGCCTCTGACCTCACCCCCGCCCCAGGCAGCTCTAGATGGCCAGGTCCTGGCGGACGGTGGCCAGCGATGCCTTGCTGCGGCCGCTGCCGCCCTCGCTGTCGCAGGTCGGCGCCCGGTGAGCATAGGAGGGCGGGGCGTAGGGGTCGGGGCCCGGGTGCCTGGCGGGCAGGGCGGGCGGCGGCGGTGGGAGCAGCTGCTGCGCCTCCTCGTGCGCGCGGTTGCAGCGGTTGTCGCGCTCGGCCTCCTGGCGACAGTGGCCGGCGCGCGGGCGGCCCTTCCAGAGCAGGTGTCCCAGCTCGGCCACGCTGAGCAGCGCCGAGAGCAGCCCCACGGCGAAGTAGAAGATCACGAAGACGGTCTTTTCGGTGGGCCGGCTCACGAAGCAGTCCACCGTGTGTGGGCACGGGGCACCGGCGCACACGAAGTGCGGGGCCACGCGGAAGCCGTAGAGCAACGCCTGGCCCGCCAGGAAGGCCAGCTCGGCCAGCAGGCGCAGCACCACGCTCAGCAGGTAGCAGCGGCGCGCGCGGCGGCCCCCCGGGCGCCCCGGGGTCCCCAGCGACACTGCCCCGCCGGCCGCGCCGCCCGGCTCCTTGCTGGCCCGGTGCACAGAGTAGATGACGAAGAGCACCGGGGGCGCCGACAGCAGCAGGATGTGGAAGAGCCAGAAGCGGTAGTGGGAGACGGGGAAGGCGCGGTCGTAGCAGGTCTGGCGACAGCCCGGCTGCAGCGTGTTGCACACGAACTCCTCCTGCTCGTCCTCGAACACGGCGCCGCCCACCGTGGCCAGCACCAGGATGCGGAAGATCAGCATGACCACCAGCCACAGGCGGCCCACGAGCGGCGACTGCAGCTGCACGGCGTCCAGCAGCGAGCCGAGGAACGCCCACTCCCCCATGGCGCTGGGGATGGACGCGGGGCGGGCAGTCAGAGGCTGAAGGATCGGGATCCCCAGCCCTCCGTGCCCGTCGGGGTGGAGTCAGTTGGACCTCCTCTAACTTCGAGGTGAGCCAGGGGGTCAGCCAGGCCTGGGTTTAACAGGGACTTTGTGGGAACAAAGGGCTTAGCAAGGGGGGCGGGGCGGGAAGGGTTAGGTGATTCTCCACTATGGGCGCTGGGGAGGAGCTCCACTTTGGTGCTCTAGTCAGACACCCACGGGCCTGCTGGGTTGGACCCTTTGCTCCTCCAGAGTCCAGGTTGGTGGGAAAGGGCCTTGGAGGTCAGCCCGCCCCCCACCCCCCACGGCCTCTGACTGCATTTGTAGAAGCGGGAACCCAGCAGCGCCCTCGTGCTCAAGGATGCTTTCTGTGGGCAAGAGTGGTGCCTCAAACCCAGCTCTCCGTCAGACCCAATTTGGTACCCCTGGGAGAAGTGGAGTCAGCAGACCCAGAAGGACCCACCTCCTTCTTTCTCCGCCCATTTTCCTGCCCTTTTTACTGCAGTGAACTGCTCTCAAAATTGGGGAGCGGACTCAAAGGTAACGCCGCTTCCATAACTCTACCCAATGTCCTAGGTGTCCCCCGCCATCTGAGCCCAGCATGGCAGGAATGCCGGCCCAGCTTCTCCCATCTCCTCCCTGGTGTCCCTCTGTTTCCAGCCTCCCATATCTCCCGAGAACCCCCCCAACTCCCCCCACCCCTCACAGGTCCCACAGGCCCCTGATGCCCCCAGACTCTCACCCGTACGTAACCACTCGCCCTGTAGCTGACGCGGGGATGTTAAAGCCGAGTAAAGGACCTTGGGAGGTGGCTGGGACCTGTTCCTCCTGGTCCCTCTTTCATTTTCCCTTTCGGATTTTGCCCGGGATGGATGACAAGACAGGATGGCCGAGAGGGGCTAGCTCTCCCCTTCTCTTAAAGGGACAGGGTGACCCTGTTGGCTGGCTCCACCCCTGAGAACAGACCCAGGGCCACACCCCTTGCTGGGCTCTGCCAACCTCCCTTTCCATCCCCTCACTCGCCCCCACCCCACAGCTGTGTCCCCAACTGGAAATGAGGGAAGGGGTTAACCAGGGCTGCCTCTCTCTCTCTTTTTTTAAAATAAATTTATTTATTTTTGGCCGCGTTGGATCTTCGTTGCTGCGTGCGGGCTTTCTCTAGTTGCGGTGAGCTGGGGCTACTCTTCGTTGCGGTGCACGGGCTTCTCATTGCGGTGGCTTCTCTTGTTGCCAAGCACGGGCTCTAGGCGCGCGGGCTTCAGTAGTTGTGGCTCGCAGGCTTCAGTAGTTGTGGCTCACGGGCTCTAGAGCACAGGCTCAGTAGTTGTGGCGCATGGGTTTAGTTGTTCTGTGGCATGTGGGATCTTCCTGGACCAGGGCTGGAACCTGTGTCCCCTGCATTGGCAGGCGGATTCTTAACCACCGTGCCACCAGGGAAGCCCCAGAGCTCCCTCTATCGCCAATCACCAATAAATTCCCCCAAACTGGAAGGTTTAGGTCCACTATCAAGTGACTGTCCCGTCTTCAGGGCTGGAGCGAGGTTTGCTGCGGTGTTGGAGGCACTGGTATTTTTTTAAAATTAATTAATTAATTAATTTATGGCTGTGTTGGGTCTTCGTTTCTGTGCGAGGGCTTTCTCTAGTTGTGGCGAGCGGGGGCCACCCTTCATCGCAGTGCGCGGGCCTGTCACTATTGCGGCCTCTGTTGTTGCGGAGCACAGGCTCCAGATGCGCAGGCTCAGTAGTTGTGGCTCACGGGCCCAGTTGCTCCGCGGCATGTGGGATCCTCCCAGACCAGGGCCCGAACCCATGTGCCCTGCATTGGCAGGCAGATTCTCAACCACTGCGCCACCAGGGAAGCCCGGAGGCACTGGTATTTTAAGAGGCAGCAGACACCCGGTAACTCTCCTTCTAGCTCTGCCACTGCTAACCTTGGACCAGTCGCTCAGCTCTTCTGGGCCAGAGTCTCCTGGCTTGTCAGCTGGGGAGCCTGGGCCGGCTGACCTCCAAGTTCCCTTCCGGCTCTGCGTCTTAATGCTAAGGTCCCAGCCATGTTACAGAGAACAAAAAAGTCCGAGCCTGGAAGAAATTCCCTTTTGGAAAAACCTTGAAGTATCCGGAGTATCTGGCTTTGGGACTTAAACAAAAGCTTCTGCTTCCTTCCTGCTTTTCTGTAATTTCCAGATTTACTGTAATGAGTGTGTCATTTCATAATGCAAAAAATAAATAGAAAGCAAGGCTTCTTTTCCCCCATAAGGCTCTGAACTGAGTCACCTACTGCTCTAGGTGGCAGGAGAAGCTGTCCCATAGGGGAGGAGAGTTAGGACGACCAATGGTGACCTGAGCGGCCAGGGAGGGGACACTCCCAGGTTGAGCACTTGTTTGTTCTCTCTGCCTTTTCAGGAGTCTGCCCAACCCACACCATTCCACTCGTCCACCTGTGCAACTGCTCCGGGCCAGGCCCTGCGCCCCACTTATCGCGCGAGTTAGCTCGCTTAGCCCTCCTGGTGAGCCGGCAGCAGGGCAGCTGAGACTCAGAGCGCTAAGCCACTTGGTACACTCACGCGGCAAGAAAGAGCGGCTCCGGGCCGCACGCCCAGCCTCACTGGTTCGGAGACCGTGTTCTTAAGCACATCGTGGAACTGTTCCCTTTCCAGCCTGGCTGGGCTTCCCAGGTGGTGTCCCAGGGCCTAACAGTCCCCAGGGCTTTGTGTGGGGCTGGTGGGGGCCGTGCCAGGACTCTGTCCTCTTCAGCTATGGGGGCCGATGGGGATCCCTGGCACGATTTCAAGAAGGGGTGGGAAAGGTATCCTTCACCCACACTGGCTCAGGGGCCTGGCCCAGCCTGGAAAAACCCTAGGTTAATGCTTGGGAGTGCTGGGGTTCCCTTGGGACTGGGCCTGGGTGGGGAGACACTGGCCTGGACCAAGTCCAAAGGAAAGAACATGCTGGGGCCCATTCCAAAAACAGGATGTGACGTTGAGGGCACTGCTGACCTCCCCATTCCCAGCCTCCACCTGCTTCTGGCTAAAGCTGCTCCCTGCCCCCTGCCCCCCGGCCACGGGGGCTCAGCACATACCTCATCTCCCCTGGAATGGGCCCTGCCCTGGACGCATGGCCACTGCCGGGTCAGGCCACCAGCCCAGCCTGGAAAAATCCTCATCAGACCAGACCCATCTGCCCGTGGAGAGTGGAAAGTGGCAGAGGTGGTGGGCTGGGCTGGGGGTGGTGGGGGACATGGAGCCCACGGTCACCCTGTGCTGTCCCCAGTCCCTGATACCACAGGGCCAGACACAGGAGACTCTACAATCTCCGGGGCCCATCCTTCCTCCCAGACAGCGCCGTCCAGCCTGGGAGGAGGTGTCGCTGTTGTTGCCCAGAGCTGGCGGCACGTGGCCCTGTTCTTGGCCAAATGTGAGGTCTGGGGCTGGGCTCAGAGCCTGTCCTGCCCTGGTCCACGTTCAGTCTCTGTCCCAGACACCTCACCCTGACCCGTCAGGCTGTGGAGCCACTTCCCATGCATGTCCATCACACATGAACACACACATGCAGGCACACGCATGTTGGCACCTGGTAAATTAATACTCGTGACATCATCAACGCACGGCTGTATTTTCTCTCCCCTGTGTCCCTCTAACATTTAAAAAAGTCTTTACATAAATACTGCCTTTTAGTGAGGCCTTTCCTTGCTGCCCTAACTGGAATTTAACCCCTGACCTCTATCCCCTTTCTTAGCTTTATTTCCTTTGCACTGACCACTTCATAACATACTTTATATTTTTCTTATTTATCCTGTGTAGCATCCGTCTCCTCCGTTAGCGTGTAAGCTCCATGAGGGCAGGGATTTTTGGTGCTTTATACACTGTCTTGACCCCAACACCTAGAACAGTTCCTGGCACTTAGTAGAAGATCAGTAAATATGTGTGGGGCAACAGAATGAATGAAATGGGGTGAGAGGATTGCGGGAGGTGCAGAGCTCCTCTGCCCCAAGATGAGGACGCTGCTGGTCCGTTGGACACTCTGGTCTCTTCCAGGGCTTTGATCACTTACATGGCCAAGGGTCTTTGGAAATCTTGCTGTGCATTGGACCAGTAAAAGTAATTGCAGATCTGAAGGCAGCTTGGAGTTGGCTTGTTTTTACTGATTCCTTTTTGTTTTTCAGAGCAACTTGACTGCCTGCTCTCAAGATGTCATTATCAGGAGACTACAATTCTCCTCAGAAGATGCTTTAATGGAAATCACCATCTCCTCTTTAGTCATTCCAAGAGCATCCACTTTGATGTGGTTGAGAAATATCGTGAAGGTGATTCTGTGTTCAACTCTAGCCACAGCTCAGCGGCTTGGCAAACTGTCTCCTCATTCTCCACAGGTAAATTGTCACTAATGAGAGTGCCTATCAGTAGGTCAGGTGGAGGCTGCATGGAGGCTTTCTGGTGGTACCCGACGCGAACTTGTGGCCACCAGTTTTTAGCATTTTAATTCCTTACAACTGAAGGGGTCGGCAAAACTCAACGATTCTCCTCATTTATTATTTTTAAATTAAATACTCTTGACATGGTTGCAACACATATTCTACTTGTAGGAAGCATGTTGTTGCATAAAACTGTTCTACAGTGTTGTCATTTATTGCCGCGTGACCATGTGTGCACACGTTACTCTTAAGTATAAGGCAGTGTAGTGACACCAATGTTCCCTAGGTGTGAGTGTGTCTACTATCACTAGTTCATTCATAAACAGGGCCGGGAATAAGAAATACACGCTGCAAGAATCAACTTACCGCAAGGGAGTTCAGTGCCTTCCGTGGCATGTAATAGGCCAGTGAGGAGCTGCTCTTTGTTAGTTTTAACTGTTCCAGCAGACACAGCATATTCGAGATTGATCTCTTCTCGTGATGCACAGGACTGTGTTCTATTACTATGTTTAGGGCCAGACTGGAAAAGTCAGTCTTTCTAATGAAAGAGGATCAAGTGAATGATTCCTAAGTAAAGAAAGGACGATCTTCATGTGATCTTTTTTTTTTTTGCTTTTATTTAAAAAAAGTTTTAATTGATGTATAGTTGACTTACAATATTGTGTAAGTTTCCGGTGTACAGCAAAGTGACTCAGATATATATATATATATTTCTTTCTAAAAATTCTCTTCCATTATGGGTTATTACAAGATATTGAATATAGTTCCTTGTGCTTACAGTAAATCCTTGTTGTTTATCTAGTTTATATATGGTAGTGTGTATCTGTTAATCCTATACTCCTAACTTATCCCTCCCCCCTCCCCTTTGGTAACCCTCCCCTTTGTTTTCTATGTCTGTGAGTCTGTTTCTGTTTTGTAAATAAGTTCATTTGTACTATTTTTTAGATTATACGTATAAGTGATATCATATAATATTTGTCTTTCTCCATCTGACTTACTTCACTTAGTATGATAATCTCCAAGTCCATCCATGTTGCTGCAAATGGCATTATTTCATTCTTTTTTATGGCTAAGTAGTATTCCATTGTGTATATATACCACATCTTCTTTATCCATTCATCTGTCGAAGGACACTTAGGTTGTTTCCATGTCTTGGCTATTGTAAATAGTCCTGCAATGAACATTGTGGTGCTTGGATCTTTTCTGGATATATGCCCAGGAGTGGGATTGCTGGGTCATATGGTAGCTCCATTTTTAGTTTTGTAAGATACCTCCATACTGTTTTCCACAGTGGCTGCACCAATTTACATTCCCACCAACAGTGTAGGAGGATTTCCTTTTCGCTACACCCTCTCCAGCATTTATTATTTGTAGACTTTTATTTTTTAAGGTTCTTTTCCTATGTAGGTCATTACAGAGCATTGAGTAGAGTTCCCTGTACTGCACAGCAGGTTATTATTAGTTATCTATTTTATATAGTAGTGTGTATATGTCAGTCCCAATCTCCCAGTTTATCCCTCCCCCACCTCCTCCTTATCGCTTGGTAACCATAAGTTTGTTTTCTATATCTGAGACTCTACTTCTGTTTTGTAAATAAGTTCATTTGTGCCCCTTTTTTAGATTCCACATATAAGTGATATCATATGATATTTGTCTTTCTGTGTCTGACTTTACTCAGTATGACAATCTCTAGGTCCATCCATGTTGCTGCAAATGGCATTATTTTGTTCTTTTTTATTGCTGAGTAATATTCCATTGTATATATGTGCCACATCTTCTTATCCATTCTTCTGTTGATGGACATTTAGGTTGATGGACATTTAGGTTGCCTCCATGATCTGGCTATTGTAAATAGCGCTGCTATGAACATTGGGGTGCATGTATATTTTTGAATTATGGTTTTCTCAGGGTATACGCCCAGGAGTGGGACTGCTGGATCATACGGTAGTTCTAGTTTTAGTTTTTTAAGGAACCTCCATAATGTTCTCCATAGTGGCTGCACCAATTTACATTCCCACCAACAGTGTAGGAGGGTTCCCTTTTCTCCACGCTCTCTCCAGCATTTATTATTTGTAGACTTTTTTTTTTTTTTTAAGCAGTTGTTAACATTTAATGAATCTTCTACCAGGTGGCTTCAAGCTACTAGAACACGTGCCCCACCCACACCCTTAATCTTCTCAGCTCTTCTGCTGAAGAATTTGGCCTTTACGATGCAGGCTGCTTTGGGAGCTTTCCTTCCTCAGAACATTGTATTGATAGTAGCCTGAAGGTACCACATCAATGATAGGAGCAGCTCATCTTGTTCTTGACAACATTTACCCGTGTCTGCTCACCGACCAAGGTTCCACAATTTATCACGGTTCAGAGCTGGGCAGAAGCTCTGGTTCCTCTTTAAGTGGTAATGCCAGATAACAACTTTCCCAAAGTATCCTGGGTGATATTTGTGGAAGTTGATCCTGTGGTGATGCATGCCACCAGCATTACCGCGGCCTCCCGGGTGCTTCCGGTGTTTGCTGTTGCAGCTGTGGCTGTATCTCATGTGGCCCTAAGTTTCCAGGTCTCCCTCAGTCTGGATGGCTGTAGACTTTTTGATGATGGCCATTATGACCGGTGTGATACCTCATTGTAGTTTTTTTTTTTGCGGTACATGGGCCTCTCACTGTTGTGGCCTCTCCCGTTGCGGAGCACAGGCTCTGGACACACAGGCTCAGCGGCCATGGCTCACGGGCCCAGCCGCTCCGCAGCATGTGGGATCCTCCTGGACCGGGGCACGAACCCGCGTCCCCTGCATCGGCAGGCGGACTCTCACCACTACGCCACCAGGGAAGCCCTTTTGTTTTCTTAAAAATAAATTTTATTTATTTATTTTTGGCTGTGTTGGGTCTTCGTTGCTGTGTGTGGGCTTTCTCTAGTTGTGGTGAGCGGGTCTACTCTTCGTTGCGGTGCGCGGGCTTCTTATTGTGGTGGCTTCTCTTGTTACGGAGCACGGGCTCTAGAAGAGTGGGCTTCAGTAGTTGTGGCACGCGGGCTCAGTAGTTGTGGTGCGCGGGCTTAGTTGCTCCGCAGCATGTGGGATCTTCCCGGACCAGGAACTGAACCTGTGTCCCCTGCATTGACAGGTGGATTCTTAACCACTGTGCCACCAGGGAAGTCCCTCGTAGTTTTGATCTGGATTTCTTTACAGGTCCATGTGATCTTCTCTGCAGCATTCAGAACCAAGGCTGCCACATCCACTATCCTAGGTCATCCTGGGTTCTTTAGGTACCAAAATGGACTTTGGAGAAAAACAGAACCAACAGGAGGTATATATATATATATGATTTGTTATAGGAATTAGCTCAGTTATGGAGGCTGGGAAGTCCCATGATCTGCCATCAGCAAACCGGAGAATTAGGAAAGCTGGGGGTGTAATTCAGTTTGAGTCTGAAGGCCTGAGACCCAGGAGCACTGACATCCAAGGGCAGAAGATAGACGCCTCAGCTTAGAGCGAATTCACCCTCCCTCTACCTTTTTGTTCTCAGTGGATTGGATGATCCCACCCGCATTGGTGGGAATCATCTTAACTCAGTCTACTGAGTTACATGCTAATCTTTGCCAGAGACACCCTCACAGACACACTCAGAAGTAATAGTTTACCAGCTATCTGGGCATGCCTTAACCCGGTCAAGTTGACACATACAATTAACCATCACAGGGTTTTTCAGTACAGCCTGCTCAGATTTGCAAGGAGGCAGCCCATGAGTGAAAAACACCTGAGGGCAACTCCTGGAGTGGTACCAGTTCAGCGTCATGTTAGAACTGGAACCCATATATTACTTTTATAACCAGAAAAAAAATTAAAAGTTATTTTCATTTTGAAAGAAAACATGTAACATCACTATTTTTGTAAGCTATGGGAAGATACAAAGAAGAAAACAAAAATCACCCAAATCTCATTAACCAGAGAAAAGCAACTGACATTTTGCTGCAACTTGCAATAAGGCCTTTCAATGCATATTGCATTCTCGAACTTTAGTGTGCACCAGGATTAGCTGGGGTGCTTGTTAATACAAGTGCTTTTAAGTCAGTAGTTCTGGGGTGGGCCCGATAATGAGAATTTCTAACCACCTCTCCAGTCTTGCTGCCACAGTCAGTCCAGAGGCCACACGCAGAGAAGCACTGGTCCAGAGTTTACACCTCTGCTGTTCCAAGCAGGGTCTCCAACCAGTACTATTGACATCACTTGGGAACCTGTTAGTAATACAATTTCAGGCCCCACCCCAGACCTACTGAATCAGAATCTGCGGTTTAACAAGATCCCTAAGGGATTTGAAACACAGGTTTGAGAAGCACTGGTTTATATTTGAGCCTCATACTGTCTGAAAGATAGCTTTTCCTCCCTACTTTATTGTGATCTAATTTACACACAGTAAAATGCACCATTTTATAATTGAGTTTTGACAAATTATATTAAGAGTTTGGTATCTTTTCCCCCCTCTTCCTAACAGAATGAGAACTTTCCTGTGCTACCAAATATTTTGGGAAAACATGACTTTTAACTGATTCTATAATACATGGTAAGTAAGGATGTGCCAGTTTAATTAGTTCTTCTGTTGTGGGACATCTGTGCTGTTCCCGGTTTCTCACCAGTGTAAACAATGCTTCAATGAACTCTTTTGGACACAAACGTTTCATTTTTCAGACAATAATTTTCCAAAAGTGTTATTACTGAGGCAGGCAAGAACAAACATCCATTACGGTAGGAAAAAAAGTTAATTAAAAAATTTTCTATGTGGGAATTCCCTGGTGGTCCAGTGGTTAGGACTCTGCGCTCTTGCTGCCAAGGGCCTGGGTTCAATCCCTGGTCAGAGAACTAAGATCCCGTAAGCCACGAGGCACAGCCAAAAAACAAACGCAGATTTGCTATGTGTTTGGGTTTCAGGAAAAATGGCCAGAAATCATTTAAAAAAATTCCACTGCAGGAGGAAGAGAGGGATGCAATGTATCCTAAACAAAAAGGCTTAGAAAACTTATTGTATCACTTATCAACTAATTTTTGAATCCCTTATTTTCTCAATAGCCATTCTTTTGTAATTTATAGTTGATGTAATATGTATTTATCTAAGCAATGTTGCATATGTGTAAGGAATAACTACATTCTATAAAGGATTTAAATGTGTATAACCACGAAGTTTATTAGCACTAAAATTTTTAACTCCTAGAATGTCAGTGGCTTAAGGAATGAAGAGTCAAGGACTGAATTCACTTGTTTCAGTTACCAAGTGCATTACTGATCAGGAGAGAACTTCTAGTTTCGAGAGGGAAACATTCCTGATTTTTTCCTTTCCAAAGAAGGTTTATATGCTTTTGTCCCATGATTTATTTTGTAAACAAATGCATACATACCAGACAGGGATTTCACCTTTGACTTGTAACCTGCTTTCTTCACTCAGCAATGTCCTAAATACCTTTTCATGTCAATAAATAATATGCACGATCATTCTTAATGAGCACCTGGTATTCCTCATTGTACCATAATTTGTTTAATTGTTTTGCCAGATGTCTCTTGTTGGACATTTAGTTTACTTTCAATTTTATTATTACAGAAACTTTTTTTTTTTTTTTTTTTGCGGTACGCGAGCCTCTTACTGTTATTGCCTCTCCCGTTGCAGAGCACAGGCTCCGGACGCGCAGGCTCAGCAGCCATGGCTCACGGGCCCAGCCGCTCCGCGGCATATGGGATCCTCCCAGACCGGGGCACGAACCCGCGTCCCCTGCATCGGCAGGGGGACTCTTAACCACTGCGCCACCACGGAAGCCCTATTACAGAAACCTTAATAGGCATATTTGTATGTGGCTTTTTTTTGGCAATAATTACAGATTTACATGTAGTTGTGAGAAATAATACAGAGATCCCTTGTACACTTTGCCTACTTTCCCCCAATGGTAGCATTTTGTAAAACTATGTTGTAACCAGGATACTGATATCTTTTGTTACTTGAACTTGCATTTGTGTGTATTTACATAGCTTTTTGCACATGTCCAATTCTCCTGAACTAAATTTCTTAAAGTGAGAATTGCTGGGACAAAGAGTTTGACCTTTTCGTCCAGGTTCTAGTGAAAGGGCTCATTTTCCATATCTTTATCAACACCACCCTTGGGGATATGTTTAGGCTATCCCTCTGTAATGCAAGACTACTTTTCTTCTAGTACTTCTTTAGTTTTGTTTTTGATATTTAGTCTATTTGAGGGACTTCCCTGGCAGAGTGATTAAGACTCCAATGCTCCCAATGCAGGGGGCATGGGTTCTATCCCTGGTTGGGGAAATAAGATCCCAAGTGCCACATGGTGTCACCAAAAAAAAAAAAAAAGTCTATTTGAACTTAACTTTCTGGTAAGATGGGAGGAAGGGGTTAGATTTTTCTAAATTTTTTTCCCCTAAATGATTAGCCAGTTGCCCCAATATAACTTATTGATATCATCAAGCAGTTGACTAGTTTATCAAAATATTGTTAAAGTAGGGAATCATTTAAAAAAATAAGTTTATATTTAAAGTTATTTATTGATGTAGGGCCAATGCCTTTTGAGTGTGGAAGAGGTGAATTTAGCTCCCACGTTTAAAAATCTCAGGAATAAACCTGGTTGGCCCCAGTTAGGTCATGGTGCCTCTCCCTCAGAACTATCACTATGGCCAGGAGCAGGCACATCAGAAAATGATCAGAATAGTTCTCAAAACCATTTTACAGTGAAGAGTGAAGAAGGATATATTTTAGACTAAGGAAAAGAGTGTAGTGCAGGGGGAAAATGGGCAACAATCACGGGTTGCAATATCTACAACATTTTATTAAAGCACAAAATTGTTGGAATTAAGCTAAATAGAGAAAACATAGTAAATAGTTACGAAAAACATTGATAACACCACTCAACTCACACATATAACGAATGCAGGAAGGTCTTAAAAAGTTTACAAGTTGAAAATTATGGAGATTTCCTCAAACTGGATGTAACAGCTCGCTGCTGAGCATGGCATCAATATAATATATAAGATCTTTGAGAGAATGCTGTCCCCGACTCTTCTGCAATCTAGTGCCTCCTAGAAATTTGTTCCTTGGGAGATTCAGACTCACAGGCAGCCAGAGGGGACAAGTCAAGAGTTGAGATAATCTCAACTTAGGGTCTAATTTTCTTCATCTAATTGACTGTGTTGAGGTTATAGAGACACAGCCATGGTGTTTTTCTTCAGCTCATTCAAAAAGATATGAAGAATATGAACAATTTTTCACTGCTTAAAAATTCAGCACATAAAAGGCTGAGCGAGAAGTATTTGGTACTGGAACTACATAAAGTTCTATCTGATGGAAAATTATCTATGAAACTAAGATAAAACAGAGAAACTCATCATGCTGTATCTCATATTTTCAGAAAGTAGGCAGAGTAGAAACTTTTATGTCAAAGTGCTCCAATTTTAGCTTAATGAGTGGTCAAACTACATTATGCTGAAGTGACCACACAACTGCCTCTAGAGCCCAGAAGAACCTAAAATCAGATTTAAAGGACAAAAGAAAACAGACTCAATACATATACAAAGCAGAGAAAAAACAATCCCACGAGATGGTCACTACTTAGACAGTATTATATAAAGATAAGGGACACTTGGGCTCTACTTCACTTTGATGGTTCTGAATTAAAACTACCTTCCCCAAACTAAATTCAGAGGGGAAGAAACTGAGAGATTCACATAAATTTAAAACCAGTCTTGAGCTCAATAAGACAATTACTTAAAATAATCACCTCACATTTTAAAACAGATCATCTTCATCTGATTCTTCGAGGTACTTTATAGGTTTCTTTGTCCGTCCCGATTTTGCCCGAGAAGCCACAGCTGAGTCTAAGTCCAGGTGAAAGTCATCACTGTCCTCCTTGGGTTTCTAAAAGAGAAAAGCCCAAGTAGTTTGTACAATGTCAACCTGACAGCAGAATTTCGATGCAAAAAATATATCAACAGACTACAACTCAAGGAGTTTTCCACCTTCTAATGAGTAGTAAGAAATTGGGACTTCCCTGGTGGCACAGGGAATCCGCCTGCCAATGCAGGGGACACAGGTTCGAGCCCTGGTCCGGGAAGATCCCACATGCCTCAGAGCAACAAAGCCCGTGCACCGCAACTACTGAGCCTACGCTCTAGAGCCCGCGTGCCACGACTACTGAAGCCTGCGTGCCTAGAGCCCGTGCTCCAAAAGAGAACCACAGTGAGAAGCCCGCGTACTACGACGAAGAGTAGACCCTGCTCGCGGCAACTAGAGAAAGCCCACGTGCAGCAATGAAGACCCAACGGGGCCAAAAATAAATAAATAAATTTTTAAAAAAAATAGAAAGAAGGAAAGAAATAGACTGAAGGCAACTCTCTCATTGACTAATTAGTGGCATATTTAACTTTTTTACAACTAAACTACATAGAGTAAAAGGCTAACGGACTATGGGATTTAAATTTATTTCCTTAAAAATGTGCCAAATTATTAGGAGCAAAGCTTGGTTATGTGCTTCAAAATACCTACAGCAAAAGGACTGACTAGGATAAATACCTTGCTTGTGACTGCTTTAGAAATCATTTTCTCAAAATTAGAGTCGGAATCATCAGAAGTGGACGGCTTCCTTTTGCGGTGACTCTTGGTTTTGGGGGGATTAGGCTTTTTAGAGACATCAGAATCCAAGTCTGGATCCTTTTTGGTTCCTTTTGGTGCAGCCCTTTTTTTGGCCCCTGTAGTAGAGGTGGAAGACTGACCTGCAAGTGAACACAGGAATTTGTCAGGGACACTCTTAGCTGAATTGTTCCCACAGTGAACCTTCTTTAGCAACCTGTTGACTGCTTATATTTAACATAGGAAAAGACAACCTAACAGAGATGAAATGCATTAGAGAATCAAAGTATTCTTAAGCATATGATTTTTTTGTAGGTATATGCTTCATGTTAAACATTTGCAACTGTTTCTAACTCCCATCCCTGTCATAGAAATGAGCTAACTAACACCTGGCATTTTGAGAAACATGCTATTTTTAAACCTTTTGACTAGCAATTTTGATTATGAAGATCTAAAGATTTGTTTTCAGTTGGTAAAGGCTTAATTTCAATATAGTAAATTTGGGGAATAAAAATTGAAGCTGACTTGTGGCAGCCAGTAGCTAATCCCAATATTAACCCATCTCAAAGACTGAGGCTCACTTTTTGCTGCCGTCTTCTTCACTGTCACGTTCTTTTTAGGAACAGGGTTTGTGGTTTTAGTTACAGCTGGGAAATCAGCAGCAGGAGAGCTTGGAGGAGGTGGTACATTATCCTTGGCATCATCAGCGTTAAGGTCCGTTACTTCAAATGGAAAGGAAAATAATACATATAAGCAATACATGAAAATCTGTTTACTGCTTTTGTCCCTGCTCTGAATTTCTATTTAAACACAAAGTCTGTGACTTTCCTGGAATATTTCAAACACGCTTTTGTAACTCTGTTCTAATTACTGAGTTCTTCATGAGCAAACAATAAGTTTTTCTATCTCTAGCACCTAGCATAGTACCTGGCAAGCAAATGATTACTTTTAGTACATTTAGTTTAAATGTAGAACCTATTTATGTGCAAAACTAAACCTAATGAACAATATCAATGTAATGCTAACAAGAACCCACATTTATTTTCAAAGACAGGACTTGGATAATGTAGGCCGGGTTAGAAGCCGGGTGGACCTGAGTGCTCCAATAAAGCAGACATCTCACTATTTTTACTTAACATACCTGATGTGGCACTTTTCTGTGGCTTCAGTTCTTTGTTAGTATGTCTAGAATAATAATAATAAAAAAATCCTGATGACCAATTCTAAATGTGTCAACAAAGAATATATCATCAGCTATTAAAAACAATCATGATAAAATCCCTATTAGAGAGGATACTTACTTTGGGGAAGTTGTGGTCCTAGGTGGACTAGCATCTGATGGGACACGATCTTCATCTTGAGTGTTTTCATCAAAATCTGAGAAATCTTCATCTGAATCCAAATCCATTGTGAATTTGGTTTTTGCTGTTAAAAATATACATATACAAAGAATCAAAGAGGATAACAGGAGAAATATTTAATCCACAGATTAATATAACATTTCCTGAAGATATAAGCTTCAGTTTAATCTTCTAAAAGATGTTTTAGTTTCTCAAAAATGTAATTACTGCTCTAAGATATAACAATTTCTGGGATTATGTGCCTTGAAATAGATTGCCCATTCAAATCTTCACTCTTCCTTACTTGCTGCTCTCCGTGGCTCTTTTTCTCGGGGAGGGACATCAAAATTACTTTCGTTACTGTCTATATCTGATTCCGAATCAGACCAGGGGTTTCTCTTTTTGGCTTTCTTGACTGGTTTAAATGGCAATGTAGTTTGTTTCTTTGTCTTGGTACCTGGAAGGGAGATAGGAATTAACCATGTTTACATATTCTTTGACTCACTTTTCTCCATCTATCATCCATCCATCCTTCAAATATTTATTGAACTCTGTGCTAGTACTGGGAATAGAATGGTGAACAGAAAAGGACATAGTTCCCCTTTCTGTGGAGCTTATAGTTTGGTTATCTAATCCCATATATAATAATAATCCCACATGGTATATATGTTTACATAGGGCATGTAGTATGTATGCATATGTATATAAATAAGAGGGTTTTCCAAGAAAGAGATGCTTAAGTTAACTAGTTGAAGGGAGTTGGATGACAAAACATTCCAGTTTAGGAAATAACATGTACAAAGCCCTGTGAGAAAACACAGTGCACTTAGGAAACTGAAAGAAATCCATTATGGCTGGAAAGCAGAAGTCAGAGGGAGAGTGGCTGGTCTTTTTTTAAAAGTCTTTGGCTGCACCCCGCGGCATGTGGGACCTTAGTTCCCTGACCGACCAGGGATCGAACCTGCGCCGCCGCCTGCATTGGAAGGCGGAGTCTAACTACTGGACCACCGGGGAAGTCCCAAGAGAGTGGCTGGTCTTGTTAAGGATTTTGTTTTAAACAGGGAATCAATATGACCAGATTTGCATTTTAGAGTTCTCTCAGACTGTAGTGTGGAGATGGGAAAGGCACAAGAACAGATGCAAGATCAACAGAAGGTTACTGCTGAAGTCAAGGCGAGGGAAACAGCTCAAAGGGAACAGAATGGCTGGGCCCGAACCTCGAGGAGCATTTAATGGCTGAGTTAAGGAGGTTTAAAGTCACTAAGTCTTGTTAATTCTTTTCCTCAAATGTCTCTCATACCAATCCTTTGCTATTTATTTCCCTCATCTAGGCCCAAAGATAAAGACAGACTCCTTATTGATCTGACTTAGTCCTTTCTTCATATTCTTCCTTCATACACCTACCTATTTCATATCTCCTAGTTGAATCTAATCTTATCCACCCTCCTCCAACAACCTGGTTTTCTAACTCTCCATAATCTGGTTTAACTATTTTCTACTATTTTCCACTCTGTTAAGGGGCCTTCTCATCGTCCCATGCATATTATATGTCCATTTGCCTTCTCCCAGTCTAGAATACCTAAATCTTACCCAATCTTTAAGACTCTAAACCAAGTTTTACCTCTTTCACAAAGCCTCTGCAATCTACATGTACCCACACTGATCTCACCTTTCTCTAAATCCCTACAATGGCTAGTATGTACTGCTTTACCTTTCTTTCCTGATAAACCTCTTGAGGGTAAGCGCCATGCTTCCCCACTTCTTGTGTCCTCACAAGACTTGAGATAGTGATGGGAAACGTGAATGTTCAAAATACTTATCTGATTCACTGCTTTTATATGCTAATTGATTGCTAGGTAGGTTTAAAGTTAAATATGTGCTGTATTATAAGGCCAATATATAATTTTCCACAACACAGCACACACAACATACTTTTATTACTTCTTTTTAATACTAAGATGTTTCCAATTATTTTATTCATCTTTGTATTCCCCACAGAACTGAACGTTATCTATCAAAAGTAGATACTCAAGGATAGACATATACATCAATCAATGGAATAGTTAAGAATCCATAAATAAACCTTAATATTTATGGTCAATAGATTTTTGGCAATGGTGAAGACAATTCAACAGGGAAGAAGGTTTTTCAATATATGGTGCTGGGTCAACTGGATATCCACATGCAAAAGAATGAAGTTGACCCCTTCCTTATGCCATATACAACTTAATTCAAAATTACCTAAATGTAAGAGCTAAAACTAAAAACTCTTAGAAGAAGATAAGGGGTAAATCTTTTCTTTTCTTCTTTTTCGCCATGCTGCACAGCTTGTGGGATCTTAGTTCCCCAACTAGGGATTGAACCCGGGCCCATAGCAATGAAAGCATGGAGTCCTAACCACCAGACTGCCAGGGAATACCCTAGGGGTAAATCTTAATGACCTTGGATTTGGCAAAAGATTAGATATGACACCAAAAACATGAGCAACAAAAGAAAAAAAGAAGATAAATTAGACTTCATCAAAATTAAAAACTTGTGCTTCAAAGGACACCATCAAGAAAATGAAAAGATAATCCACAGGCTGGCAGAAAATATTTGAGAATCATATATCTGATAAACGTCTGGCATCTGGAATATAAAGAACTCTTACAACTAACTCAACAATAAAAAGATAAATAACCCAATTAAAAAATGGGCAAAGGATCTGAATAGACATTTCGCCAAAGAAATATAAAAGCCCCAAAGTGGAAACAATTCAAATATCTAGCAGCTGGCGAACAAATAAATATAATGTGGTATATTCATACAATGAAAAACTATTTGGCAACAAAATAGAATGAAGTATTGATACATGTTACTACATGAATGATCCTTGAAAACATGCTAAGTGAAGAAGCCAGCCACAGAAGAACATATTATATGATTCCATTCATAGGAAATGTCCAGAATAGGCAATCTAGACACAGAAAGTAAATTGGTGGTTGCCTAGAGGGAGGGGGAGTTGGGAGAAAATGGGGGGTGACCAGTAATTGCGTACAGTGTTTCTTTCCAGGACAAGAAACTGTTCTAAAACTGAGTATACTAAAACCACTGAATGGTACACTTTAAATGAGTGAATTTGGTATGTGAATATCTCAATGAAGAAGTTAGAAAAAAGTAGATATTCAGTAAAGGCATAATCAAATGGTTAACAGAATTTTTACTTCTATTTAATTTACCGAGTGAGTGTTAAGTATATCCCAGGCATGGTGTTGAACTCTAGGGATAAAACAACATGACTAAGATATGGTGACTGTCCTCAGGAAGCTTTACATATGAATATATTACATATATTAAAACCTCATAACTGGCTAGAAAGTGAAATCTAATAAACTGAACACTTTCTTTAGATCCCAACAAAGTATTTCATTACAAAATGATCTCTTCTAAAATAAATCAAATCCCAAGGACAATGTTAGGGAAGTTCAAGTATACTTCAGATATAGCCCTTCTTCATGTACCTCAATAAGAACTTTTGAACATCTATATGGAACGTACTAGGTAACAAACATAATTTAGTCTCAACTCTATATGATTTTCCTTAAAATGTTTTAATACCTGGTTCTATTTTCTGTTTCTTTTCTAATCTCTGTTTTAGGCCTTCTATTTCCATCCCATCCTCTCGAGAGCTTCCTTCAGTATTTTCATTCTAAAAGACAGCAAGACAAAAATGGTTAAGTTCTACCCGTTTATTATTTGGAATAATATAAGGTCAAACATACAAATATATATCTGTCAAAGAGTGATTTTTTTTTTCTTTGTATTTTGGCTAAGAGCTCTGAATAAAAAAGGGTATGGGTATGACTTTTTCAAGATACTTAAACATTAAAAAAATCAGGCTCATAAGAAAGGAAAGTTATGATTAGTTGATAAATTCCTGAGTACGGGATTAGAAGTTTTATGATTAGTTCAATTTTAAGTGGAAAAATACTTAAAGTGTTTTATGTATAATGCTTTCAAGAGTATTACCTTAATTTTTTTTTTAATTTTCTTTTCTGCCTCTGCTTTCATCTCTATGGTCACTTGGGGGATGACTCTTTTTCCACATGGAGAAGGCAAAACTTCTGCCCTTTGTGTTTTTTTCCCCTTTGCTTTCCCACCTTTCCCAGGAAGTCCTATTTGTTCATCTTGTTTCTCCTTTGCTTCAACAGCCTACAAAAGGTTGATATAAAAAAGCAAGTTTAGGGAAGAGATATGGGAACATATGTATAACTGATTCACTTTGTTATAAAGCAGAAACTAACACACCATTGCAAACCAATTATACTCCAATAAAGATGTAAGAAAAAAAAAAAAGAAAGCAAGTTTATAAGCTAACAAAGACATTACAGCATCGATGCCACTTTATAGGGACAGAATAAAAGGCAACGGTTAAACTGATTTCAATTTGTTACATCTTAACATAAATTTGTGATAAGCTGTTCTATCAAGTATACCACCAATATTAAGGCATACTTTGTAAACTCAAGAAATAAGAAAGGATGTGATTCCAGTAATATACATTTATCCAATCAACTGATTACAAGCTGGACATCCAAACTGAAGTACAATAATATAAATCTACATGTTAGGCCTTTTATCTTAATTTATGAAATACTTTTTCTTATGTTAAGATAATACTGGAGAACAAACCACATTAGCAATTTTGGTAACAGAGGATCTCCTGAAACTACTGATTAGCTAGCCCTGAAGGAAACTATTTTTGTCCTTTCAGGTTTACTTGAGGGACTGGGCTCGTTTTCTTCCGTGTTTGAATTCTCTTTATCTTCTCAGTCCCAATAGGTGAAAAATCAACTCCTGCCCTTTCCCCTCTTTGTCCAAAAACTTTTAGGTAGTATGTTTCTTGGCACCATTTACTTTATTCTAACTAGTTTCTAACAATGTTACTTTATGTGTTATCTTGGAATGTATCTCCATGCCTCCTATATTCTTTCTATTGCCAATTGTGAAATTTCTTGACAAAGAGGTGTATTGCTAGAATACATTATTTCATTAATAAAAATTCTAACACAGGCATTATAAACTACATACCTCCAGCTCTTCAACAAAAGCAGCCAAGTCTTCTTTCCACAAATCTGATGGACTCTTTCTCTTTAATGTTTCTAGCTCTTGCTCCTTCATAAGATAGTCAGAAAATTAAGTTAATTTATGTGCATAAACAGCATTTTCCCAAAGCACACAATTTACTTTCACCGTTGGAATACAACCAAGCAACATGTACTATCCATCAACAACTCACTTTTTCATTTCTTAGTCTGCACAGTTCATCTTTCTTTTCCTTGGTTAGATACCAAAGAGGCATATCAAGAAGGTAGTTGAAGGTTGGTCCAGAATCTGTTACAGAGTCACTCTTTTCAGTTTCCTTTTCATTGTCACTCTCTTCATTTTCTTCTTCATCTGCAACCTAAAGGAGAAATTAAAATGTAGCTTTAATAGGAAATGTGAAACATAGACATTAGACTATACATAGTCTTTAATAAGACAGAAAATGCTAACCAAGAAGTTACCTTTTGCTGGGCTTCTTTCCAAGCCTTCACAGGATCCGAATCATAACCTCTTTGAATCAGAACTTTAATTAATTCTTTCTTAGGCTTGTTTTCTGTTTAAACAAATGTGAACAGAGATAGTAGTTTTGAGCAATATTTTAGGAAAGGGATAAGGTTTTACCATATTAAGTGAAAAGATTAAAACTGGAGATTAAACTGTCTTCTTGCATAAATTTGTACATCCTGGTGGATAGTCAAGTCTGCTCCTAAACCACTGACAAATGTAAATTACCACAAGGGAGCAGTCAAATCATATATGAGGTAGTGACTTAATCATAACTTGAATAACAAGACAATCAAAACCTTTATTTCTGATAAATATTGACCTCAATTATATCCCCTGGTCTTCTATTTATTTATTTATTTTTAAAATTTATTTATTTATTATTTATTTTTGGCTGTGTTGGGTCTTCACTGCTGCTCATGGGCTTTCTCTAGTTGCGGCGAGCCAGGGCTACTCTTCGTTGCGGTGCGCAGGCTTCTCATTGCGGTGGCTTCTCTTGTTGCGGAGCACGGGCTCTAGGCACGCGGGCTTCAGTAGTTGTGGCACGCAGGCTCAGGAGTTGTGGCTTGCGAGCTCTAGAGCGCAGGCTCAGTAGTTGTGGCGCACGGGCTTAGTTGCTCCGTGGCATGTGGGATCTTCCCGGACCAGGGCTTGAAACCACGTCCCCTGCATTGGCAGGAGCCTCTCCCGTTGCGGAGCACAGGCTCTGGACGCGCAGGCTCAGCGGCCATGGCTCACAGGCCCAGCCGCTCGGTGGCATGTGGGATCTACCAGGACCGGGGCACGAACCCGTGTCCCCTGCATCGGCAGGTGGACTCTCAACCACTGCGCCACCAGGGAAGCCCGGCAGGAGGATTCTTAACCACTGCGCCACCAGGGGAGTCTCCTCCCTGGTCTTTTAATTTCAACACCCGAGTGGGCAAGTTTTTAGTGCCACTCATTCAGACATTGATTTCTCTTGATTATAGTCCCCTATAATGCATTTGTTCCCTTTTTTCTATAGCACCCCTCTCCCAAAGTTTACTGCAGTCAATTTGTTAGACTTTGAGGGACACTGAGAGTTACTAGTTATAATAGAGTGAGGTTTTGAGTACCACCTTTCATCAATTAACTTGATATAGGTCGCACTTTTAGGCCCTCTATATTTACTCCTCAAGAAGACTGGATAGTCTCTAGTATTTCCTAAATTCCAGTCAACTAAATACTTTTTACTTTTTATTTTTCCTTGAGTCATATCCAATATTACTTATTTTAGCTTTGTCTTAAGCAATATCATCTGTGAAATTAGGGGACTGATATGCCATCGTTATTGTATTTTAAAATATCCATGAAAATGAACATGTAACTACTAAGTTAAACATTTTCATGTACCATCAGAAAATGATCCTGTGATCACTGGTAACTTGTGTTGTCATGTTTTGGGACTTGCTACTACAACCCATAGTTACCTGGCTTTTCTAGTTTACTCTGGCCAGAGCTGAGCCATTTCTTTCAACCCTCCAGCTTTAGTCAAAACTGTTTTCTTCCTGGTTACTTAAACTCTGATTTAGTTGCTTCTAGAATGTCTTAAAAAAATTCCCTTAGACATGACTTTCAGTCTTGAGTATACCATTTACTTATAATATAAGCCATTTAAAATCCTCCTTCCTTTTTTTGTTTTTCTATCAGACTTATCTCTGCTCTTTATCAATCAGTTTACACAGGGACCTCTTCTAGCTCTCTGTTCTCTTCCTGTCTAAATGTTAACTAAATCTTGATTTCTCACGACGCTCAATCTAGGAAAAGCTATCTCTTTTAAACTATAAATGCTAATTTAGGTATTTGAAAGAAATACCTGTGCGTGTAACCAGTGGAAATAAACGGATTTTGCCCGCCCTCTCCATCATCCCTCTCACCAAAAATGTTTAAAGGAAGTGAGGTACGATAGTAATTTTAGTACAGGAAGTTATTGTTCCAAAAACATACCAATGATTATTTTGCCATCTATTTTCTCTAAGATAAAGCGAGCCTGATTATTCAGTTTAGCAGATTCAGCGCCAAGCATTCCCAGAAGCCATTCTTTTCTTAATCCATAATATTTAAGCCTGAGTTCAAAGAAGTCTCTTAGAATATCCAACACTGTGTCGTATTTCTTTAAACAGCCTACGTGGTCAAAAAGCACCTAGAAAAGAAAAACAAGATCGGAGTCAACAACAGATAAATTGGCTAAACTTTAATCGTTTTAGAGAAATGACTTTATCCTTTGAAACTGTAAAAGTAGCCTAAGATATCCTTTTAAAATTGATATTAATCTTAATATAAATGGAAACATACATATTTCTCATGAAACAAGACATACCATAGAGTTGCATGTGAGACTAGTTTGGAGTTTGAAGACTTTGTGTAGTCCAACTCTCTCTGCCTCTGCCAGTTTTTCTTCAGTCATCTTCACAACAAACTTCACAGTGGTGTCTGTGTGGTATTCCCTATAATCTGTTATCAGAGGGGGTGTCTTCTCAGTGCCATTCAACATGGGTTCTAGAACCTGTTCTTTATATGTCTAAAGAAAGAAATAATCCTTTTGTAAGTTTCTCAAACATAGGCTCCTGAATATTCAACAAACATCAGTATAAAAAATGTTTCCCCTATCACAAAAATCAAAAAAGAAACCCATAATTACTTACCTGGGTCCATGTTCTGATGGGAAGCTCTGAGATTTCAATGGTTGTAGAATTAAGAATAGACATTTCACCACTAATCACATATTGATTTGGAGCCAGCTCTTCAACAGTACCCTTGAAGTTCTTGTAACTTGGAAGCTAAATTAGTATTTTAAAAAAGAATATTTTCGAAATGTGATACTAAAACAAATCCCAACAGCATTAAACAATAAATCTAACATTAAGCATGAAATAAATTTTCTATTTGTGTCTTCTTTAACCATATCAACTGCTGAATTGAAACCAGAAGAAAACTAATAAGGTTCCTAGTACCACAGAATAGTTACCATTGGCAAAGGTTCTTCTCCATCCATCAAACGTCTGATGTTATTCACAACTTCACGAACATCAAAGTTGGGGATTTTGCAGGACCACCCAGTACCAATTCCTTCAGCGCCATTTATCAGCACCATGGGTATAATGGGAATGTACCATTCAGGCTCAACACGTTGGTTGTCATCATATAAAAACCTTAACGTGTGATCATCTTTTGGTGGAAATAACAACCGAGCCAAAGGGCTAAAGAAAACAAAGAATGTTATTTTAGAAAAATATTGGCTTTGACACAACTTTCACGGAAAGAACATAAGTTATCTCAGATATATACATGAAAATTACTTTGGCTTTACTTGCTGACTAATATTCATTTACCAATATTACTTATTGAGTACTTTCTACATGCCAGGCACTGCAGATATAAAGCCTCAGTCTTTAAGGAGCTCAGTACAGGGAGATATTCTAGTACAGGCATTTTGTCAGGCGGTATGGTAAATGCTAAATAGAAAAATAAAGTAGCTAAGATTGATTGAGGGGATGCTAAGGAATGGTAAGCACTTTCTGATAGGATAACATTTGAGCAGAGAAGAAACTGAGAGAAAGAGTACTGCAAGCAGAGGGACCAGTAAGTCAGAGGCCCTGAAGGCATGTTTGACTATAGGCAAAGAGGCCAGGTGTGTTTGAAGCAGAGATAGTAGGAGATGGAATCAAAAGACATGGGGAGTGGGAGCACATATCATATAGGGTCTGGTTTGCTAAAATAGGGCTTTAGTTTTTCTCTGAAGGAAGAAGTTGGAAGGTTCTGAACCAGAGTAACCTATTTTAAAAAAATCAACTGGCTACCAAAAGAAAGAAGAATGGTAGACTATAATAGTCTGTATGAATATAATGAATGGGGTGGCTTAGTATTTTTCCAATGTGGAGCCCACAGGGATGCAAGTGTGGAGAAAAGGAGTCAAAGGTAACTCCAAATTTTGAGCCTGAGAATTAGAAGGATGGCTTTCCATTTACTGAGAAAGGGACTAAGGATATGGTTTTGAATTTAACGTTTGAGATACTTATTAGACATCCAGGTGGTAAATGTTGAGAGGGGACATGAAATTTAGAGGGTAGGGCTGGAGCTATGAGACTGGATGTACGAGGTACCATCCATGGATGGGAAGGCAGTATAGTTAGTGGAAAGAGGTCTGATGAAGGAGCCCTAGGGCAGGCCAGTATTTGGAGGTTGGGAAGATGAGAATGACCCAGTGAAGACTAATAGGGAGGAGAACCAACAGTCTGGTGTCTTGGAGGACAAATAATGAAAGAAGACTTTCAAGGATGGAGTGATTACCGTACCCTATGCTGTTGAAAAGTTGAATAAGATGACAGGTGAAAACTGACTACTCATAATGTACTTTCCATAGACTTGTAAAGGAAGTAAAATTTCAACTTGTGGTATTTAAGAAGAATCAAGTTCTTCTTTACTCCGGCTCAAACTCTACAGGGTTTCCCAACCTTGGCACTACTGCCATCTTTGTTCTTTGCCGTGGGGGTGCCGCCCTGTGCATTACAGAGTGTTTAGCAATATCCCTGGTCTCTGCTCACTAGATGCCAGTGGCATGGCTCCCTAGTCATGACAATCAAAAATGTCTCCAGACATTGCCACATGTCCCCTGAAGGGTAAAATCTACCCTGGTTGAGAACCACAGCTCTATATGGAGAAAAAGAATAAAATAAAAGAAATGGGAGTAAAAACATTTATGGTTTGGCAAGGAAACAATACTTCTAAGGGATACAAAGGCTAAGCTATCAAACTGAAATAGAATTTTGACTTTCTACTCATTGCAAAGAGTAGCATAGTTAAACTTTAAAGAGCTAGTTTTAAGCAATTAATAATCCAAGCATCTGCATCAAAAATCTATTTTCCGATTAACTGGATTTTTCTATTTTTGGTCAACTAAATCTCACAATACTTCAAAATTGGAATGGCAATTCACAAAAAAATCGGAAGCATACCCACCTGAGCATTGTGAAGATGTATCGAGGACTAGCAGAATCCTTGCCACCATGCAGCCTGGTACCAAACTGACCAATGGGCTGCAAGAGGTTCAGATTATTGCTACCCACAAAGTTCTGAGCCAAATTGATAATGGTCATCATTAGTGACATCTGTGGGTGGGGGGAAAAGATTCATTAATCTAATCTGTAGTCTCTCGATAATAACATGTTTGTTATCATGAGTGTGTTTCACTATAATCCTGTAAGGTTTTATGAAGTGTAGATATTTATTGACTTTTCCCAGATAAATACATGGCAGGAGTAGTACCCTAAACCTAAGAATTCTGGCTCCAAGTTCAGGGATCTTGCCTTCCAGTAATTTCTATCAAGTCCTACTCAACCTTGAAGGTATAGCTCCTCTATTCACCCTCAGCAGAATGAAATATTTCCTCCTTTGTGTGAAACACTTTGCTCATTTCTATTCTAGCATGTATCACTATTCTGTAGGGGGTGTGTGTGTTTGTGTTTGTGTGTGTGTGTGTGTGTGTGTGTGTGTGAGATATAACCCTCTGGTTAAACTGTGATTATACCTTAAAGGTAGAGAACATGTATGATTTATCTTTGTATACTTGGTACATGCTAAGCATTCAACAAATGTTTATTATGTGAACACTTATTGAGTACCTGCTATATTTTGACTGAAGCAACAAGCAAGACAATCATTACCTTTAAAGTTCTAGAAACTTATAGGCAATCTAATTCTTTAAAACTGTTTTACATAATAAATGCAAAAAAAGCAATTTCGAAATAAAAAATGAACAGGTGTATGTTTGTATTGATATAAAGTCAAACAATTTAGACATATATGAAAAATTGGAAAGTTGCCCTTTCCAATTCCCAGTGATAACCAAAGTTAACAATTTGGAGTATATCCTTCCTTTAAGTATTATTCTGCCTCTTTTTTCTTTTCCCTCACCTGACAATAGAACATGGACATTCTTCAATGTTAGTACATATAGATTTACTTAAGTTATATCACTGATTCCATTCATAGATGTGTCATAATTTATAATAATTTTCCAATTGATGGACACTTTCCATGTCTAAATTTTGGCATAACAAAGTTATAGCAAACATCACTAAATCTCTTTGAACACAGATCCTTGCATATCTTTTGATCTATTATAGTATCCTTATAGGAACATTATTTTTATAAACAGATTTGTTAGGTCAAAAAATACGCAATTTTATAGTTTGATATATTTCACCACATTGTTCTCTACTATGGATGTATAGCTTATACTTTCATCAACTGTTTGGAGAATGACTTTGCAGGTATTTCTGCTGTAATGCTTTCTGGAAACATTATAGATTATGTGTTTACCTCACCATGATGATAAGAGGACATCTCAGCTACTGACCCAGCTAACTGGGCAACCTTCACCTCTCGCTTGTCATTCCGTTTGAAACATGTAAACAAAACCTTTCTCTGACCTGGCTTCAAACCTTTAAAATGAAAGAAGTGCAAATATTAATATCCTCAAATTAACCATTTCAGGGCATTGATTCCCATCTTATGATAAAAACAGAACTCACCATCCACCATAGATGGGATAGACCTCTCATTATCAGAATTTGAGAACAGGATAAGTTCCTTATTTATGAAGTCATTATATGTCAGATATGTGGTAGTTTGCCCATATAAGTAATCCTGAGGAACCAAAGAGAGTATTACATGATCTAGTTTAAAATAAAAAATATCACTCGTCTTAACAATGCTTAATCCAAAAATAAAACAAAGACACATGTTAGCATTATCACTTCTATGATAATTGTTAACTCCCTCAAAAGCAAAGAATTATGAAGTATTTTATATGTTTTAAAGACAAAATGAATTTAAGTGCTGCACAATCAGGAAAAAAGTGCATTGACTCTGTAGTTTCTTTCAGGTCCAATACATTTATGCAGCAGTCTAAATAAGAATAAGGATATTTATAAATAGTTATCCATTAACTTTTTAACTGAGGTACTTATTATTCAGTAACTTTAATTTGCTATAATGTCAATTCTAAAGGTAATAAATAGTACATTTTGTGAGATATATTTAACATTTTTTTACCTCAGGAAGGCCAAGTAACTTTCGTTGCCTTCTATCTTCCATGAAATGAGTTAACCATTCCTTTCGATCATCTATCTGTTTTTTGCTAAAGGCCTACAAATTAGAAGATGAAAAAGATGTCACTGGCATGAATGGTTCCAAAATATTTCTTCTATAAAAAGTTAACAAATAAACAACAAAAACTCAGTTTCTAAAATATCTGGCTCCTTTCTTTGGGATATGCTTACTAAAAACAATCTATTTTATAAAACATTTTATTATATGAAAATTTAAATGTTTCAATTGACTAGTTGAAGCATTGATTTCTAAAACTAGAAGGTATGTATGAAATACACTCAAACTCACCAGGCTGATTGCAGCATCATCTTCAGGACCTGAATATTTGAATTGGATACGATGTCTTTTCATATCTGCAAAGTACTCTTTAGCTTCTTTTGATGTGCTGGTGCCCAAACCTACAAAACCAAGAACACCAAGTTACTCCATATAATATTGTACAATGGTATATAGCAAAATGAGAAGTTCTATGTGAGTTTCATTTCAAACCTTTGTAATACTTGACTTTCCATTTTTTATGATTTGGCGTAGAATTCTTCCATTCTTCAAACTCAGGAAGGCTATAGAATGCCACTTCTTGCTTGTTTTTAGACACCTGAGGTAAAAAACACATTGCTGTGGCTTTCCACACTTCTGGGTCCCCTGCATACCATCATACATCACTGGGGTTATATGTGTATCCAGGGTTGAGGAGTAGGGCCTTAAAATATCCATTATGGTATCTTAGAAATTAGTATACCTTTACAATGGGAGTGATAAATTCCTCCAGAAAACGATGGTGCAGAAGAGAGGGCCAGTTATGATGGATAAAATTAATCAGCAAGCCTTTGATATGGGAACCGTCTTGGTCCTAGAAATATTTGGAAAGCCAAAACACAAAAGAATTGTTTAGAAACTAAAAAGATTATGATCGACTTACTGGTAATTTCTCAAAAATTTTTCTATGGGGATTAAAAAAAAGGCTATTCAAATTCAGACTCACTTAACTTATATATGTAATATACATAAAATGCAAACATAATATATCTTATTAGATGTGGATTAAAAATAATGAACAAAGCTCCAGTTAAGTAATTTCCTTTCATGGCAGAAAAGCAATGCAACAATAAGATGTGTTTAATTTAGGTTAACAATCTAAAATATTTGCTATCGGGCTTCCCTGGTGATACAGGGGTTAAGAATCCACCTGCCAATGCAGGGGACACGGGTTCGAACACTGGTCCTGGAAGATCCCACATGCCGCGGAGCAACTAAGCCCGTGCGCCACAACTACTGAGCCCGTGTGCCACAACTACTGAAGCCCGCATGCCTAGAGCCCGTGCTCCGCAACAAGAGAAGCCAACGCAATGAGAAGCCTGTGCACTGCAACGAAGAGTAGCCCCTGCTTGCTGCAACTAGAGAAAGCCAGCACACAGCAATGAAGACCCAACACAGCTAAAAATAAATAAATAAATAAAATTTAAAAATTTAAAATATTTGATAACAAATCTGACCTGATCTGTCATAATCATTATCTTCCCATAACGCAGAGTCTTCAATGAATCTTCATCTTCATAGTTTTTCTTGTACTGAAGACCCACAATCTTGATTATATTGTTAATTTCAGCATTTTCCATTATCTGAAATGGATGTATAGCCAAAAATGTACTATTTTGTTTATAAACTTTAAAAGAACAAAGAATTACAACAGTATATGTTGCTTGGGTTTTCTTGAACTCCAGTATTTTGAGTTACTAGCCTATATGTCAGTAAGTCAGAAAGATCTGTTAAGATATGCTATAGTGTACCCAATTTCCTAAAATAACAAAAAAATATCCAAGGTGTATTTCAAAATGCCCAATAAAGGAATGAAATACAAGCATGAAGTCCTGCATTATAAAATTAGATTTAGATTCTGAAGATAGTTTTTATGTATTCTACCTGTTTATGAGAAGCTTCTCGAACATTAAGCATTTTTCCTCTAAGAGGGAAAACCCCGTACTTGTCTCTCCCAACCACACCAAGGCCTGAAACAGCCAAAGTTTTAGCTGAGTCTCCCTCTGTCAGGATAAGTGTACACTCAGTGGAGTTCCGGCCTCCTAAAATAAACAAATTAATATTAGCACATTTAGTTCAACCTCAACTATACTAACTCAGACATGTAATAAAACACAAATAATTTACAATTCATAACAAGTTGGCTGAGGAGTCAAATGGAGGTAAGTAATTAGATCCATAGTTTAGCTTAAGTTTGTAATAAAGTCTTAAGTTTCTTAGACTAATTTCTCATGACAATTATACTGTTGCTAAACATTCATTTAATCATATTACATTTAATATATTTGTTGGTGATGAGGTTTAAGACATGCTACCCCAAAATATGGCACCTTGGCATACTGAATACCTTAAGCTGACGGAATTTTGAGAAAATGGTAGAAGCAGAAAGATCTCCTGACCTCCCCGTTAAACTTCGCCCCTGAAGCATGTCGTAAGACCCTCATGAGGAGATGCCCTCTTTATACCTGGTGGAAAGGAATATTCTAATCCAAGATTGAGGGTCACCAAGAAGAATCTGAATGAAAAGGCCTTGCTAAGTTTCCCCAAGTTTACTATACTTAGCTCATAATCATTATCCTATCATATCTTTCCACAACTTTCCACTCTTCATCAAAACTAGCATAAAACCACTTAGGTTTAACCATTTCTTTGAGTCTGCATTTCCTTACAATTTTCTGGTGTCACAAAAAATCATATTAAATAAATTCACATGCTTTTTTCCTGTTAATCTGTCTTTGTCAGTTTAATTTTCAGAGATAGCCAGGAACCTAAGAAGGTTGAGAAGACTTTTTTCTCCTCTACATTAGGTAATAGATTACTGTATAAACATTCTTGTTTTATACCCCCAAATAATCATCTCAACACTACTTTTAACAGCTAAAAATTGAAATGACCCAAGTGTTCAATAACAGGGAACTGGTTGATTTTTAACAAAGTACAAATATTCCATTGAGTATTAAGTGTCAAGGGAAAAATACCCACAGTATGCTGTTAATGAATAAAACAAATAACTGAACTTCAAGATTTAAAGTTTGGAAACATGATTAAATGTGTACCTGCATCATTGGCATCATCAAGTTTGGGAATTCCTTTGATTCTGTTATGTTTTACAGCTGAACACTTCTTGTTTAACTGGACTTGGGCCTTAAATTTCACCCAGTTTAGTATGCTTTCTACAATACCACAGCCAATTGCCTGAAAATGAGAGGATTCATGTTAGGGAAGAAGAGTTCTGTCAGAAATCTGGAGTACAAATGAGCTCACACAAAAATAAAAAGAATTCAAAGATGAAAAGAGGTAGAAAAGTAATGTCTGGATAGAGGGTGGCACATCTTCCTGCCTCAGGTTACCACTACCGAGGGAGCTGCTTCCTTTGGGTTCATTCATTCAATAAATATTTATTGACTACATACTTATATTGTGCCAGGCACTGAGCTCCATGTGGAGATCTATTGGTTAAAACAAATTAGACATGGCCCTTGTCCTCAAGGAGTTTAGTTTACTACAAGGAAGACAGAAATAAAATGAGAAATTACAAGTGTGACAGGTGTTACAGATAAGTGAAAAGCATGTTATATATAGTAATGCATGTCCAGTGTTATATGGGAACAAACTTAGGGAAAGAAGTAGAAAGTAAAAGCTTTCCTGAGGAAATGACATTTAAGACCTAAAGTAGTTGGGGACTTCCCTTTGGTCCACTGGGTAAGACTCTGTGCTCCCAATGCAGGGGCCTTGGGTTCGATCCCTGGTCAGGGAACTAGATCCTGCATACATGCTGCATCTAGAGTCTGCATGCCGCACCTAAGAAGTCCGCATGCTGCAACTAAAGATTCCGCATGCTGCAATGAAGATCCCACGTGCCACAACTAAGACCCGGCACAGCATGCATAAATAAATAAATAAATAAATATTTTAAAAAAAAAGACTTAAAATAGCCAAGTGTAAAGCATTTCAGGCAGAGTAATCCTCTGCCTGAAATGTGAAAAAGCTCTAAGGAGGGGAAGAGTACTCTGCTTTTGAGTAATTTAAAGCCAGTAGAAGTGAAGCTTAGATAATGTAGGAAAAGTGGCACTGAGATGCGGTTGGAAGTGGCAGGGTCTCGCAGGCCAAATTAAGGAATTTGGATTTAGATTTATGCAACCTAGTGGTTAGTTGGGGCCTTTGACTAAAACAGGAAATAGTTTTGTTTTCTGGGGGTGGGGGAGTTCCTTGTATGGCGATCAGTTAGTACGGAGAGAACTAATTCAGTTTTGGATGTGTCCACTGAGAGCAACTTTAGGCATTCAATGCTCGGTAAGCAGTTAGATGGGTTAAATTCAGTAGTGATCTAAACTGGTGACATGTAATGGGTAAATATAGATGGTGTATAGATGGTGATTAAGGGCTTGGTAAGACCTGGTAAGAGGTAAGAGTTGTTTTTTTATTTCCTTTTCAGAGTGAGAAGACATGTGGGAGGAAGCTTTATTTCTGCAGGGCTGAGAAGGGCAATGGAAAATAAAGGAAGGTGCTTCTATTTTTTATTTTCCTCTAAGTACTCACAGCTTTGATGAATTTTTCACTCAACGGGCACGTTGATCCAAAGCTCTTGACTTGTAAAGTCATGTTCTCTTTTGTCTGGGAGTCGAAGGTTGGGTTTTCAATTAAGGCGTTCACAAAAATCCACATGTGATTTTTTACCTGCAGTAAAAGTTGATAATAAATCACTAAAAACTTACTCATGCCTTGCTTTATTTATAGCCTTTCTCCTCTTTCTTGACTTTAGAAAAAGAACACTGCGTTAAAGTATCATACCTGATGTGCTTTTACTGCAACACCACCCTTGTTCTTTTTCTTCACAACATCAACAAGTTTAGTCACAATCTGATCAGCTACATAATCAACATGTCTGCCACCCTAATGAGGAAAAATACCAAACTGTAAATTCATTACCCTCAAAATTATAATAATAAAACATTAAAAAAAAATCTAATTTAGCTTCCTTTATGCCAAGGTAGCCAAATATTCAAGTTCATTTTATAAATTTAAACAATAATACTTATATGTAAAGGTAAATCATGATTAATAATTCAAAAATAAAATTACCTTGGAAGTAGCAATGCTGTTGACAAAGCTGATTTGCTGAAAGCCTTTTTCACTCATTGTTAAACACACTTCCCACCTGGGGTTTACTTGTTCATGGATAATTTTCAGTGCATTGCCAGTTTCATCTACCTTATCCTTCAGATACATATCTACATAGCTACGGAATCCTTTTATCTAAACAGGAATTAAAAATAATAGTATGAAAAATTTATTTAAAGTAAATTAAAAAGTAGATTGTAAAGATTTTTCAAAACTAATGAAATGGTGTTCACTGATGGGCATAAGAGGATGGTCATTAAAAGACACAAAAGGATTTATTTAGGAGATTCTTTGAGAAAGACTTTAGTGAACTTAAAATGAGCTAACTGATTTAAAAAAATGTAGCATAATGTTTTCTTTACAGGAACATATTTGAGAAGTGGTTAAGAAAAATATATGGGATGGAAAAAAAAAATCAGCATTGCCTTTGACAATGATCTCAATTCCCTCATTGCCCACACCCAGGAAAGTACTTACTGGAAGCTTATTTCCATTGAGAAAGACCTTGACATCTTTAGTGGATCCAGCAATATCATATGCTCTTCTAACCATCAGTGCAACAATATCTTTGTCTAGGTTTTGCATTTTAAACTTAGACAAATCAGGGTGGAAGGTAATACATGTATAATCTTCTCCACTAAAGGGCTTGAGTTCCATCTCACCAGCTCTCCCCATGTTATCCCTCCATGTCTATGGAAATAAAGAATAGAGGAGAGAGAAAAAATTCAAGTAATCTCACAAACTAGAACTAAATAATGCAAATTTACAAGTCCTAAAAAACCCTCCCAAACAAACAAAAACCAAACCCCCCCCCAACCCCCCCAATATATGTTTATGAATAATTTCCCATGATGTAATAGCTTATAAATTATGTCAAACCATTAATACCAATATAAATTGCTATAGTACAATTTATAATCAAGGCACAAGATACCTATTTACTTGCCTGTTTGAACATTTTCTTGTATTCTCTACTGGCTGTTTCCACAGTAAATTTGGTACTGAATATGTTACACAATTTGGCTCCATAGCCATTTCGACCACCTGGGCAAATAAAGGTAAAATACTATTTAATTGTTCTTATCTCATTAACAGCTTTATTTCTTAATCACTGGCAATGTTATTCAATTACAGAGATTTACTTCCATGCTTTTAACCTTTATGCCACAGACAGTCATTTAAAAGATGTATTTTTTTTCAGCAACAAATATGTTTTTTATTTTCCTCAATACTCTACCCGTTACTTTCTTTTCTTCATCATCATAGTTACTAGAAGTTAGGAGCTGTCCAAAGATGAGAGCTGGGACATACATCTTCTCAACTTTGTGTTCAACAACAGGAATACCTTTTCCATTATTCCATATACTAATTAAATTATTCTCCCTAAGAAAAGAAGAGTGAAAAAAATTTTTATAAAACAGATGTTAAATTAGTGCTTAATATTTTTTAATATTTAAATATTATTATCTCTAAAATACATGAGTTCACAAGTCTCAATTTCTTTATGACGCTTTTTCATATATACCTTTTGAACGTCGGCATGCTTAGTTCCTAACACTCCTGAAATAGGAGCCAAGAGAAAAACAATAAATCAATCCTTTTCCAACACCTGAGCAGACACTGATAATATTGAAAAAATAGGAAATTTTAAAATGTTAGGATAAACAAAGGGAAATGATTTATGCCCAATGGAAAGAAAAGGACAAAATTTGGAAACAATATTATTATATCACTTTTAAGGGGATCATCTGTACTGTCCCAGCACCCTTAGCTTTCCCACCCAACAAAGTACATTGCAAAACAAATATGAAAGGACATTATTAACTGTAAACTTCCCTGCTCGCCAATAAAATGCTAAAAATTTATTTGGACTTACTTATCTCTTAGTTATTTTAATTCTAAGAAGATAATATATTTTAGTTATAACCGGAAACAAACTATGGTTCTTACTACAAATAGTACTGAGTATTATCTACAAAAAAGACTAACTAAATCTAGCTTAACATTTTTTAAAAGACTATGATATCAAGTCCTTAGGAGCATTTGAGTACATCATTAACACGTTTCCCAAAAAGAGTCTAAAGTATAGTTTATGTTATAACTCATCAGGCTAATAACAAGGGGAAGCAACACCCTGACTACCCACAAAGGGGGACATTCATAAGCAGAAATGTTAGATCAAATTATTCTCTATCACCACCTGCTGGTTTACTATTTGAATAGCATCATGAGAAAAAGTTAACAGCTATAGACTCCAGAATACTTAGAGCAGTTAGTGGAGATGCTTACTAAAATATTTAGGGATGAAGTGTCATAAAGACTGTAATTTATTTTGAAATGATTCAGAAAAAATATAGATGGGGCAAATATGGCAAAGTGTTGATAACTGTTGGATCTAGATTGTAGGTATCATAGATTGTTCATTTTAGCCTTCTACCTTTCTGCACTTTTGCAAACTCCCATTTAAAAAAAAGCCAACTTTACTATAAATCAAAGTAAATGCAACTAACAGTAACAATGAGCTATAAAAAACAAAAGACTAAGCAAGAGACTTACGGGTCAATTGTGACTCTAATACAAGACATTTTGGGGTCCCTTTGTTTGTTGTCTGCAGCATTGACTGAAAGAAGATAAAATACACATTGGTAAAAAATGGAAGTATTTTAAAAAACATCCTTTAACTCTAAGACATAAAAAGAAAAAAATCTCAAGCAGCACAGGAATATCATTAATGAGGTTCATTTAGCAATTTTTATTCATAGGCCTGTTTCTAGGAAAGAAGTCAACTTCCTAGATTCCAGTAGACTGCCTCACCTTTGCCAACTGTTGTTTGAAAGGATAGGATTTCTGGCTACAGAGGGTTTGCTAGGAATGATACTTCTTAGAAAGGATCTGACCAGTGGACCTTTGTATTAAAGAATATACTCACCTGCATATAGCTGATTCACTTTGTTATACAGCAGAAACTAACACAACATTGTTAAGCAATTATATTCTAATAAAGATGTTTAAAAAAAAAAAAGAATACACTCACCTAGAATCTCATCAAAGATTTTGTACAAACCAGGAACAAAAGTGACTTCCCTACAGTTAATGCCAATATCTTCATCGTAAACCCACATTTGCTGGAAATAAGGCAAAGAAATATGGTTACTTTGACCATATATTTATTTTATTTTACCATCATGACTACTGTAAAGTCTTCTGGATTAGTAGGATAACATACATGATAGATTAGGTCAGTTCCAGTGACACTCCAAGTAAATGAAGTACAGAAAATTAACCTGGAAAAGTATACATTTTAACTACTTAGGAACTGCATTTAATTAGCTTGGTTTTACCTGGGTCACTGATTCCACAGAGCCAATGTAGGTGTCTGGGCGGAGCAGAATATGTTCCAGTTGTGTTTTCTTTTGATAGATTCTTTCAATAGACAGTCTTTTCTTAGCATCTTCATTTTTCTTTGTTTTGTTGACTTGCATATTGTCATCTACAGGCTGACAATTTTTTAAAAATTGAAGAGAAGGTATTTTGAGTCACGGGTTTATCAGAAACCATAAACAAAACACCTGTCATAGTGATCTGCTTACACACACTATAAGAAATCACAACCTTTTAGTAGTTATCAGTGGAGTTGACATCGTTTTGTACAAACATGGCAGTTTAAGTTACTGCAGCCAGGTTCCCAGGCGTCCGTTTAAATTGACATATTATTTTGCCAAGTGTATCTGACATGGAAATATTTTTACGTGTTAGACGCCATCAATAGCATACACCCCCTTCTTTCACCTACTCCACACATATTTACTGAGTGCCTACTAGGTCCCAGGCAAATAATAGATTCTAATTCAGCAGCAGCAGCAGTTTGCGAGGCTATGGGTCCCATCCTTTGGGCACGTTAACGTTTTGAACACTGGAGGGATGTATTTTGAGCACCTCGGGGCTGCCGGCTGCACAGTGGGAACCCTGTGCCTTGCTCTGCACCTTCCAAGGTCAGGGGCGTTCAATCCCATTTTCAGCCCCAGGTAGAAGAGGAGAGCATCTGTCTGTGCCGCTTAAAGCCCCACGCGGACCATGATCCCACCGATCTACTCCAGGACTAAGTGAACTCCTAGACACAGTAAAAACACAACTGCACACCCTAGAAGCCAGGTTAGCCGACAATACTTCGCTATTAGCACGAGAAAGGGGTTTCAGCCTCTTCGCGATCACGCCGAGCCCAGGGGACCCGAATCGACGCGGAACACCGACGCCCAGTCAGCCTCTGCCGGACCACAGCCCAGACGCCTCCCTCTCTCACAGGCAGCCGAAGGGATGCCGGGCCGCGTTGAGGCCCCGCGACGCGACCCTTCCGCGAGCCGTACCTGCAGTGGTGACATCTCCATGGTGACGGTCGTGAAGGACGGCTCGAGAACCCTGCAAGCGACTATGCCGGAGCAAACTGAGACAATCACGGAGCAAACCTCTTCTCCACAGACGTTCGTCGGTTAAGAGAGCGCTTCCACTCCGGTTTGAGCTTTCCGCTAGCCCGCCCAAACCAGGTAAGCCAATCGCTGAGGCGCTCTCACTGGCACCGATCCGAAAAGCCAATCAGAGCTATCCTTTTATATCCACCAATGAATGACTGAGCTGGCCGGGGGCCCGTTCGAATGAACCAATTAGGCAAGGGAAGCGGGACTAGAACACATTCAAAAGGCACCACTCGGAATCGTAGCCGAGAGACGGACAGGGAATCTAGCCAATGACGGGGGCTGGCTTGTTCTCCGTGTGTAACTCTGAGGAGATCCGCTGTGGAAGTGGGAGGGGTTTTTCTGAGGTCCGAGCTGGGGTAAAAAGAGAAAAGTAGAGGGTATGTATCCCTCAGGAGCTGCTAACGTCTTTCAGACCACTGAAATCTAAAAACCGTCCTCCATCCTGAGGTTGTTTTTTTTTTTTTTTTTTTTAGCGAGAAGAACGGGAGTCCTAGCTCCGTTTCCTGAGGAAACAGCGCCGGCTTTCTGGACAGACACCCCGTGATTTGGTTCAGTTCAGCGAACAGGCTCTGGCGTCTGCCTCAAACTCCGTCCCCCCACCCCCCCAACTTTATTTATTTATTTAATAAATTTATTTATTTATTTATTTGGCTGCGTTGGGTCTTCATTGCTACGCATGGGCTTTCTCTAGTTGCAGCGAGCGGGGGCTACTCTTCGTTGCAGTGCGCAGGCTCGGTGGCTTCTCTTGCTGCAGAGCACGGGCTCTAGGCGCGCGGGCTTCAGTAGTTGTGGCACCCGGGCTCAGTAGTTGTGGCTTGCGGTCTCTAGAGCGCAGGCTCAGTAGTTGTGGCACATGGGCTTAGTTGCTCCGCGGCATGTGGGATCGTCCCGGACCAGGGCTCGAACCCATGCCCCCTGCATTGGCAGGCAGATTCTTAACCACTGCGCCACTAGGGAAGTCCCCCAAATTTATTTTTAAAGAAACAAAAGCTGTATAGTTGGTGGGTTTTCGTATAATAGAAGGGCATAGAGAGACCACACAGAAGAGAGAGCAGCATTCCAGGCCCCGGGGAAGAGCGGCGTGGGGCTGCGACTGGTCAATCAAAGGGAATAATTTATAGTCACCACCTCAGGAGTTGAGGATGGTTTAGGGGCCATTCTAAGACCATAACTTTTCCCTCAGATGGCCAGCAGGATGCCCTCGTACTTGTTACTTTTGCTCTCCTCTGATCTAAATTCCCTGAGCCCTGCAGTCCAGATTTGACGAGGAAATGCCAAAGACCGAAGTGTTTACTCTGACGTCTAAATGTGTGAATGGGTTTCTTCTGTCCTCCTCCATCCACAAGGTTAAAATGACCAAAAAAAAAAAAAAAAAAAAAAGTCGTTACCCTTACAAGATGCTAGATAGAAAAAATAACTGCACAATTAGAGTGACTACGAATCCCATCAGGACCACCTCCTTCCAATCATTATTCCCCTAGTTTCAATCCCGACTCAGCAATTTGCCAGTCGTGTGGTTTTGATGGAGGCAGGCTTCTCAGTGTTTTCTTTTCCTCCTCTCAAAAAAGAGAAGAAAAATAACTGTTACCGCAGAGTGGTGTGAGGATTACAGAACATAAACATAAGGTGTTTAGAATAGTAAACTAACAGAATCAGAATCAGGAAGCAGGGATTTTCCTTAGGTTGGCATGACAATTTGTGGATTTAATCCCTCTTTTTTTCCTTCGAAAAGAAATCAGGTCAACCAATTGTTAAATCACCGCAGAGTATCCAATGCCCACTCTGCTGGCAAAGCCCCAGGGAGGGCCAGTGAGGAGGGGGTGTGTTGTGACAGGAAGTCAAGGATGGAAGTGGCCCATGGACTAGGGTAATTGGAAAAGCCAAAGGAATGGAGTTTTGGCATTGGTCCCTGTCCTCTTGGTCTCCTGGCCTCCAGTAGTTTCTGAGTGTTTTCAGCTCCACCCTGCTCAACACCTGCTCTGTACTGATACAGAAAGGCAGCCTCAGGCTTCCCTGGTGGCGCAGTGGTTGAGAGTCCACCTGCCGATGCAGGGGACACGGGTTCGTGCCCCGGTCCAGGAAGATCCCACATGCCGCAGAGTGGCTGGGCCCGTGAGCCATGGCCGCTGAGCCTGCGCGTCCGGTGCCTGTGCTCCGCAGCGGGAGAGGCCACAACAGTGAGAGGCCCGCGTACCGTAAAAGAAAAAAAAGAAAGGCAGCCTCAATGCACAGGACCACCAGGGTCTCAGAGCAGTTGTAGGGAAGCCCATCCACATCCAGTAGCTTCTGCCCATCTGGAAGGCTGAGCAGGTCCCAGGCTCCGGGGCCAGCCTGTCATTCTCTGCAGCTTCCCCAAGACAGAGGGTGACCCTGACAGAGACCAGCCATGCCTTCTACCTCTTGGAACACAGAGGCCCCAGGTGGTAAGGGTAGGTGGGCATCCTCCCCCAAGGATGGCAATCCAGCCTCTGCCTCTTGGCCTCCATCTTGTAGCTCATCCCAGCCTGCAATTCCCTGCAAGACCCATCAGGGGATGAGGCGATGGGAATTTAATAAGCAGCTCCAGCCCTATTTTCTGGTACCCAGCTTTAAATATCCCTGCAGTTTAGCCTGATCCTGACTGTGTGGGTCTTTTTTCCAAAGGCCCTGAAGCAGAACTGGGGAGTCAAAAGGAATTTGGAGTCATACATGCCTGAGTCAGAAACCTCCCTGAGCCTCAATTTCCCCATGTCATTATCCTTTATCAAAGGTACAGAGGGCTAAATGAGATATGGAAGCACCTAAGACAACCTTCCAGTCCTCCAGCCCAGGATGGTCTTGTGGTGGGGAGGGGCAGCGGGGGTAGGCTTCTCTTCGGGACACAAGTTATTTCTCTTTCAGCCCCTCCTCCTTTCCAGAGCCTATCACAGAGGGTCCTGCAGGACTTGAGGTGGGAGAGGGGGAAGAAGGGAGTCTGGGACAGGTGGCCTGGGAGGCATCGTCCACAAAGAGAGAGTTCTAGGTGCCTGTTAGCCTCTAGTCCTGGGAGGCAAGAAGGGATTGGGGGTCAGTTCCAAGGAGAGAGGGGGCTGCCATCACCCTCATCCTCCCCCTCCCCCTCCTTCCCCCAATTCCGCAGGGACCCAAACTAGATACTCTGGACCTTGCCCCCATCTTTACACCCACCTGTAGGGGCGAAGTTGAGTAGCTGAGTCAGATTCCTGATTTGCTGGGTGTATGACCTTGGGCGAGTCACTCAGGCTCACTGTACCTCCACTTCTTCATCTAAAATGGGGATAATGAGAGTACCTCCTCACAGGGTGGGTAACACATGCAAAGCCCTTAGTGCATTGCTTGGCAAATTAGTAAGTGCTCAAAACATGTTAGCAGTTATTACCTCTACTCCTTTGCAAGACCTTCCTCCCAAATCCTGGTCCATTTTAACAAATCCATTCTTCCAAAACCAATTCAAAATTTCCCTCTTCCAAGGAGTCTCCAGAGAATCTTCTCAGGCCATCTTTTTTTATTGAGGCTCCCTCGAGACCTTTGGAGTACATTTGCATATGCGGATGAGTTCCTTTCATCAGTATTTCTTCTGGGTGTTGTGTGTTTCCTGTCTCTCCACTCAGTGGGGGAGGGGTCTCCATCCTCCCACTGGGAACTCCCCTTGGAAGGGCAGTGTTTCTTTCCTCTAGAATGAAGTTGATCTAGGTGTACTGATATGGAAATATCACTAAGATATATTGTTAAGTTTAAAAAAGTGAGGTAAAGAATATTGTGTAGGGCATAATCCCATTTGGGTAAATGTTTATGTATGCATTGAAAAACATGTGGAAGGAATTGTAAACATATGGAGGCAAAGGAAAACTTTTCATGTTTTCCCTTCTATCCTATGTGAAAAATTTAAAATTCTAGACATATTATTTTTATAATGTGACAAGTTAGCTTAAATAAGCAAAATTTAAAAGATTTCCCTCAGTAATCATGGATTTGGGTAATTCTGTTTCATTACCTTTTGCCATGTGGCTTTCTAAGTGTTTGTTTTCCTCCATGCCCTACACCCTTCTCACTGCTGTCCCTTTTCCCCACCTCAGTGAAGACATGGCATACCTGACTATACAAGTTTATGTGAGAACGTGAGCTTCGTAGATAGAGAGGTTTTCAATATACGGGGGAAACTTGCAGTTGATTGAACCCAGTAGTGAAGACTGCAGAAAAACTCAATCTTTGGACCAAATTGAGGGACAGTGTGTAGTGGTGGGAAGTCCTAGCTCAGCTGTGTCGTCACTAGTTGCATGACCTTGGGCACATCTCCTCTCTCTAGGTCTCAGTTTCCCCACCTGTAAACTGAAGCCTATGCCTTCCTCAGTCTTAGAGAGGTGATGGTGAGAATGGGGAGGTTGGTTAGAGGAGGTGAGGCCCAGGTTCTTCAACCCAGAGAAGCTCCATTTTCATCTTCTATGTCCTGTGTAAGATTCTGTGCAAGATTTCATTTGAAAATGATGATCCACTGCTTACATTAAAAAAACAAACGAACAAAAATGAACAAAAAAAACCCTGGGCAAATGATTTTTAAGGGGGGGAGCCCTTCTTGTTTTAACACTGTGTGATTGCAAATATAACTTTTTGTGCATTGAGTTGGTTTAAATCGGGGTATGTCTGCATCTTTGTCTTCCCCTCCCCCGCCAGTGCCCAGCCTGGAGCTGCACCAGAGCTCAAGCCCACTGGAGTTTACATTTCTATGAATTGTGCTATAAATTATTTATCAGATTCAAGCCTAGTATTATTTAAACACGTATGTTTTACTCGTTTAACAGAGTGATTTTTCAAAAAGCCTAATCAGGGCTTCCCTGGTGGCGCAGTGGTTGAGAGTCCGCCTGCCGATGCAGGGGACACGGGTTCGTGCCCCGGTCCAGGAGGATCCCACATGCTGCAGAGCGGCTGGGCCCGTGAGCCATGGCCGCTGAGCCTTGGCATCCGGAGCCTGTGCTCCACAACGGGAGAGGCCACAGCAGTGAGAGGCCCGCGTACCGCAAAAAAAAAAAAAAAAAAAAAAAAAAAAAAAAGCCTAATCAAGTGGGGAAATGTAATATAGCCCCTGTTTGGAGTAGCCTCTGCTTGGAATGATGTCTGTGATGGTGAATTTTCTGTCAGCTTGGCTACCCTAGGGTATCCGGTGTTTGGTCAAACTCCAGTCTAGATATTGCTGTGAAGGTATTTTGTAGATGTAATTAGCATCATCTACAATCAGTTGACCTTAAGTAAAAGGAGTAACCCTTTATAATTCCAGTGGGCCTCATCTGATCAGTTGAAGGACTTAAGAGCAGAAAACTGAGGTTTCCCAGAAAGAATTCTGCCTCAAGACTGTAACATAGAAATCCTGCAAGAGTCTCCAGGCTGCCGGTCTGCCCTACAGATTGCAGACTTGTCAACCCCCATAATCGGAGCCAGTTCCTTAGAATAAATCGGATATATGTAAATTTCTGAGTGCCGGTTAGGTACTAGATACTATAATAAGCACTTTACATAATTTCTCCCCCGATCTTTACAAAAACCTTTTAAACTGAGAAAACTGAGGCTTGGAGGGGTTAGGTGATTTCCTCAAGATTGTGAATTTCTACTTACCTTTCAAGACTTAGATCCGAAGTCTCCTCCCTTGAAGCTCTTCCTAACCACTCTGGCTCCTCTGTTTCCTTGGCATCCAGGGCATTTCTCTCTATTACGCAGCACTGACCATGGTGTGTTTACCTGCAGGGCTCCGTGTTCAGACCACAAGCACTTCTGAAGGCAGGGACTGCCTGCGTCTTTGGAATCCTCAGCACTTGTACGATGCCCATTATTCCCCAGGAGGCTCTTCGCTAACGGTACTATCAGTACTCTCATTGTCCACCTGGGGGCAGCATACCAGCAGCAAAAACCCTGTTTCAGGAGCGCAGGACTCTGGAGGGCTGGCCCGGCAAAGTCAAACACTAAAGTGAAGGGAAACGCCTCTGCTTGCGCCCCCAACTGGTAGCTAGGGCCCACTGTACCAACCGTTTGCTCCATCCTCCGGGGATTCAGTGGAAAGCTCAGTATCTATTACTGATGTTGGCTGGGCTGCCGTTGGGGACACTGGGACTGTCCTGGAGCATCTGGGCCTGGACTCTCTCCCCAGTGAGGGAGTTGCAGGAAAGAAAACCCAGAAGAGGCAGAAGAGGTCAGCTGCAAGTGTCCCAGGAGAGACTTTTCCTGAGCAAGTCTGCATCCCCATGAGGTGAAAAGGCGAGGAATTCTCCACTAGGGCGAATGAATCCTACTCCTAACTGGAAAGTGGATAAAGAGTCAGCAGGCCCAGCAATCTCATTCGCAAGCCCTCCTCCTCCTCCGGTTCTCTCAGCTATTCTGTTCTTCCCAGATCACTTTTTTTCTTGGCCTTGCCACTCAGCTTGCAGGATCTTAGTTCCCTGACCAGGGATCGAACCTGGGCACCTCTAAGGATGGGGTGAGGTGGGGGTGTGCTTAGATGTGGTGCTCCTCTATCCACATGCCTCACGTGCGCTCAGCAGAGAGGTGGGACTCGGGTTAGGTCTGTCCTCTGGAAACAGAGCCAGGGCAGTCCCACGGGGTCTCTGTAGACACCCTCCTACCTCTTTTTCTTGGGGCGACCTGAATACAGAAGGTGTGTGTTGGGGGGTAGTGATGGGGGTACTGGCAGTAGGGAGGAGGGTGTCCACTGATGCCACTCGGAAAGAGGTGGAGCAGATGAAGGCATGAGGGGAACAGCAGGGTATTGCAAAGGACAAATTTTGAGCAAACAAATGAGAGAAGAGAGGATGAAGGGAGCATCTGGAATCATTTATTCTGAGGGGAAAAAAATACTTTCACAGGCTTCACTGACATATGAGAAGTGAGATGTCTAAGATCACACAATTCCCAGACTATTGATGTTCTACTACATACACTGCCTCCTCAAAGCCAATTAATCTCTAACAGTGGATGGTGAGATCTGAAAGGCAGATTTGAGAACATTGCTTCAGGGAGGAAGAGGAAGTAAGAGAGAAAGAGGGGACAGCAGCCATGAAGGAGGGGTCCTCTGTCCTGTCCCCTCAGGGAGATCCAGCTGAGCATAGATGACATTTCCAGATGGACCTGGGGCTCCAGGAGGCCCCTCCAAGCCTATGGGACAAACCTAGGGCACCCATGGAGCCTTCCTCTGCTTTTTGGCCCTGTACTGGGAAGGGGGGTAGAACACAGGATGAGATGAGCTCTTCAGTCCTGGGGAAAGACCCCCAAAGGGAGAGAGATAGGTGGGAGAGAGGGGAGGTAGGGTAGGGGGTCTGTGAACCAACAGTAGATATTCCTGAGCATCTATTATGTGCCAGTCTAAGACCACACAGGGATGCGTCGGACACAGTGTCTTACATGTGAGCAGCATTTGTTATGGGAAAGGTTGTAGGGAAGGATGGAGGTGAGGTGCTAAAGAAAAGGAGGGAGGGAGAAAGTAAAGAAACAGGGGGAAGAGGAGGAGAGAAAGGCCCAGTTGCCGATGTCCAGTAACTCACATTCTACTCACGGCAACAGGACAGCTAGAAAAATGATGGCTAAAACTCAAGCTCAGCGATAAGTGAGCAGTCCCCAGAAAGAAGTTAAAAAGGGTGTTGAGGGAGTTGCAGGCGGGCTCGGGATAGAGGAGACTGGGCGCCAAGGTGAGTGGACCTGGCTGACTTGTCTGGCCTGGAGGAAACTCTTGCCCAGAGGGTCCCCACCGGTCCCTGACCTCCATGGGACCCCATGTGGGCTTGGCAGCCTTGGACAGCCAGGCTCCTGGAGCCCACCAGTCCCAGTCCCTAGGTATCCAGGGTGGTTCTGGGAGTCTTCATGGCCAGGGTATCCCTGATGTCCTGGGGGTTCTGGAAACCACTGGCAGCCAGGGGGATCAGGAGGCCTGATTCCATCCTATATGTGGAAGGAGAGGCAGGAGGGGTGGAGGTGAACCACAGAAGGGGAGTGTATGTATTTGGGGTGAGGGACTTTTGTAGGGGAAGGCAATGGGGCTAAGCCAGGAGCCCTGATGGGAGTAGAAAGTTATCAGAGGTTTAGAAATTTTGGTCCCAACCCTGACCTTGGAGGAGAGAGGTGCCAGAGATTGAGTTCAATCACCAATGACCAATGATTTAACCAGTCATGCCCATGTAACGAAGCCTCCATAAAACCAAAAGGATGGGATTTGGGGAGCTCCTGCATCAGAGAACACTCAGAGTGCTAAGAGAGTGGCTGGGTAGGAGAAGCTCCACCCACCTTTCCCCATACCTTGCCCTATGTCTCTCTTCCATCTGGCTGTTCCTGAGTTATATCCTTTTATAATAAATCAGTAATCTAGTAAGTAAAATGTTTCTCTGAGTTCTGTGAGGTGCCCCAGCAAATTAATTGAACCCAAGGCGGGGCGTCATTGGAACTTCTTATATATAACTGGTCAGTCAGAAGCCCAGGTGACAACCTGAGCTTGTGATTGGCATCTGAAGGTGAGGGGGGGTGGTATTGTTGGACTGAGCCCTTAACCTATGGGATCTGATGCCATCTCCAGGTAGACAGTGAGAATTGAGTTAAATTGTAGGACACCAAGCTAGTGTTGTAGAATGTCTTGATGGTGTTGGAAAACCCACACATCAGACTAGGTGTCAGAATTGCAGGGGGCATTAGGGTGGGACCCTAAAAGGGAGGAGTAGGCTGGGGTGTGGTGCTGTGTACCTCTACCCGCATCCATCTGTCTCTCTGGCCATCTCATCTCTTTGGGCTCCAGGCCCTTCCCTCCCTCTCCTAATGCATACTTGCTTGTTTGTTTGCTGGTGCGGGGAGCCTGAGTAGAGGCTGAACGTCAGTGTGATTTGACAAAACATTGAGCTACTAATTTGTAACCTGTGTTCTGGGATATATGTCCTTTCACTTATGTGGATAGCCTCATTTGATACTCCTGATAGCCCTACAGAGTGAAGTAGGGACTGGCATCCCCATTTTACAGATGAGGAAACTGAGGACCATCATGGTGAAGAGACAAGCCCACAGTGCACAGTTAATCAGGGCACAGCTGGGATTTGAACCCCTAGCTCTGACTGCAAGAGCTCTCTGACCTATAGCTTGTGCACCCCAACCTAAGGGCAAAGCTCGTCTCCATTACGGGCTGTCTGGTTTTTCCCCTGGCTTTGGGACCAGCTTCTGCTGCTCTTTAGATCATCATGACTGGGTGGTGGTGAGGAACAGACTGCACAGATATTGAGGATTACTGGCTCCAAATATCAAGCCTCTGGGAACAGTGAGGGCTGAGGGGTGAGAGCGGGAGGAATACAGGCTTTAGGAGAGAAGAGGATGGGGGTTATGTGAAGCAGGGGATGTGGCGGGGGTGCCAGGTGGAGCTCTATCATCCCCCAAAAGGATTTAACTCACGTTTAGTTCCATGAGACCTTAATCCGGTCTTCTGACTACCTGAAGTCCCATCTATAAAATGGGTTTATAGGGTTACCATGGTGATCAATCATCATCATGGCTAATACGTATGTGTGCCGGGCACTGCGCCGACTGCTTTACATAGATAGTCTCTGTAGGTTCTCGCACAGCTCTCTATCAGGCTGGGCTGGTGTTGTTCCTCTTTTACAACAGAGAGCGTTTAAGGATAAGAGGGAGGATGTCATTTGGCTGAAGTCACAGGGCTAGGAAATGGCAAATCCAGAATTCAGTGCCGGCGGTTTGGTTTCAGGCTCTTCACCTCACTAACCTGGCTGGTCATGGCCAATAACTAACACTCATCGGACACTTAATAAGGAGCAGGCATCACTGTAAGCATTTTACGCAGATACGTTCATTTAATCACTATAGCCGCCCTATATAACATGATGGGTGATTAATATGAAAGATGAAGGCACCCAGGCATAGAGAGATGTGCTAACTTATCCTAAATCTACTGCCAGAAGTCCAGTCCAGGCAGGATGACTTGAGAGCTAGGGCTCTTTAAAAAAATAAACAAAAAAGTTTTTTCTTAGAAACATTAAAGTGTAACATACAGAAAAGTGCAGAAATAAGAAACGTTTAGCTCAGTGAACATTCACATAGTGAATACACTATGTAACTAAATAATGAACATTACCTGTACCCCATAAGACCCCTTCCAGTGATTATTCCCACCCTTCTCCCCAAAAGTAACCTGATTTCTAAAACCATAGATTAGCTTTGCCTGCTTTTGAATAAGAGAATCATACAGTATTAATCTGTTTAACGTGTCATTCATCTATGTTGTTGGATGTAGCAATAGTTTATTCAGTTATAGATTTATCTATTCTACTATTGATTCCAATGTTGGGCTGAATAATGCCGCTATGAATACTCTTATACGTGTGTTTTGGAATACACACAAATAAACACACACAGACATTTCTACTGGGTGTATTCTCGGGGTGGGATTGTTGGTTGCTTCCAAGTGGTTGTACAAGTTTGTTTTCTTGCCAGCATTGTACGAGAATCCCCTTACTCCACAATCTGGTACTGTCAAATTTAAAATCGTTACCAAGTCTGGTGGAGGATATGTAGTAGTATTCCATTATGTTTTTCCATATGTATGTATTTATTTATTATTTTTTGCGGTACGCAGGCCTCTCACTGTTGTGGCCTCTCCCGTTGCGGAGCACGGGCTCCGGACACGGAGGCTCAGCGGCCATGGCTCACGGGCCCAGCCGCTTCGCGCCATGTGGGATCTTCCCGGACCGGGGCACGAACCCGCGTCCCCTGCATCGGCAGGTGGACTCCCAACCACTGCGCTACCAGGGAAGCCCTCCATATGTATTTATTAAATGAGGTATAACCAGAAGGAAGCACTCTGTACAGCGTCTTGTAACAACCTTACGAGGCTGGTATGGTTATCATCCCTATTTTGCAGATGAGGGAATGGAGGCCATAGTTACTCCTTTCCCCCTTCCCTTCTTGCAGTCTACTCACTTGTCCTGGGGCGGGTGTGTCTTCCTCACTTTTCCCCAGTGGTGTTGGGATGTTGGTTACCAAGTTTGGGAAGCTCCTCTGACCAGGACGTTCTCCTGGGTGGGGAGAAGAGGAAGGCTGGGGTGAAGTGGGCGGGGGTGGGGAGGAAAGAAAGGGTGAGACATCAAGCCTGATGTGAGGGGCCAGAGCTCTTGGCTCTGGACGTGGGGTGACGGGGCCAGAAGGGAGGTCTGGGACTAAGCAGAAGGTGCGACCGGGGATATCTGTGAACTCCTGGTGCTGGTAGGGAGAGGGTGACGCATGCGGCTGGGGAATAGGGCCCCTGTGTGTGTGAGTGCTGGGATCTCTCTGGAACCCAGGCCCTGTCTCTTGGGTTTTACTGACTCTGAGGACTCCTCTGTGGGGTCTCTAATCCTAGAGCTCTTTTGGGGGCGATTCTGTGGGGTCAGCAGTCCCTTGGTAGAGTCTCTTTGGGATTTTCTAAGGGGTAGGTAGCACTCTTTCTCCAGGGCCAAGGGAGTAAGAGGCAGGGTTTGGAGTCTTCCAGGGAGTGTGTGGAAAGGACTTGGGCTCTGCTCTGATTCTGAGCTTCTGAGCTATCAGGCCAAGAGGCACCTGGCAAGCAGACACCTTGCTCTTAACAGGTGTCAGGGGAGGCAGGGAGGATGATTTTCCCACCCTAACATCTGTCTCTCCTGGCCCGGAGTTGCCTCTGTGTCTCTACTTTTGCAAGTGTCTTCTGAATAGATTCGCCCAGGTAGCATCTGCTTTTTCTCCCCCGCCCACTGCCCCCATCTCCACCTTCCCTGAGTCTCGAACCCGTGGCTTGCTGGCGATGCTCTGGCAGCAGGGGTAGCATGGCACAGGGGGCTAAGTCTGCAGCAGGCAGTAACTGTATCTCGCTTACATCTTGGCTGGATTACTTACTCGCTGTGTGCCTTTGGGAGAGCCTTATCACGTCTCTGGGTGGTGACAGAGCTCTCAAAGAGCCCAGCATCATTCACTCGGCTCATCTGCTGTGCAGGCTTTGAGCAATGAGACAGAGATTTTGCCAGTGCCAGTAAGCCTGGAAACAGTGCAAACTCTGGAGGGTTGGAAGCCATGCCAACACTGGGCCTAGGACCATGTAAAAGAACTCCAGAGGTTCTAGATTCCTAGACTGCTCCAGCTGGAAAGGACTTCACAATTCAATGAGCTCCCCTCCCCCCATTTTACAGGTGGTAAAACTGAAGCCGAGGAAGGGCAAGTGGCCACAAAGCTCGCAAGCAGCAGAGCAGGATGGACTGGAGATATGAAACTGGATCCCGGCCAGCCCAACGGCAGATGGGCTCTCCTTTCCCCACTCTCTCCCCTGCCTGGGTGTTCACTTCTGGAGCTGCATGACCTGCGGGAAGGACTCAGGCTGTGTCCTCTGGACCAGACCTCCCTCTGTGCTGTGGAGTCTTTGTGGAGATCCTTGCTCTCCTGATCTGGTCTCGCCAAGTGTGGGGCCCAGGTGGGCAAGGAGGCAGCCATACTGAGATGTCATTGCTCAGCCCACACCTGGGGCGACTACGAAGGATGTTGTATCGGGGGCTTGGACATCAGCCAACATGGAGGGAAGCTGAGCTCCCTATTTGGTGTGGGCACAGTGGACAGTGCAGGGCAGCCAGACAGGGGCTGGGAAGCCAGAGTTATGGGGAGGCCTGGGGCCCCGTCCCACGTCAATGTCCCCTCTGCTCTGATTAGCCTGCACGCTGCACTGTAGTCTTTTGCTCTCAGCATTTGTTTACAATGCTTCCGACCAGCTGTTTTGGAAGGCAGTAAACCATAAGGGTTAATCACACAGACCCTGGAGCCAGGCTGCCTGGGTTCACATCCCTGATCTTCCACTTACTTGCTGTGTGACCTTGAGTAAGTTACATACCTCTCTGTGCCTCACTTTCCCTATCTTAAAAAGGGGATAATGATAGTGACTAACTACTTCATGAGGTTGTTGTGAAGGGGACATAGTGAAGCACTCAGAACATGTCCAGTGTGAGGTCCACGCTCATTAAATGTTAATCTTCATCATTATGTACACTTTGCCTACTCCATCCTATGAGATGCTCCCTGGGGCAAGCCCATCAGATCGGGGGTTTCCCTGAGGACAGGACTGTGTCTTTCCCTTGGGAATAGAGCTCTTTTTCTTATTGATTATCTAAGAAGCCCAGCTGGAGCCCAGTAGACATTTGATACTGACCTAACAAGGGAGCTAGTGAGACTCTAAGCAACAAGCCAGTGAGGGTGTGGGGTGGAAGAGGCTGAAGGGAGCGAGGCTTTTCACCCCTCCATTAGGAGCATCTTCCTGGCCCCACTGGGTGTCCAGGAGGTGAGGGACAGACAGGGATGCTGAGGGGAAGGAAGAGTTTCTTTTACCCGTAGAGCCCTGGGCTGGGGAAGACCACAGAGAAGGAGAACCAGGTTTCTGCCTCTGGGGGGTTCCCTGTCGTCAAATAGACAGCAGTCAGGTGGAGAAAACCAATACGCAGCATCTGCTTCTCATTCCTTGGGTTCCAAAGCCCTTTCTCTTCCATTATCTCACTTTTTCTTGAAATCATCCTGTGGGGCAAGCCCAATGATTCTCTCTCTCTCTCTCTTTTAACAGAGGATGAAAATGACCCTTCAAGACATTAAGTGTGTGTCCAAAGTCACAAAACTCTTTTTTAAAAAAATTGAAGTATAGTTAATTTACAATGTTATGTTAGTTTCTAGAGTAACAAAGCTCTTAAGTGGCTGTGCTGCGACTCGAACCCAGGTCCAGGGACTCCAAATCCCATGCCCTTTATATACAGCCTCTCGCAGACACCAGCAGGCCAGAGGAGGAGGAGATACTAAACCCAGTCCACTGGGAACTTCTGGTCTGGTGGGGGACACACAGATCCTGCCACCGAGGGATCTCCAGCCACATGGAGAAGTTAGTTTCCACCAGGGAGGGACACGAGGGAGCAAACATTTGGTGTCTACTGTTTGCTGGGTACTGCACGGGCCACTCTTTCTTTCTCTCTCTTCCCTCCCCACCCGTTTTTCTTTCTTACCATTTTCCAGGTAAGGACAGGAATAAAGACGCAGACGTAGAGAATGGACTTGAGGACACGGGGAGGGGGAAGGGTAAGCTAGGACGAAGTGAGACAGTGACATGGACTTACATATACTACCAAATGTAAGATAGATAGCTAGTGGGAAGCAGCTGTGTAGCATGGGGAGATCAACTCTGTGCTTTGTGACCACCTAGAGGGGTGGGATAGGGAGGGTGGGAGGGAGATGCCATAGGGAGGGGATATGGGGATATATGTATATGTATAGCTGATTCACTTTGTTATAAAGCAGAAACTAACACACCATTGTAAAGCAATTATACTCCAATAAAGATGTCAAAAAGAAAAAAAAAGTGAAGCTCAGAGAGTAACTTGTTTCAGGTTCCCCGGTGACCTTGGTGGCAAAACTGGGATAGAATCCAGGTTAGCCTGATGCTACCTGTGTTTGTTCCTCTAGCATGGAAGACCATTGGCTCAAGGGTCACCTCCTCCATGAAGTCTTTCCACGCCCTGGAGGCCGAACTGACCATTTGTGCCTCTGGCCCTCTGCCCCCTATAAACACCCCCAGGGCACCTGCACTTATTTTATTCACATGCCTGTCTCCCCTCACTAGGCAGTAAGCTCCCTGAGGGCGGACAGTGGTCTCAGCTGTGTCTGGATCCCCTGGATGTAGCGCAAAGCCTGCACACAACAGGTGCTCAGTAAAGGTGGGTTGCATGAATGGTGGGGGGGGCCTCCTCGTGTTCATTCTCCTGCCTCCCAGGAATTATCCTAGATGGTGATGGGGGTGAGCCCGAGGATGGATTGGGGGGGCTGCTGGGGTAGGAGTGTGGGCATCTGTCTCACCTGGAAACCTGTCCAGATTTCCTACACTCACCTGCATTCATGCTTCATTGCCAGTTCTGCCCTCCTTCCTCCATGTCCCAGTACCTTTATGCCTCCCAGGTCTGCGGTCTCTAGAAGACAAGTCTGGCATTGGGATCAGAACTATTCTTCCTGGTCCCATTTTATTCTCACAAGAGCTTCAAAAGCTAAGCTAGGTGGAGATGGCCTACCTCCATTGCAGTTAGGAACATTCGAGCTCCAAGGGGTGTTGTCCAAGTTCACACAATAATTTTGTGGCAGAACTGGGTCCATTGATGGTGAAGGACGGGGAGGGGCCTGGGGGCAGTTTTCTGAATCAGGGACAGGCCAGGCTTCCCCAAGGGACTTGAGGATCCTGGTTCTCTTTACCCTTCTCCAAGGCAGATGGGGCAGAAGAGACCCCAGTAGTCCATGAGACGGCGCAGAGAGAATCCCAGAATCTTGTCCTCGGCCATAACTCCCCAGCCCTCCTGCAGTCTTTATGGTTGCCAGTAGGTGCCGTCAGTTTGCAACTTTTGGTTCTGCCCCTGCAGGTCCAGCTTCTAGCTCCTCTTCCTCCTCTCACCTGGACAGTCTGTACTTGCAGAAAGTAGGAGAGGGCCCAATCCCTGGGAGATTGAAAAAACCCCTGCCCTGGGAGAGGAAGCAGGAAGAGGGTCTCTGATCTGCACTTCAGCTTGGCTGCCCTGCAGCTCTCTAGGCCAAGCCAAACAAATCCACAGTAGGTCGCCAGGTATGCCGTTACCCTGAAATCAGCTCCAGGATAGCAGAAAGTTTTGTGGGGGAGGATGGGTAAACCCCGGGGGGACCTGAGAGACCACCTAGGAGAGGAGTCCCTTCTCCACATGCTACTCTAGAACCTCTCCTAGTCCCAGCAAGACTGAGGCAAAGGGTAGGGGATACAGGCACCAACAGGATCTCACAGAGGGCCTAGCCACCCCTGACACTAGCCCAGATAGCACTGCTGGGTGCATTAGAAAAAGGCACCCCTTTCTCAAAACGCTTGAGTGCCATCTGCTGGAAAGCAGTCACAACAGCTATACAAGTCTACGATGACTACCGGAGAAATGGTGCCCCCTGGAGTTGTGCAGTGTGCACTTGAGAGTGGCCATCTCCTCAGCTGACATCCCTCTGGGGGTGGGTCTGGGCAGTAGAAGCAAACATCCAGGAAGGCGCAAGCGTCTTGGCACCTCCCTCTCCCGGTGCGAGTTCTGTTGATGCCATCCTGTGTAAGGCAGAGGGGACAGGGGCCCAAATGAACCCTGGGGAGATTGGGGGCAGGGGCAGATTGGAAGGGGCAAGTGGGGAGAGAGCCTATCAACCTCTTAGGGCCATTAGGCCCTTCAGGGCCCCCTTTCCCCTCCTCACCAGACTTGGTCTCCAGCGGATGAGACTGGAAGCACTGGAGTGGGGTGGGAAGGACTCTGGCCAGGGAGACTGAATCCCCGGAGCTGGGAGTCCGGGCTAGGAGGTCGCCGCGCTCTCAGTGCGGGGGGACTGCGGGGCCATCTCAGTGGGGTCCGGGGAGAATCCTCCCAGGTCGGGGGAGGGGGCCACGGAGCCGCCCCTTCGCTTTCGCTCGCCCTTCGCTGCCCTCCCGGGCTCCGGTTCAGAAGCGCTCTCGGCGCCTGCCGTGGCTTCCAAACTGCGCCGCCTTCTCCTGCGGCAGAAAAGGACTTTCAGATGTAGTAGCGGCGGCGGCGGCAGCAGCGACGACTTAGGACAGCGCCCCCTCCCCCTAACCGCCGCCTCTCCTTCTCCCTCTCCCTGGGCCCCCCTCCCCTCCCCCCTGCCCCCTCCCCCTCCCCCCCCCCCCGGGGAAGGCGCTGGGGGTGTGGCCAGGGGCCGGTATAAAGTCCGGGGGAGCCGGTCCCGGGCAGCAGCTCAGACCCCTGCCCCCCTACAGCCAGCCGCCTGGGCCGGGCCGAGGATGCGGCGCAGCGCCAGGCTCGCTCTCCTCCGGCCCGCTTGCTAACTTCCTCGGCTTCGTCCTTGTCCGCCAGCGGAGCCGCCCCGTGTCCCCGCGCCCTCCGGGTCGGGTCCTCCAGGCGCGCCGGGAGCTGCCTCTGTGTCCCCCGCTGTCCGCCCGTGCCCCGTCCTCGCCCGGTCATGCTGCCCCTGTGCCTCGTGGCCGCGCTGCTGCTGGCCGCCGGGCCCGGGCCGAGCCTGGGCGACGAAGCCATCCACTGCCCGCCCTGCTCCGAGGAGAAGCTGGCGCGCTGCCGCCCCCCCGTGGGCTGCGAGGAGCTGGTGCGAGAGCCGGGCTGCGGCTGTTGCGCCACTTGCGCCCTGGGCAAGGGGATGCCCTGCGGGGTGTATACCCCCCGCTGCGGCTCCGGCCTGCGCTGCTACCCGCCCCGGGGCGTGGAGAAGCCCCTGCACACGCTGGTGCACGGGCAAGGCGTGTGTATGGAACTGGCAGAGATCGAGGCTATCCAGGAAAGCCTGCAGCCCTCTGGTAAGGTGCCCCAGCCCTTGCACGCCCTCCCTGGGGTCCTCCCCTCCCAGAAGCCCCTTCCCCATTCGGGTTGGCCTGAAAGGCTCTTGAAAATCCCCTGTGAGCTGAGCAGAAGGCAGGTATGTGGCAGGGCCCGACTGGCACGGGACAGGGTCAGCCAAGGAAACTGCTGTCAAGTCCCTAGCAGCCTGTTGCCACCATCTAAGAGGACTCTGTCCCATCCCTCCATCTCAGGGGTGTCTATTTGGGAAGAGAGGTCTCAATGGTAGTCCTGGCTGCTGGGGCAAGCGTGGAAAATGAAGTGACCTGGCCCAGGCCACAGCCTGCAAGTGAGCGGTCTAGGGCCATATACCTGGAGGATGGGGTTGGTGGCAGTGGAGGCGTTCTGTTCCTGATCCAGGGACCTCCCCTCACCCTGGACACAAGTGGAGGCCCCAGGGGTCTGCGAAGCCAGGGCTTGGCCTTTTGACATTGAGGTGGGGTGGAGTGGGACATGTAAATTAGAGTGGCTTTGGTGGTGAGGGGCATCAGAGTGGCCCTTCCTCAAAGCCCCAGGCCGGCTCACCTAGCTTTTTGAGAGGTATTGGGAAGACAGGGGTCTCTCTGCCAGGCCTGGACACCTCCTCCTGCCCTGGTACACAGGCACCCTGCTCCTTTCTCCTGGCAGGTGCCATTTGAGGTGGCAGAAGAGAAGCAAGTCTTGGCTCCCAGCCCAGAGCTGCAGAAACCTAACGGGACAGGCAGTAGAGAGCGGAGGGATGGGCGGTGGGGAGAGAGAGAGAGAAAGGGAGAGAGAGGTTTAGAAGGTCTTTGGCCCTAAACTCATTCTTACACTTTCTCTGTTTCTATTTCTCAGTGAGACTTTCAGTTTCTCCCTTATAGTCTTTCTGTCTCTCTCCTTCTTTCTCTTATTCTTTTGTTCTTTCCTGCTGCGTCTCTCAACCTCTAGTTTCACTAACAACATTCTCAGATTCTCCTTTCCTCAATATCTCCTGCCCGTTATCAGTTTCTTTCTCTTTATTCTATTCCTTTTCCTGTTTTGTTGCCCTGCTTTGCTCACTTTCATCTCAGTCTCTTTCCGTTGCTCATTCTCTTGACTCTGTCATCGTTTCTCTTTCTGTCTTTGTTCCTGTCTTTCTCTGTTGCTTTCAGAATCTCTCTGTCTGCCTTTCTCTACCTCTGCCTGTTTCTTGTTCCCTCTCCGATTCTGTTTTGCTCTCCCTGGGCCTCTGTCTGTTTCTGTCTCTTTTCCTGGTGCTTGAAGCTTCCATTGTTGCAGTCCGGATGCTGGGACTCCGGCCCCAAGCTTCCTGCCCTGGGTCCCAGACCGCTCCACTTCCTCAATCCTCTGCAGCTTGTTAGCCAGAGGAGAGCAGGATGCAGGGAAAACAGGAAGGAGGTGGACCCCAGGGGTCTGGGCCTCGGGCCTCTCTGCCCTTCCTGCCCCTGGGCAGCGAGCGATAGGTCAGCAGAAAACATTCTAGGAGAAATGCCAGCCTGACACCCAGCACATCTGGGAAGCGGGGGTGGGGGGTTTCTGGGGGTGTAAGTCACTGATCCTGGGGCAGAGATGCCCGTGCTAGTGGGAGAGGAGGGGTACTGGTACAGGACCAGACTGGGAGTGAGGGCTGAGCCCTTGGGCTCCCCGGGTATAACGGGTTCCGTTTGCTTCGTACCTCTACCCTCCACCGGCCAGCGGGTATCTGGCACCAGATTAGGATGGCTGGTGAGCTCCTCCTCTCTCACCAACTTGAACGTGGGACAGAAGAGCTCTCAGTGGGTCTTGGGAACCCCTTCTTCCCTAGCTGGGTAGGAACACCCCGTCCTGAAGTGGAAGAAACTGTTCCCCTAGGAGCTGGGGAGGCATGGTGTGAACAGTTTGTGAGTGTCCTGTGAACATCGTGTACACCAGCCTCGAAAGGCAGCTTTAGGCCCCTTTTGGATTACAGGACCCAAGGTCTCCTTGCCTTGGCCTCCACCCTTGCAGTGCAGGCAGATATCGGGAGAGGGGAAGGGGAGGTCTGGGGGGCCCTGGGGAAACTAGGTACCTACTCAGCAAGCTGTGTCCATGCCCTCTTACCTCCCAGTCTTCTCAGAAGTACCCCTGCCATGGCCCGGGCCACACTGCACTGCATGAAAGGCGCCTCCTAGAGTTGTGCAGTAGCCCTGCAGGGTGTCTGGTGAGACCAGGCGTCCAGGGCTTGGCCCCTCTCCCTGCAGTCCTCCTGAGCCTTCCACTGTCGATAGGCTACTGTCCCTCCTGTGTCCCAAAGCTTGGGCCTTCTTTTTTTTTTTTTTGCTGTATGCGGGCCTCTCACCGCCGCAGCCTCTCCCATTGCGGAGCACAGGCTCCAGACGCGCAGGCTCAGCGGCCATGGCTCACAGGCCCAGCCGCTCCGCGGCACATGGGATCCTCCCGGACCGGGGCACGAACCCGCGTCCCCTGCATCGGCAGGCGGACTCTCAACCACTGCGCCACCAGGGAAGCCCAAGGGCCTTCTTGCCTGGGGAATAGTTGGGCAGAGAGGTCAATCACGCTCTTCTTCCTGCCTTTTCCTCTTGGGGCTGGGCTTCAGCAGGAGACTGGGGAGAGCAGTCACTCAGCGTGCCCCCTCCCTCGGCCTGCTATGGTCCAGAGGCCCACTCTTTGCTCCTGGGGCAGGTCTCCCCCATCCCTCTCCCAGCTAACCCCCTCCCCCGTGCCCTCTGCCGTGACCCCCTGTCCCAGCTTTCCAAGCCAGAAAAGGTTGTGGATTAACACAGCTCAGGCCGCCAGAGGTGGGGGCGGGGTGGGACTCGTGTGTCAGAAGTCCACAATCCTGATTCAGTGTACTGACCCTCGACTTGTGGAATCTGGGGGAGTGGACAGTGGGAAGATTAGCGTTTGGACTGGGGAGATCCTAAACTGTGCTCTGGGTCCCTCTGGGACAGGGTTAGGGAACATGCAGGCTGGGTTAATTTTTAGTCAACACAGCAAATATTGTCCCCCCTACTTCAGTACTGGGAATCCAGTCATGTCATGGGAACAGGGCCTTCCCAGAAATTCTGTGCCTTGGGGGAGGGGGGAAGGGGGAGCATAGCTGCTTAACATTTTTTCTTTAGTTTTAGCAAAGCCAGAATTATTGGTGCCTTGGGTATCAGGAGTCTTTCCATTTAAAGACATAGGAGCTGCAGAGATAAGTTCTCCTTTCCTCTAGCCAGACTGCTTCTTTTCCTCATCTATAAAAAGGGGGGACAGTGGGACCTCTCTCGCAGGGCTGGGGCATCTGGCATGGAGGAAGAGTTCAATACTGGAGCAGTGATGAGGGTGGTGATGAAGAGGAAGCCGAATGGATTGAAGTTGAAGCTTAACTTCTCTGATGCTGGGGCTTTGGGGGACAGTAGGGCAAGTGAGCAAAGCTGGGGGGACATGCAGAGGAGTGGAGGGGGTAGGGTGGAAGGGCCAGCTGTCCTCTGACTCTTTAGTCTGAGGCCAGCAGCAAGGCACAAGGGTGAGGGGGACACCCCTTGAGCCAGACCTCAAAGAAAAGCCTGGTACCCAGCAGGCTTGGGTACCTTGGTCTTGGCTTCTCCAGCCAGAGTGCAGGGGAAGGAGGAAAAGGCCTTTGTTGTAGGGCAGGTGGGTGACCCTCCAGATGGTGTCTGGTTGGCTGGGCCCACCTACCTCACAGCCTCACCCTGGGCGTCTTGAGGGGAGTGGGGGCTGGAGTTGAAGGGAAATCATGAGGATGAAATCAGGCAGCGAGGAAGAGGAAATCTTCTAGCTTTGACCATGAACTTTGCAGCCATTGGTGGCAAAGCTGTGAAACCTCTTCTTTCTCTGGGTCCCTGCCCTTCCTCTGTGGCTGGAGCAAAGACCAAGGTCTCCCCTGTGGCTGGATGTCGTTGGCCTAGCTCCAGCGGGGCAAGAGGAGGTGACCTGGCCTACCTTGGAAGCCCCGCCTCCCAAACAAGCCTTTCAGATGTCGGGAGGTCCGACCTTTGGTGGGGGGCGGGCAGGTTTGACTCGGCTCCCGCGCAGAGGGGAACCCACCAGGATTGCGATTTTTCCAGAGGGTGCCACCTGGGTGAGCAGCACGAGAAGGATGGACCCCCTGCATGAGCAGGGAAGTAGCAAGAATTCAGCCAGTTTTAGAGATGGGGAGGTGAACGTTCTTTTTAGAGATTCAGGGCGATGACCCTCACCCTCCCAAGCCTAGTGCCTAGGGTGGATCCTGGGGTGGGGTCTCAGTCTGCCAGTTAAACAAGACTGGGCAAAAAGAAGTTACAGATTAAGTGGAAAGTCAACAGCTGGGGTGCAGTCACTGTGCTGTGGCCAGGGCAGGGTCAGGGCGCCTGGGTGCATGTGGGTGTGCACGCGTGGACCAGTGTGTGTCCGGACACGTGATTGTTTGTGTATGTTTGTGATCCTTGAGTCCCAGCCTGTCTGTGTCTGAGCTGGCAGATAGGGACATGGTCTGCGTACCCCTGCCCCTGAGAGAGGCAGTACGGAGCCACTCTCCCTGCCGGCCGTGTTCTACTCTAAGCTGAGACACAAGCCGCAGCTAAGTGTGCTGGGTGGTGGGGAAACCAAGGTGGGGGAGGCCGGGCAGGCTGCCTGCTGATATGCCCCATGTGACGGGAGCCCTGCTGATACAAGAACGTGAGCTATGTTTCCAAGCTCGCCCTATGCCCTACACGTCCCCGGGGTTCAGCGAGTGGACCCAGTTGTCTTCCTTCATGGCACGTCCTAAATTAAGGGACGATCATTCCAAATATCCTTTCATAATCCCCCGTGTAGCACAGGGAGATCAGCTCGGTGCTTTGTGTCCACCTAGAGGGGTGGGATAGGGAGGGTGAGAGGGAGAGGCAAGAGGGAGGAGATATGGGGATATATGTATACGTATAGCTGATTCACTTTGTTATACAGCAGAAACTAACACACCATTGTAAAGCAATTATACTCCAATAAAGATGTTAAAACAAAAAATCCCTCCCCCGAGTGTTTTTGTGAACTTGACTCATAGAAACACAATGTTGGAAAGTAGTCGAATTTCTACGGCATATCTCTCCGGGTCCTTGAGACCTCTGCCACCCTGACGTGCCACACCTCCAGGGCAGAACTCTATCTCCTGAGGTAGCCCCGTGCATTAGAAAACTCTTCCTAGGGAACCTAAGAACATCTGGCCACTTACCAAGAGGGACAAGTGTCACTGTGCACAGCCGTGCTTTCCTTTATGGTCATGAAAAGAAAGCAAACTCGAAGGAAGAACAACAAAACCTTTCCGGTTGAAGGGGGCCCTCAAAGTAGTGTCGTGGGTTGTGTCAAATGAGCCCCTGGGATCCTTAGAGCCTTTCCAGGTGGCCCCTTTGTTCTAAGCTCGCTCCGCTTCTGTGGTTCCAAGACAAATCTCTCAATTCTTTTAGGTCTTCTATTTGCTTTCTCTCCAATCCCCAGCTCCAGCCTACACACCTGCAGTGCTGTGACCCCGTCCACTAGTCTTGTGGCTTTGGGCAAGGCGGACGCGGTGATGGCGGGGGGTGGTCACTGGCCAGCCTGGGCCTTCTTAGCCAGAAGCTTCCTTGGGAAGGTCTTCAGGGAAGAGCGTGGATCTCAGGTCTTCTCTCTGGTTCCTGCCTGGGGGCTTGGGGTCTATCTTCCTATGGCCCCCTTTGCACAATCCTGGCCTTCTGAAATTGATCTGCCCCTTCGTTTGCTGCCCACACCAGCTGGGAAATCTTGCTGTCGTGGCTTCTCCTCGGTTGACCTTCGGGAACTTGATCTTTTGGGACAGAAGTCCCCTCCAGACTGTCCTTCTTGGGATGTGAAATAGTCAGAAGGAGGGATTATATCTATCTGCTTCATTTATTCCTTCCCTCTGTTGCTTTTCTCTAAGCCAGCCCTGCATCAGTGACAAAACCTCTTCCCATCCTCGGTGACTGAATTTTAGACATAACCTTTGGTGTGGAATCTTGACAAAGACTTTCTGGGGGTCTAGATTCCTCCTTGCCTGGTTTCCCTTTATCCACGTGCTTCCCCCTGGACCCCCAGAACTAGGAGAATAAAAAGAGAACTAACCCCCCAACTAACTTTGGCTCGGCAGAAAAATACCATTTAACCCAGAGGCAGCTCTGGGACCGCTGCCATCATGGAGGAACCTGCTAACTCCTCAGGAAAAAAAATCCTGATGCAAACCAGATGTAACCTTCTGTCCTGCTGCCAACATCTGGAATGCTGGCAGGGGCTCTGCACTCAGGCCGGCAGCAAGTTGCCAAACCCGAGCATTTCAGAGGTGGCTCTGATCTGCAGAGGGATCTTGCGATCTCTTTGTCCAGCTCAGCCCTGTGTTCTGGTTTTGGCCGCCTGGATGGAGGAGCGGCGGTTACAATTCTGGGACTTCTGGATGGGGTCTTTCTGGAGTTCGGATAGAGCCTTTAGGAGAGCCCAGGGAAAGCGTGGTGGTTCAGCCTCACCACCCCCATCTCCGCGTCCCCAGTGCCCTGGCTCTGGGCAACAGATGTGCACTTTGGATGGGGTCTGAAATGTAAGGACGGGAGACTTTGGGGTGGGGGTGGGGGCTGAAGGGATGTGTGAGGGTGTTCTCTTGGTCCTGGAACCACACAGTGTCTCAGACACACGCGCACACACACACACACACACTCTCACATGCAGGCATACACACCCACTCCCACTTCTCCTGTGCAGCCAATGGAGAGAGTTTTGGGGCCAGATTTCTCATCACTCTTGGAAACTTTGATTCTGGCCATTTGGAAGAGGGTCAGCAGAGCCGACAGCCCTGGGGATCCCCTGGCTGGCTCAGCGAGATGCTGAAAAGAATAGGAAAGGAGAGGAAGAAAGAGCAGACCGGGAGGGGGATGGTAGGGAGAACTGAATGCAAGGGGGATGAGATTCGGTGTGGGGCCCCCTGCCTGCCTGAGACCTCCCTGCAGGGCCCAGGGGACCCTCCTGCTGTCTGGGCAGCTGCAGCTGGTGATTCATCTGAGGGCTGGACTGGGTGGAGTGAGGGACAAATCAAGGACTTCAAGAGGAATATTCTCCTGAGGAGATCCTGGGGAGTGGGGAAGAAACCGGGGTGCTGCTTTCATTTCTTCGCACCCCCCAGAGCCCCTGCTCTTCCCCAGCGCCAGGCTGGAGAATCCCTAAGAAGGAGAAAGCAGGTGGGAGGTGGGGTTGCTGTGCTGCCTTGTCCTTTCCCATCGCTGACCTTTCCCCATGTTGGCCTGATTGCAGACAAGGACGAGGGTGATCACCCCAATAACAGCTTCAGCCCCTGCAGCGCCCACGACCGCAGGTGTCTGCAGAAGCACTTCGCCAAAATTCGAGACCGGAGCACCAGTGGGGGCAAGATGAAGGTCATCGGGGTCCCTCGGGAGGAAGCCCGGCCTGTGGTGAGGATCTCTGACCAAATGCTCACGTGCGTAGGCACACACACCACCACCATCACCAGATCTGGACAATGTCCATTCAGCAAACATCCTTTAGATGTCTGCTGTGTGCGAGATGTACCTAGTATGCGTCATCAGGACCCAGGAAGTCCTCACTCCTCTTCTTGAAATTCCTTTCCTGCTCACCAGTTCTAGACACTGGGATAGCTGAAGTTATCGTTAAACACTGAGACGCTTCCGTACTGGTTGGTGAACAGCAGTGGCCGCAAGCCTCCTGATGTTTCTTGGCCCTTCCCAGGGAGTCCCCACCCCAGAGCTTCTCAGCAGCTAAAGGGTTCATGCTGGCCGTAGCAGGGAGCCTTGGGACCCTGCTCCAGGGTCTGGCTAATGTCCGTTCTGGTGGGTGTTTCTGATGGATCTGTGCCTGGGTCTTACAAGTTGTTAATTATATGATTTCATCCGTCACTCCTGTTTAGAAATCATCCCCTTCCTGTCCTTCACCATAGATTTCCTTTCCCCACAAGGTCCCTTCACATCATAGCCCTCCTTTTTAGAAGCCCTTTGGCTCAAGGCCCTCTCTTCAATGTCCCTCTGTTCTGCCCGCCAGTGTCCCCTGAGCCCGAGCTCCTCCTTTTACCTCGTTGGGCCCTGCTCAGCTTCCAGGCCTTAACCCTCCTTTCAGAGCCCGCAGTCCTGATTTGACCCCTAGCCCTGGTCCTCCTGCCTCTCTCCCTTCTGCTGAGCAGTTTCATCCTCCCCCTCCTCCAGCCCCAGGGCTCCTGCCAGAGTGAGCTGCACCGGGCCCTGGAGCGGCTGGCCGCCTCGCAGAGCCGCACCCACGAGGACCTCTACATCATCCCCATTCCCAACTGCGACCGCAACGGCAACTTCCACCCCAAGCAGGTGGGTCTCCATCTCGGCCGACTTGGCCCGGCCTCAGCTCCAGGATGTCCAGGATGGAGGTCTCAGGAAGGGGGGAGCTCCTCAACCCAAACCTAACCCCTTGGACCCTCCCCAAACCCTCCCCCAACCTCAGGACCTCAGCTCATTTTGCAGATGAGGAGACTGAGGCCCAGGGAGGGGTAGAGGCCGGCCCAGAGTCACGGAGCGAGTTAAAGGTAGACCAGTTACCCTGCCTCCCCGTCCAGGCTTATTTCTATGACCTCTGTAGTCACCATCTGTGATGCAGACCTGGCACTCCTGCCAACCTCTGCCTCCAACCCTCTCTCACTCTCCTTCCTCCATTCCTGTGAGTTCTCCTTTGTCCCTGGATGTCTGAGGTTTCCACGTGTGGCCTGTGGGATCTTAGTTCCCTGGCCAGGGATCGAGCCCAGGCCCTCGCAGTGGAAGCGTGAAGTCCTAACCACCGGACTGCCAGGGAACTCCTCCTGGCTGAGGTTTCATCTGGGAATGGAGGGGCTAGGTCTTGAAGAGTTGAGGAGGAAACTCAGCCTGCCCCTTCCCCCAGGCTGAGCCGCCAAACCACCTGGGGTTCAGCCAGGCTGGAGGTGAAGCCAGACCTGACGGCTGGAGACGGGAACTTTGGGTGCAGCAGAGGAAGGACAAGGCAGGAGACCAGACAGGAATACAGAAACCTCTGTACCTCCTTACGCCCTTAGAACATGGGCTCTTCTGACAAGCCCCCAGGATGCTGGGATGGTCAACGAGGTTGGCCTGCTCCAGCCCCATCTCTGGCCTGTCTCAGTCGGGCTCACTCGGAAGGGTGGCATATCTGGGCAGGACACTGGGTGGGGTGCCTCGTGCTGGGTGTGGCCTGGATCTCCTCCAGCCCTTGTGGGTGTAGGCACACACGTCCTCCCACTCCGTGCTCTACAGACGAATCCACAAGGTGGACCACCACTCAGCCTGAAGGGGCCTAGCTAGGAGGAGAAAGGCTGCCCCCGAGTCTGCACACCCCAGGATGGCATGAGGAGGTTATGAAGAGGTGTGCAATGGAGGAGGACCACAAAGGTCTCCCCACCAAACCAACGCCAAACCTCCCTCCAGCCTTTATCCCAATACCAATTTTATCCTTGTCCCAATTTTTCTTTTTCCTTTTTTTTGACCACGCCGTGTGGCTTGTGGGATCTCAGTTCCCCAACCTGGGCCCTCCGGCAGTGAAAGCAGAGTCCTAATCACTGGACCGCCAGGGAATTCCTCCTTGTCCCAATTTTTAAAATCTGCCCCCCCACGTTAAAAAAATCAATAGACTTTATTTTTTAGAGCAGTTTTAAGTTTACAGAAAAACCGAGCAGGAAGTACGGCGCTCCCATCTACTTTCCCACCCCCAGCCTCTCCTATTAACATGAGTGTGGTACATTTTTTACAACTGAGGAACTAAGATTGATCATTAGTTATTAACTAAAGTCCATAGTTTACGTTAGGGTTCACTCTTTGTGTTATACACGTTTATGTGTTTCCTTCCCCCCGTTTTTTATCTCACTGAAAATTCTGACACTTGACCCTTTATCTTCAGGCCAATTCTGACCCTTGAGACAACCTTCACTCCAACTCTAACCCCGACTCTGAAATACACCTTTACCCCCTACTTTTCCTCCTCCCCCATCTAATCCCGACCCAACCTTTAGCCCAACTGCTTTCATTGTTCTGACCTTGACCTCTGTCTCTATCCCAATTCCATTTCTGACCTGGGCTCTAAGCCTCACCCCACTCAAGTTTGAGTCATAATTCCCAGTTCAACTGCAACTCTCATGCTGATCCTACGCTAACTTCAATGTGGATAATCACAGTCTTAACCATAATCCTATTCTTAGAGTCCCAACACAATCAGAACCCAAACTGAAACACAATCAGAACCCAAATTAAAGACTTCTCCAACCTGAACCCTAGCCTTTCAAATCCAGCTGCACCTTTCAGCTCCACGGATCCAGTCTCCCCTCCAGGTAGAGGGTACAGAACTGCCTCAGGACCCTGGCTTCGGGAACTTCTGCACCAAAACTGTCTGGACCTTTCCTTCTCGGCCAACTTTACTCCAGTGAGCTCAGAGGACCCATGTTCAAGAAAGCCTGTGCCCTCAGGAGTCCATCTTGGAGCCACTGTCTGACTTGGGGGCTGGGCTGGGACCGGGGCCAGCTGCCTGAGATCTGACCTCTCACACCCTTGTCTTGGCAGTGCCACCCGGCCCTGGATGGGCAGCGCGGCAAGTGCTGGTGTGTGGACCGGAAGACGGGAGTGAAGCTTCCGGGGGGCCTGGAGCCGAAGGGGGAGCTGGACTGCCATCAGTTGGCTGACAGCTTCCGCGAGTGAGCCCTGTCAGCAGGCGGGGGGCTCCCTGCTCCCTGCTGCCCCCTCCCCTGGAGGCTGCAGAGCTGACCTGGAGCCTGGGTCTGAGTCCTGGCCCTGCTTCTGGCCCAGAAGTTTCCCTTGGGCTGTGTTTGTGTGTGTGCGTGTGTGCTTATGAGCATGGGTGTGCCCTTGGGGTGAGCTGAAGCCTAGGGGTGTCCTTTGGGCTTAGATAGCCTGAGAGAGCCCTGGTATGTTTCCAAATTGATCCTGGATTCATTCAGCCCTTCCGCCATCTATAAACACTTCTTGACCACATACCACATGTCAGCTGTAGTGTTCAGCCCTGCGGGCTCTTATTTTGACTCCCTCTGATTTAGACATGTGAGGCCACCCTCCTATAAGGTGAGCACAAGTCTGTAGGAGAAGAAAAGTCCCAGTCCCATAAGGAGGGGAGGAAAATAGACATGTACCTTGACCGTTGTCCCTCCCCTTAAACCAGTCAGAGGGTGGAGGCCATAGGGGAAGTGTGGGGTAGCAGATGACTCAGTGGTTAGGAGACCGACTGAGACCCAATTCCAAAGCTAAAGCCTGCCAGGCTCCCCTTTACTCCCCCCCAGGTCCCTCCAGGGGGAAGGACCTGCAGGGACAAGCCCACCTTAGCTTTGTTGCTTGGCAACTGAGACCCTGCTTTGGGGGAGGGAAGAGGTCAGCGGAAGGCCTGCAGGACAGAGGGCTGGGGAGGTGGGGCCCATCTCTGAGCAGTCAGGGGAGGAGGAAAGAATGCACAGCTGGACTGCATGTGCCTGATGGAGAAAGGAAACCACATGCTGGGAGGTGAGGGCCTTACCTGGGGTCCTGCTTCCTCCCCCATTTGTGGTCACAGCCAGGAAGTCACCAGGATGACTCCATCCTTCAGTGGCTCACTGTCTGTGGCTCTGCCTCCCTCCCCACACCTCCTTCCCTGGACCTTCCTCCCCGATATTTCCCTACCCACTGGGCATTTTCTGGCTTGACTGGATGGAAAGAGACTTAGGAACCTACCAGTTGGCCATGATGTCTTGTCTATTTTTTTTTTTTTTTTTTTTTTTTTAACAAAACAGAACAAAACCAAAAAAACCGTAGACAATGGTGTTCGGTTGATTTATTTACAATTAAGAGACAGGGATGCACCAGGGGTGGGGAGAACTGTCTTACATGGTAAAAGGACCGCAAAGGGTCAGCCAATTCACCCTCCTCTTCCTTGCAGCTTCTTCCTGGGGAGCCTCTCTGTCCCCAGAGTCTGTGCTGTGTTCAGACTCCTGGTGGGCCAGTAATGGCTTCTGAAGGGAGGGAGCAGGCTGGCCAGCCCTGCTGGGCCAGAGCCATTTCTGGGATCAGCTGGTGTGTGAAGCGGGGGCATTTCCTAGGGCATCAGGCAGACTGGGTTCGCGTCTGGATTTGATTTATCGATTTAGTGAGGGGAGGTACTGCCCTGCAGCTAGGGAAAGGGGGTAAGCTCTCCAACACATTCCACAGCTCTGACTGCCTAGATTCCTGACTGGGGGTTGGGGCTGAGATTTCATTCTGAGGGGTTGGGAGTGGGGGTATCTTTGATCTTGCTGTCCTGGACTCGCCAGGCTATGGGCTCTCAGTGCCAGCCCCAGAATGTGTGCCCACGTGGTACCACTGGATTCCTGGTCGTCTCCCAATGCTCCTTACCTCCCACCTTTGTGCTGTGTGTGCGTGTGTGTGCGTGTGTGTGTGCGTGTGTGTGTGTGTGTTTGATCTCTTGCACCCCCAGGCTTCTCGATTGCACTGGCCCCTGATGCACTGGCACCTGTGCCGTCTGAATCTTGAGCCTGGGGCCGCAATCCTCATCTCTCTAACTCTGCCTCTGTGGCGGCATCCCACAGCCATCTAGTCTTCCTGAGGCACCACAGGCTGCTGCCAGCAGCAGGAGATAAAGAACAAAGTGACGCTCCTTCAGCTGGGGGGCCTGCTCTTCACAGAGCCCCCTCCTTCTGGGGCCGAGGCCAAGGCATGCTGGGAGAGGAGGCTGAGTGTAGGCTGAAGATGAAGTTTTAGGTCCCTAAGCCAAATGTAGGGAGAGTATCTCTTTCCCCAAGGCATCTCTTTCAATTCCCCTTTGTCTCCAGCCTCCCCTCCTAATGCTTTATTCTTGTATCCTTGGAATGGGTGGTCAGAGGTCCTTTTCTTTTCATGTGCCTCCAGAAAAAACCTGGGTCTGCTTGCGAAGTAGCTGCACGTGTGGCCTGGGATGTGCCTTTGTGATAGGTGTGTATTTATAATGTGTGTGTGCACGCATGTGCGTCCATATAGTGAAGTGACACCTGAAATGTGAGAGTGTGGGCTTTTACAGGGCGTGTGTCCCTCGGCTGGGTGTGTGTAGATGTGACACATTTGTGTGGTGTGTCTGGGTGGGCTGTATGAATCTGAGTATGAATGGGTGTGATGTGAAGAGAGAGGGAGTGAAATTCACAGTGTATGTATGTACTTCCCTCCTCCACTCATTAGGCGTCCTCAGTGCAGGGCTCGTAGGGAGCTGTCTAGCACAGGAGAACAGAGGATGTGCACTTTGGGAGTGGGAATCCTATATCCCACAGAACGCCCCCCGCCCCTGGTGCTTGCCCGCACCATCTGGGAGCCAGGTCCTCGTTGTCAAAAAAGAAGGAAATAAAAGCAACTCTGGGGACTTCCATGGCGGTCCAGTGGTTAAGGCTCTGCGCTTCCGTGGCAGGGGTTGCGGGTTCGATCCCTGGTCGGGGAACTAAGATGCCACATTTTTATTTTGGCCGTGTGACAGGGCCAAAATAAAAGCAACTCCGTGTCAATGTGGACACCCTCTACCACTGCCAGGCCAGAGGAAGTGAACTGCCCTGGGTAGTGTCACAGTGGGGAGAACCGGGCTCCAGAGAGGAATTGCTGGTCTAGTTTGTACCTAAGCCCTCCCGTGGCCTCCAGATACCCTTGAACGGTCACTCTAGTTGCCACAGGGGCATCAGCATCTTGGTAGAGGTGGAAGGGAGGAGGAGGCAAGGACCAAACTCTTGTGTCCTGGTGGGGCCACCATACCTAGAATAACTTTAATTTTTAATTTATTAGATTTTTAAAGTTTTTTATGATGTGGACCATTTTTTAAAGTCTTTATTGAGTTTGTTACAATATTGCTTCTGTTTTATGCTTTGGTTTTTTGGCCCTGAGGCATGTGGGATTCTAGCTCCCCAAGCAGGGATTAAACCCGCACCCCCTGCATTGGAAGGTGAAGTCTTAATCACTGGACCACCAGGGAAGTCCCCTAGAATAACTTTAAACCAAAGTCCTGAGTGGTCTGTCCTGCCTCCCTAAGAAATGTCATTCCTCCCACTGTGGTTTGGAGCGGGGGGATGGGGGACCCCCTAGCCCATTGGTGCTGACTGGCATCAGGCGTTCATTCGGTTTCCATCTCCCGGCTCCCCAGTGGAGATCAAGACCTGATGTCTGGCTGAGGGGTGGAGGCTGGGTTTTCCATTGTCAAGAAGGCCAGGTGGGAGTAGAGAGAAAAAAATGGAGACTTGGATTGATTCCAGTACTGGATTCAGGTGGGGGAGTCTCTGGAGAGCTGGCCAAGCCTCCTGGCCCCTTCTCCTATGGGGGACCTGAGGTTCCAGACACAGCCATTCCTTCAACCCCTTCCAGGAAAAGGCTGCTTGTTCTAACCCCTCTGCCCTCTGGGCCAGATTCCACCACTAAGTTACTCCAGGAATGTTATGAGGCATGCAGGACTTGGGGCTCCTGCTCAGGGGTCCCCCTTTCTGGGGGGATCTGGCTGTGTGGTAAATGACCCTGAAATATTCCCAGTCAGAGAAACTCCTCCTGCATTCCAGACCCCTAATGGCAATGTCACCTCTGACCTCGAAAGAGAAAGTCAAGATGATGCGGTTGGAGGGAGCTGGGAGGCAATGGCAGCTGGGATGCTGGGTTGTCCTAGGGAAGAGGGGAGGAAGGGGGCGCTTTGTGAGTCTGGGGAGAGGGTCAACGAGGAGGAAGCATATTCAAGGGGGAGGAGGGAGTTAACGGGAGCAATGAGTGGAGGAGGGGCAATGGAACGGACCTCGGGGCACGCACATGCGCATGCGCGGGGGAGCAGACACCGTGCCAGCCAGCGTGGTGCCTAGTTAGATCCTAACTGTAGAGTAACCTGTCCCCTCTATGTCTGAGGCCCCAGAGGTTGGGGAGGCTTGGGTTCAGGGAGTAGAAGTGGGGGTGCTGTAGATAATTAGAAACATACCCTAATGAGTGAGCAGGCGCCACCAGGACCACCTCTCCCCTCACTGTCCCCCTCCCTTCCCCAGGTCCCCAACCCCCTTCTCCGTGACCTGGACAACTCCAGCCAGGCAAAGGGAGGGGCTGGTGGAGGCTGGGAGTGGAAACCCGGTGGGATTGGCTTCCTGGACCCTTACACAGTCTCTAAAGTGCAAACAACATATTTTTGCCATGCAGTGGTATTTAATTGCACATAAAAACAGAGCCATTAAACTGAAATTAAACCCTTGTTGGAATCACTTAATTCAGGGCATGACAAATTGCTTTCAGTGGAGGCAGCAGTGAAGTCCCCTCAGGGAGAGATGGAGATTAGCGGCTTCCATAGCTGGTTGGGTCCCCTCTTTGTCTTGGCCCCCTTGCTGGCTCTAAATTCTGAAATTGGGGTCAGAACCTTCTAAAGACCACCCAAGCCAAGGGGAAGCCTCTAGGTTTGTTCAGGATGACAGGAATGGAGGGTTGGAGAATCACAGAATCATTGTTCAACCCAGTTTCAGACAACTCGGTCTATTTTATCCATGGGTAAGTTGAGGCCCAGGGGCCAGTGTCATCCAGAGCCAGGAGAGGACCCTGGCGCCAAGGCGTGACCGGGGAGGCTGTTTTATCCTTTCACCCTGAGCCTGGAGACAGAGGTTGGGGCTGGGTGGGTGAGGGAAACCAGAGCAGGCCCTCATCCAAGTCTGGAGGCAGCAGGGAAAGCAAAATGGGTTCCTGGGGCTTGGGCTGCTGAGGCAACCTTGACTTTGTGGAGGGCAGCCTAGTGCCCAGACTTTGGCTCAGACAGACCTGGTCACTTAACTACTTGGGTGAGGTTGGGCAGGTATGACCTTTCAATCCTGCGAGCCTCAGTTTTCCTATCTGTCAAATGGGGATGGTGATTCCTATCTATAGAGTTCCTGTGAGGGCCAGTGGGCAGAATGCCTGAATAGGGCTTGGGGCCAAGTCCAGTAAGTGGTTCTACTGGACTTCCTTCTCAGGACCTGTGGTCCCCATCTGTAATAAAATCCAGCTGGGACCTGGTGGTTTCTGGGGCTCCCTTGCTCTGTGTTTGCAGCCCTTTCTCCTCCCTCCAGGCCCCTTCTTTCCTGCAGTTTCCCTTCTCTCCTCTGTGGTCTAGTTGTCTAACTAAGGGCAGAGGTCTGGGGTGTATGGTTAGACCACTGGTAGGAAAAGGCAGGCCCAGGCCCCCTAAAGTTTCCCTGCCTCACCTAGTCTTCCAGTGGCTGTGTGTGAGGCCCCTCTGGGAGGTGAAAGGGGGCCACGCTGTGGGGAGGGGTGCACAGTGAGGTAGTGAGGTTGTGAGGTTGTGGTCTCCCTCCCCCGTGTGCCCTCCACAATCTGGGAACCAGCTCCCCTGATTGGAACCAGATGGGTCCGCTGTGGCTGGAGGCCTGTCTCTGCAGTCCACTGACTCAATGCCCTTCCCTGGGAGGGGAGAGCGGGCGTGGGCTAAGGGGAAGTGGAGGTGAGGAGGGTCCTTTTCATCAGGGCTGGGAGAGAGAGTACTTTCCTTCTCTCTCCTCTCCAGGCTAGCGGCCTGGGAACTTTTCTGTTACCCACAGAGGATTATGGTGGGACGGTGGCCAGCTGGGGACAAGTCTCTCACTGAGGCTTAGGGGGGCAGTCTTAGAATTTATGACGCCTCCTCTGGGAGCCTGAGCCCCGTTTCTGAAGCTCAGCTCAGCTGCAGGTTGCCAAATAGGGGCTAGCTATGCCTGTCCCCCGACTCCAGGAGTGCCCCGAGGCCATTCCTCTCACCCTTGGACTCCTTGGCCTTGGTAGACTGCCAAGTTCCTGCCCTGGGGGTTGGGGTGGAAGGGCTGGGGCTGGGCCGGGGCCCAGGGTTCCCGTCATCGCACGCCTGGCAGCTACCCGGCTGCAGATGGCCCTCCCGCCAGCCTGGCGGCCAGCACAAATGCTTTACAGCTGTACCTCTATCGGCTTGCCCCGAGAGCCTAGAGACAGAGGTAGGGAGCTGGGGGGCACAGAGCTACGGTGGGTGGGGGACAGGCTAAGATGGCGGCCCAGCAAACCCGGGTTGCTAAGATAGAGAGGACAAGGAAACTTGAGGATCCAGAAACAGCTTCCCGAGCGAGGACCGCGGGGAGGATCCTGGGTGCTACGGCCTGGCAGGTCCAGGGATCAGGGTCCCTGCCTCCCTTCTGGGTCCTGGTCTCTGAGTAGAGCCAGAAGTTTCCAAACTGAAGCAGCAGGAAGGGGAGGCCAGGCTCGTCCCCACCCAGGGGAAATTGGACCAGACTGCTCAGGAAACAAATTCAATTTTCCAGCATCATGGAAGGTTAGTCAGACAATAGAGGGCTTTTTTCCCCCAGAAAACATAAGAAAAAAAACATCATAAGAAACAAAAGTCCAGTTGCCTTCGGCTGAGCTGTTTCCCAACTTCATTTCTCAGCTTCAGGTCAAGGCTTCTCATTCAAAGTGACATGTGACTGCCCAGTGACCCTGGCCTGATCGCAGGCCTTGTGAGGGACCATGCTCCCAGGGTCTGTGACCACCCCGACTTCCAAAAGCCCTGGGTGGGCCCAGCCCCATGCAAGGGAGGGGCAGTGGTAAAAATAAAAACCTTCCCCCAAAGAGATTTTGGATTTAGGGGCTGGTAAGTCCTAAATCCCAGGCAACAGGCCCAGATGGGTTTATATTAAAATGTAAACGGACCTGAAAAGTTTTGAAAAGTTTTCTTTTTGGCGGGTGGGGTGGACCACAGGAGGTTGCCTTTAAAATGCAAAGAGACCTTGTAAACTCCTGCTTGGGGAATTTCTTGGGGCTGGAATGAGGGGAGCTGGCCTTGCAGGCTAGGGAAGGGCCAGCCTCCAGTTGGGTCCTCTGCAGATGGTGGCCTTGTAGGGGACTCTGGGCCCTGGCAGGGGAGGAGAGGGTCAGCACAATCTAAAGTAGAGGGCAGGCCCAGAGTGGGGGAGAGCAGAGGTTGCCAGGAGACAGATCCCAAAGTTCTAGGGTGGGAGGTGGGCGGTGGGGAAGACCACACAGGAAGCCTCGGGATAGGGCTGGGCGGCATCTCCTGGGCTGGAGAGGGGGGTGTAGGGCGGAGGGGGGGGTTGTCAGGGAGAGGGGTGGCTCCAGCCTAATGGCTGAGAAACGTCCTTCCTAAGAAGACCGGGGCTGGGAGCAGCTTTCAAGTTCTTCTCCAGTTCACCCATTACACAGATGGGAAACAAAGGCCTAGATGGGGTCTGTGATTTGCTTGCCTGAAGGCATAAATGAGCTGGTGGCATACAGATGAGAACTCAGGGCAGTGGTCTTTTGGCACCGTCTCCCAGTGGGGGCAGGGGAGACTCTTCAGGCTCCGGAAAGGGGAAGCTAGGAAGGGCTATAATATTTGGGAGGAAGGAAGGAGGTCCTGATGGAAGATTCTGGGGGGAAGATTACAGGGAAATATGCCACCTTTCAGGCAGACAGAGGGACAGGGGACTTTTGTAACAGTCTGAGCAGCCTGGTGTAGCGGCTGGAGTGGGATGGGGACCTAATCGCTGGTGGGAGAAGAGGGGCTTGTCAGAGACACCAGAAGGAGGGGCAGACAACTCTATCCTGGTGTAGATGGAGGTAGGGGATTGGACTTGATGACCTCTGGTTCAATAAGTTCCAAATGTCATCATTATCAGAATCACTATGGGTTTGGGTCCAAATCGCTTGGGTTCAAATCACACTTTACCATTATTATGGTTGGACCCTGGGAAATGGACTTAATCTCCCAATCCACAGTTCCGTATCCATCAAATGAGGGTAAATAATGATACCTACATAGTGTTGCTATCAAGATTAAATGAGATAATACACGGCAAAGCTTCTAACAAATACTCTAGGCCTGGTGTGCGCCAGGCACTGTTTTAGGTGCTGGGGATCCAGCAGTGAACATGCGAGTCTTCTTCTTCGTCGAGCTCCTGTTCCAGCAGCCTGGTACGTGGCATTATATTAGGTGCCCAAGAGAGGTCGACAGGAGTGCTAGCCTTCTCAGAATGAACACTGGTACTCCACAGGCTACAAAGTGTGTTCACGCCCAGTGTGTCTCTAATTTTTTGAGGCGGATATTACAGTCGAGGAAACTGAGGCTTAATGCCCAGGGAAGTGGCTTGCCCTAAATCATGCAACTAATCAATGGCAGAGGGGACCTGCCACCCAGATCTGTCTGACCACCAGGCTTCTAATTCTTGATGCAGAAGAGAGAAGTTGCGTGTGTGCGTGCGCAGGGGAGTGGGGTGAACTAAGGAAAGGATACATCCCATCTCGGTATTCACGGGGTGTCCAACTCGAATGCTGTGGAGGAGAGAAGCTCTCTCCTGGGTCATGTGCAGGCCTCTCCCGACCTCCTAGCCACCCGGGGGTCACCTAATTCTGCATTGCTCACGTGGGCGCTCAGCGTGGTATTTGGTGACGCAGGTGAATGAGTGAGCGAGACTCATCGTCCCTTTCCTCCCCCTCCTTATTCTCTCTTTCTGGTTCCCTCTTCCTGGCTTGTCTTCCTGCCCCCTAGGCCTCCTCCAAGCCAAGCTCCACTTGCTCCTCGGCAAGATTTTTTTTTTTTTTTTTTTTTTTTTTTTTGCGGTACGCGGGCCTCTCACTGCCGCGGCCTCTCCCGTTGCGGAGCACAGGCTCCGGACGCGCAGGCCCAGCGGCCATGGCTCACGGGACCAGCCGCTCCGCGGCACGTGGGATCTTCCCGGACCGGGGCACGAACCCGTGTCCCCTGCATCGGCAGGCGGACTCTCAACTACTGCGCCACCAGGGAAGCCCCCCGGCAAGATTTGACTGGGAAGGGGTGAAGGCTGAGACACCTTCCAGGAAGCAGAGAGTTACAAAACGAGTCCCTGGCTGGCTCCAAGGGCACAGACTCAAGAAGAAGAGGGTCTGCTTTGCTGGGGCTGAGAGCCCCAGCCTGGCCGGGACTGGGGGGATTATGGGGGTGGGGAACATGGCTGGGGCAGGGCCCTGTATGGAGGGGCGCTATGGATTGAACTGTGTCCCCATAAATTCACAGGTTGACCCTAACGTGACTGTATTTGGAGATAGGACTCTTAGGAGATAACTTACGAGGTTAACTGAGGCCATAAGAGTGGGGTCCTAATTTGATAGGATTGGTAGCCTTGGAAGAAGAGGAAAATGCCCTGAGGAAAGGCCATATGTGCACACAGCTAGAAGGTGGCCGTCTGCAAGCCAAGAAGAGAATCCTCACCAGAACCCAACCATGCTGGCGCCCTGATCTTACACCTCCAGGCTCCAGAACTGCGAGAGAATAAGTGTCTGCTGTTTAAACCACCCAGTCTGTGATATTTTGTTATGGCAGAGTCTGAGCAGACTAATACAGGGGGAAGGGGGAGCCCTAGTCCTGTTCTTTCCCACGTAGTCCTTTCAAGCTCGGAGAGAACCCAGGCCCCAGGCCCAGATCAGGTAGGCTTCTGTCCCAGCCTGCCTCAGGATGAGAGCCCCTATCTCTTTCCTGGCCTGAACTCCAAGTCTTCACAGCTTCCTCTTCCCATCACACTCCTTCCCAGCCCAGGCCTCAGATCCTTTCTCCTGTCTCCACATCTGGTTACTTACTCCCTGTCTGAAAAGCCTCTGTTGTCTCCCCATTACCTACCGGATAAAGTCCAAGCATGTTGCCGTGTACAACTGTGCATCATACAACTTGCACAACTGTACACAGTGGTCCTGAGTCCAACCTCATTCATTCATTCATTCACCAAGTAGTCATCCCTTGGACATTCTCAGCTTAGCACCCAAGGCTCTTAATGATCCAGCTCCTCCCTCTTTCCTTTGCTTCCTCTCTTGCCTACTCCCTTGGGCACCACAGGCTTCAGCCACTCTGAACAGGGAATCTTTTCATACCTATGGGCTTCAGGCACAAATTCATCCATCTGCTTGTCTGAGTGCTGAGCCAGTGGAATGGGCACAAGTTTGGAATTCCTTTTCTCTGCCATTTACTAGCTGGGTGAATGTGGGAAAGTTAACCTTCTGAGCCTCAGTTTTCTAATCTGTAAAATGGGATTAAACATATATAATGCACTTCACATTGCACTTAGCCTATAGGAGCCCCCTAGCAAAAGTTGGGTTCCCCCCCCCGTCTTTACTGTTAGACTCCTATTTATCCTTGAAGACCCGACTCAAATGTTACTGCCTTGGTGACGTTGCCCTCCTTCTCCCCAACTGGGGAAAGCTCATCTTCTCTGTACCCTTCCTGCCAGCTCTGTATGACACTTACAAACCTCCATTATAACGCTGTTATATTCATCCATTTTCCTGGATCCCATGAATAGAGCATGCGGCCAGAAAGCACTGCTGCATGAATCAAGGTACTGCCTTCTGGGTTGGGGGCCTTTAGCCCCCCAGCCCTGCCCTCTTGTTCCAAGTTCTCAGCCTATTGGATAGCATGAGAGTTAGGACCAGGGGGACAGGGTGGGGGTAGGGTGTTAGGGGCTAAGGATGAAAGCAGAGGTGAGCCACCTGCGGGAGATGAGTATGGGGGCTGGCTGGTCAGATGGGGTAGGGGTGAGGGTGCCTCAGCTCTCTGGGCAGTCCACTCTGTAGCCAGAGAGGAGGCAGGGGTTAGAGGACATGGGAATCTGGGTTTTGAGAAATGGTTGGTGGCACAGCGGGCTGCTGTCCTCCATTCCCATCAACTCCAGCAGCAGCTGGGCTTTGCTGTGGGTCCAGCCACCGGGGGCAGAGGGGCGAGGGGATTAAATGGGACAAGAGTAGGAGGGTTTTTCTGTAAAGGGGGAGAGGATGGGTTTGGGGGTGGGTGGGTGGAGAAGGTATGATGAGAAGAAGGGTGAGGAAGGAGAGAGACCCTGGGAGGGGGAGAGGAGGGAGGGATGGTGTACTTATGTGTAGAGAGAAGGATGAGAAAGGGATGCGGCAGGGTGGAAAGTCGGGAGACAGGACATTGTGGGTACGGGGGAGAGAGGCTTAAGACCCAGGACTGCAAAGCCTGGAGAGGAAACCCCTGGGTGTCCCTGCATGGGTGCAAAGACCCCTCCCTTCCCAGCTCCTGCCTTGGTGGAGGTCCGTCCCTTCTGCCCTTGCTGGGCTGGTGGCTCTGCCCATCAGCAAAGGTCAAGTTCTCTATGAAATCTTCCTAGAGATGAGCTATGTAAATGCAGTAGAGGTCATTACCTCCCGTGGACTCTGTCCAGGGCCAGGGAGGGGGCTGGGCGGGGGGCTGAGAGGGACCTTCTCTGGAACTGCAGTTGGGCAGTGGGAGGGGCGGCAGGGGCTTCTCAGTGGTGGTTCAAGGTCTCTTGGCAAGGTCTCTTCACTTCCTCCAGAGCAGCCCTTGCCACTGGGTCACACAGCTCAGTCTGCACAGAAGCAGCACCTCTCCCCTTCCCAAGGCTCTGTAGGAAAGGGACATCGGTGCAGCCCCTTCTGAACCACTCGGCGAGGCTTTCCATGGCCTGTCCACCTTGAATCCCTAACTGCAACGGGTCTGGAGAGGTCTGGGGGGGCATTACCCCAAGACTGGAGGCAGAACCAGGATGAATGATGGGGCCATTGCCCAGGTCTCCAGGACTGGGCTGGTAGCTCGGGGTTCATCTGGGTTTAAGGATTCTTCTGGACTTTTCTTGAGCTGCCTATGTTTCACCAGCCTCTCCTCTCCCTCAGGGAGCCCGAGTGAGACTCTGGAAGGTGGCAGGGCTGTTACATGTGCTCATCTCAGCCCTGGCACGCACGGGAGAGCCCGGGCCTCCTGTCTTCCTGGCACAGTGGCAGGAAAGGGGTCGTGAAGAAGGAAAATGGGTGTGTCGGACACGTGGGGTACCCAGAATGATTTAAGCAACGGCTATGAAGTGGAAGTCAGTGGAGACTGTCCTGCCGTGCCAGGGGTGCGGGAGGGGTGTGGCACACGTGGTCTTCTCTCAGACACAGCTGCCACCTGCCCAGCCAGGTCCCCTTTTCTGTTCAGGTTTCCATCTCTGAGGGGATAGCCCTGAATACCATAGGACCAACTCTTGTGCAAAGACAGACACTTTATTTTCCATGATGGGAGCTACAAGGCCCCCATAGATATATGGGGGGGTGCTCTCTGCCAGCTCCCAGGCTGTGACCTTGAGAACGTGGGCACTGTGACCTTGAGAACCTTGTCTGGATTCCGTAGTCTCCAGGGTGGGGCAATGCCTGACCACAGGCCGGGGGTGCTGGTCTCAGCCAGTCCCGCCAGCCCAGGGCCGCTTCAGTCCGGTTTGGTTTTCTGGGTTGAAATAATAACCCTTCAGGCCCAACTTTGGCCAAAGATAATGATTCTCTGGCAGGGCCCCCAGCTGGGCGGGGGCAGGCACTGGTCCCTCATGGAGCAAAAACGGGCTTCTTTTCTGAGTCTTATCTTCTACTCTCATAGTTTGGTTTCTTTAGGACCCCAGGTCTGCTAGACAAACAATTCCAGATTCTTGGGGGTCTTAATGGGTTAGGGTTAGGGTTGAGGGGGGTGTGGGTGGGGCGGGAAAGACCACCCAGCTTCTCCAAGCCTCTTGGGGTGGCTGCCTGTTTGCATTCTTGACTCTCTGCTGCCCCCATGTGGTTACAAGGTCAGTTGCTGCCACAGTACTGTAGAGGGCTCTGTGTGCGTGCGTGCGTGCGTGTGTGTGTGTGTGTGTGTGTGTGTGTGTGTGTGTGTGTGTGTGTGTTGTTGGAGCACAGAGGACTCAGCAAGACTGGGGCTGAGGCAGAACCAGAGAGAGCCAGCTCCTGTGTCTGCTTGAGTGAGCAGAGGTCTCGCTGCCGCCACCCCCAGGTGTGAGTGACACAAGTAACACCAGGGCAGTTGTGGGACAGTCGCTTATGAGAAACTGAAAGACAAGATGGAGCTGATGCTCATTTGCAATGGAAGGGATTAGACATCAAGATTGTGAGGACAACGGAAGGGATTAGACATCAAGATCGTGAGGACAGCGGGGTCATCTCTGACCATGGGGGCAAGTTTACACTTGTTAACCTGCCTAGCAACAAGGGCCATGTTGGCTGAAGAATCCAGGGCAGGCGGATCTAGCTTTGCCCTGGGAATAGCAGCTCCATACGCTGTCAGGGAAATGGGGAAAGGAACAGATATGGAGGGAAAGAGAGTCAGTCCATCCCTCCTTTGGTCCTCAGTGCTGGCAACCCATCTGCTCTCAGGCCAGCCTTGGACCAGGGCCCAGGAGTCCCGACCCCGTACCTGCATTTGGCCTGAAGCAGGGGTCACGGGTCTCTAGCTCAGGCTACTGTGTCCGGAGTGTCCAGGAGGATGGAGTCAGGGGTCTTCAGAGGTTATTTTCGTGTGGGGGTCCTCAGATGTGGGTGTGCTTCAGAATCACAGGGAGCTTGTTAAGATGCCCACAGACGTCTGAGAAGAACAGCTGATCCTGCTGTGGGCCTCCTTTAAGGTTAAAGAAACTGAGGCCCGGGTTGGGGGGGGTCTGGATGAAGGTCACCGCTGAAGGTCATACTGAGTTCAAGGGTTTCAACTTGGTACCGTTCTCCTCCAGTCCAGGGGATTGGTCCATCAGGGTGGTAAGAGGCCTCTTGCTCAGGCTGGAGGGGGCATCCTGAGCAAGCCCACTGGGGTGCCTAGGAAGACACACAGGAAGCTCCCTCCCCTACATCCTTTCTGGGTCCTGCAGCAGAGCACCCACCAGGCTGATGACCTGCGAGGCTGGCTGGACAGTGTCATACTCCGCAAAGAGGTGGCACACATTCTCCTGTGACTCGGTCTGGCTCTTGGCCACAAACCCAAAGATCCTGATGGGAGAGGAGAGCCTGAGTGAGGGGTGGGACCCAGGGAGGTACCAGGCTGGGAGCAGCTCTCCTCCCCGCCCTTCCCCAGCCCAGCACCTCATTAGGACGGGAGCCTCCCCTGTCAGACCGAGAGATCCCTGAGTTTAAGATCTGGGTTTCCCTCCTTTGGAATGGGGGCGCCTGAGGACACGACCTGTGTATTCCCCATCAGAGTCGAAGCTTCCTGAGGGCGAAGGTGTGTCTTGGCCGTCAGCCTGAGGCATCCTTACAGACCAAAGCCTGCGCCTCCCACATAAGACATCAAACTGGTGGCTCCCTGAGGGCCGGGGCCTGTGCCATCCGCCATCAAACCCATGGGCTTTTAAGATCAGGGCGGGGCCTCCTTCTTTCCCTCACTCCCTCCCCATGTTGGGTCCAGGCCTCGACGAGGGAGACCTCTCATGGCGACTGAGTGGACAGGAAGGCCTTACCGGGAGGGCTTGCAGTATTTCTGCCACCTGTGGGAAAGGAACACGACAGTTCTGAGTACCGATTCTTTGCTCCATTTCACAGGAGTCTGGCTGAGCTTCGGGAGATAATGGCCAGTTTTGTCCCCGCTCCCACCATGTCCCCCTCCCCCTCATTCTGTTGTTCCTGACCCCTTGAGGTTCACAGGCTCTGTCTGGGATCCGAATCCCAGGGTCTTCTTAGTGTGGCTAGATTTGAACTTACTTCCGTTGCTTGGGGTCCATGCCACAGAAGCGGAGGGTGGCGAAGGGGTAATGGCGCCGGAAAAACACCCTGGGAAGAGACCGGGAGGGAAGGGGAGCTGGTGAGAGCCCATCCCAGTGTCCTGCCTCACCTCCACCGTCTCCAGCTCCCTGTCTTCCAAGAAGCTCTCAGTTTGACGACCCCTGACAGGCTGCCGTGACCTTTCCCACCGCTGGGCACGCGTTTGCACTTCTCTCCTTTCATGAAGTGCGTCTCCCTTCTGTCCTATATGTTGGGGTTTTCTACCACCTGCTCCACCCCCACTGCCTGTCATGTCATTTAAAGAAGATAGGAATTACATCTGGTCATCTCTCTCTTTTTTTTTTTTTGGCTGTGCTGCGCAGCTTGTGGGATCTTAGTTCCCCCACCAGGGATAGAACCGGGGCCCTCGGCAGGGTAGGTGCGGAGTCCCAACCACTGGACCACCAGGGAATTCCCAGCATCTGGTCATCTCTTATTCCTCCAGCCCAGGACCAGGATCATGCTAGACTGAATCCCTGAGCCTGGGAAGGAGTGATCTCATGGGCCAGCCAGAGTCTGGCCTACAGGAGAAGTTCCATCAATGGCTACAGACTGAATCAGTGCCCAATGACTATTGGTTAATTCCAAATCCATCGGTCATGATGAAGCGGGACTTTGGCAGGAGGTCATTGGACTCAGGCTCAGAGAAGGCAGAGAACTTGCCTGGAGTCACTCAGCACGTCACTGACCCTGCTGGGTCCAGGAGCCTGAACTCCATCTCCATTACTCCTCCACAGCAGTCTCAGCCGTTCCCTCCAGCTTACCCTGCCCAGCCCTCAGCCCCAGGGCAAGGGAAGCCCCTTACTTCCTCTGGATGTCAGTCAGGGTGATGCCCTGCTCGGTGACTTTGAAGTGGACCACGGTGGGTGTGGGGAGGACATCCCTCTCCAATGTGGTTGAGATGGCCTTTTGCACAGCCAGGCCTCCGCTCAGGGTCTCCACGCTCACGGAGCTCAGGTACAGGGCATGGCAACCTGGGGGGGGTGCAGATACTGCATTGGAGCCATGCCAGAATCCACTGGGGGGTGGAGGTCACCCAGGCCCTGGTTGGCCCTCTGCCCAGAGCCAGGGGATAGGAGTACCTTCCTTTTTTGGAAATCTAGCAGGGCTCCTCTTTGAGCCACCGGACAGGTGGGCAGGGAGTGTATGGGCCACTGAAATTTGGGACCAACCCCAGGGGACTTTGGGGTCATCTGTTGCTTGCATTGCTCTGGCCCCTGGCCCTCCAGCAGGGGGCAAGGGAGGGGATGTTGCCCTGTACGTAGGGGCGTCCAGGCAAGCCTTCCTCCGTCCCATGGCTGATGCTGCCTCCATCCCTCCCCACCCTCCCCCTGGGGCCCTGGTTCCTTGCTGAGAGAAGGAAGAGGAGACAGGAATGGGGAGGGGGCCATCGTGCTCAGGGCACAGAGTAGAAGCTGTCACTCAGACAAGTGCTGACCCGTGCCTGGCCCTTGGGCGCGAGGAGGAACGACCCTTCCCCTGTAGAAGACCCCAGGACCCGGACCTGACACTCCACAGAGGATCCCACCCCCAGGGCAGGTCCTTCAGACCCAGCGAGACCCCAGCACATCTCTGTGCCCCCCTCAACCCGTGTGTGCAGGAGGAGGTGTAAGCCTCACTGTGCCCCTCCTCTCCTGCCCCTCTTCTTCCTGGCCCACTGCCTGCAGCCTCTCATCTCCTGGCTCACAGGGAGGGGGAGGAATGTGGCACCTTGTTAAAGACAAGAAATAAAGCTGCAATGGGAAACACGTGTGGACCTGCGTGTGCGAGTGTGCACAAGGCTGGGAGGTGCCCTGCGGGGGGTGGGCAGAGCCAAGCCTGGAGCCTCCCCCTGCCCCATACCACTCACCCGCAGATTTCTTCAGGCAGGAGGCCCGGCCGTCTGCAGAGAGGTCTGAGGCCCCATCTCCACCTCCCAATTCTGAGCCAAAGCAATGGAACAGGCCCCCAGGGGGCGGGGGTGCAGTCAGTGGACCCCCCTCCTAGGAACAGGCCTCCTTCAGCCCTTTGAACCTCTTCCACCTCCGCCCACACCTTCGGGAAGTGACTTGGCCGAGAAACCAGGTGTGATTCCTGTAATGAGGCAAACAGCCGCCTCGGGCTCCCCAAAAGCCTCGCTGGCGAGCCTTTTGATCCCTCCCTCCTCCAGCCCCTGGACTGCGGCAGCGACCTGGCCTCAGAGGCCCCTGACTTCCTCATTCTTTGGGACCCCACCGGAAACCCAGGCCAAATGCAGAAAGCAGGGGGGCTCTCGCCATCACCACACCAGGGGCTCCCCTGGCCCTGACTCCTCTCCCAGAACCCCCCTAGTGGCTCTCCTGCACACCCTGAGGTGTGGGCACGTCTGGGGGTGCGTTGGGCTGTAAGCTTCGGATGGGGCTTCCTGATCTGGGTGGAGGTCTGACTCTGTGCCTTTGGGCAAGTTACTTAATGCCTTGAACCTTCCTTTCCTCCCTTCCCTCCTTCCCTCCCTCTCTCTCTCTTTCTCTCTCTCTTTCTTTCTTTCTTTCCCAAATTTCACCCATTGATCACTTATTTGTTCTCATAATTCTCCTCCTTGATTTTCATGATACAGCCGTGTCCTTTGCTCTCTGTTAGTGCCCTGAACACTTTGGAACAAGACAGCAAGAGAGACTTCGGTTCAAATTCGAACCTTCCTTTTCTTAGCAGTGAAATGGGGATAACGGCAATGCCTACTTCACAGGGTTGGAGTGCGCTGTGAATGAAGGAGAGGGTGCCCAGTAAGCGTTGGACCCAGAAGGAAAAAACAAACCTCACCGAACGGGCAGATTTACGCTCCTTTCATCCTCTTGAGGAAGGAGCTACTGTTCTTAAGATCTGCTCTGCGCCAGGCACTGTGCCAAGAGCCTTGCCTGAGCTCTCTCGCTGCACCCCCACACCAGTCCTGGAAAGAGGTGTGATGGTGACTGTGCTCCTCTCATAGATGAGGAAATGGAGGCTCAGAGAGGTTGACCTTCTCAAATTCTCACAGCCAGGAAGTGGAGACATGGACGGACTCCAGAGCACGCACTTTGTTTCTTTTCTCTTTTTTTGGTTGCGTGGGCCAGCTTGCAGGGTCTTTGTTCCCCGACCAGGGATTGAACCCAGGCCCTCGGCAGTGAAGGTGCCGAGTCCTAACCACTGGACCGCCAGGGAATTCCCCCAGAGTGTGCCCTTTTAACTCTGACACTAAAATGATCCCTAAATAAGGTGAGAAGTGACCCGCAGGAACCTTTCTACTGAGAACAAACAGGTCTGGGGACCCAGCCCACCTTTCTTCGGGATGACGAGCTTGCAGGGCAGGGCCAGGGCCATGATGGAATGCTGGCACACGAAGGCAGAGAGGCTCCCTGCAACGAAACAGGAGCCCAGCATAAGGAGGCCTTCCCCAGGCCACCCGCCCACGCCCCAGGGGCCTGAGGGCTACAGATGCTCAGCTCACCGAAGTAGGGCTCTTCATCGGCTCCTTTGAGATGCACCCCTTTGGCAGAAGACTCGAGGAGGAAGTGGCGGATGAGGTCGCTGCTATCCTCGCCTGGACAGAGAAAGCATGTGGATGGGAGTGCGACTCATTTCCTGGCCCGCCTCCTCGGGGCCCATCCGGAGGTTAACTTGTCCATCCCTCTGCCTCTGGGTGGGACAGCGGGTAGGAATCCTATCCTCAAGGCCTCCCACGAAGGCGGTGCCCACACCTTTGCTCAAAGGCTTCTGTGTCCAGTAATTCTTTTTTCAGGAGACCTTTCTTTCGGTTTCAACAGCCATCAGGGATGGCTGCCGGCGCTGTTTAGATCAAATCACAGCTCTCTGGCCTGGTTTCCCTCTCTCCCTACCCACCCCCTCCCAGGTGCTATTATTCTGCACCAGATGGTCCCTGCTGGCGCCAGGCTGGCCCTGGGAGGGGGGACCACGCCCCTGCCTCCTCACCAGCCTGCAGCTTCCTGCTTTCTTTGGGCTCATTGGCAAGGCTTCCTTGATAACTAACACTGCCCAGAGGTCACTTTCTTATTTAAACAGAGAGGCGTGGTGTAGAGAATGTGGATACGGGGTTTTTAATCCTCTCGCTCTATCACTTCCTTGCTCTGGGGGGTCATTGACTCCCTCTGGGAGTGTCTGTTGCCTCACCCATTTGTTGTGTGAGAGCTACAGTCCTGGGCCTTAGGTGAGGGGCTGTGACCCAGGTACCTTGTAAGGTAATGATCTGTTTCTATCTCTCTCCCCAGTGAGGTCTCCCTGGTGCCTTGCACAGTGCCTAGGGCAGGGGTTAAGCCCCAGGGGTTAAGCTAGCCCACATGTTATTACGACATTAGGTTCCCTCACAAGAAATCCGGTCTGGACAGAGGTGGGCACCTAGAAGAGAGCAGCCTGGAGGGGGGCTGGGACCATCCTCCTCTTCCCACCACGAGGGTAGAGCAGGGAATCTGGGGACTCGGGGAGCCTCAGTGCTGGGGGGCAACGGGGAGGGGGCTGAGGTAGGCCCTCCTCCCAGGAGTCATTATGGGACAGGCCCAAGGTCACCCCACAAGCCAGGGGCAGAGCCGGGACTGGAACCCACCACACCCTGTTGCCTCCTAGAGGTCTTGAGTGAGGACAGAGACAGGTGCCTACCTGTTCGGTTCTGGGCAGGCGCAGGGGCCTCCTGCACCTTCAGGGCAAGACCGAAGGAGCCTCGGTATGAAGAACTGTCCCTCACGATGAAAGCCCCCGGCTCTTCCTTCCTGAGCAGCTCGATGGCTGAAACAATCCTTGGGTCAGAGACAGTCACCACCGAACCCGAACACCCTCTGTGCCTCAGCCCCATTGGGTCTCCGTAGAGCAGATGGTACAGAATCACCTTTGGTTCCCAGGAAGTCCTTTCTATTGTCTAACCTCCACCATTCCTGCTGCAGTCATTATTTCCTCAGGTCATGCGGTTCACGGGACACCCCCCTTCCCTGGACCTGCCATTTGCCGTTCCCTCCTCTACATGGACCCAGGGCCCCATCTGCCCCATGTGGGGTGCCAGGACCTGGACCTGATTCCTGGGTCACTCATCCCCTAAAACAGGGCTTCCCTTTTACCTTGCTCTCGGGTGATGCTTCGCTTAAACCAGTATTTAGACGTGTCCATCACAAACTTCATGGTGGGCTGCATGTCCCTGGCAGGACCTGGAGACAGACAGAGGAGGGGGACCCTGTAGACTGGAGAGAGGGGAGCTGAGAGACCCGACCCCCTCCTCCACCCAGCAGTGCCATTCAACCCACCCTCCCCTACCCCTACTCCACTGGATCTCCAGATGCCTAAAGGGGCAAAATCCCTTTAGGCTAAGTAAATGTGCTCTTTGAGACGCTAAGATGCCCATTTTCCTGGGTCCCTAAGGCAGAGAGCAGTGGTTCTCAGTTTCGGCGTCTTGAAAAGGTGTGTGGCGGCCAGCTGAGAGTAACTCATTATAAAAAATGTACTGAAATCTGCAAACGATTTGTCCGAGGAACAGATCAGAGCAGCTGCAAAGGCATACTCGTCACCTAATTTTCTCTTGCTTGCACTGACACAGCTTCCTGGGTGGGAGCGAGCAGCGGGGTACAGTGAACATTTCACATCCCCCAGGAGTACCTTGACGTCTGTGGCCCAGGGAGGACGGGGAGGCCCGGGAGCCTCGTGGCTCAGCCGTGAGGGAGCCGTGGGCTCTGCTCCTGGGAGAGAAACACCCTGGGGGTGCTGAGCTTAGCCTCTGTGTTTACGGCTTTGGGCCTTTTGTTCTTTTTGGACGCCTGTAGTCACAGACTATGGGAAGGAGGGTGTTTGCTGTTTTGTGGTTTTTAGCTGTCTGAACTGGAATGCATTGTCTCCGTTACCCTGTCCACCCCCTGGCTGTCTACGTCATCCACCAATGTCAGAGTTAGGACTGACTCTCCCTCTCCCTCTCTTGGGTTAGTCATCCAGCCTGCTGCTTCCATATCCTGAGGGTCTCCTGGCTCTGTCTTCTCTCCTCCACCCTCTGCCCTGCCCTGGACCACTTTGTGATGAAAACCCAAACAGAACCAAAGAAAAACTGCTCTCCCTGCCAAGCCAGGCCCTGCAATCCATCTGCCACGCAGCTGCCAGAGTGATCGATTGAACGTGTGTCTCTGACCCCATCGCTCTCCTGTTTGAGAGTCTCTGATGGTCCCCTATTGCCTAAAGGGTAAAGTGCACTCTTGCTTGGCGTTCAAGATCTTTCCCAATCTGGGCCCAAGTTACTCCCGATGACCTCATCCCGCACCCAACATTCCAGTCATTTCCTAAACATGCCACGTGCTTCCATACCTTCGTGACCATGGCCTGGATGTTCCCTCTGCTGGGACTGCCCTTCCTCTCCTGCTCTGGCCATCGACTTCTGATCCACTTTCCAGCCTTTTCAGTTCCCAGATGAAAAGTCTCACTCCTTCCTCTGTAGCCCCATAAGACTTAGATCATCTCTTTACCTCTGTGTTTATCCCACTCTACAGTGATCCTTTGTTTTTTTTCTCTTTCTAGACTGTGTCCCTCCTATGTGGCACAGTGCTAGGCACACAGTAGATACTAAATCAGTGTGTTGGTTGACCTGCTGTTGCAGAAGCAAATGCATTGGTGCTTTGTCTATTCCCCATTAGCCAAACCTCATAAAGTGTGAGGTACTGATCGGTTTACAACTTACCCTCTGGGGATGTGGTGAGAGGGGCATCTGGCAGGGTCTGGCTGTGGCTCCTGGTGGCTGGACAGGGGTTGCTGGAAGAAGTAGCCCCAGGGCAGACAAAGTCCTGGTGTCCTGGGGTCCTCTGGGATGGGGGAGATCCTGGTTCTGGGCAGCCGTTGATCAGCACGATGGGTATGTCCACCATGGAGTTGGTGATGGATGGGGGACAGCTGCTGGCATGTTCCTCGGCCAGTGGTGAGGAATGGGTTGCTCTGGGCTGGCCAGTGCTCGGGGTGGGGTGGCTGGGGACCTGGAGGTCACTGGCTCTCGTATACAAGGACCCTGGGCCAAGGCTGTGGAGGCTGGAGGAAGAGCTGGTGGGGCTTTCCAAGGATTTCGAAGATGACTGATGGCTGGAGATGCTGGAGCGGAGGAGGGACTGGCTGTGGCATGGGGAGAGCACCAGACAGGCAGAGTTTTAGCGGGTGGGGGTGGACACTTAGGGGCCAGAGCTAGACTCTGGAATTTAGTGATCTAGGTACCCATGGCTTTGGTCAGAGTAGTGCATACTCCAACCCCCCTACCCCATAGCCCTGAGCAAAGGGTATGCCCACTTGATCCCCAAGGGATGCCGAAGGATACAGGAGTGTACCTGCATTGCAGGGTCTGTGGTCAATTAAAGTAGCCAGTGGGCTGGCCCCCCGCAGGTCACATGGGCTTAGGCTGGACTCTATTCCCTCTGCCTTCCCAGCTAGGCAGGTCCAACTGAGTTGTCACACCAGCCCCCCAGTGCTCCCAAGAGTCCTGCACACAGGCTGGACCGGAGCTGGACCATGTCCATGGCCCATGCAGACGGAATTCCCCAGCTGGAGGAAGAGAAGGAGGCCAGCTCTGCATCCAGCCAGGCTTATCCCTGAGCTCAGAGGCCTGTGCCAGCGGGCATGGCTGTGGAATCCCAGTCTCCTTGCCAGGGACTGCCTTGGCACAGTGGCTCTGGAGTTGGTATGGGGGACAGAGGTCCTGGGGTTTGCTCTTCCTGGGCAGGAAGGGTATGCGTGTGGCTCTGCTCTGAGGCCTGCAGAGAATTGGGCTGGGGCGATTGTAAATAATACCCAGGCCGTTTTGTCTCCTTCCTGCTAGATTTTGCCAGGAACAAAGGCGAAGGAGGTTTTTCTTTCCTGGATGGTTCATTCCAGACCCCCTGATTCTGTTTACATCCTGTGTTTGGGGTTTTTTAAATTAAAAAAAAAAAATCCTTCCTACAGATGGGCTGTAGGAAGGCTGGAAAGGATACAGGTGAGCCTCATTAATGCAGTGTGGTTCTTTTCCCGAGAGGTAGGTAGAAGTCAAGATTTTTGTATATTGAATCATATTCTAAATGCTTGAGGAAAGCTTGAGAACCAAATGGCTGTGATGGCATAAAAGAGAACATTCACTTTTATTTTTGGTACATGCCCAGATTTTGCTCAGAAAGAGTAGGGTGTCCCTCTGTGATTTTAGGATGCGTCTCTGTGTGTGTGTGTGTGTGTGTGTGTGTGTGTGTGTGTGAGTTGTGGAGGCAACGTCAGAAGCTGCAGTGGGAGTGACCTACCTTCCAAACACGTAACTGACATCAGATGCTGGGCTGGCTGACAGCATGGAGACCCTGCTCCCCAGCCCCTTCTCCAAGGCTGGGGAAGCCACCAGTGGGGAGCCCAAGCCATGGTGGCCTGAGGCCTTGTTTCCCGTTCCAGGGATGGAGATGCTGGGAGAGGGTGGGGGATGAGAGGAGGGGGCCCCCGCGGGGGGAGAGGGGCGCTGGTGCCCCCTGCCCTGGCTCCCGGAGAAGATGAGGCTCTCACTGTTGCTCCGAGTCTCTCGGGGGATGTCTCTGGAGAGGAGAAGGCCGCCACGGCCAGGGGAGTCGAAGGGTGGGGTGACAGATGGGCTGGAGCAGCTCTGGGGGCCGTCGTGGCACCTTGATCTGGTCGAGGTCACCTCGATGTACTTTATATCTTTGGGGAGAGAAACAGAGCGTTGGTGAAACCAGGGAGACTGGACTCGCAGGACAAGGATGCTGGAAGTGTCCTCAAGACCATCTGGTCTCCCCTTTCTTTATACATACACACATATATACACACACACACACACACACACACACACACACACACACACACACACATATATATACACATATATATATGTATGTGTGTGTGTATATATATATATATATATGTATTTTTTTTTTTTTTAATTTTTGGCCAAGCTGCGTGGCATGTGGGATCTTAGTTCCCCGACCAGGGATAGAACCCGTGCCCCCTGTAGTGGAAGCATGGAGTTTTAACTACTGGACTGCCAGGGAAGTCCCTCCCCTTTCTTATACAGATGAGGAAGTTGAAGCCCAGAGAGAAGTTTGTTGGAATCGGGATCAGCGTTCAGCTCCACCTTCAGGGCCCAGTTTCAAAGTCACCCTCTCTGTGACATCTTCCCTTGGGTGGGGAGAGGCAGTGCCATGAACGCGGGTCCTGGAGGTAGACAGACCTGGGTTTCAGATCTGGCTCTGCCACTTACTCTCTGAGAGAGCTTGGCCAAATGACTTCACCACCTAGAGCCTCAGTCTCCACGCCCGTAGAATGGGGCAGCTGTACGCAGCCTCTTAGTGTTACAGTAAGGATGAACTGAGATGAATGTAGGCAGCAGGGCACTGCATCTGGCACATAGTAAGTCCTTTAAAACTGGGAGATCCTCTCGTTCATGTGGGTTCCACTCCCCAGGCTGAAATGACTGCACCAGTCACATCTTCGGATGCCTCTATCACTCAGGCCTGTGAAGGCTATTTCTATGTCTGCCTGCAACGCAGGCAGGGGTTCTCAAGCTTGGTTGCATGCTAGAATCACCCGATGAGCTTATAAAGGTCCTGAAGCCCAGGCTCCATCCGGTGCCAATTAGACCAGAACCTCTGGGGGTGGTCCCAGGCCTCAGGGTGGCTCAGCTCCTCAGCTGATTCCAGTGTGCATTGGGCCGCACCGCTGTGGTCCCCAGCGCAGCAGCACCACTTCACCCGGGAGCTGGGAAGTTGTGCAGAATCTCTGGCTTCACCCCAGGCCTGCTGAATCAGAATCTGCATTTTAGCGAGATTCCTGGCAATCTGGGTGCACCTTGGAGGTTGAGGAGTTCGCTTTAGGGTTAGCTTTAGAGCGAGAACTCTCTGGGGGCAGGGCATGCCGCCTTACTGAGCTGTGGGCCTCTTAGCACCCCAGGCTGCTGACTCACTCTGATGCTCTTTCCATTCACCAGTGGGGGCATCTAGGACTCTTGTTCTGAGACCTTGTTTCTTCCTAGAGTGGGGTACCCTGTGGTTCTCCCATGGGGAGGATGGGCACCTCTCCTCCTGACTTGGGGGAGGGGAGCTGTCCTCGGTGCTGTTCTAGGAAAGGTGGTGGAAGATGGGGGTTACCCAGCTTCTCCCTCTGGAGGGCTGTGAGTCCTGCCTCTGGCTTCCCCAGATGGAATCTGGGGCAGAGTCGGTGGGAAATTGTACCCTCGGCTCCTATCTGCCAGCCTCCCACCCCCTTGGGCTTTGGCACACGCACCATCCCCCCACCCAGCGTGACTGTGGAGTCCCTGCCTGCCCCAGCCCGCTCCTGGCGAGGACCTTCTGGCCCTGCTCAGGGCTACTGCTTCTGTCTGAGCCTGCGTGGGCCAGGTGGGGGTGGAGGATTGCATCAGATGAGGGGCGCTGGCATGCTGTCCCAGCAGGTGGAGGAACAGGCCTGGCTTTGTCGACAAACCTGGGTGTGAGTCTTGGCTTCGCCACTTTCCCGCCAAGAAGCATCAGGTAATTTTCCTAACTGCTCTGAGCCTCAGTTTCCTCATCTGTAAAGTGGGGATCTAAAACCACCCTTCCAAGGTTGCGGTGAGGATGAAATACACTGATGAATGGAGCCTGGAGCATGGTCCATGGTGGGCTTCAAGGAGCATCTCCTGCCTGCCTGCTTCTGGGGGGCACTATTGGCCAGATGGCTAATACTCTCTGGCTAAGGTGGGGGTCCCACTGCTGAGGGCAAGAGTAGAATATCTGGCACAATGTATTGTGGGCTCTGAAAGAGAAGTCTTGGAATGGGGTGGATTCTTCTGCGAGGTTGGCAAGCACTTTTTTTTTTTTAATAGGATTTTATAGTGTTTATACCCATAATCCTCTCAAGCCTCACAAGCGCCTTTATGCCCAGTGCCAGCAGGCATTGCTTTTACAGAGGAGGAAACTGAGGCTTGGAGAAATGTGGCGGTGGAGCTCACATTTATTGCACCGTTTTTTTTTTTGTTTTTTGGGTTTTTTTTTGCAGTACGCGGGCCTCCCACTGCCGTGGCCTCTCCCACCGCCGTGGCCTCTCCCACCGCCGTGGCCTCTCCCACCGCGGAGCACAGGCTCCGGACGCGCAGGCTCAGTAGCCATGGCTCACGGGCCCAGCCGCTCCGCGGCATGTGGGATCTTCCCGGACCAGGGCACAAACCCGCGTCCCCTGCATCGGCAGGCGGACCCTCAACCACCGCGCCACCAGGGAAGCACTATTGCACCGTTTTTAATAAAGGCTGGTATTTACTGAGTGCCGTGCACCAGCGCTGCTACAGACACGTTACCCGTGTTAGTTCTTTTAGTACTCATGACTCGATCGAACTAGGAAACATTCTTAATTCCATGTAACAGACGAGAAAGCAAGGCTCAGAAAGGTTGAAGAAACTGAGCCCTGCTCCTGTGCTCTGTTTGGGGGCGGGGTGGGCTCTTCCACGGGGAGGGACTCCTCAGGACCCTTTCCCAAGACCTTGACCGTGAGAAGGTGCCTGACTGCTTTGGAGCGGGGGACGTCTCTCGGCCTGGTGAAGCTCTGGGTCCTACTCACAGGGTCATCCGAACACCTACCAAAGAAAGGACTTGCTTGGGGGCCAGGCAAGTGGAGGCGGGCCGGAAGGGAGGGCACTGTCCTAGAGCTGTGAGTCACTCCCGCTGCTGCCCCGGGGTGGATGTGGCTGGGCAGGTGGAGGGCCGCCACCCTATCACCTGGGAGCAGCCGGCTGTTTACAGGCCCGTGGGGCAAGTCTGAGCAGTGCTGGGTGGATGCAGGCGCCTGGCACCAGGCCAGGTGGGTGGAGGGTTGGAGAGACGGTTGTTAAACACCCTTCACTTGGGATTGGCAAACCGCCTTGCCTGGCAGAAATTCTGGAACATAAAACGCGGGGGCCTGTTCCAAAGATGGGGAGGGGTGGCGGAGAGGATAAAGGAAGGGATATGGTATTTGCTTCCAGAAGCCATGTTCCCTGTGGGACTGGTACCCCCTCCCCCTCCCCCCCAGGGTAAATCTGAAGGAAGGTAAGCAAGAGGCAGAGGCAGGGAGCTGGATGAAGGTTTGAGAGCACTAGGGCGGTGGAGCCTCACTGAAGCCCTGGAGGGCAGGAAACTAGCTCCAAGGAAGAGAGAAAGGCAAGAACGTGGACTCTGGAGCTCAGAGGGCTGGGCTTTGAGCTGACCTACCACTCACTAGCTGTGTGACTGTGGCCATCGCTTCCTCTCCTTGAGCCTCAGTCTTCTCATCTGTAAGTGAGGTTTCCAGTATTTCCTTCACAGGGTGGAATTATGTGTTACAAAAATCTATCTGGACATTTTTAGGGGAGGGATCGACACAAGATCGCCGATGTTTAATTTTTGCTTTTGCCAAGTTAGGACAAAGAGAAGCAGTGAACGTCTGCTAGCATCATAATTACAGAACGTCTTCCACTCAACACCCCGAAAGTAGGATGGATGAGAGTGCAAACAGAGGAGTTCTACACACTGGATGCGTTTGGCTGGATGAAAACTCACTGCGGTGCCGTGGGCTGGGAGAGCTTTGTCACCAGTAGCAGTAGTTGAGGGGAGGGTTTGGGGAGCAAGGTGCAGCCACCAGTGACCTGCAGGCTCTCGCTCTTCTTAGTGATGGAAGAGACTTTCTAACGGGGAGCTGACCTGCTGATTGTCCGAGGACGTAGTGAGCTCCCAGGCATCACAGGTGTCCAGGCAGAGGTTGGAGGAGAGGATTTTTAAAAATTCCATCAGAAGGAGCGAGGGCAGAGCTAGGTGGCTTCATCAGGCCCCTCTGACCACTGCTGCTCTCTGGCACCCCCTGCTGCCCAGAGTCTGGTGGACACATCCTCAAGATGGCAGGTTGTGCCCAGGGCATCTGAGAACGCAGACAACTGCCCATCGGTCCCTTGGAGGAAGGACCCTGTTATCAACACCCTTACCCTGTACAGGTGCACGCCCCACAGAGGTTGGTCTTGCCGCAGCTGGCCTTGAGTGTATGGAAGCCCTACCCTGGGGCATGAGCATTAAAGTCCTAGGCTGGCTCCTGCCAGCGATAATTAGGCCCAAGTCACCTTTCCTGCAGAGACATGCCCACGACTGGCCTTAAGAAACGGGAAGACTCTTGAGGGTTGGAGGTGGTTCTTTTACTAGGCTTGTCAGGCAATGCTCCATGGGAGGAGCAGAAGGCTGGCTGGAGACCAGGAGCCTGGCTGCCAGAGGGACCTGTGTGCCGGGCTGACCTCCACCCCAGAGCCTGAACCTGTCCTGGGGCTGGTCTTAGTCGCAACCCCAATGTTGACTGCAAACAGCCACCATTTATCATGACCTATGGTGTCCCAGGATTTGTGATAAACACCCATGAAATGTTATTTTTTCAATCCCTGCAACACCCTTTGAGGTGCAAACTCATCTCTATTTTACAGATGAAGAATCTGAGACGCAAAGAAGTGAAGTAAACAGCTTGTGTAAGGTTTGCCTGATTCCAGTGATTAGGCCAGACTGGTTCCTTCCACAAGTCCATCAACCTCAGTCTTTTTGTTTGTAAAATGGGGATAAAATATTCGTCTCATGGAGGTGGATTGGGAAGATCAAAGGTTCAATTATTAAGTGCTCATCACAGTGCCTGGATAGAATGATAAATGCTCAATAAGTAGAAATTCTCCTGGATCCCATCTCTAATCCTCACCACACCCTCTAACCCACGCTGATTAAACCCCTGGAGGCCTCAGTCTTCCAGCCTGTCTAATGGGGCTGCTGCTCCGTGACCCTCATCCTCAAAGTGTACTTGAAACTCTTTGGGAAACTGAAGCCAGACGCAGAGATTTCTGGATACGCTTGGACGTGGTGGTATCCTGGAGTTGGCTTGAACCAGCTCATGAAAGCTGATGGTTAAATTTTCAAGATTTTTTCCAGCTAAATTATATAAACATTGTAAGTTTGTGTAGTTTAATCTTTAGTAGTGGCTAAACCATTACTAAAGATTAAACTACACAAACTTACAATGAAATAACATATTAAAAACAAAAGTAATAAACACTCAAAAATTCATCACATCCCAATTATTTACTATATTTACTATTACCTATACATGAAGTTATTTACATTTATTGTTATGGGTAAGGTGAAAATACCATTCCTATAAACATTTCAGGGTGCCCAGGCTAGGACCTAAGAGAGACACCATAGAACAGTGAGATTCAGGGACATCACATTTATCAAGTTCTTATTTATATACATGGCATTGTATAATATGCTTATCTATATTAGCTTATTTAAATTCTCTGAAAAATTACATAAAACAGGTATCCATCACTTTCCAAACTCAAGAACCAAAGAGAATTGGACAGTGAGGGCTACTTATATTTATCTCTGTTATAGAGCAGAGAAAACAGGGAGGTTAAGTAACTTGTTTAGAGCTGCACAGCACTCCTCCCCTGCTCCTCTGATTTGATAGAAAACTCCTTCCTCATGAGGCCTGGTCCCCAAGCCCTCCTCCTGGCACTGTGCCCCAGTTCCTTACCCAAAGCTTCAGGATCTTCTTTCTTTCTCCTCGAGGTAGTGCTCTGGGTGGGCTCAGCCCAGGGGCCACCAGGCCCTGGAGGGAGCAGCTGGAAGGTGGGGTCCAGTTCCAGAATCATCTGGTTGAGGCTCTCCAGCGAGAAGTCAATGTAGGAGTCAAGGTCCTCCAAGGCTCCCGAGGCCTGCTCCCCAGGGGACTGCAGGAGGCAGCCGGCTTTGGCTCCAGCCTGTGGGGCCTGCTGGAGCCTGCTGGGGGGCTCCTTGCAGGGCATGGGGGCCATCAGGGCCTGAGCTCCCCAGCCTTCTGTGGTGTAGTAAGGACACTGGGGCGGCAGGCCGGGGCTGGGTGCTGGGTGCAGGGCCCTCCTGGGTTCCTCACAGGAAGCCAAGCCGACTGCGGGGCCTCCTGCCAGCAGGGGGCTGGACATCACCTGTGACATAGTGGGGGTAGTGACCTGGCAGTTTACCTCTGGTTTCCAACCAACCAGCCTCACATCCCACAGATGTCACTTGCCAATCAGGAGCTCTTGGGACCTGAGAGAAGCGAGAGCAAGGGTGGGAACTGAGTAAATTCTGTAGATGAAGCCCCGGGCTCCCTTCCCCCCAAACAAAGGCATATTTATTCACTCATTTAAATTCACTCATTTAAAAGCACGGCTGCTGGAGCCAGTCTGCCCCAGGTTTGCATCCTGGCTCCACCACTTACTAGCTGTGCAACGTTGGGAAAGTTAATTAACTTCTCTGTGCCTCGGTTTCCTTATCTATAAAATGAGGTGATATTTGTAATATGTTTAGAATATGCCTAGCACATAATAAACATTATACAAGTGATGATTAAATAAAATAACTTCAATAGACGTTTGTTGGCTACTATGTCCCAGCCTTATTTATTAAATACATACTAGCTAATATTTACTGAGTAATTACTATGCACCTATGCCCTAGTATTTACACATAAAACCTTTAAAAATCCTCATAACAACCCTATTAGTAGATGCTATTATTATTCCATTTTATAATGGGAGAACTGAGAGACAGAGAGGTAAGTAACTTGCCCAAGGGTCATCAGGCCAACAGGTGTCAGAGAAGGACTGGACCCCAGACTGTGTGATGTCAGGGCCCCTGCACTTAGCTGCTACTCCATGTGGGCCAGCTGGTGAAACAGACAGGTAAGCAGGTGAGCAATCATAAACAGTGCCATCGGGGAGGAGGGGAGGCGGGGAGGCAGAGGGGACTCTGTAGGCACTAGTTGGGGAGGTCAGGGAGGACTTCCTGGAGGAAGGGGTACATAAAGGGAGACAAGAAAGAAAAGCAGGAGCTGGCTGGGAGAGCCAGGTAGGGGTGAGGAGGCAAGTGTATTCAGAGGCCTGATGGACAGGGGAGATATTGAGCATCTGGGAAACAGAGAGAACCTAGGGTGGATGGAGGGGAAGTTGGGGTGGGGAAGGCAGGCTGCCCAGACCCTGCAGAGCCTTGCAGGCTGGGCTCAGTAGTGCTGACTCAACCCCGAGGGCAATGGTGAGCCACAGAACAGTTTTTTTTTTTTTTGCGGTATGCGGGCCTCTCACTGTTGTGGCCTCTCCCATTGCGGAGCACAGGCTCCGGACGCGTAGGCTCAGCGGCCATGGCCCACGGGCCCAGCTGCTCCGCGGCATGTGGGATCTTCCTGGACCGGGGCACGAACCCGCGTCCCCTGCATCAGCAGGTGGACTCTCAACCACTGCGTCACCAGGGAAGCTCCCACAGAACAATTTTGATCTGAAGAGTGACATCATCAGATGATATTCACTCCCTGGGGGCTCATCTGGGAAAAAGATGTCCCAACTTCCTCCTTTCCCTTATGTGGGAAGTTCTTCCCCTTGTCTAGCCTTAACGCCACATGTTAGTGGTTTCTTACAGGAAGTAAGAGGTTCTGGAACAGAGGCTGCTGAGAAACCTGTAAGGAGCTGGGATAGGCTGGTTGCGTTACCACTGCCTGCTCTGAGCCTCACTGCCCCCCACCCCCACCCCGACCAAGGCACTCTCCAACGCCTCTTCTCTCTTCTTCTAAGATGCCTCCACCACATCCTGCTTTAGAGTCAGACCCTAGTGTTGGAAAAGGCATTGCGACCAGCCTGGGGCAAATGAAATGAATGTGAACTCTGGAGTCTGAAGATTCAGTTTCGAATCCCAGCTCAAACATTTCCTTAAGGTGTAACTCTGACCCTCAGTTTCCTCATTTGTGAGATGGGAATAAGAATTCCTGCCTTGTGCCCTCCTGGAGGGTGGTGTGGAACCAGCGAGGTGTTGCTTGTGAAACCAGTTGGACAATTCTAAATATTACTTGGAAATAAGGGCTTATATATCAATAGAATATAATACCATCATAATAATAAATAATAATAGCTCCCGGTTTTTTTGAGCACTCACCATGTACCAGGCACTGATTTTCCCTATGGTAACTCTTTTTAATCCTCTCATAACCCTAGGAAGTACTGCATCCCTATTACCAGCCCATTTTACAGATGAAGATACTGAGATTCAGAGAGGTTAAGAACTCTGTATCGGCCACACATCCAGAAAAGTGGTAGAGCTGGGATTCAACGCAGGCTGCGGACTTTAGACTCTTAGCTCCTTATACCACACAGAGTTCAAATGCCAAGGAACACCTGAGGTCCAGAGAGGGGGTGTGAGTTGCCCCAAGTTCGCACAGTAAGTTAATGAGAAAAGCCAGAACCCTCTTCTCCCCCATGGCTCCTGCCAGCCCTGCTGCCAGACTTCTCCTTGGCCAGGTCCTGGAGGGGGCGGGTGCATCCCAGGCTCGGGAAGCGTGTCTAAAAATGGCAGTGGAAGGCAACGGGCCTCCGAGCTCCTTTCTGGGGGCAGCTGAGGACGTGGAGCTTTGGCTCCAAGCGGCCTGGGTTTGTCAGGGCAGGATCTCAGCACATCCTGCAGGGTTTTTGGCTGGGCCTCAAAGAGGAGCCTGGGGTTACGGTCCTTGGGGAGCACACTGGGGACCTGGGTCCTCCCCCAGAACCAGGACCCGGACCCAGAATGTCTGCCTACTGATTTGGAAAGTGATCTTGTGCCACGCTGGGCAAGTGTCCGTTCCTCTCTGGGCCTCAGTTGTCCCAACTGTATAATGGGAATGTGATCATAACAGACACTTAAAACATACTCATTTCATTTTCTCAATGGTTCTTTGAAAAAGGTACTCTTCCTGTGGGGCTGGAGAGGTTAAGAGATTTGCCTGGGGTCATACAACCCACAGAACCCAGTAGTGGAACTGGGATTTGAACCCAGGTGGTCTTGGCTCCGAGTCCCACACTCTACGCCACTGCTTCATAGATTTAAGATCCCTTTCACCTCTCTCTGCCTGTTCTGGGGTTCCGGAACCCAGCGGGACAGGCCTGGGATCGAGCAAAGGGCAGGCAGCCCCTTGGGATCTTCTTCAAACTCTTCTAACACTCCCTGAAGCACCACTGGACCTCCCAGGGCTGGTCTCACTCCTTTATTCCTGGACATCTTCCCTCTCCTGTCCCCACCAGCACACTTCTCTAGCTCTTTCCTTCCTGCTCTAAAGGTGAAGGGAAGGTCCCTGGGCTCAGTGCTGTGTGTATGTATGTAGGCGGGCTGTAGTGGGTAAGGAGGGCCCCTTTTTATAGGACCCGCTCACTCACTGGACCAGAATCTCTTTCTTTGTTCCCAAGGGCTCTGGAGGCAGGGGGATCCTGATTCCTGGGCAAATCCCCTCATCCATTTCTTTGCCAGCTTCTTCTCCTGACTTACTCTTTCCCTTCTACAAGCCCAGGTCAATGGAGGGAGAGGGTGGCAGAGGGGGAAGGCTGAATCTCCCCCAAAGCTCCTTGCCCCAGTAGCCCAATTCCCCACTCCACCCCCTTGCTCGAAGAGTGACTTTGATTGTCCCATGCTCTCCACCCAGACCCAGTGAAGCAGACCCTGGGACAGCAGGCAGGGACCCGCAGGACCAGTGCAGGCCATGCCGCCACCCCCTGGATTCCTGGTGGCCTCTGAAGGGCCCAGCACGGGGGCTCAGCTCACGACCAGGCCCCAGGGACTCCGGGCTGGGAGGCAGGAGGCTGGATTCCGGGTCCATTCCCTTCCCAAGCCTCGGGGCCCCCCCCCGGGCAAGCCTCTTCCCCTCCCTGGACCACGGTTCTCTCATCTGTACACTGAGGGCTATAGATTAAGTTCTCCCAAAGTGCAGAACTCGGGTATGTGGTCCCGAGACCATCTTCCGCTCATGCCCAGCCTCTCCGCCATTTCTCTCCACCTTCACTCCGAGCCCCAGGAGACGCGGAGAAGCTGAGCCTCTCTCTCTTCTCCTTAAAGAATAAAGGCACCTACCTGGTGTCCCGGGCAGGCAAGACACTCCTGTGTTCACTCCTGGCTTCTGGGACGGAGAGAAGCTGTCAGAGCCCAGGTGAGGAGTAGGGGGAGGTGCAGTTCACCTCCAGCTCCGCCTTAAGAGCAGCCGGCCAGCCCCGCCCTTTCTCCTCCCTCCCAGGCCCTACTGTGGCCCGACAGCGGCAGGCCCCACCCGCAGGTCTGGACCGCTCAGGTGGGGCTGGCATGGGCAGGGGAAGGGAAGCACTGGTGGGCGGCCTGGCCCTGGTGGGCACTGGGGCAAGGTGTGTGTGTGTGTGTGGGGGGGGTCCCAAGCTTCCTGCTGCCCATCCCCTCCCTGGGAACCACGTGCTCAGGGGAACCCCTGCTTGGACAGGGCTTGTTACCACCGAGGTGTACTGTAGGCATTTCCTTCACCCAGTGCCAGCCAGGGGAGGAACCGGGGGTTGGCAGGACTAGCAGAGAGTGAAGCCTTGGCCTTGGGGGAGCAGGATGCCAGGGGACAGGAGACCCTTCCCAAAGGCCCCTCCTGTGCTCTCTGGGCTGGGTCACTGGCAGGCACTGCGTAGGGGCCCGTTGGAACTCAGGCGGGGCACAGGTATTGTCTTTTCTTCTTAGCCTGGGAATAGGCTTCTAACTCAAGGGGAGGAGGCCCTGAGTGTCTAGAGGGCTTTGAGAAGGGGCTCAAAGCCTTGCTGGACTTCATTCATTCACTCATGGGCTATCCCTCTGCACGGTATTGTGGAAGTTCCATGTGGGAGTGATGGCAGGAAGTCCAGAAGTCCAGGCATTCCCTCTCCCTGGCTCCAATCCCTCTGTGTTCTGTGCCAGGGGTCCCAGAGTACTGTGAGGGGGCATCCAGCCACTGTGGGGGAGGGCCGCTGCTGGTAGAGCTGAGCCCCATCTGGGCAGGTTGGTCTGAAGCTAGGAAGCCAGCAAAGTCTCCAGCCCAGGGACTCATGGTGACCTCGGAAGTGGCTAATCTCAGGGGTGGGTGGGCTGCCCAGTGCCCCCATGATGCTCAGGGGAAGGGCTTCTGACCTGAAAGTGTTTGATGTTCTGTGGCTTCATGGAGGCATGATGAGCTTGCGTCGTGGGAGGCGAGGGAGCACAACTGTGCCAAGTTGTGAAAGGTGATCCCTCTTGATGGTAGCATTGAAAGGGGTCTCTGGGTGTTCACGCAGCCCAGCTGGCCCATAGCCTGGTGAGCAGTTGTGTCTTTTTTTTTTTTTTTTTGCGGTACGCGGGCCTCTCACTGTCGTGGCCTCTCCCGCCGCAGAGCACAGGCTCCGGACGCACAGGCCCAGTGGCCATGGCTCACGGACCCAGCCGCTCCGCGGCATGTGGGATCTTCCCGGACCGGGGCACGAACCCGTGTCCCCTGCATCGGCAGGCGGACTCTCAACCACTGCGCCACCAGGGAAGCCCAGCCGTTGTGTCTTTGAATGAAGAAAATGGTGCCCCTCCCTTGGGGTGGATGCAGCTGCAAAACAGGGTGCACTGCCCACAGCAGCCTTATTCACGGGCAGCCAGCTGCTGAGATTCTCAGGTGGAAGCGGCAGGTTACAGGGGGTCAAAGTGTTGGGCCAGGATTGGAGCGGTGTTGGCCCTGGCTGCCTTCCTGGGGGCTGACACCGAGGCCAGTTTTTGCAGTTCTTCAGGTCTGGGAGCCCCAGGCTTATCACCCTGTGCCTGAGGGTTACAGTCTTTCTTGGCAGGTTTGACTCTTTTGGTTCACATTTGGTTGCTTCCTTCACCTTAAGCCAGTCCCAGGAACACTGATTCCAGCCTCAGTCACCTCACAGACCCCGCCCACTCACCCCCCCTGCCTCTGCCTCACCCCCCACCTCCCTCTGCTCCCCCTACCTTCCCCTCACCTCCTCTCGACATGATCAGCCTCCCAAGGGGTGGGACAGAGTTTCTTTCTGCATCTATGGGTATGAGTGTGTGATTTTTTCCCCTCTTTTGCTTGTTGATGTGATGGAGTACATTAGTTGATTTTTGAATATTGAACCAAGCTTGCATACCTGGGATACATCCCACTTGGTTGTGTTGTATAATTTTTTATACATCGTTGGGCTCAATTTGCTAATATTTTGTTGAGGATCTTTGCATCGATGCTTATGAGAGATACTGATCTGTGGTTTTCTTGTAATGTCTTTGTCTGGTTGTGGTATTCGAGTGATGTTGGCCTCATAGAATGAGTTAGAGTATTCTCTCTGTTTCTAGCTTCTGAAGGAGATTGTAGAGAATTGGGATCATTTCTTCCTTCAATGTTTGGTAGGATTCACCAGTAGACTCATTGGGGCCTTATGCTTTCAGTTTTGGAAGATTATTAATTACAGATTCAACTTCTTTAAGAGACGCAGGCCTATTCACAGCATTTCTTTCCAACTTCAACATATAGCATTTTCCTGGCTGCTGGGGGCAACTTGGTCTACATCTACCCTTCCAAGCGAAGGGATTCCAAGCCTATATATTGAGGGATCCTGAACTCCTCTCACTAAGGAAGAGGGAAAATCAAACAAACAAAAAATGTAGTTTCTGACAGGGCTTTTTTTTCTTGTAGAGAATCTGTTACACATTCATTCAAAATACATTCATTGGGGGCTTCCCTGGTGGCGCAGTGGTTGAGAGTCCGCCTGCCGATGCAGGGGACACGGGTTCGTGCCCTGGTCCGGGAAGATCCCACGTGCCGCGGAGCGGCTGGGCCTGTGAGCCATGGCCGCTGAGCCTGCGCGTCCGGAGCCTGTGCTCCACAACGGGAGAGGCCACAACAGTGAGAGGCCCGCGTACCGCAAAAAAACAAAACAAAACAAAAAAAATCATTCATTGAATGTTCTTGTGTTTAGGCACTGGGATGCCAAGATGAATGGGACAAGGTTCCTGCTCCCAGGGAGCATGCTGTCTATGGGAGAGGATGACTCATAGGCAAAAAAGTCCCCAAATCCCAGGCTGGTGCTCCCCAAATCCTACAAAGGAGGGGAAATGCTTGGTCCTCTCTGGTAGCCATTAGTCACATGTGGCTATTCAGCCCTTTTGATGTGGCTGGTCCAAACTGAAACGTGTCATAGGCGAGAAACACGATTCAGATTTCAAAGACTTAGTATGAAAAAAAGAATGTCAATATCTCGTTGATGCTTTTTATATTGATAACATGTTGATAATATTTTATAGATATTGGGTTAAATAAAAGATACTATTAAAATTAATTTCACCTGCTTCTTTTCACTATTTGACATGTGTTTTATTGGTTTCCTGAGGCTGCTCTAACGAATTGCCACAAACCTGGTGGTTTAAAACATCAAAAATATATTCATTTGCAGGCTGGAGCCTAGAAACCTGAAATTGGGTTGTTGGAGAGAATCTGTCCCTTGCCTCTCCCACCTTCTGGTGGCTGCCCTGGAATTCCTGGGCTTGTGGCCACGTTGCTCCAATCTCTGCCTTGTCTTTACTTTGCTTTCTCCCCTGTCTGTGTTATCGTTTACCTCCATCTTATGAAGACCATATGATGACATTTAGGGCTCCCCTAGATAATCCAGGGTAATCTTACCATGAAATCCTTAACTTAATTACATCTGCAAAGGTCCTTTTTCCAAATAAGGTAACATTAGAAAGTTTCAGGAGTTAAGACTTGATACTTTGTGGGTGGCCATTATTCAACATGTGACTACTAGAAAGTTTAAAATTACATGTTGATTATATTTCTGTTGGACAGCTTTGGGCTATAGTAACCCCTGTCTCCTGGCACCAGAGAAAGCTTCTCAGACTCAGAGCACATTCAAAGTGGAGGGGTATGGTGACCCGCCTGGGCAAAGTCAGAGAGGTGAGAAGGAGCCTGGGGTGCTCCCAGGACCATTGGAGTGTTCCCTGTAGCTGGAACTCAGGGTGAGGGTGGGAAGAATGCTGGGAGAAGAATCTGGAGAGACAGTGTGTATATAGCATCGACCTCCACCCACTCTTCTCCTAGTGAGCCTTCCTTAGCTGGAGAAGCTGGACCCTGACCACTGCGTTCCTCAGACTCTGTTGCTGCTAGAGTTCTGATTAGGCAAGAGGTTCTGTCAGTTGAACGGACTTGGGAGCATGGCTTGTTGCTCAGCCTGGTTGTGGAGACACTGATTCTGGGGGGCGGCTGCCTTCTAGCATCCAGTATCCAGTTTTGTGGGTATGGAGAAGCTGTTGCTGAAATGGTCTCCTGACCCCTGGATCAGTTAAGTGATGCTTCTTGAAGCCAACAGACCCTGGGCGGCTCCTGAATTTTTACCTTCCTGACGGTGTCAGGGGAGGTGTCTCGCAAGGTACGTCCCATGTTTTTCTGGCAGCCATTCCTGCCCGTGCAGCCTGTTCCTTTAGCCTTTCTGGTGATTTTGTCAGCATAGAATTACCTGTATGAAATTCCTTTCTGCTTAAATTAGCTCGTGTGGTTTCCGTTTCTCGCTGGTGAGTGATGCAGGTGGGCTGACCTAGGGGGTCAAGGGCATGGAGGTCAGCCTAAGCAGCCTGGCTTTTCTGCTGTGGGTGATGGAGATACAGGGATGCTTTTAAGCAGAGCAGGAACAGGGAGGGAGCGATGTGAACATCTTTGTGCCAGAGAAAAGATCATCTTGCTTCAGGGAGTTGCTGAACCCCTTGAGAGGGTAGCAGAGGTGTAGACCTTACTTTTCTCTGGGATTCTCTTCTCTGGGGTTAAGACAGACGTCAAAGATTGGAGAGGGACACTCTTCGCTACAATGGGGCAGAAGATTGAACTGGTGAACCTCCTGAACATTCTAGGCTTTATTTGCAGCATGCAAGACTGAAATGAATAGCAGGAAGGGCTTCCCAACAGAGACAAGAGTGAGAACTTTGGTGACTAAACACCAGGCTCTGCATCAAGGCCCAGAGAGAGCAGAGCAGGTAGAAGGCCATACCCAGCACTCTGGATGGCTGCATTCACACTTAGTTTCCCTTGCTGATTTGCTGTGATGCTCCAGGAAAGACAGTTACCCTCTCAGAGCCCCTGAGCAGAAGGAAAGTCTTGTTTTCCTTCTGCTGCAGTGGGAAGGGTGAGAAGGGAAAGACTGTGGTCCTTCTTATCCCTGGGGAGGGGATTTTGGTCTTTATGATGGGGCTGCCCTTGCAAGGTGAAGCCTTCCTCATGTCTTACTTTTTTGTACTTGTGACTCCTTAGCTATAAAATGTGCATGCCTGAACCTCCACCTGTATGCCAGGTGAGGCCCAGTCTAGGGCCATCTCTGTTATGAATGTCCCCACTCAGAGCAGAGTGTTCTCCACGTGGCCTCCAATGCCAGAGCTGGAGGGGCCCCTTGGGCATTGCCATCACCCCGAACTCAAACTTTATTGTTCATACATCATCAGTAAACAATGTTGAACAGGCATCCCTGATACCTATTTGTTTATAAATTATATACATAGAACCTAATAAATCATAAACATGAACTATATACGTAAATATACAATAGCATGTACATTACAAAAGTATATGTATTATAAAATATTAGGTACACTCTAATATATGAATAAACTAGACATTATGTATATTATTATTTTGCGCACATTATAAAACTATATAACTAGAAATGAAAGAGGTAATAAAAACTGTTTTAAAGAAATTTTTATGGCATTTCATTTTATAATGGCCTAAAATCCCTTTTTGCTCTCATAACGAGAGCGACACCATTGAATATCCTTCGTTACTTTTGAAGCTCCTGGTTTCACACAGTGACTTGAATGTCTGGTACTAAGTGCGGTTTATTTCAATATTCAGTTTTAAAGGCTGTCACAGCTGAAAAGGAGGCCTCGTGAAAATATCTAGATCCAGACGGATGAGGTGCATTGTGGGCTCTGCTCATTAAACCATGACATTCATTTTTCAGTTTTCAATGCCATCCACCAATTATGCAAAGGTTCTGTTCAAAATTGACTTTCAAATTTCCATCTTCTCTCATGTCAATCAGTTCTTCCTGCAAAGAAATTGGAATATGTTGCATTTTAATACTTTCACCAAATGGATTTTACACTCACTCAAACTCTTCATTTGGAAGGTTTTTAAGCAAGTTAAAAATTCCTTTTTGTTTTCTTTGAAGGGTGGATATGAAAGATCTTGGGAACACACAAGGTTTTCAGCAATAAAGTCATATAAACAATAGGAACACTTTTCAATGTTATCTCTAAATTCTCTCTCATACTATAGTCCTTCCAAAAAAAATTACTTCCTTAACGACTGTTTAAACTTCACCCTTATCCTCATGAAAAGATTTTACTTTTGGAAATCTCCGCTGGAGACTCAACACGCAACCCTTGCTTCTCCTTCCTGAAATGTCAGATGAAATCGTGGCCTAGGATCAGGGGAAGTGTGTCTATTTTCTTGCCGTTTCTTGGCAGAAATCTTTTTAGGTCACTTGTCCTTTTCTAAGGCAGGTTAATTTAGTTTGAATCAGACATTGCAATCTGTGAATTCCGCTGAACTGGGCATATGTAAATGGCAACATGTTCCCATAGGTTGGAAGTTGAGCGATAGAGTGAGGGTGCCTTCCTCAAGTTCTCTGCTGGATGGAGTGGCTGTACCTCCTTCCAGACATTGACTAATGTGGAGGACATGACTGACCAAAACAGACTGAGTTGGGGTGCCTGGGTCAATTTTCTGCTCTTTTTTTTTGCGATATGTGGGCCTCTCACTGTTGTGGCCTCTCCCGTTGCGGAGCACAGGCTCCGGACGCGCAGGCTCAGCGGCCATGGCTCACGGGCCCCACTGCTCCGTGGCACGTGGGATCTTCCCGGACCGGGGCACGAACCCGTGTCCCCTGCATCAGCAGGCAGACTCCCAACCACTGCGCCACCAGGGAAGCCCTGGGTCAATTTTTATGTTAAATATTAGTAGAGCTAAATTCCTTTCTTACTTTTAGATAGAAAAACACGTGGACACATATATGTTGAATTCTAAAATTTTCTTCCCCCTGGAAGAAAATGGATCATTCTGTGTAGGGTATGTGGTCAGACCTCCCTGGACTGACGGGTCAGCTGAGGTTCAGGCCGGGAGGGGTGGGATGTTGCTTAAGGACCCATTGCAAGTGGTGAGAGAATCAGACTGAGACTCAGGTCCTTGGCTTCCGGGGCTCTCCCCCAACCCGCACAGAGACATGTGGAGGCAATGCGGGGTGGTTACTGCAGCCCCATTCCCACCGCACCGGGTCCTGTGGCCTCAGGGATACCTGTTCTCCTGGGACCCAGGGCTGGGACCTTGGCATCTCCTCTCCTCTGCTCTCCGGGGAGTACACTGGGTGGGCCCCAGTGCAGGTGTGCACATGCTTCCTATTAGAACACCCTTTTCCTTTCCCACCCCTTCTTCCCTCGTGATAGACAGAGTCTGCATCCCTCTGACCAGGGCTAAGTCATGTGACTCCTCGGGACCAAATAATTTGTCCTTGGCTTTGGGACATAATTTGGTGATTTTTATACCTCAGGGTTAAATCTGAAAAGAAAATCGGCCACCTGTATCCAGTCACAGACAGGCTGGGGGCTCAGCACTGCAACCCTCGAGCCTGCCCAGCTGCGGGGAGGGGAGGAGCGTGGCTACTCCTAGGGACATCAGCGCCTGTGCCTTACCCCTGGCCAGAGCAGCCAAAGCTGCTGGATCATCTGTCCAGGGCCTGGCCTGGAGAAGGGGGCCCTGGCCAGCTCGGGGGAGGACGGGGGTGCTGCTGGTAACCCTGCATAGCCTGAGGCCCAAGGTGAGCTCATCGGATGAGCAAGGCCTCCTGCTAAGCCTAGTGGGTGACTAAGAGGACACTCTGTGCTCTCACAAATCCCCGGCCCCTGCCGGTACGCCCGCCCTGTCTTCACTTCTTTTTTTTTTTCTTTTTCAAACAAAATCACGTTTATTTCAATAGCTCCAAGTGCAAACACAGCAAGTCAGTACACAGAGTTTCAAGATACAGCTTTAAGTATAATGAAAACTTGATAGGCAAAAAAGAAAGGGTAAATAGTAGAAATAAAGCTCAGTGTTTAAAAAATTCAAGTAACCTGAAACCCTTTAGACTAAAATAATCTTTCATCAATTCAGAAATGCCTTAATTTATAGATAAGAGTAGTACATTGCAATCAAAACGGACTTCTCAAAGAAAGAGAATCACCGCAAACTGGTCCGCTCCAGATAAGAGTAGAAATTCCCGGTGCTGGCTGTTTCAGAGTCAGCATTCACTCACACTATACAGATTGGTGTGGTCCAACCCGTGGCATTTGATCTTTAAGCAAATTCCAAAAAAGTGTTTAAAGTTCAATGCCACTAAGAGTTCTTGAAATGGCCACTATATATTTAAAAGGTTTGAAGACCAATTTCAGCTTCAGGCCTATGGTACAACTTGGGGAAAAGACATACATTAATATTTCTTCCATCACTAAAATCCTTTTTGTAAGGTTAGCAACATGGCCTTTAAAGCTTCCTCAGGGAAACTGTACTTAAACATATAAAAGTTCCCACTAGGGAGATAATTAAAAGTTGTTAATGTTCTTTTTATCACTTAGCAACCAAGACACATGTTTATTTCCACTCCGCAGAAGCAATGTTAGCTACTAGCTTCAATTCAGGAAAAGTGTAACTTGAGGAAGGTTTATGTGAGGTGTTTATTCAGTCTTTTTCTCAACCTTCTTCATCTTCCCATTGTAGGCAATAAATTGAGAGTCTGTTCCAAAAAGTCTATCCCACCATGTAAATGTCGAAGCATAGTTTCCAATGAAGTTCACGTGGTGGAGATTGTGATGCTGAGATAGAAAAGAATGAGATTTAAAGGGTTGAGAGGAATGTCATAAGCACTATGGACATCAACAGTTTCTGTAAAATAAACGGTCACCCAGGCCCAAAGAAGAATAACAGGATCACATAAAAGCATGATTCCAGGGTTTCCCTGGTGGCGCAGTGGTTGAGAGTCCGCCTGCCGGTGCAGGGGACACGGGTTCGTGCCCCGGTCCGGGAAGATCCCACATGCCGCGGAGCGGCTGGGCCCGTGAGCCATGGCCGCTGAGCCTGCGCGTCTGGAGCCTGTGCTCCGCAGCGGGAGAGGCCACAACAGTGAGAGGCCCACGTACTGAAAAAAAAAAAAAAAAAAAAAAAAAAAAAAGCATGATTCCATTGAAATATCCAGTTCCAAGAATTAGGGTTTCCAGAGGATGTGCATATTCACCTTCCATTCCAAACGGCGCCTGAAGCTCACGACAAATTTTATGAATATACTTATGTATTCTTTTGTGGTGTAAGAGCCTATGCAGGAAGTAGTGCCATGTATCCTCAATCACTGCACAGCCAAAGCATCTTGCCAAAAGCATGTACCATCTTGGCATTGTTTCCCAATCATAAGGAATATTGAAATACTCTGTAAAAGAATAGGTTCCACAAATCAAAGAAGCTGGACACAAAAATGATTAAAGAGAAATACTTTAAAATATTTCCATTGATTTCCCCACGTTTCTGCTTTATCCTTTTGAATTTTGTACTTTTTCATGTAAGGTATAGATTGAAACAAAAATCCAGGTAAACAGAACAAGAAATAAAGGACCTCATGAACTATGAGGGATCCCCATGTTGCAATCTGGAACTTTGTATAATTATTCAACATATAGTTCCAAGCATTTTAAAATGGTTCCTGCAGAGGATTCTCAGGTGAAAGTGAATCTCCCTATCCCACAGCCAGGGATGCTGAACTAAAGATGCTGATACTTTCATTTGTTGTCATTTTTCAAATCTCAGCAGACAGCCTTATAATTCTGCACACCACTGGGTCTGCAGCCGCCGCCTCCGGAGCTTCGCTAGGCACCCCTGTCTTCATTTCTTGAGCTTAGTTCTGTTGTCACTGACGGTACCAGGCAGCCCTTTGCATACAGCACCCCTGGAGCCACATGTGGCCAAAGCGTGTGGCATTCATGGCAACACCCATGTGTCTGTTCTTCAAATTCAATTCCTTTCCCTCCTGGGCACATAGTAAGACTACATTTCCCAGTCTCCCCTGCAGTCAGACAGAATCATGGGCTGAGTTCTGGCCAGTGGAATGTGGCTGAAGAAATGTAAACCATGCCATGTCCTGGTCTGACCTCTGAAAACGTCACCGTGGCTCACTCTCTTCCCCTGTCCGGTGGCCGGATGTGGAGGACCCAGGGGCCCTTACTACAGTGGGCTGTAAGGGGCTTGAGTTCCTGAAGAGCTATGAGTAACAGAGCCTATGCCCATTGCACCTGTCTGAGAAAGACATCTTTATAAGTGAAGGCATGGAAACACTGGAGTGGGTACAGCAGGTGACAGCCCGAGTAACAGTGTCTGACCCCAGATGAGAAGTCAGGGGGGTTGAATTCTTTAAGATTTTTTTTTTTGGCCATGCCCTGTGGCTTGTGGGATCTTAGTTCCCCCACCAGGGTTTGAACCCGGGCCCTCGGCAGTGAAAGCACTGAGTCCTAACCACTGGACTGCCAGGGAACTCCCAAATTCTTTAAGATTTTTTAGTGTGGGAGTTACAGGTTTAGTCTCTGGAGCTGGACACCCAATTTCTCCCATAGATGGACCACGTGACTCTGGGAAAATTGATGAATGTTTCTGAGCCTCAGTTTCCTCACTTGTAAATATATGCGCATCACAGGGTGTTTGGAAGTTATGTACAGCGATGGGCACACTAGGTTCGTTGGCCCTGCTGGACTATGAGGGGTCCTCCAAGGCAGGGATGGCTTTTGATTCATCTCTCTGGGTCCCTGCTGGGCCTGGCACAGTGTCCAATGTCCAGTGGCCCCTGCCCAGGAGGCTCCTTGTCTGGAGAGGACTCAGAGCTCTCAGCTGTACTCTAAAGCAGGCTGGGATGTGCCATAGAGGAGAGGTACCAGCAAAGTGCTGTCCAGGGGAGATTAATTTGGCCTGGGTTTCAGGCTGAGGACTTCATGGAGGAGGTGGCATTTCATCAAGTCCTTGAAGGAGAAAGGGTGGCATCTGTATCACAGATGTTGACAACGCTTGCTCTAGGTTAAGCAAAGTTCCCATGAGTTAAATCCTGAGGTAGAAAGAGCTGGACATGCTGGGCTGGAACAGGCTCCCACTAACAGTTTCAAGGCCTGGGGGGAAGATTTCAAAAGGAGGCAGTGGTAGGCAGAATTCTGAAGATGTCCCCATCCTAAGACCCCATTCCCTGGTTACTCAATCAAAAACAAATCTAGGGGGACTTCCCTGGTGGCGCAGTGGTTAAGAATCCGCCTGTCAATGCAGGGGACACCGGTTCTAGCCCTGGTCCGGGAAGATCCCACATGCCCTGGAGCAACTAAGCCCGTGTGCCACAACTACTGAGCCTGTGCTCTAGAGCCCGCGAGCTCCAACTGCTGAGCCTGCGTGCCACAACCATTGCAGCCCGTGTGCCTAGAGCCCATGCTCCGCAACAAAGAGAAGCCACCGCAATGAGAAGCCCGCACACGGCAACAAAGAGTAGCCCCTGCTTGTCGCAGCTAGAGGAAGCCCGCGCACAGCAACAAAGACCCAGAGCAGCCAATAAATAAATAAATAAGTAAATTTAAAAAACAGAAAAAAAATCTAGGTACTCTATGAAGGAATTTTGCAGATATCGTTAAAGTCCCAAGTCAGTTGGCTTTAAAACATGGAGATTAATTAGATGGGTCTGACCTAATCAGATGAGCCCTTTAGAAGAAGAAGAGCATTTTCTCCTCTCTGGTAGCAGAATAGGACGTTAGAGAGATTGAAAGCACGAGAAGGATTTCAGTCAAGAGCAACTCTCAGCTGACAGCCAGCAGGGAAATGGGAACCTCAGTCCTACAACCACACGGAACTGGATTCTGCCAACCATCTGAACGAGTCTGGGAGCGGATTCTTCCCCAGAACCACCCGATAAGAGCCCACCTTGCTTTTGGCCTTGTGGGAGCAGAGAACCCAGTTGAACTCACCCAGACTTCTCACCGCAGAGCTGTGAGTTAATAAATGGGTGTTTTTGCCACTCAGTCTGTGGTCATTTGTTATGCAGCAACAGAAGACAAATACAGACGAATACCACAAGTCTAAATATTCCAAAGCCAAAAGTCAAGCTTACAAACTGTTAATCAAATATGGTCTACCCATCTATCTTGACATATATACCTTCATAATGACCTTGAAGGCCAGGGCCAAATTCGTAATTCTGATGATTTAGAACTCTGTGCCAGCAGGTAGCTGCCCAGGGAGGGCTTGCCCTTGGGTCCCAGTCCCTGGCCTGTGGTCTGACCCCTCTTCTCTTGTCATTCCTGCTTCCATCCGGCACCAGGAGGGCTGGAGAGCCCAGGCCAGATGACCTAAATACCGTTCACTCCCCCTGCAAATAGCTGTCCCTTGCCTGGCCCTGGGGCCCAGGGTGTGGTTTGCCTTTAGGAAAAGGAACCTGGAGAATCTGAGGACTGTTCAGGCTGGAACATGATTGTCCTTGGTGTGCCATGTATGGTCTAGAAGGGAGGCCACAGCTCCGGTGGGAACATCCACTAGGACCTTCTGACTCCTCCTTCCCCTGGGGTGGCCAGAGCAGGATTGCTCTACAGCTGGGGACACAGGGCAAGGGTCTTGCCTGTCTCTCTTTGTGTGTGTTAAAATACATATAAAGTTTACCGTAAGTGACACTTGATACATTCACAATGTTGTGCAACCACCTCCTCTATCTAGTTTCAGAACATTTTCATCACCCCAAAAGGAAACTTCCAGACCCATTAAGCAGCCACTCCCTACTCCTCCCTCCCCCAGGCCCTGACAGCCACTAATCTGTGCTCTGTCTCTATGGACTTACCTGGTCTGGGTATTTGATATAAATGGAATCATACACTCTGTGGTCTTTTGTGACTGGCTTCTTTCAATTAGCACATGATTTCAAGTTTCATCCGTGTTGTTGCATGAATCAGTACTTCATGCCTGAAGTAGTGGCAGAATAATATTCTTTTGGATGGACAGACCACATGTGCAGTGGCCTTTCTGGCCAGGGTCTAAGATGGTATCGGGCTGGGGATTGGGGAAAGTCAGCCGGTGGTTCTGCACCTTTCTTCTTTTCTCCTCTGTGACTTTTGGGGTCTGACCATTTAGAATATGCTGCCGGGGCCTGGGGACGCAGGGAGACAGCCAGTCTCACCTCCTCCCCTAGTCTTTGCAACCTGATCCCGAAATCCCGCCCAGTGGTGGTGGGGGCATCAGACACAGGTGGTGTGGACCCGTCCCAGGAGGATGCCCCTGTTTCGGGGTTTCCAGCTGTCTCCGGGTCGGGGGGCCCCCAGCTGAATCCATTAAAAGCTGGAGTCCTTCTCTGGTGACAATTCTGAGGTCACACGGGGTGGAGAGGCTGCTGGTGGGGGAAGGGGTGCATGGCCTCGGGAGCTGGGATTGCTCAACCACTGGGACTGGAAGGCAGTGGGAGTGCAGCCTGGCACCGGGCGAAGTCGGCTCCACGCCCAAAGAGATGCTTAGATCTTCACTTGCGGGGCCTGTTTAATTCCACAGAGAAATTTAATTCCACATTGTTTGTTCTCTGCTCCGCAGACGCCTCAGCTGAGGAAACCACGGAAATCTCATTTGAAAAAGAATTTGGCCCCTGGAGACCCCTCCCCATTTGCTGGTGGGAGGGGGCCAAGACTTCAGTTGCCCTCACACCAGCAAACTCCAAACCACAGAAATGCAGTGGGGTCACCTGGGGACAGAGGGAGGGTGGCTGGACAGTGGGTGGGCAGTGAGCCAGTGGGCCTGTGTCACACGGGGGTCTGCTGTTTTGTGACAGGAGTTCTGGGCTCGGAGCCCCCAGACCTCAGTGTGGATCCAGGCCCTGCCACTCTGGTCTGGGATCTCGGGTGGTCACGTCTGTGGTTGACCACGCTCACCTGGCCACTTGGGGACTCTGCCAGCCTCTGGCGAGGAGCTGAGCTTAGCGGTGAGGGAAGCCACAGATGGGATTGGGGGCGAGGCAGGGAGGGGAGGAGGTGAACCGGTCTCGGGCTGTGCACCCACAGGCGTCTTCTAGTACCAGGGGACAGAAACCGCATCGCTTATGGCATCCACCAGGGGTCAAGCAGTGCAGCGGGCACGTTAGCGTCGTTCAGGGCATTTCTCTTTACAGCAGCCTCGCAGAGTGGCCGCCGTTATTCTCTTTTACAGATGAGGAAACTGCGGAAGGTAAAGGGACTCACCTAGGGCAACAGGTACCGAGGGCAGAGGCTGGGCAGTGGGCAGTCATCCCCGAACACTGTGTTCTTCCACATCATGTCACTAGTCCCTGGTTTGGCCCTCAGTCTTGTTTCTTGGGGGGATTACAGTCAAAATCATTGTGTATTTTTTTTTTGACTTTTTTTTTTTTTGGCCGCACCATGTGGCTTGTGGGATCCTAGTTTCCTGACCAGAGGTTGAACCCATGCCCTCGGCAGTAAACGCGCAGCGTCCTAACCACTGGACTGCCAGGGAATTCCCCAAATCATAGTATTTTTGAGGCGGAATGGACCTGGTTCAAGTTGTCATTTTACAGGTGGGGAAATTGATGCCCACGAAGGGGAAGCGACTTGTCCAGAGTCACCCACCAGACAGCAGATCGCTGGCCCCATTTGGCCCATGTGGGTAGAGCCCAGTAGCCCTGAAGTCAAGACTGTCTGTAGTGCCCAGTGAGATAGAAACTCCTCGCTCTGCCCAGGTTCAAAGCCTGTCTATTGGTCTGACCCTGCCTCTGGTCCTGAGAGAGTGTGGATGGCTCAGTGCAAACTGTCCCCACTGTCCTGACGACTCCGAGTCCTGTGGACAAGGTTCAGTGCCGTGCAGGGAGATGAAGGGCCACTATGTGCTTTCTCATCTTAACAGGTCAGCATCACCTGTGTTGACGTGAGGGTGGGAAAGAGTCCAGCTTCCCATCTCAGCTTGGTCACTGTCCAGCAGTGTCACCTGAGCCTGGTCACTTCATTGGTTGGTCAATATTTATGGAGGGTTTTCTGGGAGCAGTTTGTGTGCTAGTTTCTGAGGAAAACAAAGATGAAATAATGCCTTGCCCTCAAAGAGCTCTCACAGGGGAGGCAGATCTGCGGTTAAACAACAATTTCATGACGCCCTTGCTCTGAAGGAGGATGTTTAAGATACGGTGGGAGCTTGGGGGGAATCGGGGTGGGCTTTCCAGAGGAGGCAGAGTTGAGCTGAGACTGAAAGGATGGTTTGCCAGATGGACAAGGCAGAGGATGTTGAGTTTGGAGAGTGGATTTAGCAAAGGAATGGATTTGTGTCAGGGGAATTAGGAATAATTTAGAATAGTTGGAGCGTATGTGGTGGGATGGTAGTCATGATGGCGTGGGATGTTAGGTTGGCTAGGAGGGGATGGGAAAGCCTTTCTGCCACACAGAAGTGTTTGACTCCATCCTCAGGGCAGCTGGGGAGGCATCAAGGGTTTCGATCAGGGGACAAATCCAGCCAGATCTGTGTTTTGGAAGGTTCGACTGGGCTGTATCAGGGATGGCCTGATGGGGGGTGGGAAAGGCAGCCAGGGCGCCAATGTGTGGATCTGGGTTAAAGCAGTGGGGTACCCTCAGGCTGGGAGTGATGGAGAAGACCAAGGGGTGATGGGATTGAGGGGCTGTGATCAACTGGTTGTAGGCAGTGGGAAGAGGGAGTTGGTTTCTGGCTCGGGTGACTGGGTAATTGGGATTCCATTCATACTAATAGGGAAACTGGAGGTGGAGGTTTGCTGGTGGGGGTGGAGATTCATGTGAATTAAGTTTAGGATCTGATGACTTGAGGTGCTCATGGGACATCCAAAGGGAGAGGTCTGGCTGATGGTTGGTTGACTTAAGGATTTGGAGGCCAGGGGAAAAGTGAAAACTGGAGTTAGAGATTTCGAGGTCATCACCCTAAATCAAATGCAGATGAGTTAAGGGACCACAGAATGCTCTGGACACGGTACAGGTTGATTTTGGCAGAAACGGTCAGTGCCCTGTCCATGTCCCCTTGGCATTGCAGCCCTGCAGCTCTTCCAGATGGCTTTCTCTGCAGTGGAAGCAGGCCTGGCCTGTGCAAGAGACAGGCCAGGAGTGTCCCCAGGAGCAGGCTCAGCCAGTGAAAGATGAGACCTAGATGATGGAAACCAGAGCTCTTCTCCCTTAGGAAGCTCTGTTCCTTGCGGTCTCCTGGAGGTCCCCGGTGGGAGGCGCTCATTAACCCCCCTCTACTGGCTCCTACCCTTCTCTGTGTCACTTTTCCATTTTCCTACCAGTGTTTCCTGGGATCACCCCCCAAGTAAGTGACTGGCACGCTCATTCTTTTTTTTTTTTTTTTTAGCGGTACGTGGGCCTCTCACTGTTGTGGCCTCTCCGACGCACAGGCTCAGCGGCCATGGCTCACGGGACCAGCTGCTCCGCGGCATGTGGGATCTTCCCGTGTCCCTGAACCCGTGTCCCCTGCATCGTCAGGCGGACTCTCAACCACTGCGCCACCAGGGAAGCCCCCCTTATTTTTTTTTAATTGGAGTACAGATGATTTACAATTTTGTGTTAGTTTCAGGTGTGCAGCAAAGTGATTCAGTTATACATATATACGTATTCATTCTTTTTCAGATTCTTTTCCCATATAGGTTATTACAGAATATTGAGTAGAGTTCCCTGTGCTATACAGTAGGTCCTTTTTGGTTATCTATTTTATATCAGTAGTGTGTGTATGTTAATCCCAAGCTCCTAATTTATCCCCTCCCCACCCCATGTTTCCCCTACGGTCACCATAAGTCTGTTTTCAAAATCTGTGAGTCTGTTTCTGTTTTACAAATAAGTCCATTTGTATCATTAAAAAAAAATTAGATTCCACACGAGTGATATCATATTTGTCTTTCTCTGTCTGACTTACTTCACTTATATGATAATCTCTAAATCCATCCATGTTGCTGCAAATGGCATTATTTTGTTCTTTCTTATGGCTGAGTAATATTTCACTGTATATATGTACCACATCACCACATCTTCTTTATCCATTCCTCTGTCATTGGACATTTAAGTTGCTTCCATGTCTTTGCTATTGGAAATAGTGCTGCAGTGAACATTGGGGTGCATGGCATACACATTCTTTTTTTTTTTTTTTTGGCCGCACCAAGCGGCATGTGGGATCTTAGTTCCCCAACCAGGGATCGAACCTGCGCCCCCTGCAGTGGAAGCGCTAAGTCTTAACCACTGGACCGCTGGGGAAGTCCCTGGCATGCACATTCTTGCTGTAGAGTCTGCCACGGGGAAACCCAGCCCAAGATACCAGTTTGCTCAACTGGGATGAGAGTCTGCTTTGACCATTTCCTACCTGTCTTGACCCCCAGCTGGCCTGGAAGCGGCTTGCAGGTGCTTTCACCTTTGTGTCACCAGAACCAAGACAGCCGGGTCAAGGGATGACCTGGCGAGCTGCTGTTGAATACAGGAATGACTAAACCCATCAGCGGCTTCTTGTTGCCTTTCAGAGGCCAAACTCTCCAACAAGCCCCACAAGACTCCTTCCTGCCTCTCCATCCTCAAGTCATTCCATCCTCCTGTCTGCTCTCCAAACTGCAGGCCTCTGCTCTCCTTCCCTTAAAGTTTCCATGCTCCTTCCTTCCAGATGGCCCACATAGTTCTCTCTGCCTGTCTCTGCCCCACGCTGGGCCTCTCAAGATAGGCCTATTTAACAGCTTCTCCCCCTCCCCCTCCTTCACCCCTTCCCTCTCCTCCTCCCTCAAGCATCTTCTCCCCAGGGAAGACTTCCCTGACCACCCTTCCCCAGCCCAGGCCAGATGGGGCTTGTACCATTCCATTCTCCGTAGCACTCTGTCCCTGCATGCTCCCTATCACAGACTTTCGTTATGGGCTTATGGAATTAGTTAAATAATATTTATTTTAGACTAGTATTTCTCAAACTTTTTTTTTTTTTTTTTTTTTGCGGTACGCGGGCCTCTCACTGTTGTGGCCTCTCCCGTTGCGGAGCACAGGCTCCGGACGCACAGGCTCAGCGGCCATGGCTCATGGGCCCAGCCGCTCCGCAGCATGTGGGATCTTCCCGGACCGGGGCACGAACCCGTGTCCCCTGCATCGGCAGGCGGACTCTCAAACCACTGCGCCACCAGGGAAACCCTCTCAAACCTTTTTGATCATGACCAACGGTAAGAAATACATTTTATGCTGGTATCCAGTTCACATAATACATATACAACTGAAACAGTGCTTTTCCTGTTCCTTCTACTATGTGGGATACAGTGATATTTTCCATTCCATCCCATCCCATTCCATTCCATTCTGTATTTCATTTCTAAAACTACTGGCAATGACTCACTAAATGGACTGCAACCTTGCCACTTAAAAACTGGTCTGGACACTAAGCAAGATGCTTGCGAATTCAGGAGAACAGGGGTCCAGTTCACTTTTACTCATCACTGTAGCCTCAGGGCATAGCACGGAGCCTGGCACAGAGAGAGGTGCTCCATCAATATTTGCGGAATGACCTATGATAATGTATGAATCCGGGTGAATAAGTGAATGAATTGCCTACCCCACCCAGACAGGAAAGTGTGGCTTTGATCTGATTCTTCCGTTACTGAAAAAACCAGCCCACTTCCTGTGACTTTGATCTGCAACCTTCATTCTAAACTGCCCTGCCTCAAGCCAACAGCTCCCAGCAGCTCATTTCCTGCTTTTTGCCACCTTATCTCCCTCTCTAAATATTCCTCAGCTTTCCCTTTCCCTTTTGGTGGAACGCAGGCCTCTCCCCACCCCTGTTCCTCCTCCCAACACCTTTGGCACAGGGTGGGGCTCACCTCTTGGGTCAGGTACTTCCCAAGTTTCAGCCCACTGGGGTGCAGAACATTTCTAGGTCAGGTGTGTCCCTCAGCTGGGGCTGGGCAGTGGTCTATATCCTGCTGATAGACTTTGGGGCAGGAGGGGAATAGACATTGATGAAAGAACCGTGCATATGTATAATTACAAATGGTGAAAGATGCTATGAAGGAAAAGCTGTGGTTGCTTTGAGAATATGTAATGGGGAACCTGCTTCTGGGAAGTCAGGGAGGGCTTCTCCAAGAAGGAGACAATTAATCTGACGTCCAAAGACAATAGGAATTAGGCAGGCAAAGAGTGTGAAGGCAGAGAGAAAGAGCTGGCAGGTGGAAGAAACTGTAAGTGCAAAGGTCCTGAGGTAGAAGTGATAGTAGTCCACTTGAAGAGCCAGAGACAATCAGTGCAGCTGGTACACAAAGAATGGGGCTTACAATGACAAGGCTGGAGAAGTAGCCAAGGCCCAGCCCTTGCAGACCGGGTTAGATATTTTAGATCTATCTCAAGAGCAGTGGGAACAGCAGTATTTGAAGAAGCATGATGACACTGTTTTGAAAGATCCTTTGGCTGTGGTATGCCTGAAGGATGGGACTGGTGGTCAAGAGAGGAAGCTGGAAGACTAGTTCCAAGGTGGTGGCAGGTCCGAGACGGTGCAAGCTTTAGGGTGGTGGTGTTGATGCGGGTACGTGACCGGCCTTAAGAAATACTGTTCCTAGTAGGTTTCTCAACACTTGTAAACACCCATCGTGAATCTGCTCTGAGCAAAGTGCCCTGGGGAGCCGGAGCCAGGCTGGGCTCTGCCTTCAGGCAGCTCATTGCCTGTCTTGGAGGACAGGCTGGAGGCAGATCAGCCAGGGTGTAGTGCCAAGTGCTCAGGAGAGTCAGCTGGCACGTGTTCAAGGCGCATGCCCGGGGGAGACCAGGCACCTGCAGTGGATGCTTTCCTGCAAACACTGTTTGAGCTCATTTGAGCTCCGGGCAGAAAGAAGTCAGGGCTCTGGGAGAGGAGTTCATTAAGGTCTCCTCCTGACCCTACCAGCATTTACTGGACTCTTGGCCCTGGGCATCTTCCCTGAGCCACACAAGGGCCTGTCTCCAAAGGCCCTTTTCTGGGAGTAGTGGCACCTGAGGGTGTGCGGAGGCACAGGAGTCTCCCAGGTGCCGGGGCAGCTGAGCCCACTAGGCCAGGTGAGGGCTTCTCCTCTCTCCCTGCCTCTGAGTCACTTCCCTTGGAAGCGCAGTCCTTGGGAACACCGCTTATTCACGGAGTCTCCACCCTCAGCTGCACCCTGCCCTGGGGGAGGGAGTTGTGGTGGAGTCCTGAGGTGTCTCAGTGAGCAAGCCTGACCCAACCCCTGCTACACCCCAAGGAAGGCCTGGGTCTCCCCCTTGGAGCGGAGCTCCCTAAGGGCAGGGCTGTTTCTTTGTCTTGAAACTGGGGCCTTGAGGAACGTTCCCTCCCAGAGTCCTGCTTGCCAGGTAACTTCCTGCCACCCGCAGGCCCCCCAGGAGGCTCTGAGGAACCCTCCTGATGTGCGGCGTGGTGAGTGGCGGGGGCGGGTTTGTGGGGCCGCAGCTCTGTCTCCCCATCCGTCCGTCCTCCTGGTGCCGAGGACTGTCTGTGGTTCTGGCAGGGCTCAGGCCTCAGGCTGTGGGGCGCATTCGCTGGCTTCGAGGCGCTTCTCCACTCATTTCATTCATAAAGCCCCAGGGCCCACTCCCTGCTGTGGCTGGCGCTGGGGTCTGGATTTATGGAGATGCTGGGGACACATGGAGTTCAGGCCTCTGATCTCGGGCTGGTTTTCCCACTGCCTTCCTTGCCTCTGGCTCCCTCCTTGGCCTCATGGGTTTGCTTCACAGACCAGTCAACAGACCTGCACAAGGAGGGGAAGAACGTCTTCCTGGAAGGTCGGAGGGAAAAGAGACTCTGCTGACCAGCCCCTGGGGCTCTAGGAGCAACCCCACCACTGATCTTCAGTACTGAGGGCCCAAGGTCATCCAATCCAGCCCCCTGCCTTCCTTCCAGGGTAGGATTCTCCAATGTGAGCGGTGAACTGAACAGCCTCAAATCCTTGCTCTGGTCTCACTACCTTTGGGCATCCGCCCAAAGTGCTCAGGTCACAGGGAAGGGTGCGTGAGGGACTAGAACACCTGCTTCCCTTAGTACTCTCGGTCTTTGGATGAAGTGTCCTGGTGGGGTAGGAGATAGATAGGCCCCAGACTGAGCAGTTGCAACTGGTCTCCTGCTGACAGAAGATACCAGCAGGAGCATCGGGTCCTGATTAGGTGAAAGCCCAGCCTGACACCTGCACAGAAGGGGTCCTCAGTCTAGGGGAGGGACAAAAGGAGGAAGGAGTCACCAGCCCATAATATGTCCTGTCAACCTCCCAGAAACCTTTGTGCTGGAATATGCACGTGCACACCAGGAAGGACTCTGAGTCAGAACAAATATGGGCACAAGAAAGATGATTAGCCAGAGACAACCCAGAAAGCCCATATGGGCAACTTAAGCCACCCCTGTTGTGAGCAGCTCACTCCAGGTTCACCCGCACATGCTCTTCCTCATGTACTTTGCTACTAATAAACACTGTCTCAATTTCACAATCTTGATCTCTTTGCTGAATTCTTTCTTCAAAGAAGACCAGGACCAAGGTCCTTCTTCCAGGCATTCCACCGCCAGAATCAGTGGAGCTAGAGGGCTTTAAAAGAGGCGATGGAGTTTAACAGCTGTGCAGAGGTGACAAGAGAAGAGAGAAGGCAGTTAACTGCCAACAAGCATCATTCAGTGGCATCTTCTACGTTCGACATGGAACCGACGTGTAGGTGAAGCAAAATCCCTCCTGGAACCCAGGGATGCTCACCTCTTGTGAGAAGGTCCGAGGGCACGGGGGCAGCCCATGTCTTTGAGGACCTCCGAGATACCCCACACAAACTCCCTTCTGGAAGAACTGGGGAAATAACTCTTGGTAGTAGCATCTGGATCGGGCAGGGTCGAACCACGGCAGGTAAAAGACAGAGGAGATTCAGAAAGTTCAGATACTGAGCAGGGAGAGGTGTCCAGTGACGGAGGCCTCAAGGAGAAGCCAGATTTTCAATACTTCTGGGGTCAAGAGCTGTGGAACCCAGGAGCAGTGAAGGTGAGACAACTCCCCTGGCCCATCTTCATCCGCCACCTGGGAACCTCCTGAATAGAGAGGGAAATCCCGATTTAAACACACACAACAGAAAATGCTTGCAAACAAACCCTGTACAAAGATATTCCTCAGAAAGAAGGGAGGATGCCGGACCCTTTCTTCAGATGGAAGCTTGCCAGTCAGTGTAGACCAATAAGACAAAGGTAATCCAGTTAAAGGGGGCTGGGCATGGGGGAGAGGGGTGAGTGCCCCAACTGTTCAGGGCCCTCTGTCCTCCTGTCTTGTCCCCTTCCCCCCACTGGGGTTCTATACCCTGTGATATGTTCCCACCTCCTCCTGGGCAGTGGAGGAAGACCGCCCTGGGTGTGGGCTTGTGACAGAGCAGGAAGAGGTCCCCAGCGGTCCCCTGCCCAGCGTTCAAATCCCCACCCCACAGTGTGGTCATTGCCTGCATCCCTCCATTTGCGGAGCCCAGGAAAGAGCCAGCTGGACAAGCTCCCTGGGTCTACCCTGAGGAGCCCATGTCCAGAGTCACTTGGGAGCTCCAGAAAGAAAAGAGGGAGGTGTCAAAGGCCGTCTGAAGCACCATTTTCAGGTGGGTTGGGGGTGTGGGGTACAGGTGTGTCTACCCCTCCCCAGCAGCCGGGGTGGCTGCAGGTTGTGGAAGGAGTCAGAAGGTCTGGGTGTCAGCCTGGCGGTGAAACTTCTTTGGGTCTCAGTTTTCTCAATTGTAAAATTGGCAAAATTCTCTGCTACACCAGCCTGGTGTTGCTGAAGACAGAACCTTCACGTTCTGTAACACGACGCCCGTGAGTGAATTATGCTTTCAGGCTGGTCCCCAGGAGCCCCCGGGCCCACTCTGACCCTGTGTATCTTCCTTAGCGTTGGAGGCATCCTCACAGTCCTCCCTGAACCTCCCCGGAATGAGCAGCTCCTTGTGGAATGTCCTCCCACACTGGGAAGTGTGGGCAGTGGACAACGGCGGAGGGGACCTCCCCGTGGTCACCTCACTGACTCCCCAGATGCACAGACACAAACACATACGTATCCTGAGGTACTGAAGAAAAATTTGCCTCACCCTGGAGATGCTTTCCACAGAGCCATGAGTCACCCGACTCCTTCACTCTGGGCACCCTGCTAATTGATATTTGTCCTTTCAGGGACCACATCTCCCCTTGCACAGAAGCCAGAAGGCGTGGGTTCAAGTCCCTCTTGCCTCATGGATCAGTGGCATGCCACTGGTCACGTGTTACTTGCTAAACTCAGTGTTTTTCATCTACAGAATAAGGACAATGTGTCAACCAATATATATATATGACAGGATGGAAATTACTAGTGTATGAGTGTTCTTTCCCAGGCATTCCCTTCTCCCTGCCCGTTGGAGAAAATTCTGGTTTGGCTGACTCGGTTTCTTTGCCTCCGTTGGCCTCTAAGGAAGGGGCTGATTTGTCAGAAAGATCGTTGGGCAAATGCGGCATAGAGTTGGCAGGATAGAGAGAAGAAGAAAGAGCAGGGGCAAGACGAAGAGAGCAGGAGGCTTTGGGAGCAGCTGCCGTGTATGAGGGAGAAGAGCGGATGGGCAAGAAGACTGAAGAAGCATCGCTGGGATCTATGAAGCCCTTTTGTTCGGGTTCAGGCATTTCAAGTCAACAAACCGAGTTACTTTGAAATTGTTATTTTTTGGTTGCCACCTTTGATGATAGCACAGCTTTGAGACCGCACCCCTGGGGTATGACCATGTACATATGTCAGATGCTTGGTACACAGTAGGTGCCATGACTGGGGCTGTATCTACTCAACTTTGGGTGATGCTTGTGTGCACCTGCGCAGCCCCCCACTCTGGACTGGGTATTCCCTAGTGTGGGTGTGACCGCATCAGCTGGGGAGCAACTCGAGGGCTGGGACTATACTGTATCTCCCTACCCCACCCCTCATTAGACCAGGGGTTCCTGAAGGACAGGGACTTTGCATTCTTCACGACACCAGTGACCCCCAATATGGGTAGTGTGTGTGAGGCCCCAGAACAGGGTCCCGCTTACAGATAGTGTCATGAGAGATATGACACAAAACAGAGGTTTTGCTTGATGCATGGCCTGACCCTGCCTGTGTCAGAGGTGAAGGCAGAGGGAGGAAGAGGGGAGAGGCCAGAGCCCCAAATGTTTCCTCTGTCATGTGCTTCCCAAGAAGGCAAAGGAGAATAACGGAGAAGGCATCCTACCCCAGCCCAGCCCCAGAGCTAAAACATGTCATTCTGGAGGATGAAAAATCCTATCCCCACCCAGTGGGTTCCCATAAATCCAGGTGAGCTCTGTCTGGTCCTCCTGACTCTTGTCTCATGGGGTGGGGAAAGGGACGAGCCAAACCAAAGTTCTGTCTCCCGGAGTTGAACGTGTTGTGTTTGGCACATGGGCAGGACTGGGGGCGGAGGTCATGATGACAACAGCTCAGAAACTCCAACAGGAAAGGAACAAGGTGTCTGCGTCATGGACAAGTTAGAATCTGTCTTTCTGGGTCATGGCTTGGTTTTTGTGTCTCAGCCTGGCCGTTGTTTCAGGCTGTCCCTAATTCAGGTTAGGTTGTTGCAATTCAATTAGATTCCAACATTTATTGAGTGCCTACTATGTGTCAGCTACCACAGTGGGTGCTGGGGGGAAACTTAGGAACAAGATCAGGATGCTGCCTTTGGGGAATCCTTCTCCAGCAGAGGGACAGATGTGCACACAGCTCTCTCTGTCGCAGAGAGATTAGAACTACAACGGAGGTGTGAACAAGTGCTAGGGTTGGGTGGGGCACAGAAGAAAGAACTGTGAACCTTCTGGAGGGTGGGAGAAGACTTTGTAAATGTGGGGATGTGTGATCTGAACATTAAAGACTGAGCAGGCTCTCAAAGAGTTAGAGAAGGAGGGAGGTGCAAATAGTGTAGAACAAAGTGGAGCGTGGTGAGAAGCTCAGTATGAAGTGGGGAGGAAGAATAGTCATCAGCATTTACTGAGCACCTACTAGTCACCAGGTTCTGTGCCAGGTACTTTGCATGTATACTGTCTCATTCAATTCTCCCAGTAATGTAAGGAGGTAGGTACCGATGAGTGAAGTAACATTTGGAGAGAACAGATGGTTGAGCCAGGATCTGAATCAGGTTTATTTGACTCCCAATTCCATGCTCTTTTTACTAGGCCAGTGGTTTCTTGAGTATATTCTATGAAATGTTTAAGATTCTGAGGAGATGCTTTAGGGACATGTCTGATTTTAGTTTCATATTTAAAATATATTTTAATCAACACACTCAAATGTGTTATGTAATTAAAAAAAGTTTTCCTTTTTTTTATGCATCTCTCTGCATATTTTTGAATTTCTTGTAAATGTGTCATCTCTTAGAAAGACTTCACACTCTGCTCAGTAAAATTGTAAAATTGTAAAAGAGAACCCAGTCCCATGCCCACCACCCACCACCTCCCGTTACAAGGCAGGTGGGACTTCCAGTTTGTGATGGCCAACCAAATGCACATGGGTTTATCTCCTCCTCCTCGGAAATGTCTCAGAAATAAATAATAAACATATAAGTCTTTCCAAAGAAAAGAGTTGGGGGGAGGGCTTTTGTGGACAAGAGAAGTCTCAACAAATTTCTGGATGAGTGGTTTGATGGAAGAGTTATGACTGAGGAAGAAGGATGGAGATGCTGCAGGCTGGAGGCACACGGCAGGATCTGCAGCCAAGATGGGAACTGAGCCATCCATGGAAGCCTGAAGAAGTCTGAGATGTGGATATACTCGGTGCAATGAAGGGTGGGAAGTGGGTATGTGGCTGAAAATGGGGATCTAATTGAAAGTCTATAAATGGGACAAAAAATTTCTCTGCCCCTCGTACACAGAATACTCAGCCAGGTATGCAGAGTGCTCAGCTCTGCCACTCCCTTCCCAATATTCCTCCTCCCCACTAAAAGGGAGGGTCTTCTTTAAAGAAATGAAACTGTCTGAGGAAGGCTAGGAGAGCTGGTTTTAAGGTGGTATCCTAGAGTAAAGCATATTGCAGGCTGACATTTAGAAGTCCCCAAACACAAAGGCCAGCTCACTCTGAAACAAAGCCTGCCATTCAGTTCCTCTTATCTGTGTACACAAAGCTTTCAGGAAACTTTTCTACTGCTTCATTCTTAACTATGAATGGGCAACCATAAGCCAGAAGCTATTTGAGGAAACCTGAAATACGAAGTAGAAAGAACTAAGATAAACAAACTGAAAAAGAGACCTCCAAGCAAACAGAAACAATTTATAGGTAGAAGAGAACTTAAAAAGAGAATTCAAGAAGACACTATATCTATGAAACATGAGTAGTGTTATGAAAAAGGAACAATTAAGAGAACAAAAAAAGTCCCTGGACATAAAAAATATAACTAAAATTCAGTGGAAAGATGGAAAGTTAAGGTCAAGGTAATCTGTCAGAAAATAAAGCAGAAAGGGAAAGAAACAGAATTTCATTAGAGAAAAGATAAGACACAAAAAAGTGCTGGAGGTCTAGGATTGATTAATAGGTATTTTAGGTAGAAGAGAGAAAGCAGGAGAGAATATTCAAATAAATAATTGAACAGAATTTCCCAGACCAAAAAAACTCAAGTCTTCAGATTAATAGATCTCCTCTAGTCCCCAGCATAAAGAACAAACAAGATTTTGAAATTTCAGAATACCTAGGAACATGAGAAGATGTTCACTAAAAGTTCCCAGAGAGAGAAAAAATTCACCTACAAAGGAATGAAAACCAGAAAGGCACCAGATTTCTCAACAGCAGTGCTGGATGCCAAAAGACAATGGAACAATATCTTCAAAATTCTGAGGGAAAATGACTTTCAGTTTAGAATTCAATACCCAGCTAAACTGTCCATTAGGTACCAGGGCAGATCAAAGACATTTGTAGACACAGAAGGACTAAGAGAGTTTACTTCCCACATACTCTTTCTTAGGAAGTCATTTGAGGATGTGCTTCAATAAAGCAAAGGAGAAACCAAGAGAGGGGGGAAACATGGGATTTTTGTCAGCTTGCAAGTTAGCTTGGTATATAGTTTTAATTAATTAGTTAATTAATTTGTTTATTTAGTGTGTGTTTTCTCTTTGTTAGGTATCAGGGTTATGCCAGCTCGTAAAATGAACTAAATTTTCTATCTTTTTATGCTCTGAAAGTATCTGCACAGGGAATAATCTCTTTCTTGAACGTTTGCCAAAAAATAAAAATGAAATATACACACACACACACGCACACACACACACGCACATATATACACAAACCCAACCCATTTAGATCTTTTTAAAAAAGCAATTCTTTGACAATATTTTCTATGTTTTCTTTCAGCATTGTTTTGTGACCTTTCTGGCAGGTCATTCTGCTATCTAATATTCATCCTTATTCTTCCTTTATTTGAAAGAATGCAATTTTGCCAAGTTAGAAATTAAATCAAAGGCCCTTGCAGAGAAGTGGGGCAAGTGACACAGTTCTAGCCAATGAGATGAAAACACACATGTTCTGAATGGAGTTTCCAGAAAAGTTATTATTTTCCTGATAAAAGGGACAGACTTAGCTGTCCTTTTGCCCTTAACGTTTCCTCTCACCTGGGATGTAGATAGAATGATTGGAGGTGGAGAAGAAATCCTGTGAGCGTGAGGGCAAATGCCACTTGGTAAAGATTGTGCGACAGAAAGACAGAAGGAGCCCTGGTCCTGGAGCTTCACACGGATCCAAGACTGCCTGCCTCTGCATTTCCTGTTATTAAGAAAAACAGATCCCTGATTAGTTTAAGTTACCAATTGTTTAATTTCCTGTTTTGTTTGATTATTTGTGTTTTTTTTTCAGCAATTCACCTTCAATTGACATAACCTTTAACCTTAAGGATGCTTCCTGGAACACAGAGATTAGATTCTATGAAAAGGTATTGAGTGAATTGAAGGCTGTCATTAAGGGGGACAATTTTCTCCTCTCTGCATTCTCCTATCAGCCCATAACACAGCAACTGACATTCTCTTGGAAGTTCTGGGATGAAACTTGTTTGACTTTCTTGGCACCCACTTCCTGTTCCTCACTGGGAGGGGAGGAGTGACCTCCTGGGTTGGCAGCGTTGGGAAAAGGTATCAAGTGTGCCTTGCTCAGCCCATTCCTGGCTCTCTGTCTAGAACTGATCGAACTACAAGCAGCGTGTGTTCTCTGCTCCTACCTCCTCCAGGCAATGAACACCAGGGCAGGCCCAGCCCCTTCTCAGGAGGACTTCAATGGTCCAGCTGCTCTGCTGTGGGTGGGTGGGTAAGGTCAAATCAGGAGAGAACGAAAGGAAGCCCATTTGGGCCTTGGGTCTAAGCCACCTCCTCCAACCCCTCTGGACCAGCAATAAAGCTGACATTTTTAATCCCTACTTGTCTCCTGTGACTATTTCTTAATTGGATCAGAACTTGGAAAAGTGAGGGGTGTGATTAACTAGCACCCACAAACCCCAACATCTGTTGAATACTTAGCCCCAGTGCGAAAAGGCACAGTTGGATGAAAAGAATGGTTTACAATTTTGATTATTATTAGACAGTATGTCTCTGTGCTTAATTGGCTATATGTCTTTTCATCTCCCTATAAAATGTGTGTCACGTTATTGTTTCTTTAAGGTGAGAGTCTGGATTGGGAACGATAAGGGTCTTCTGAGGTTGGCTACTGCTAACTTGCTCTGTGGCTTGACTTTTCTGGGTTTCAATTTTATCAGTTATAAAATAAGTGGATTAGACTAGACAATGGTAGGAGCCAACCCAAGGCTTGACATTCTTTCATTCATTCAACACAATTTTACTGAGTAGCTAATAGGTGTTGAATGTTGTGCTGGAGGCTGGTTATACACTGTTGGACAAAACCAACATGGCCCCACTATCTCAAAGTTCAGAATCTAGCAGGAGAGACAGACATCAAATAAACACATATGTAAATGTATAATTACAAGTTCAATAAAATTTTAATAAGTGAGTGATTGGATTGTGTACAACGTTCCTACTAATTTGCACTTACCCACACTCAGGGAAAGCCTGGCTGGTTGGTCCAACAGCCTTTGGCACATGGTGGTCTCACTACTTACACAGCTGTGTCAGGGCCACTGTGCTCAGGAAGACATACAAAGAAGCTTCCAAAGGTCTGGCCTTCAGGATTAAAAAGACGTTTAAACATTTTTAAAAAGTTGCAAATTAATAACACGCTTTTTACAAAACTTCAAGTAATACAGAAAAAATAAATTTTAAAATATTTCCCTTTCTCCTTACAAGTCAGTTGGAAATAGAAACAATGGGCATCCTGCCAGCGAGCTGCATACTTAATTGTAGGCTCTAGGAGGGCAGGGATGGGACCTGCCCTAGTCCCAAGCAGGGATACCTGCTCTATCCCTGGTGAGAGCTAGTAAATATTTGTTGACTGAATAAATGAAAAGTAAAAATCACTCATAAAGGCTCATATATAAATTCTGTTTTTAAGATCAAAAAAGGGAGGGAATTGCCTGGCAGTCCAGTGGTTAGGACTCTGTGCTTCCACTGCAGGGGGCATGGGTTTGATCCCTGGTCAGGGAACTAAGATCCCGGAAGCCATGCAGTGTGGCCCCCCAAAAAAAAAAAGATCAAAAAGGGGATCATGCTATGTATGTTTCTTTTCTTGCACCTTGCTTTTTTTTTCTTTAATCAAAGACCCATAATGGACATTCTTCCATAATTTATTCCTAATTCATCCATTTCCCCAGTTATGGGTTGAATTGTGTCCCCCCCAAAAGATATGTGTAAACACTGATTCCTGGTAACCATGGACGTGGAAATAGGATCTTTGCAACTGATGAGTTCAGATGAGATCATACTTCATGAGAGCAGGTCCTCATCCAACAAGACTGGTGTTCTTACAAGAAGATGAGAGACAGAGGCACAGGGAGAATGCCACGTGATGAAAGAGGCAGAGACTGGCGTGATGCAGCCACAAGCCCAGGAACACCAAGGACTGATGGCCACCACTGGAAGCAAGGAAGAGGCAAGGAAGGATTCTACCCAGAGTCTCAGAGGAAGCCTGGCCTTGCTGACACCCTGACTTTGGATTTCTAGCTTCCAGAATTGTGAGACAATGAATTTCTGTTATTTTAAACCACCCAGTCGGTGGTATTTGTTACAGCAGCCCTACGAAACGAATACACTCCTCTTGAAGGATATTTAGGTTGATTCCAACGTGGAACTGTTATAGTAGTGATGGTTGCCACTTTCTGAGCCGTATGGTTGGGGCCTGGCCTGTTTAGAGCCCTAGGATTTGTTCTATTCTCCAGAAATCCCTTGGAACAATCACGGACCCCAGACGTGGTGTCTTAGACTCAATTCATACCTTGGCAGTGTTGCCAGATGAAACACAAGGTGCCCGTGTCCTGTTTGGGACACACCTATTCTAACAAATTATTTGTTGCTTATCTGAAATTCAAATTTAATAGGCATTTCCATGTTTATTTGCTAAATCGGGCAACTTTAAATCTCAGGCTCCCGGTTTTAATCCCAAAGAGTGGGTCTGTGGGCAACTCACACTGTACCCGAAGGAGTTCAAAGAGCCTGGTTTTCTGCAGGACCTCTGGAAGATCTCTCCTGCTCCTGGATCCTGCCTCTGCCCTAGCCCCCTGATGTTCCTAGCGAAACTTAGATGTCCTGCAGTGCCTGCCTCTCTCAGAACCAGGCTGAGCCCCTCTCCTGCCCGTATCAGAAGCAACGTACTCATTCACTCCACGCCCCCTTTACACTAGCAGTTCAAGTTCACCTCCTTCCAATCTGCCTCTCCCTTCAGTACTCACCCCCACTGAGCTCCAACAAGACAGATGTGTACCTGGCCCTAAGGAACTAACTAACCCGTTCCAGGTGTGCCGAGTGAGACTGGAAGAGGAAGAGCACAGCGAGAGCCTGTGACAGGGGTGGGCAGGGTCTCCCAAAGTGCGCTATTTAAAAAATTGCCCCGGGGCTGGTAAATACCATCCCTGGTCTGAATCAGAAATCTCCAGGGAGGGGAAGTGGCCTAGTCTGGAGACTCAGGCGAGGCCTCTGAGAGGAGGTATGTCCAGCTGAGGCTGAAGGTTCAGTAGGAGTTAAGCAGGTGAGGTTTGGGGACAGGATGGGGAGCCTGGAGAGGAAAGAGCACAGGAAAAGGCAGGGAGGAGGGGGAGAGTCTGGCCCGAGACCAGAGAAGAGGCCGGTGTGCTTGGAGTGTTGAGAGCTGGGGAGAAAGAGGTGAGTTGAGCCTGGAGAGAGTAGATGAGGGCCACTTCTGGCCAAGCCTTGCTGGGCTGGTTAAGAAAAAAAGCAATGAGAATGGAAAAAAAAAAAAGTAGTGAGAATGAAAAATAAAAGCACTGAGAATGCGCTGAGGGCAGGGACCATCCGAGCCTTTTTCGAAGGTGGAGCCCTGGGCTGCTGCCCTCCTCTGACTCCTCTGGCTTCTGGAAGTGCCTAGTTGCCCCTGTGCTCCCACGGCTGCCCCCTTCCCTCCAAGGTTACTGTGCGGGGGTGGCGGGGGCTTTCTGCTAAGACTGATGCTGTGGCTATTCCTTCCATGGAGGCAGGGGGACTGTGGCTGGCGAGGAATGGGAGTTCACAGATTTAGACAAGTAATGTTTGAAAATACTCCTTTTGTTATTGAGAAAATGCTATACATGTTGAAGTATGTGGTAGGCATACCACGTGTCCTGTATGGTCCCTTCCTTCTGAGGGTGGGCTGGACCCAGGAATTTGTTATTAATGAATAGAATACTGCAAAAGTGAGAGGATGACAGTCTTGAGATGGGGCCACTGAAGACGGTGCCTTCTACGTTGCTCATGCTCACCCTCCACGACTCTTTCCTTTGCTCTGACGAAGCTGGCTGCCACGATGGTGCTGCTTAATGGAGAGACCCGTGTGCCGAGGAACTGAGGGCGGCTTCCAGCCAACAGGCTGCAAGGAAATCGAGGCCTTCAGTGCAGCAACCCACCGGGAGCTGGATCCTGCCAACAGCCACGTGGATGAGTTTGGAAGTGGACCCCTCCCCAGTGGAGCCTTGAGATGACTACAGCCCCGGACAACACCTTGATTGTCACCTGCGAGGGACCCTGAAATAGAGGACTCAGCTAAGCTGCACCTGGATTCCTGACCTTCAGCACTTAAGCTTTAGGATAGGTTGCAGCAGTAGGTAACAAATACTTAGTTTAATTTGGAAAAGGCCAGCCATACCTGTCAACATCCTAGTACATATATTCACGTAGTTTGAAATCATGGTGGGCACTCTAATTTTGAAGTTCTCTTTTTTCCTTATCAATGTGGGAGAGATATCATCCTTCAGGGTCCATGGACTGTGTATGTGTCCATCAGGGTCCAGTCAGAAAACAAAAACCACATCAGTTATCTTTACAGAATTTAATGTGAAGAATTGCATCACAGTACAGTGTGAAAGGTGAAAGTCACCAATAACCAATCATGAAAATTGCTCTCAGCAAATCCTGTAGATTGTCAGGAGCAGGGGCCTTGGAAACTCCAAAGCCAAGGATTGTTTAATTTTGATGTTGGTGTTGTATTTCAGCTTCTCTTCCATTTCTTTGGGGGGAGTGGAGGCTAAGAATCTATTTTGAACAGGAACAGAGATTTCTCCCTCTCTCTCCCTCTCCGATAAACATGATTTGTTGAATTAGCTCGTTCGGGGGTAGCACGATGGTGACGCATTGTATAGTAAAAGCCTTTTCCCTGTTCCCGTCACAGTCATACAGCTGCGGTTTTCCAGGCCTGATTGCCCATTGTGTGGACGTCCCAGTTTACTAAACCACTTCCCCAGTCTGGTTCCCAGTTTTTGACCTTTAAAGAAAGACTCCAGTGCATGTATTTATGCAGATAACACTTGGCTTCCGTTTGAATTATTTCCTTGGAATAAATTCCCAGGAATGAGATGATTGGGTCCAAGGGGGGGGGAACGGCTTTATGAGTGTTGCTAGGAATTGCTTTATTGCTTTCAAAGGAGCTATGCCAACTCAACATCGACAGTTTAGAGCGTATGAGGGGGTAGCTTCAGGGCAACAAGTTATTCATGCCTATGAAATCAGCTTCCAGGCCCTTCGAAAACTACCAGAAAGAGCTCAGAGACAGGAGTCCAGTGAGGAGTACTGGGTTAGAAGTAGGAAGTCTGAAGTCCCGCCAGGGCCAAGGGAGCAGAGTCAGTCGTTATCAGAGTCCGTGATGGCCAACAGGTCCTGAGTTCAAATTCTGACCTTGTTACTTAATCTTTCTGACTCATTTGTTTTTATCGTCTATAAAACAGGAACTATAGTAATATTGCACCTTGTGAGATGAGATGCAGATGAAATGAGTTACTACACGTTAAGTGATTACAGCACGTGGGACAGCGCAAACATTGGTCAGGCAAACCTTGAATAAGTATTAAGAGCAACCATTATCAGCGTTTCTATTATTTAGTGACTGAGCCTCTGTTTCCATCTCTCCGTCCTGTTACTCCAGTGGTGGACCATCTCTTCTGGGCTCCTGCACGAGACCCCAGTCAGGCTCCTCTGTTTTTCCCGTAGATCTTTTCTTCTCTCTGAGGCCAAGTAAGTAGTACACGGAGTCGATGGTCTCTGGATGCCCCCTTGTGGACAGCTGGCTTTCTTTTGCTAACCCCCAGCTAAAAAGGAAAACTGGCCCTACACTTGGGAAGGACCAGGTCTGTGTGTGTGTGTGTGTGGGGCGGTTGGGGTCGGGGAGGCCTCTGTCTCTGTAGATAAAACAGGAAATGGCATGTCATGGCATCCTCCTTGCTGGCTAGGAAGGGGATGTGTCTGTGAGTCTCTAAACCTCACACACATGCACAGGTTGGAGCTACACGTGCTGGTTTGTGTGTGTGTGTAGGTGCACATGTGTGCGTATACTTGATGCTACTCTTCTTGTCATAGGGGTCTTATGGGGTTCCGCTGAGACTATATGGCTTGATAAATGAAAGCACTGTGAGGGTGTGAGGCCATTATTGTGTATAATCATGTGGTTTAGCCATGCACTCATTTGGACATTGAGTTCCACAGATATTTATCGAGTGCCTACCATGTGCCAGGTCTCCCGAGGTCGGGGAAGGCACCAGTGACAAAGGCAGAATCGTTTCTGCCCTCTCCCAGTCTAGTGGGTGAGTAAACCACTGAGGTGCAGGGGAGTTGTAGAGATGCCAAGGGATGCTGCCTGGAGGAGGCGACCCCTGAGCTGAGCCATGTAACAGTGGGTGCTCTGGCTCTTCCCTGCTTTGGGGCAGAGGGGTTGGTGCAAAGAGCACTGGTGGGGGCTTTAGAAGTGCAGGTTTTAACCCCAACTCACTGAGCAAGTTTGTTTCTTTGGGCCCCTTTCCTCCTGGGTGAAGCCAGTGGGTTGGCCATGACACCTATAGTCCCTATGGACTATGTTTTCTGATCTTTTATTCCCTCAGCCTGAGGAATTCTCTTTCCTGCCACTCTTCTGTCATACTCCACCTCCTTCCCTGAAGAAGTGAAAAGCAGACTGAGCGATGGAAAGCGGAGGAACATTGATACATGCAGGACATGTGCGTGCACGCACTGCACGCATGCGCTTCTCCACCCTCACGGCCGTCCTGCTGGAAGCCCCCAACCCCACGCCGCCGCTGCCTCTCCGGTCAGAAAGGACCCGACCAGGCGGAGGCATGGGATGGAGGACGGAGGTGAGGGCTCAACAGACCTCGCTCCTTCTTCACTGGGCTACTGGGATAGGTCCCTTAGCTTCCCAGAGTCTGCTTCCAGATCAGCAAAATACCCACCTGGCAGGGCTTCTGGGATGACCCGAGTGACAACTGTGACATGCCCTCCACTCTCTGTAGGACCTAACAGTTTCAGAAGATGGGAGCTAAAAAGCAATCACATTAAAAAAATATCTGGTGTGGGTCAGACCCTTGTCTCTGCAGGAGGGAAAGGTGTGACCATAACACCACTTGGACCTTCCCAGTGACAGTAATCGAGGGCAGGATATCAGACGTGTACCAAACTCAGCATCGGTGGCTCTGCACTCTGGTTCCAGCGACAATACATCTTATTGACTGGAGAACTTTGGCCAAGTTCCTTAACCTTTCTAAGCCTCAGTTTTCTCATCTATAAAATGGGGACTTAACAGTAGCTCCCTCCTAGAAGTGCTGTGAGTATTAACTGAGATAATGGATGTAAAAGCACTTAATATTTTTCCCGGCATGTTGTAAGTGCTCAGTAAACTGGCAGCTACTTGTATTGGTCAGGATACGCTAACTGGTATGACAAATAGCCCAGAATGTATAACGGGTTAGAGATGATAGAGATTTGTTTCTTGTTCTCGTAATGGTCTTAGGAAATGCCAGATTGGCAGTGGTGCTCATCCAGAGACCAGGTTGCTGACAGCTTTGCCCTTTTTAATATGTGGCTTCCAGGATCGTTTTGGCCATTGGCATCCAAGCAGTGGATGGGGAAGAGAGAGTGGAGAAGGCACACCAGCTTCTTAAGTGCCTCTTCTGCTCACATTCTATTGGTGAGAACTCATCGCATGGCCCCATCTTAGTGCCATGGGGGCTGGGAAAGAAATTCCCCCAGTGGGGAGCCACTTCCCAGGGTCAACTCTATACTATGGAAGGGGAAGAGGACTTGGTAAACGAAGACTTTTATTACTTTTATTGTAATAATACTATTTCTATCCAGGGCAGAGTATAGTAAGTGCTGGCTGGGACGTGAAAGCATGGTGGGAGCTTAGGAAAGGGAGGGATGTATTCTGACCGGGGGGTCGGGCAGTGCCTTGGAAGAGAGGCAGGACTTGTACAGGGTGAGATGGAGAGAGCAGGGCAGGAAGGTCATTGTGTGCAGAAGGAATCACAGGAACAGAGTCAAGAAGCGAGGAAGCTCAGGGAGGGGGAGAGTCGGCGGCAGGAAGGGGTGGAGAAGCATTGGCACCCACTAGGAAGGCGTGGAATGGCAAGATAAGGGGCAGAAATTCAGAGCCATGCGTGGTCTTTCTGCAGCGGAGTCCGGGGGAGTGGTGCTCATGGTGGTAAAGGAGTGAGAGATGGGGGAGGAGGAGAGGAAGGAGAGAGAAAAGGGGTGGACGACAAAAGTCTGGGGCTCACAGAGGAGAGGCTGGAAGGAGCAGAGAAGGGGAGAAGGGGTCCCCCAGGGCCCCTGATTGTCACCAGGCAGCCTCCTTTCCCGCAGGACTGCCCACCTGGAGCCCAGCTCTCCACACCCTCCCTGCAGGGGGAGGTCGGGTCTCCCCTTTCTCCTTTCTTCTCCCTCCAGGAAGGAACTGGCTCCAGATGCCATGGGTGGGACATTCCTTGGCTTTGCTCACTGTTCCCAGATTCCTCCTGATTCCTGGTGACAGAGCTGGTAAGACATCATAGAACCTTGCTTAAGAAAACCCCACACCCCAGGAAAGCCGAGTCTCTTTCGAGCCACCCCAGCGCTCTAGGTGCAAAACCTGCCTCAGAGAGATGCTCTGGTGATTCCGTTCCACCAGGTCTGCTAGGCACCTGCCCCGAGCCGGCGCCGTGAGAGGTACACGGAGGAACAAGACAGGACTCTGCCCTCAGGAGCTCATAGTCGACTGGGGGAATGAGATGTTCTTTAGAGAACTATAAACCCTGTGAAGGGGTCAAGTTCAAATGAAAAGGGTACTTGGAGGAAGCGGCATCTGTAATGGGTCACAAAGGAGACATGGGATTCTAACAGGTGACAATGGCTGGGAGGGGGCTTCAGGGGGAAGAAAGGGCACGTGCAAAAGTGGTGGGAGAGGGAAACACAGGTCTTAACGGGGGAACACAGAACTGTCCAGTTTAGTTGAAACAAGAGGAGTGGTAGGAAGCCGCGGGGGCGCTGAGACTGGGTAGATGATTGGGGGGGGTCAATGGATGGAGGAGGGCTTGTATGGGAAGTGTGCATCAGTGAGCAGGCGATGGGCAGCCTTGAGAGGTTTTTGAGCAGAGGAAGGATAATAAGGTAGCTGGCAGCCTACTTTTTATGTGGGACACAACTTCCCAGCTGCCCTCACCCTGCGATGAGAGCCTTCAGGGTGACACTGACCACAGTCAAGGGTCCGGAGGACTTGGGAGCACGGAGACTCTGCTTCTGATCTCTGGAATCAAGTCAGGCTCACTTTTCAAGGACTGTGGTCCTGGTATCAGGCCAGAGGGAGGGGGGAGCAGAGAGGCCTGGGCTTGCCCCTTAGCTTCAGTAGACGCCCCACAACACCACTGCGGGACATTGAGTGCGTGGTTAAACCTCTCTGGGCCTCAGTTTCCTCGAAGTGATGTGGAATAACAGCACCTACCACTCATGGTAAACTGTGATAACCACACATTCAGTAAATATTAGTTTCTTAAATATTGGGATTGGCACAGGTGAGGGGAGGGGGAGAGGATCAGCTATTCGGTGGCGCTGACAGCTCAGTCTGGAGAGGCCGCCCCTGTTCCTTCTCGTCCTGTGCCCTCCCTGGTTGCGGGGAGCCCTGGCCCCTTCCCAGGCCCAGCTGGCTCCTCCACCTGACCCGGGGTCTGTGCCATGCTGGCCAGTGTCACATCAGGCCCGAGGGAGCGCCAGAGGCACGTGCGCCCTGGGGAGTGACCATCCTAGAAGGAGTGACAGGCCGAGAATGAGAATACAAGGGGCTCAGGCATCCTTGGGCCCCAGGCCGATGCTGGCATAGCCACTGGGTCTAGAAAAGGGCCAGGAATCCAGGTCACCAGACCGTGCTACACAGTCTGGCTTGCCATCTCCCTTTCCCTTTGTTAACTTTCTCCGGGAGGAGAGATGGTAGGAGGGAGCCTTCAGGATGAAGCCTCATTTTGCCAGTGTTCGTCCAGAGTCCACGAGGAGGAGGCGTTAGAGCCCCCACCTCCTTCCTCTGGTCTCAGAGGAAGAGCAGACAGACTCACGGCCTCGCCTCTCTGGACCTGGCAGCTGGTGGGAGAGATGGACAGATCTTGGTTCTAATTCTGGCTCAGCCGCTTATTAGCTGGGTGACCATGGGCACATTATTAACCTCTTCTGGTCTCAGTTTCATTGACTGTAAAGTGGGAATAATAACAGTACCAACCCGCAGTGTTGTGAGTTGACCTAATGAACTGAATGACCTAATGGTTACACAGTCAGCATATGACTGACACATATTGAGTCCCTTAAATATAATTTTCCTCCTCCCTCCCTCCTTTCCTCCCTTCCTTCCCTTCTCCCTTCCTCCCTCCTTCATGGGGAATATGATGGCCGCCTTAAAAGCAGAGCCCTGAGACGGGTGACCCATAGGTAGATGGAGGCAACCCCCCTTTCCACAGAACCCTCAGAATCCCAGGCCAGGAGACTGGAGAAAACAGGAAACTGGTAATTTCACCCGCAGGTGCAGACCTCTGGGGTGGAGACTCTTCCTGCATCATCGCCCTAGGATGGAGTGGGGCTGAGACAAGCCATGGGGCCAGCTGGAGTAGGGTGGGAGGGGTGGAAACGAGCTGGACCTGTACTTTCTCCTTCCTGAGGCCAGCTTCCTCTATCAAAACTTGACAGTCCAGATGTCCCATCCCACTCTCTGCCAGCCAGTTGAAAAAGGGCCAGCAGTTAATTTGCACTAGGATGTTATAGCAATAAATGAATCAATGATATTCACACCCTAGGGGTGTTGATAGCTGTTAATGACTTTCTGGTTCAGCCTAACTGCCTTCTCACCAGCACAGCTCTCCTCCCTGAAGCCGGCTAGGGCTCAGCGGGAGTGCTGATTGCCTGCGGGGAGCGGAGGCCCAAGTCTGGGCTCTAATCTGGGGTCTGGAATAGGGCTAACCGAGGGACACAAGCCAACGGGCAGGGGCAGGCAGAACTGGAACCATTGTGACCATCAGCTGCTGGAGAGTGGGTGAGCCAGAAGGCCTTAAGGGTTTAGGTCAGACCAGATGAGACCTTGTGTGTGGCCCCCTGCCCACCATTGCCCTTTGGTTTAAGAAGGGCAAAGTCTAGAAGGTGGAAGGAGATGGGGTGAGAGGCAGGAGAGGGCCTGCAGCTTCTCCACGCCCAGGAGGGGGCTGTTGCATCCTGCTCACCTTCCACGTGGGCAGCTAGGACCGTCTGAGGTTATAATGGTGCCAACCTCATCTGACTGTCTTGGCTGGGAGAGGAAAGCAGTGGTGCCTCAGGTGGGCTGGCTGCAGCCTCTCTCGGCCACGGCCCTGCAGCAGAACATAGCTCCTGGGAGGCCTAGGCCTGAGCTGAGGAATCAGCTAGAGATCTTGTCAAAAGGCAGGTCCTGAGTCTGAAGGTCTGGGGCCTGAGCCTCTGCACGTCTTATAAGCTCCCGGCTGCTGCTGGCGCTGCTGGCGCTGCTGGATCAGGACCGGCAGCTTGAGTGGTGAGGGTGGGTAACTGCGAGCGGGGGGCTAAGGATTCTCCAGGCCTCGGGCATGTCCCCAGGGAGCTGGCCTGTGCCCTCCGGTGTCCCTTCTGCTCTGCTGCTGCGCATCTCTAACACCGCGTGTTGGTGGGTGGCCAGTGCTGAGCTCATCCCCTCAGCTGCTCCCCTGGGTGCTGTCCCAGGTCCAGAGGAAGGTGGCTGCCTTTGTGGGTGATTGATAATAAGACAGTTACCCATCCGTGAGAACTTACTGTGAGGAGATCTCAGCCCTTACAGATGGCAGAATCTGGCCCCAAGGTATTTTTGAGGCCCGTGGGACCCCGGGGTTTAGAGAAAGTGCAGGAATGAGAGACATTTGTTGATTTAGCAAACATTTCCACCCAGGACCTCTCTGGTCCTTTGGGGAGGGGGGTTGAAGTTCTTAGGAATCCCTCTGTGGGTGCCCAGCTCAGTGCCAGAGCTGTGGGGTCTGCAGGGGCCTGGCCCACGGCCCTACCCTGTGGGAGCTTATCACCCTTGTGGGAAAGCAGATGTCTCACAGAGACTCAGATCGCTTTAGCGGCGCTGTCCCCTGACAGGAGGGCTCCGGAAACTCAGGCCTCCTACCGCAGGTAAACACCTAGCTTTGTACCCCAGGAAGCTCCCGGCACAGATGCCTCAGCCTCTCCCTCTCTCTCTCAGGGCTGGGTTCCTGTCAAGGAGACAGAGAAAGTTTCCATTGTGTGTGTTTGTGTGTGTTGTGTGTGTGTGTGTGTGTGCCGCCCACGTGGAAGTGCCCTATTATCTTTTCCCTTTTGCAGAAAATCAGGTCAGTGGTTTGCTGTTGCTAACCGCTTGGTGCAGTGGGGAGGTGACCTGAGCTGGCATGGCCTCAGCAAGCGCTGATGGCTGAGGGCAGGAGGGTGAAGACTGGGGTCAGGCTCCCCAGCCACGGGGTCCCCCGAAAGCAGCTGCCAGTCTGAGGACAGGACATCGCCAGCTACATCGTGTTTCCCTTCCAGCATTCCTCTCCTGCGCCTGCTGGCCGGGTCTGAAGCCTCCCTGTTGGACCCTGTTGCGTAATTGGGGAACAGGGCCTGAGCGCCCTGGCTTGTGGCTGGGGGCTCCACAGGAAGGGGTGGGCAGTGTGGAGCCTGGGGTTAAACTGGGTGGGGTGGAACTCTCCTCACAGGTAATAATAACAACAACAACAAAGGCTCCAGGCCCCGAGCACTTTCACACCGGTTTCCTCACCTCGCCCACAACACAGCCTTGGAAGGGGAGTGAGTGAGAGTTATGCCCCATTTGCTGACGAGGCTGCTCTGAGTGAAGTGAGGTCGAGAGCCTAGTTCAAAGGCATCTAGACTCCAGCTCCGGCTCACACTCCCCTCCTGGGGCCCGCAAGGGCCTGGGCCCTTCTACCCCGAGGGGCCCGAAGAGAGAACTTTCCCTGTTGCCCTTGCAGATGTAAGGAGACAGGGCCACGGCCGCCAGGGGAGTCCGAGCGGGCTCAGCTGGGTCCTTCGGCTCTGGGTCTCCCGCACGCTGCGGCCAAGGCTGTGTTCTCAGGGCTCGACTGGGGAAGGACCTGCCTCCCCAGGCCCTGAGCCTGAATGGGATAAGGGACAGAGAGCAGAGGATCTTCCGGGAAGGGCAGCCCCTTCACCCTCTTCTCATCCTGCCCTTTAAGTTCACAGCTCCTTCGTCCACCGATCACTGCCACCCTCCCAGCGCCCCAAGTCCCCCTCTCCGCTCTGCTTTTGCTTCTGTGCCGTTTCCTCAGAGGCTCAGACAATAGAAGCTGATGATCCAGCCGCTGAGAGCACAACCTCCCCTCCCCCTGCAGCCAGAAATCATCTGTTACCCATTGCTGGGGCCCAGGCTGCCAGACTGAGCCCTTTTGCTTCCCTCCCACTTTTTACTGGAAATGAGCCCCCGTCAGCGCTCCCCCCCGCCACGGCCAGGCCTCCCTCGGGAAGCTTCAAGGACTCATCTCTGGCTTTGCCTGCTCTGTGAGCCTCTTGGGGAGGTGAGCGGGGGGCTGGGGACCACGGCCACTGAAGGCCCTTCTTGTGTGGTGGAGGCGGGAGCCTTGTCGTGGCCTCTCCGGGTCAACTCAGCTGCTCTGCTCGGGATACACATTCGGAGGAGCAGCTCGCCACGAGGTTCCGATCCTGACGTTACACAGACCAAGCTGGAAATTACAGAGTGTCTTAGAGGGAAAAAACCCCCCAGGGGTTTCAGTTCCCATGGAAACGGCATCTATTTGCAAAGAAGCCCGCGTCAGAGCTGGACTGCTCTGACCGGGTGCTTGTGTGGGGCGGGGGTGGACGTTGGAGGTCAAGGTCGTCTATTTACTGCCCGGGACTCTCCCAGGACAGCAAGTCTGAAAGTGCGCCCTTACCTTTGCCCTTGACCAGCACTTTTCCCATAGCGGACCCGTTGGCCCCAGGCATATCTCTGCAATGCAGGGGCTTTTGGGTAGATAGAAAACGTATGAGTCAAAGGTGTGGGAAGACCCCAAATTCGCTATTCTTACATTGACTCCACAAACGATTTTGACTTATTCTGTGTCAGGCACTGGGCTAGGCCAGCCAATCCGGAGTTGGTATGTACCTGCGAAGTTTGGTAGTTGAAACCTCCTTTCCTGGAAGGAACTGTGGTCGAAAAGGGGCACAGCGGGGACTTGTCAGAGACCACACGCTATTGGGGCACATGGGTGCAGCAGTGCGGCTCCCCTCCCCCTGCAGCCAAAGGAAGTGACTTCTGTTCTCACGTGTCAGGGGAGCTAACTCCTACATCTCGGGGGAAAAAATTACCCTTAAGAGGTCAAAGCTGGCACCCACGCCTTGAGAGGGGATTATTCCAGTGATTGATTGCTGTGAGAAGAGTGTCTATCTTTACCATCCCCAAAGACCGATGTCTAGGCTGGAGGCTTTCATGTCTGGTCACCACCAAGATGAGGCCCTTGTTGTGTGTTAATTTCCCAGTTAGAATCATTAAGTGAGCCAATATAAAAAAGAGGTTTTTTTTTTTCCTGTCACTTTGCGGTCACAGAGAGCTTCTCCATCCACGATCTCACTGAATGGAATTCTCCCAACAGCTTTAGGAAAGTTGTTAGGACCACATTGCGCCCGTTTTCAGATGGGGAAACTGAGGCTGGGGAGGAGAGGGTACTGTTGAGGTTACACGGAAGGTAAATGGTGAAGCTGGTATGGGAATAGGATGCCAGAGGCTTGGCTTTGCTCCCTCCTTCCTGTCAAGGGGCCTCTGATGACCAGACCCCCGCCCTGGCTGGCCTGGGGCGTAGGAGCTTGCTGTGCGCTGGAGAGGCTGGGTGGCGGGGAAGGGACCGCTCTGTGTCTGGTCTCCTCGGGGCTGCAGATCAGAAAGACCACAGACCCCAACTGTGCTGCTTGCCCACATCCTTTTACTCTTCAATGCCTCCGTTTCCTTCTCACTAAATCGAGGGAGTATGTTGGCGGGGGGTGGGGGTGTGGGGGGGATGCGGTCTGAGCGACCTACGGCCTTGTAAGAATTCCAGTGAAATCAAGGTTCTTTTTTTTTGGCGGTATGCGGGCCTCTCCCTGTCGTGGCCTCTCCTGTTGCGGAGCACAGGCTCCGGACGCACAGGCTCAGCGGCCATGGCTCAAGGGCCCAGCCGCTCCGCGGCATGTGGGGTCTTCCCGGACCAGGGCACAAACCCGTGTCCCCTGCATCGGCAGGCAGACTCTCAACCACTGCGCCACCAGGGAAGCCCTCAAGGCTCTTATGGCAGCCACTTGGGTGGCTATTCTTCTCTCCACGTGGGTGACTGCAATGGGGACGGGGCACAATGGCATGGTAGACTCCCCTTAGAACTGATTCGTTTCCCGATTAACTCCTTGGTGTCTGGTGCCACCTAATAGATTATTGGGCTCTCGGGGAAGGGGTAGAGCCTGGAACAGTTTTAAGTAGGGAAGGTTAGGTTTGGGGGTGGAAAGTAGAAGAGGAAGAAAACAGTTCCAGGTCTTGGGGGTCCTCTTGGCTCGGGGTGGGGGAGGGGCAGTGGGCTCAAAAGGAACCTAGGGATGCTGACGGTACCCGAGAGGATGCTGGACTAGGTCCACCTCTAACGTTTGTATCTGGCTGGGAAGGGACAGATGGGTCTGGAGTTTCTGAACCCAGGATGAGATTGCAAGTCCTGACGAGGAGACCAGATGTCCAGCGCTGGGGAGAATCCAGGAGGCAAGGCCGTAGTATCCGTGCCTACCTGACAACCCTGCAGTGAGGACATGAGGAGGGGGCTGAGGCTGGGAAGTTAAGTGCCTTGCCCAAGGCCCTGTGGCTGGTAAGAAGCAGAGGTGGGGATCTTAGGACTGCCTCTCTTCTGCGGTGGGGTGAGGGGCGCTGTACTTTCGGGAAGGTCAGGGTCATTGTTCTTACTTCTTTGGCTCCAAGATCTTCTAAACTCTTATGGGACCACCGCTCGGGCTCACTTGCCGGGAGACTCGGCTCCTGCCCTGCTGTTCTCTCTCGCTCTCCCCCCAGGCCCTGCCCCCTCCCCTCGATCCCTCCACTTTCCAAGCTCTTCCTTTCTTTTGGTCCCAGGCTGATGGGAGCAGCCAGCTGCAGCTGTTGGGAAGGTTGGGGCGCAGAGGAAATAAATCTCTTTCCCCCCCGGGGCCCCTTTCCTAGTGCTTTGCTCTGTTGCCCCCAATGTTAAAGTCCATCAAACTGTGCCAACGGGGCAGCAGGTGTCTGAGCGTCACTTGTGAGTGTCCGTGGCCCTCTGGGTCACGTGTGGGCACTACGGTGAGTGTGCGTGAGGGATGAGGGGGCTGTTGCTGGGCGTGGGGGTGTGTGTGCATGTATTCGTACTTCTGTGTGTACGCGTGCAGTGTATGTACTCTCCGATATAAATGTTGGTGTCCTTCCTAAACATTTGGTGAATGCACGTACTTATGAATGCCTACCCGAAGGACCAGCTACAGAGCTTGCAGGGCCCAGCCCGAAATGAAAATGCTGGGCCTCTTGTTCAAAAATTATTAAGAATTTCAAGACAGAGACAGCTGAGCATTAAACCAGGTGTGGGTCCTCCTGAGTGCATGCCCTGTGTGGTTGCACGGGTCTCAGACCCATGAAGCTGGTCGTGTATGTGAGTGAGTGTGCTGTTTGTGTGCGTGTGTGCGCGTGCGCCGGGGGGGAGGCCGGGGTGGGGGGTGGGGTGGCGGGTGTTAGGGGTTGTGGGGTGTGGGCTGGGCATGAAATCTGAGCTCTTTCCTTGCAGCCCCCAGGCCAGGCCCCTCCTCAGCTTGGGTCTATCAAGGGAAAGGTGTGTGTTTTATTTTTTGGCACTTTGGCCGCCTGCTCCCACAGTGCCCCGGGAGCCTTTTGTTTTACTGTCTTTGTTGGATGGGTGACAAGCACTTCCCTCCACATGCTGCCAAGGTGGCCCCACCAGAAACCACAGCTGGGGGTGGGGCAGCTTCCTCAGCCCCCTCACCCATCCACTCTGCACCTCTTCCAGGCATCAGCGTGCCCAGAGCCCTGCTGGCTGACCCCACCCATTTGGTCCGGCTCCCTCATCTCACAGCTAAGGAGATGGACGCCCAGAGAGGGGAGATGACCTGCCAGTGTCGCCCAGTGAGCCTCCCAAGCATACAGCCCTGCAGGATCAGCCTGTGGAGGAAGTCTGTGGGGAAAGCAGGGCCCGGAGGAGACAAAACTCACAGGAGGCAGCAAAGACCTGGCTGCTGCCCAGCTGTGGGGTTACATCCCTTTGGGCAGAGCGGGCTGTGTCTTTGTCATTTGATTCTCCCTCTCCCTGGGTCAGTGCTCTGCATCCACTGTGTTGAAGGTACTCAGCACAATGACTGGCACAAATTAGGGGCTCTGTATATATTTGGTGACGAATAAAGAGCTATTTAGTTGGTCAGTGGAGTGGAGTGGCAAGAGTGCGGGCTTGGAAGGCCAGCTAGAACTGGTTGAATTCACTTAGTAGTTTTATCACATGGTAGCTGTGTGACATTGACAAAGTTACTTAACCTCTCTGAGCCTCAGTTTCCTCTTCTGTAAAATGGGACTCGAGTAGGGTTGTGGTGAGGATTAAATGGGATAAGATGTGATGGTTAGTACAGTGTGTAGCATATGATAAAATCCTAATAAGGTTGTAGCTATTCTTGCTAGCTGCGTTACCTCAGGTAAGTGACACAAGTTCTCTAAGCCTCAGTTTCCTCACCTGCTGTCATAAGGATTCAGCAGGAGGCGGTATACCTGGCACAGTCCTGGCACATCATAGGCACACAGTACATGTGAGCCCGTCTCCCCTCCTATGTTAGGCCCCCCTCCCCTTCCTCGAGGTCTCTTCCACCCCGAGGCTCCGTATTTCCTGCAATCCCTTGCGTGACCCTCCCCTCCCACACCCACTGTCACCCAGGCTCTGTCTGAGTCTCCCAGAGTCACAAGTTCCAAAGTAGTCCACGGCCTCCCCAGGTTCGGGGGTAAGGGGACCTGGGTGGAGGTGGGGTGACTAAGAAGGAGGCTGGGGGCGGAGCAGGTGTAGCTCTTGGACAACTATCCGAGTTCTGCCCTTGACGGGATTGGAGGATTCCAGGTGGGCCTTGCTCTGGGAGGTGCAGGCAGAGGGATGCGTCTGTGAACCGCCCAGGCCCCGTCCTTCTCCCTGCTCCCGTTTCCCTGGAATCCTGAGTCCAGAGGTTGCCAGCAGCACTGCATGGGCAGGTGAGCATCCCTGAAACGGAGGTGAGCAGAGCAGGTGGAAAGAGGGGCGGTGCCTGGGGAGTCAGCTGTCAGCGAGGATGGGCAGGAGGCAGTGGTGGTGCCACTGTGGGTGACTCTTGGTGCCCGGCTTGACCACAGGCCTTTGGCCACACCCCCCGAACACCCCCAGCCGGGGAAGAAGAACGCACCCTTCAGCCTTTGCATGTGATCGTGTTCCCGCTCGGCACTGAGTGAGGTTTGCATAAACCATACAAGATAAATGTGCGCGCGTTCCCGGGCCTCTTTGTAAACATTGGGAAAGAGTGTGGGGGCATTTCATCTGCGGCATCTGTTGAACTTCACAATGTCAGATATTTACTTAGAACAATGATTAGCTTTTCTGTCCTAAGCAAGTTCTGAGCCAGGCTCAGGAGGACTCTGGGACCAGATGTGTTTCCTCACCTGTCCTCTTGCCCTTTTGCTGTCTGACCTTGGGACCCACGGGCCCGAGAGCGAATGGGGCCCTCAGCACTGGGCAACCCTGCCCTGAAGGGAGATGTTTATTTACCCAGAGATGAGAACCCAGAGGCCACACGGTGTGGTGACGCATAGAACAGCCGAGCAAGTGAATTCCCTGGGGTTGATGAACAATAGACACAAATAAGGTTTTATCCACCTTCAAAGTGAATGTGGGAAGGAGAGAACGGACAGCCGCCGAGAAGGCTGAATAGAGACACACGCACAGATGCTCGTGCGCACACAGAAGAGCCCGAGGGGGAACTCACGTCCCCTCGTGTCTGAGTCTGGATGAGACCAGTTTGATTCCTTCTTAGTCTAAAGCTGCTCTGGCTGGTGAGCGAGGTCTCTGACTCTTCTCTGCAGCGGAACCCTCGTCTGTGTCTCTTTCTGGGCCTGAGACAAGACAAATGACAAATGACAGGGTGGTGGTGATGGTGTGGGGTTGGGGTGTGTGTGTGTGTGTGTGTGTGTGTGTGTGTGTGTGTGAGATGAGGCTTCTACTTCCTGCAGTGCCTCTCCCATGGGATGGGGGCTAGGAGGGCTGACAGGGTTGCTCTTTTGAGTTAAGGGAGTGATCCCCCCTCCTTTTCTCCCCGAGGTTTTTCTACAGACTTAGACCATGGAAACTGGGCCATTTCTACCCCCCTCCTGGCAAAGAAGGCCGTGGGCCCCCCTGTCTCTGAGACTAATATAGCCCCTTCCTCCCCACCTGAGATTGGGAGACCCCGGGGAAATGTGGGCGCGGTGTGTGTGTGTGTGTGTGTGTGTGTGTGTGTGTGTGTGTGTAGGTGGGGACATCTTTCTACACACTGAAAATACTCTGCAAGTCTGGCCCCCAGCTGCGTCATCCTTAGGACCCACCCCTCCCGTCCTTGCCCTGCCTTTTGCTCACCACTCAGAGTTGCTCCCTCCCCATCTCATAGGCCTTAACCCCCACCCCCAGAGGCCAGTTTTTCTCCCTCCAACTGTTCACCCTCAACACAGAAATGCAACTGAGAACCTAACTCCCAGAGAGGATCCTTTCTTAAAAAAGATCAGTTGCCTGATTTCCTTTGGACCTGCTACCATATTTCTTTTGCATGTCATTCTCCCTGGCCCAATGTCAAGGACGGGAACTACTGAAGGTGGGGAGGGAAGGTTCTCTTTAAGGAGAACAAGGACAAGAGGGACAGTGCCTGCCAGAGAAGAGCTGGATGGTCTGGGATGAGGCTCGTGTGTGCCAGGGTGGATGTGTGCAAGTGAGTGTGGGAGGGCTGGGACAAGAGGTCTGGATGGAAGCTCGGGAACCAGGGTTCATGTTTTAGCATTGCCTAGAGCTCGTGGGAGACCTCAGGCAAGTCATTTCCCTCTCCGAGCCTCAGTTGACCCACCTGTACAATGGGAGGGAAGCAGAGACTAATTTAAAAGTTGCCCTCCAGCTTAAAACACAGGAAGCTCAGCTCAGTGCTCTGTGATGACCTAGATGAGTGGGATTGGTGGGGGGGAGGTGGGAGGGAGGTCCAAACGGAGGGGATATAGGTATACATATAGTAGCTGATTCACTTCATTGTACAGCAGAAACTAACACAACATTGTAAAGCAATTATACTCCAATAAAAAAAAATTGTATGGGGATGGAAATGAATTTGGTTTCCTTGTGGTTAGCAACTTTTTTAAGGCTCCCTTTTGTTAAACATCTCAATGATTACCAACAACACTTTGGTAAGGATTTCTAAGCATTTTGCATATAGGAATTCATTTACCCCTCACGGCAATCCTAGGAGGTAGGTATTATGATCATTGCCATTATACAGATTAGGAAACCGAGGCACAGAGAGACTAAGTAACCAGCCCAGGTAGTGCAGCTGAGATTCAAACCAGGCAATCTGCCTGCAGAATCTGTGCTTCTCGCACTGCACTCAACATTCCAGGCATTGTGCTAAATGTTTTCCAGATCATCTCCGCTTTGCAGTTGAGAAATCTGAGACTCAGAGCAGTTGAGCAACAGCTGAAGGTCACACAGCTGGGAAGCAGCAGAGATGAGATTCCAAGTCGGCCGGGCTCCAGAGCCTCTGCTCTCCCCCGCCCGCCTCCTGCATTCTTGCCAGATCCTTAGGCCCCCAAAGCAAGTTTATCCATTATCCCCATGTTGCAATGTCTCTTTAGACAAGTCAGCTCCTCCCCCTGGACCTCAGTTTCCCCAACTAGAGAATGAGTGGGGGGTTGCACCAGCTGATCTTTGAGGTTCCTTGCAGCTCCACTAGTCCATGATTCAAGAGATGTGGGCCTTTTGGCTACAAGGGCAGATTTGTAGCCTGAGGTTATAGCCTGGGGAGGAAGAGGGGACGAGGGGCTGGTGACGGAAAGAAGGGGAAATTCGGAGGGGGCGTGGGGCCATGAACCCGGGAAGGTGGGCCAGTTGTATGAGGCAGATGAGAGAGAGAGAGAGAGAGAGGCCCTGGGGGCTCCCCAGTGAGTCTCTTCCTTCTTCCCAGGGCGCCCCCAAGCTCAGGGTAGGCACATGACAGCATTGGGCAAGGGAGCAGGGACCAGGCCAGCAGTGAGGCAAGGTCAGAGCTTCTGAGATACAGCACTTTGGGGAATGAACATTGCTGGGGGTTTTGTAAATACTTGGAGGTGTCCAGTTATTACAAAAAAGGTATTTGAAGCCGAGGTGGCATGTTTGTGCGGTTGGCCTGGCGCCCTGTTCACGGCTGCTCTGTTACATTCCTCCCTTCAGGAACGGAGAATGATCGCCTTCCCATCCGTAAGCTCATTAGGTTGTGCATACCAGCGGCCCCCATACCCACACACACCGGGCACGTTCCCCTCAGGGCCCCAGGCATGCTGGGGTCCCCCCTCGCGCCCCACGGCTCGTGCACAGCCCATGAGCAGCGGATCCTATTAATATTAAAGTGGCTGCAGGTGCCGTTGCCCCACGTGCCAGCCTCATCCTTCTCAGGGCGCTGGTTCCCTGCTTGAGCCCAGTGCATCCTGTGGAGGAGGGTAACGTGCTTATGAGATGAGAGAATGGGCTTCATTTTCAGGCGGGCTCCATTTCCAGTGAGGCTCTTTTCACTTCAGAAAATGGATGCAATCACCTTTTCATGAGTGTCTCAGCTCCCTCCCACCTGCAGACCCTGAGTTACTGCAGTGCTGGGCCCTTCAGAAACCTCCTCTTACATCACAGGTTGGACTAACCTCTCTGGCTTGGACAAGTCGGGGACTGGGCAGGCGTCAGGGCACCCAGTGACGTGGATCCTGGGCCTGTGGTGGGGACAGTGGCTGTTCCTCCATCCATGCCCCTCCGGGATGGGTGTCCACACCACAGAAGGCCATCGCTGCAGTAGTGGCCAGGGAGAGTCAAGGGCCGACCTGGTTCTTAAGTATCCAACAAAGGGTGCCTATCATACAGGTCCCATCCCAAGCCCCCCTGGATCCAGGATGCCGTGGTAGATGGGTGTCAGGGAGAGGCCTTCCCTCTAAACACCAGTTTTGGGAGCCCAGGGGGACTGACCAAGGGTCAGGGGCTCCAGTTCCAAACTGAGTTGGGACAGATGAACAGGACAGTGTATAAATGCTGCTAAGGGTCAGGGAGAGTTCCCAGCCGTAGAGGTTCAGAGACAACTTGGTTCTTTCTAAAGCTCAGCTCAGACCGTGTCTCTGGGTCACTGCTGACCTCACAGACTTGGGTCCCGTCCCGTGAGCTCCAAAAGGGTGTTTGCAAGCTGGACACCCTGCCCTTCTGCCCCTCCTGCCTTGTTCAGCCTCGTGGGCCTGTGTCATTGGAAGGGCTCAGAGCATAGCTCAGCAGACCTCGTGGCTCTGAGCATCTCTGAACAATGAAGCCTGGGGGAGGAAAGGGATGGGGGTGGTCAGGTGGGGCGTGGGGTTTGCAAAACAAGAACACACTCGTTTGCCATTTAGCAAGAATTTTTTTTCCCTTTCTTTTCAAGCTATTGTTTCCTCAAGGGAAAACTTTTATTTGTGTATGAGTAAAATGTGCTCTCTTCATGAATTGAAAGCAGAACAGGATAAGAGATTTCTGTCCCCGTGGCAAAGAGCAAAGAAGGAGCTCATTGGCTGGCGGCAGCCAGCGTCGTCCCCACCCCTGGCCCCTAAACTTTCTCCATGCCTTCTGCCCGCTTCCTAGCAGAGCTGAGACCTGAGAAGGGCCAGCCACGCGTCATCCCTGCCCCAGCGCCCTGGCTGGGAAAACGGCTGTGGCCAGGCCTGGCCTGTGGGAAACACCACACCCCTTCAGCGTGGAGAGCCTGAGGAAAGGTGGCTGGTGAGGGGCCATGGAGGCTGCCGTTTCTGGCTGGTTCAGATGACAGGAGAAAAGAGAGATGGAGGGAGGGATTCAGAGCGTTAGTTTGACCCACTGGCATCCCCCTTCCCCTGCACAGGTGAGAAGTTGCCCCACTGTCTCTGGTCTTGGGGACAAAGCCTTGCTTTATGGAAGCCCTCACCCTGAGTCTCAGGGAGGACTTCTTTCTAGAAGATTGATGGGAACAATGGCCAGGCCCCTTCCACCACCCTAGATCTCGCCGATGCCTCTGCCCTTTCACTCCAGGAGATGTGAACCGCTTCTTGACTGTCACCTCTCGTCTGGGGTTTGGGGGACGACGGCCTTGGTTTTGGAGTGTTGCAGGCTCTGGGATAGCTTATCAACCACGTCTCTTTGCAGCCTTTGCTGAGGTAGCTAGCTAGGGTGGGGTTCCATCTGTCTTCTGTGGCTTGGGTTTTCACCACGAGATAAAACTCGATGACCAGAATGGCCTTTCCCTCAGCAGCTGTTAGGTCATCTGCCCCCAGTCCGAGGGGCCCCGGGAGAGGTCCCTCTAGTCCCGGCAGAGGAGCCTCCTACGGGGAGAAGGTGGTGGTGGTCTCAGCCTCCACGCTCATGGAGGACCGCCGGGCGTGCCGGCAGGCGGACCACTGCCGGAGCCGCTCCTGGCTGAGGCAGCCTAGGTCCTTGAAGAGCTTGAAGAGGTCGCTGCGGAACTTGACGCCGATGAAGGCGTACAAGAAAGGGTTGACGCAGCAGCGGATGCAGGCCAGGCTGTAGGTGACGTCGTAGGCGATGTTGAGCTGCTTGCTGAGCTCGCAGCTGGTGCCGCCGGTGATGTTGAAGTTGGCCACCGTCTGGGCCAGGACCACCCCGTTGTAGGGCAGCTGGAAGGCTACGAAGACCACGACCACGGCAATGATCACCTTGATGGCCTTGTTGCGCTCGAAGTTGCGCGCCTGGAGCAGGGTGCGGATGATGAGGAGGTAGCAGAAGCTCATGGCCACCAGGGGGATCAGAAAGCCTACCACCATCTGGGCCACCCGGATGGTGATCAGGGCCTCCACGCGCTCGGTGATGAGGGAGCACCGCAGCGCTTGCTCCGTGCTGCTCCTCTGAATGCCGCTGTACAGCAGCTCTGGGCTGGAGAGCACCACGGCCAACAGCCAGATGCCCACGCAGGAGAGCTTGCTGATGAGAAGGACGCGGGCACGGTGGCGGTGGGCCGAGACGGCCTGGACGATGGCGACGTAGCGGTCGATGCTGATGCAGAGAAGCAGGAGCATGCCGCTGAAGAAGCTAATCTTGTAGATGCCAAAGATGAGCTTGCAAACGTGGACCCCGAAGACCCAGGACTTGGCCGCGCTGTACGCCCAGAAGGGAAGGGTCAGGAGGAAGAGGATGTCCGCCACAGCCAGGTTGAGCAGGTAGGTATCGGTCATGGTCTTGAGCCTCTTGAAATAGATGTAGGTCAGCATGACCAGCCCGTTGCCCAGCAGGCCCATGAAGCAAATGATGGAGTACATGACCGGGAGGAACCAGGCTTTAAAGTTTCGCACGTCCTTCTTGAAGCACACGGACTCGTACAGCGTGTAGTCCACTGTGGTGTTGTCTCCGACGTAATCGTCCGTGACCTCATCCTGGCACAGGCACACCTGTGGGGAAGGAACACGCTCCAGCTTAGCTGAGTGGGTCTCAATCTCACTGCTGTGGGATTGGCCAGAGCAGTGGTTTCAGGGTGCAGTTAGCATCACCTGCAAATTCTCGGACCCCATGTGAGACCCACTGAACCAGAATCTCAGGGGCTGGGGCCCAGGAATCTGTTTTTCTAAACTTTCCAGGTGTTTCTTTCATTTGAAATCAGTGCTTCTCATATGTTAACATGCACATGAACTCGGGGATCTTGTTCAGATGATTTAGTGGGCCGGAGTGGAGCCTGGGATTCTGCCTTTCTACTAAGGAGCAAGCGTCTGATTTTGCCAACACTTCGGAGAGACTTGACCTTAACGGGTGTTAACGGTGGACTAGAAATAGTCTGGGCTTTGGGGCCAAACGAGCCTTGGGCTTGTTAAATACACTTCATTCTCCCTAAGACTCAGTTTTCTCATCTGTGAAATGGAGACGAATACTATCTCCTCCACATGGTGGTTGTGAGGGTCCTGACTCGATTCTGGCATCATTTCATCTCCATGGAGGTTTTATTTTGCCCATTGGAAACTCCAGGAAAGTGGGATCGTGTGTCTTTCTTTTTGAGCCTCCTTTGGAACCTGGTAGAAAGAACTTTCCAGGGGAGGGGGCCTACACGAATACCCCAGTTTTTGAGGGAAAATCCACTTGGGCTAAGGTTGAGGAGGGCCTGGAGTGAGAAGAGAGGAAGGCAAAGCTCTATTAAGAGGCCAGAAAGCCCTGGTTTGGGGCAAGCTGCCGTGATCAGGGGTGGTCAGTGACTTGAAGACGGATGGATCCCTGCGGCCCGGGGCACAGCACCCAGCATGAGGCAGAAGCTCAGGTGATGCAGGGTCAAGTGGAGGGCGGGGCCACAGCCTCAGCTGTGACTGAGTCCTCTCGGGCCCAGGAAGGAAGCACGGCCCCGTCTCCACCCTCCCTCCATCCTCGAACCCTCTCCCCGCACCTCTCTCCTCTTTCTTCCTGCTGTATCTTCTGGCAGATCCCAGTCAGCAGGGCTCAGCTGCTCAGGGCTTTTTTTAGCCTATCTGCGGGGCAGCGTGAAGGTTCAGGCAGTCTGCTGTGATTTTATCAATGAAGGAGGGCACTCGGGCTGGCTAAGCTGTGCGGGGCTGGGAGCTGGGCTGGAAGACTGCCTCAGGAAGCTCCTGGTCCCTCCTCTGGGAATGGGGCCCTGGGCAGCTCGACATGATGGATTTTCGTGCAATTGGGGAACTGGAGGGAGTGCAGAGATGAGGAAAGGGGGGCTCTTGGAGAAGCGATGTGGCTTGTTCAAGGTTGCTCAGCCAGCAGGGGAACCCAGTCTCCTGACTTCCCTGTATCCTGTCTCTTTCTCACTTCCAAATTCTGGATTCATCGCTATTCTGCTTGGCAACAGGGCAAGGACCAAATCACGCCCAGGAGCTTTTTTGGGCATTGCTATCTCGAGAAGAAAAGTCAGTGGCAACCACTTTTCTCTTTTCCGGGCATGACTGCAGCCTGGGAGGCCTGGAAGAGGCTGGCTGCCCTTGGCCGCCCAGGATAATGTCCAAGGCCTCAGGTCCAGGGTTCCTGGACATAAGGAGGCTCTGGGCCTTGGAGGGCAGTATACCCAGCCTCTGTGACCTGTGTTTCCCACGACCCCGTTCTGCCTTCTCTTTCCCTGCTTAGTATCCGCCCCGTGTACCAGGGGCCACCAGGCTTGACGTGTCTCTGCAGCCCCAAGCCCCACCACATCCTGCCCCATCTAAGCCGAACCCATCCCCTCAAGTAAAGAGAAGGATGAGCCCAGCTGTCCCTTATCCCCTCCCCAACCTTCCAGCCCCTCTGGAGTCCTGGAAACAGGGGAGAGAGAGGGGAGGGAGTGGTGCTGGGGAAGGGCGCCAAGCTGTGGGCTACAGCCCAAGCTCCAGGGGGCCTCTGGGATGGGGTTTCGGGAACAGTGCCCAACTTGGGGCCTGCCTCTGGCCAGAGCTCCTGGAAAGCTGCCCCTTTGGCCTCCAGACCTGGGTAAGAGCCAAATTCTGAAGTGCTGCCTCTCCAGCTCCTACCTCAGCCCCCCTTCCCCCTCCAAGAGAGCTCCCAACCCCAGCAAACGAGGGAGAGTCGACTTCACGAGTTAGTTTCTTCTAACTCTGGTACTCGATTGGGGCAGATTTTCTGTCTCCACAGCTGGGGTTGAGACGCCGAAACTTGTAAACTGGGGATCTTTGCTCCTACAGCGCTCTGGGCCCCTCTAAAGGATGTGCTTCCATCCTCCCCCATAGTGAGGCTCAGGCCAGTCTCTATTTCACAGAAGGGAACTGGGGCTTCGAGGGGAGCCTTTGGCTGGAGGGTGGAGGAGGGAGACAGGTTTGGGGCGATAGGATAGCTACCAGCCACCAGGCCACGGGTTCTTTTCTCAGTCCATATATGAAGATTTACATGTGTGGGTGTGGACACATACGTGCAAAACCCAGGAACCTTTTTGCAAAGCAAAGAACTCTCTCCAAGCACTCAGGAGTCCACCTTTCTGCCTCCCGGATGGGGATATTGGAAGCGGGGTGGGGAAGGTGGGGTAACTTGCTTTCTCCCGTGTTTTAATGGAAATGGAGTAAAGGAATGTCGGAGAACATCCGTGGCTTTCTAGGGTCACTCAGCAGATGGAGAGGAGGGGTGGCTATCAGCTTAACGAATGACAGATTTGTGTCTGGGTCTATTTCTTTCTGGCAAATGCCCAGCGTCTCCACCAGAACCCAGGGCTTGGGCTTCGGAAGGACCAGGCTTGGGGAGGGGCGTATGGGAAAGGGAACGGAGCTTTTCTTGGTGGGACACCTACCTGGAAGATGACGAGCAGGGCCACCACCAGCACGCTCTTCATTGGCTTCCCTGCAGGAGACAAGGTGAGAAAGTTATTGCTTGGCAGGGATGGCCCTTCGTTATGGCAAAAAGCCACAAAGCCAGGGGACTTTCATCACATTCTCCAGACACCATGTTTGAGAACATGAGAACCAGATTGTGCCTTGGAGCACCTGGCCAGCTGCCCAGCCTCACTGCCCTCCCCTCCTCCCCTCCATGAGGGGTCCCAGAAAGGAGCGGGATCGGAATGCAGGGCAGCCCCTCCCCTCTCCTTGGCCCTTCAGGGCCTCTTCTGGAATTGGAAAGTCCATCTTGGCCCAGACCACCCCTCAAGGCTGAACGGCAGGCTGAGGCCCCAGGTTCTCACAAGGGCTGATGTGGGCCCTGGCGGCTCAGTCCTGCTTTGTGGTTGAGCTGAGGGCTGGAACTGGAACTTATTTTCTCCAAAGGCTGAGCGGGGGGGACAGTTCATAGGGTGATTTATATAGAAGTCGTATCTCACTTAACAGTCTGGGAGCTGTGCCCTCTTCACCTTTGTAGCCTCCCTTCCCCTAACTGGACCGGACCACAGGAAAGAAGAGTCAGTAACTGTGATGCCGGGAATGACTACAAGGCAGGACTTGTTGGTCCACTGCACCTCCAGTCTCAGGAGGGTCAGTAGATCCTCCTGATCTTGGGATCCTGCTTCTAGCAGATCCTTGGGATCCTGCTTCTAGCACCTTCTGGAGGCTGGGGGCCTCCCTCCAGCGAACAAGGGATTCTGCTTCCTCCTAGAGGCAACATCACAGGCCCAGCGAGTCTGTGTGCTTGGCCACAGCGCCACCTGCTGGAAATTTTGTGGCATGACACCCAAATTGGCATTGTGCTCCAGGGAGCGTGCCTAGGGCAGGGATTCTGGGCTTGGGGGAGTCTTAGGGGAAGGAAGAAGGGCATCGAGCCACAGAAATAAACAGGCATTTCTCCCAAGTTATACTGAACGCTACTGCTAGCTGCGTCTTCCTAAAGCATAGCTCTGATGCCGACCCCCACTCTGCCCTCTTCCTAAATTAGGACCTCTCTACCCAGCCCCAAGGACCTCTCTACGCAGCCCTAAGGATGACGCCCTGATGCTGAGCGTGGCAGTCAAGCTTTCCACTGTTTACTTGGACCTGCCTTTCTAGTTGTGTCTTCTGTTTCTGGGGACAGGCATCCACTGTCCCGTTGTCCCCAGCTTGCACCTGAGTATTTGCAGTCCTGGGTGGGAATGGATCTCTGTACAACATCATGGCTCCCCTCTCTCATTCCCCTTCCTTGCCAAATTGACCCGTGAGCCCCTGAGCTTGAGTTTGAGTCCACATCTCTACCCTTAAGCACACTCTCTTCATGGTCCAATGAGCTGCCCATCCTCCATTGACTCATCTTGATGTGAAGCGCTCGAGGTTTCTTTAAACACACACACGTCTTTCGGTTACTCTAGAGAAAGCCTGCTCTGACTGTCAGTGAGAACTGAGAAACCTCAAGGTCTTGATGTCACACGGTGAAATACGAGGAGCATGAGTTGTGTTTCTAGTTCACTCCATCAACCCCCTTTCCTGGCCCCGTCTCAGTCCTTTTGCCACTGGCTGGGGGAGGGGTAAGGGAGGGAGGGCTGGAGGGTGTGTGTATGTGAGGTCTCCTTCCGGGTGTGTTGGAGAGGGTCCTCGAGCAGGGATCTTCTAGGACCAGAATAGGTCGTTTTCAAGAAAGGTGACCAAACAGGAACTTAGGGGAACTCAGGTGTGTGGCAGAGGCCGCCTGGTCAACAGCCTTGACTCAATTTACTTCTGTCTGTTACAAAGTCGTAAAGTAACTCGCTTTGGGCAACAGCTTGGGTGGGACCAGAGAAGTTGGGAATCTCAAGGGCTGAGGAGTGGTTGACTTATGTGTTGGGTATTTTCTGAGTTCTTGAGTTTCTAGTAATGATCACAACGAAAAGGAAATTCCCTAGAACTCCAACCTTAGCTCCCAGTGAGAGAAACTAGAGATGAGTAACTTTCCCAGAGTCACACAACCATCTGGTAGTGGAGCTGGGCTTTGAATCCATCTAATTTCAGAAGCCACACTCCTAAATGCTCTTCAATGCTGCCTCTCGGGCTTTATGTTCCTCTCCCTCCTAACATCCTGTGAGTTACCCCTTGTGAGGCTCATTCCATATTCCAGAAAATAGAGGCTCAGAGAGGTTAGGTCTCCTGTCTGGGGTCACACAGCTGCTGAGAGATGGATCTGAGATTTTTTTAATGAGCTCTCATTACTTCATTTCTGTTGAGGCTGCTGTGTAGACGGACCTCTGTGGAGCATAACGGGAATCATCACTCTCCTCCATCCCATTGGAGGAGAGTGAGGATTGGTCACCCAGTTCTGCTGCTTCCATTTCCTAACATCTCAGATCTGCCCCCGCTTCTACCCCAACATAAGGCTTTGCTGCCACGGAGCTCCTCTGAAACACAGATCACGTTATTTAACTCACATAATTGAAAAAGAAAAATCTTCATTGGCTCCCCATTGCTTTCATCAAAAAGCCCAAATTTTTAGCAGTGCCACACGGAATCTTAACGATTGGCCCTTGCCTGTCCCTCCTGCCTCCCTTTCTCCCTTCCTCCTTGGCACGGCCAGGTCCTTTACACCCTCCTCAACTTGCTTCTTTCTTGCCTCTATTAGCTTTTGTCAGAGCTGACCAGCTGGGAGCCTGCAGGCTGAGCCTCCAGGATATTCTGTTTGGCTACATGGAGTTCACAAAAAATTGGATTTGGATACCTTTAGGTGGGGCTTGTACCCTCTGAATCACTTCACTGCCCTCCACTTACTACATCTACTCCCATTCCCTCATTTACAATTGAGCCATTGAGTTTGCTATCCCTGCCACATCCTGGGCCCCTTGCTCCTTGTTTTCTGGTTTGATAACTCCTACACGTCCTTCAAAACCCAACTTAAATGCTCCCCTGACTCACATTCATTGTTCATTTCTTTAGATTTCACAATCGCCCTGCTCTTAGCCCATCAGCACTCTCTCTCCCTCTCTTGCGGTGGCTTATTGACATATGTGTCTCTCCCCCACCAGACTGGTCCTGCCTGAATTCCTCCATCAATGACAGTTGACTGAAAGTACCAAGCAAAGAGGAGAGATTTCCCAACAGCTCCCCCAGGCTGCAGGGTTCCCCTCCTCCCCAGCCAGGCTCCCCAGAGGCCAGGAGGGATTGGCCCTGAATCTCTTTAGCATCCCCATCTGCCACCATCTCTGGCTGAGCTGTGAGAGATGAGTATCTTAACAGCTCATTTTTCTCTTCTCTGCTTTGGAAAATTCTAACCGAAGTCTTAGGCCCCATTTTTTGAAGATGGGGAAGGTGTCTTGGGGCTGCTCATTCAAATCATGAAAAAGGCCAACTCAGCCCGGGTTCGGGGTTTTCATTTTGTGTAACAGAAACTTTGCCCCTCACCCACCTTGGGCTCCCTGCTGGGCTGACAAAGAGAGAGAAACAGATCCTTTGTGGCCCACCCGTCCTACCAACGGCCTGGAGTCTGATCTGAGCAAAATGTCTCAGTGGTGTCCCCTCCTACCAGTATTTAGGGCTTGGCCAGCCGTTGGGGCTTTCTTGAATTGAGTGAAGCAGTAAGAACATCCCTTTTCCTGCATCAGGTTTCCTGCATTAAAGGGACCTCCCTCCCTGCATTAACACCTGTGAGTCTAGCACCCCCAAACCTAGTCCTGGGAGGAGACCCCCCTGCCCCGTGCTGTGCTGGGGCTGCTCTTGAGGGCTCATCGAGCCAGTGGTGTACACCTCTCTCCGACTCTGTGCTCAGTCATTTCATGGCTTGAAATCGGCTGACGGCTTGAAGTCAGCTATGGTGGAAGAATTTACACTATGGAAATTGGCAAGCACTACATGTCAGAGTCTGTTCTGGGGAGCCGGTTCTCTAGCCTTTACCAGCGCACCACGGGGACCTGCTTGGTTTCCTTCACAGAGGTCAAACCAAGAGGCAGGATTGGGGTCTCCAGGGGATGACGGCTGCATTCTGGGACGGTGGTTAGTGGGGCTGGTTGTCTGGGGAGTGGGATTAGACGGCAGGCTGCAGGGAGGAGGGGAAGTTGGAAGAGAATTTTTTTTTTTTTTTTTGCGGTACGCGGGCCTCTCACTGTTGTGGCCTCTCCCATTGCGGAGCACAGGCTCCGGACGCACAGGCTCAGCGGCCATGGCTCACGGGCCCAGCCGCTCCACGGCATGTGGGATCTTCCCGGACCAGGGCACGAACCCGTGTCCCCTGCATCAGCAGGTGGACTCTCAACCACTGTGCCACCAGGGAAGCCCGGAAGAGATTTTTAAAAACTGAAATCAGAGTTCTTGATGCCATTCATTCATTCACTCATTCATTCCACAAACATTTTCTGCTCATACCCCCAAAGCACCTGGAACTCAGAGGTGCAAGAATCAGACCCTGGCTTCCAGGGGTTCTCAGTCGGTGTGTGGGATGGCCACTTTAGCCCTTTAGGATCTGTTTGCTGGGTCCACCCAGGGTTCTGGGTGGGTGGAAAAAGGAGACAGGAAGGCAAGAGGCTGTGGCGTGGTGGGTCGGGTGGTGAGGACAGCAGAGGGTGAACGGGAACCTTCACTTTTTAAAGCCAACCCCTTGCGGCTTTGAGGCTGCCGTGGTGCTTTGTCTGCCGGTGAGAACGAGCAGTTCAGGAACCCGGCCTTCGTAGCCTCAGGCGGGTCTGACTCCTCAGCTCAGATTTATAAATGGGGTCTCTGGAGCTGGATAAACACTCCCAGAAGCTCCTCGGGGCTTCCCTTGGACTCGCTCTGGTTAAGACCGAGATTAGACTTTTGAAAGGGATGAATCATCTTCCTGGGTAGAAAAAGTGATTAAGTGAGGCTGGGGGCTGTGCTGGAGGCCCTGGCTGTGACTTCTCCCAGCTGAAGGCTCCCTGTGGTCTCATTTAGTGTTGTCCACCCAACATTTAACCAGCAAGAGGCAACAGCTTGCCCGTGGGATGTGCAGCAGAGAGACAATAAGCACAGCTTGCATTGCGTTGTGTGTAGTGTCATTTACACAATGCTCTTGCCTTTAATCTGCTCCTTGTTATAACCTTAAAAGAGCAGACATTCTCATCCCTATTTAGCCTGGGAGAAAGGTGGGAATCGGAGGGCGAGTGGAGGGTCCTGAGCCCTCCAAGGAGAAATTTCCCTGATGAGACAGGTCCCTGAGAGCCTCCCCCATCACCCCAGGCTGAGACAGAACAGGTGCTGTCCAGATTTCCACCAACCCCAGCCCTGCCGCCTTCTGCAGTCCCTACTGTTCTTGAAAGATGTGACCCCCCTTATCTTTCCTGGAACCAATGGTTAGCCCCTTCCCCAGGTCTGAAAGGGGCACTCTCCGTGCCTGGGAGAACAGGGTGGCACTCTCCGGGAGCAGCCGCTGATTCCCAGCAATGCCACCTCATTTCTCTGGGAGGCTCCCCTAGGCCTTCCACCCCCATCCTCCATCCCCATCCCACAGAGTCAGCCTGGGTGTCCAGGTGACGCTGGTACTGCTTTCTCTCACACGGGGGAGGCTCACTCACCCAGGTCCATGACACTCTCGGCAGCTGAAACCACACAGGAAGGTTGTGCCCGGCCTCTGTCTGGGGAGCAAGTCGTACAAGCCCCTTTTAAGCTGTGAGAGGAACCACCCTCTTCCCTGCCCCTCCCACCTCTGCTCCTCCGTCCAATCCAGCTCCACTAAGGCTCTGGACTCAGGTGCCTCGTGGGACCAAAGGGGTATGAGGGGTATGAGAAGGTGACAGAGTGGCGGCCCACTCACTGGTCATAGGATCATGAATCATCGGGGCATTTACATTCAAAAAGCCCCCTGTGCAGACTAGGGGCCCAGCCTAAGGCAGGGGAACAGGGGCCATTCAGCGATTCGACAAATGTTTATAGCCTAGTGCCATGTGCCAGGGAGTCAAGAGAAAAGTGAGAGATGTACCCCCATCCTTCCTTTGCCCTGCTCAGTGTCACAAGGGACTACATTTCCCAAACTACTTTGCCCTCTGGGTTTTGGGTAAGTTTGGTCAATGGGCGGCACTGACAGATGATGGAAGGTAGAAGGGGAGGGATGTGCCAGGATGTTTCTTTTCTCCTTCCTTCTTTTCTCTTCCCTCACCTCTTCTCTTTCTTTTTTTTTTTAATTTTGTTTTCTTTTTTTTTAAATTTAGTTTTTATTTTATATTGGAGTATAGTTGATTTACAATGTTGTGTTAGTTTCAGGTGTACAGCAGATGATTCAGTTATACATATACATACGTCCATTCTTTTTCAGATTCTTTTCCCAGATAGGTTATTACAGAAGATTGAGTTGAGTTCCCTGTGCTATACAGTAGGTCCTTGTTGATTGTCTATTTTGTATGTAGTAGTATGTATATGTTAATCCCAAACTCCTAATTTATCCCTCCCCCTGCCTCCACTTTTCCCCTTTGGTAACCATAAGTTTGTTTTTCCTTTCCTTTTTTAATGACAACTTTATTGAGTTATAATTCACAAATAAACTCAACCTTTTAAGGTGTACCAGTCAGTTTTTTTGGGGTGGTGTTTTATATTCACAGAGTGGTGCAGCTGTCACCAAAATCAATTTTAGAACATTTTATTTTATTTACTTTTTTAGTTTTTAAAAAATGTTTATTTATTTATTTAGGCTGCGCTGGGTCTTAGTTGCGGCATGTGGGATCTTTTTTGTGGCATACGGGATGTTTTTTAGTTGCGGCATGTGGACTTCTAGTTGCAGCATGCGGACTCTTAGTTGTGGCATGCGGGATCTAGTTCCCCAACCTGGGATCGAACCCAGGCCCCCTGAATTGGGAGTGTGGAGTCTTACCCCCTGGACCACCAGGGAAGCCCCTAGAACATTTTAAATCACTCCCCCCTGTAACCCCCTCCTCTTCATTAGTGAAGACTCCCCATATCCCCTCCAACCCCACCCCCAGTCCCTGGTAACAACGAATCTACTTTCTGTCTTTATAGATTTACCTATTCTGGACACTTCACATAAATAGAATTATACTATATGTGGCCTTTGTGTCTGGCCTCTTTCACTTAGCATAATGTTTTCAAGGTTCTTCCATGTTGTAGTATATATTAATATTTCATTCCTTTTTATGGTCCAATAATGTTCCATTGTATGATATCCATACATTCCAACAAAACTCCATTTGGTTAATCCATCATCAGTTAGATATTTGGGTTGTTCCCACTTTTTGGTTATGATGAATAATGCTGCTAGGAACATTCATATACAAGTTTTTGTGTGGACATATGTTTCTTTTTCTCTAGAATACATGCCTAGGAGAAAATTGCCAGGTCATATGGTAACTACATGTTTAACATTCTGAGGAACTGTCAAACTTTTCCTAAAATGGTGTCACCATTTTACATTCCCATCAGCAATGTATGAAGTTTCCACATCCTCAACAAAATTTGTTATTGTCTATTTTTTTTTCTTTTGATTCTGGCCATCCTAGTGGGTGTTAAGTGGTTTTAATTTGCATTATCCTAATGACTAATGATAATGAGTACCTTTTCATGTGCTTATTGACCATTTATAAATCTTCTTTGGAGAAATGTCTATTTAAATCCTTTGCCCATTTTTAAATTGTATTTTTTTTTTGTTGAGTTGTAAGAGATTTTTTATATATTCTGGATACAAGTCCTTTATCAGATATATGATCTGTAAATATTTTCTCCAATTCTGTGGATTGCCTTCACTTTATTGATGGTGACCTTTGAAGCACAAGACCTTAAAATTTTGAGGTCAAATTATTTTTCTTTCGTCACTTGTGCTTTTTTGTGTCATATTTAACCATTGCCTAATTCCTGTTCATGAAGATTTATTCTTATGCTTTCTTCTAAGAGTTTTATCTCTGACATTTATCTTTGATTCATTTTGAGTATCATGCATATTCCCTTCTATTCCTAATTTGTTGGATTTTGTTAAATGCCTTTTCTATGTCCATTGAAAAGATCATTTTTTTTCCTTATTCTATTAAATATGGTGTATAACTGAGATTGATTTTTGTATGTTGAACCAACCTTAAATTCTTGGGATAAGTCACTTGGTCATGGTGTATAATCTTTTCTTATATGTTGCTGGATTTGGCGAGGATTTTTGAATCTATATTTAGTGCAGATATTGGTCTATAGTTTTATTTTCTTGTGATTTTTGTGGTTTTGGTATCAGGGTAACTCTAGTTGAAGGTTTGTCAATTTTGCAGATCTTTTTAATGTACCAACTTCTGGTTTTATTGATTTTCTCTATTTTTTTCCTATTCTCTATTTCACTTGTTTCCATTCTACTCTTTGTTATCTCCTTCCTTCTGCTTGATTTAGGTTTAGTTTTCTCCTTTTGTCCTATTTCTTAAGGTAAAAGGTTAGATTCTTTACTTGAGACCTTTCTCCTTTTTTCTAGTATAGGCATTTATAGCTGTAAATTTCTCTCTAAGCACTGCCTCAGCTTCATCCCATAGGTTTTTATATGCTGTGTTTTCATTTTCATTCATCTCAAAGTATTTTCCACCTTTCCTTGTAAATTATTCTTTGACCCATTGGTTATTTAGGAGTGTTTTGTTTAATTTCCACATATTTGTGAATTCCTCAAATTTCCTTCTGTTTTTTGTTTTTCTTATTTTTTTTTTTGCGTTACGCGGGCCTCTCACTGTTGTGGCCTCTCCCGCTGCGGAGCACAGGCTCCAGACGCGCAGGCTCAGTGGCCATGGCTCACAGGCCTAGCCTAGCTGCTCCGCGGCATGTGGGATCTTCCCTGACCGGGGCACGAACCCGTGTCCCCTGCATCGGCAGGCAGACTCTCAACCACTGCGCCACTAGGGAAGCCCTCCTTCTGTTTTTGATTGTGGTTAGAGAATATATTTTGTGTGATCTCAATTTTAAAAAATTTATTGAGATTTGTTTTATATCCTAACATATGGTCTATCCTGGAAAATGTTCCATGTGCACCTAAGAAGAATGTGTATTCTGCTGTTGTTGGATGAATATTCTATAGATAGCTGATAGGTCCAGTTGGTTCATAATATTCTTCTATTTTCTTATTGATCTACTGCCTAGTTGTTGTATCCATTATTTGAAAATAGGGTATTAAGTCTCTGACTATGATTGTCGAATTGGGTATTTCTCTCTTCATTTCTGTCAATGTTTGCTTCATGTGTTTTTGGTCTCTGTTGTTTAGATGCATATATGTTTATTTGTTATGACTTCTGGATAGATCGACCCTTTCATCATTATAACATATCCTTTGTCTCTATAAACAATTTTTGTCTTAAAGTCTATTTTTTCTTTAGCATAGCCTGTCCAATATTTTTGGGGTGGGGACTGTTTGCATATATTTTTCGTCACTAAGGTATTTCTTTCCTCTCTTTGCTTCCAGTGGCATCTCCAGCCATGGCTACATGTTTTCGACCCCAGAGTCCATCAGCCTGCCCCTGCCTCTGTGGCACCAGCATCTGATGAGTAACCCCCACCTTGGCTCCAACTCCTGCCCTAGTTTCTGGGCTCTGGTAGCACTACCTTTTCCCTGTGTCTCTCCAGCTCTAGGGATGGTGGCAATCTCTTGCTGTTGTTAATCTCTGGTGGCCTCACCAACCCTTGTTTGACTTTTCAGCCCTTCTATCACTTGTATAACTGGCTCCCTATGTTAAATTCCTTTTGTCTGAAATATCTAGAGTGGGTCTTTTTTGCTTCCACCCTGAAGGATAGAAGGTGATTCCTGTTCCCAAGGAGTTTAAGGTACAGTAGTCCCCCTTATCCATGGTTTTGCTTTCTGTGGTTACATTTATTCATGGTCAAGCATGGTCTGAAGATATTAAATGGAAAATTCCAGAAATAAACAATTCATAAGTTTTAAATTGCGTACAATTTTGAGTAGTGTGATGAAATCTTGCACCATCCTGCTCCGTCCCACCTGGGATTCCCAACCATTGACATTACTATGGCTTGATGATCCAGGATCACCTGAAGCAGATGATACTCATTCCGATGATACATCAGTAGCAGTCTAACGCTATGTTACAATGCCCGTGTCATTCCACTTCATCTCATCATGTAGGCGTTTTATCATCTCACATCATAAGAAGGAGGGTAAGTACACTGCAATAAGATATCTTGAGAGGGAGAAAGAGAGAGAGAGGCCACTTTCACATAACTTTTATTACAGTATATTGCTATAATTGTTCTATTTTATTATTAGTTATTGTTATTGATCTCTTACCATGCTTATAATTTATGAATTATATGCTTTATAATTTATGAATTAAACTCTATCCTAGGTATGTGTGTATAGGAAAAAATAGTATGTATGATATATAGAGTTTGGTAATATCCGTGGTGTCAGGCATCCACTGGGGGTCTTGGATTATATCTCCCACAGATAAGGGGGGACTACTGTACAGAAGAAGTTAAGGCTAGATTATATACCTGTTGCCTCCAGTTATGACCAAGACCAAGCATGATGTGATGCCTTACCTTACACAAGGAAAGGAAATCCATGATTGAATAGGGCTGGAAGACAGATGGACAAGTAGATAGAATAGTTTTCCTTCACCCCAGAGATTTGAAGAACATTCAGTTGGGATGTAGTGCAGTAAGCCTCGCTCTTAACCACCTCCCTGTATGATCTTGCGTAAGTTGCTTCCCCACTCTGAGTTGCAGTTTTCCCAAGTATGAAGTGAGGATATTGGATTGCCTAGGAAATAGCTAAGCTTTAGCATCTGAGACTCTGAAGTGTAGAACTTTCTTGTGGCCTCCTGTCTACTGCTTAACCACTCTCTGTTATTCCAAATTCCCCAAATGGAGGCATGGGAAGCCCTCATGGAACTGGAACTTTCCTTCCATTCTAAATGTTTTGACTGCTCGCATCGTTGGCATTTGGGGCCTGCTTACTTTTAGGGATACAGGCAATCTCTTGAACTAGGTGGAAAAGACTCTTGGGGGGTTACATCTCTGTAGGGCATTGGTAAGGAAGGGCAGGGCAACTTCAGTTTGGAACTATTCCAGAAGCTTCCTCCTGAAGCCCTTTTCCATGTGCCAGATGCTTCTAAGAAAAATTGAGCTTAGAAGCAGAAGACATGTGTCCCACTCTTGCCTCTGCTAGAAATGACTATGTGACCTCAGGCAAGTCAATTCCTCTCTCTGATTCTTGGATGCCCACCTGAAAAGTAATGGGATTGGACCACATAATTTCCAGGCTCCCTTCTCAGGATAATCCTTGCTATCCTCAGGGATTTTCTTGGTTTTCTACCTAGTGTAGGCCCCAAAGAAGGTCCCAGGTCAAGAGAGTCCACAGAATAGAGGGCAGGACTGGAGAGCTTTGTGGTAGATGCGCCATGCTCTTAGGAGAGAAAGGGAGCATCCTGACTCTGATCCCCTCAGCAACCTCACACTGATGCTAAGCCGTAGTGCCCACCCCAGACCCTTTTCCTCCTCTCACTGTCCTTCTTTATCCCTCCAACGCTTGCTGTGCGGACATTGCACACTTTGGGCTGGAGGCCTTCAGTTTCATTTCTTAGCTGGTCTCTGAGCAGGACAGTGGGGATTCCCTAGTATCTCTCAACACTGTGAGCTTCCCCTCTGCATGTTAGCGAGCAATTAGTAACTATTCACAGCCAATCCATCTCTCTGAGAGGGACGGTATAGGAGGAACCCAGTATCATTTTCCAAATTGTATCCCACCCTTCGAGGCCCAGGCAGGCCCACCTTCACTGCCCTCCCTCCTCTGAACTCTCATAGCACTTAACTTCAGGGACATTCAAATTGGCATTTATAACAACAGCATGAGAACTGTTTTCTATTCTAGAAGAGACTTTGTGCTTCTTGGAAACAAGATTGTGCTGTGTACTTTTTTGGTTAGTCTTTGCGTTGCCTCAAACGGTGCTGTGGTTTTAAAAATATATTTTTAACATCGTTCGTTTGGTCTAGTTCAATAATGGGTCCCATAGGTGATATCCCTTGTCTCATCCCACTTGTTAAGAGCATATGTTGCGTGCCCAGCAAGGGACTTGAGACTGCTGCCTCTTTCCCTCTGGAGAATCTTTTAAAAAGTTTTTTTATTAAAAAATTTTTTTATTGTCTGAAGAAACTTAAAAGTCAAAGCAGGGGTTTTAAAGGGAAGCCCCTTACTGATGCTCAGGGGCTGGTGTCTGTACAAAGGACCCGTCCATAAGAGAGGCAAATGCATTGTGCTTACTTATATCTGGGGCATCTTTGGACCACTTGGTCTTTGGTCTTCCAAAGACTGATTGTCTTACAGAGATGGAGGCTTTTCCACTGAACACCTAATAATCAGATGCTTAAGGAACATTTGATTGATTGATGATGTGACGTCAACCTTTTCCTAAGATGACACCACTTCTTCCACCTCTCTCTTGGGGATTCCTTTGTTCTTTTTAAATTTACATTGTTAGGAGCTGATTGCAGATCCTGGTCTCAGCAGCAGCTTGAATAAGACCCGTATCATGGCAGAGCGGAGAATAACTTGCTCCCATGGAACAGACCCTAGGACACTTGTTTTGCTTCCGACTTTGCTTCATTCATTCATTCATACAAACAACAAGTATTTGATGAACACTTACGTGCCAGGCACGGTACTGGACTCTACAGATACAAAGATGAACACCCGTGGTCCCTGACCTTGCCAAGCTCACATGGAGCATGGTGGGTGTATCAGTCAGCTCGAGCTGCCACAATCAAATACCACAGGCTGGGTAGCTGTGGTTCTCACAGTTCTAGAGCCTAGAAATCGCAGATCAAGGCCCAGCAGGGTCAGCCTCTCTGCCTTGCCTGCAGATGGGTACCTTCTCCCTATGCCCTTACGTGGCCTTTTCTCAAAGTGTACAAGGCAGGGAGGGAAAGAGAGAGAAACAGAGACAGAGAGACAGAGATAGAGAGGCAGACACAGAGAGACAAAGATTTCTGGTATCTCTTCATTTTTTTTTTTTTTTTTTTGCGGTACGCGGGCCTCTCGCTGTTGTGGCCTCTCCTGTTGTGGAGCACAGGCTCCAGACGTGCAGGCTCAGTGGCCATGGCTCACGGGCCCAGCCGCTCCGCAGCATGTGGGATCTTCCCGGACCGGGGCATGAGCCCGTGTCCCTTGCATCGGCAGGCGGACTCCCAACCACTGCATCACCAGGGAAGCCCTGGTATCTCTTCTTATACGGATAGTAACCCTATTGGGTTATGGCCCCACTCTTAGGAGTTTATTTAACCTTATTTACTTCCTTAGAGGCCCCACCTCCAAATGCAACCGCACTGAGGGTTAGGGCTTCAACATACGAATTTGAACGGGGATTCAAACCCCACTGCGGGGAAACATTCACTCCATAACAGCGGGGGAGATGGAAAAATAAAGAGGCAATTACCCGTAAGCATTAAAAGTATAACAACAGGCATGGAAATGTATACACTAAATTCAAGGTGGGAAGGAAGAGGGTGCCAGTGGAGAGGGATTTTCAGGAGCTTGAACTGCGTTGGTAATGTTTGGCTTGTGGTGGACAAATGTCTCATTGTATTGTTCTTTATACCTTTATGAATTCAATATTTCATAATATTTAAAAAATAACAGGGCTTCCCTGGTGGCGCAGTGGTTGGGAGTCCGCCTGCCGATGCAGGGGACGCGGGTTCATGCCCTGGTCCGGGAAGATCCCGCATGCCGCCGAGCGGCTGGGCCCGTGAGCCATGGCCGCTGAGCCTGCGCGTCCGGAGCCTGTGCTCCGCAATGGGAGAGGCCACAGCAGTGAGAGGCCCGTGTACCGCAAAAAACAAATAAACAAACAAGCAAAAAAACCAGGAGACGAAATCGTAGTACAATATAGTAAGAGCTAACTAACAGGGGTGGGGTGGGGAGTGGCAAGCCCAACACACCATGGGAGCACATAGAAGGGAGTCAGGAAGGCTATGGAAAAAGTGGCATCTGAGAGGAGCAGGGGTGGCTCAGACAGAGGGAGGAGAGTGACGGTGAGAGGTCGGTGGCAAGTGCTAAGGCCAGGAGTCTTGGCTGGCACACTGAACAGGATGCTCATTTTTTCAGAATCATTCAATTTCAGAGTTCAGGAATGGGGAGAGCCGGACTGTTTAACTTGGCCTCCTCGCAGGGGAGATGCTGCCTGTGGGCCAGGTTTCTGACCTTTGTTACTTGTGCAGTGGTCTGTTTGTGTTTGGCACACGAGATATGTTTTGCTTTGGCTGTGTCTTTGGAGTGAATCTCTCCCTGCTGTTGTGACATGTGAGACAGATGGTGTGCAATGTTTTTCCCATAGGTGACTATTCCCCACTACGCTACCTGTCCATTTGTCCATCTGTCCATTCACTGGTCCATCCATTCATCCAGTATCCATTTACTGAGTATCTACCCTGCCAGGTATTGGGTCAAGTTCTAGGACTTTGAAGACCCAATAAACCATGGTCAGTTAATGACCAAAGAATGTGTCAATTAATGGAAGACAATGTCTCCACATTTGTGTGGGGCTTTCACGTTTCCAAGCACTTTCTTGTATCTTATTCAACTCTCAGGGTTTCTCAGTTTGGTAGGTTTCAATTTTCTGACAGAGGAAACTGAGACTTCAAAGAGAAGAAGTGTCTTGATCTTTGACTCCAAGCTAAGGGGCTTTTCGCACCATGACAGGCTTACATGAAGCATGACATAAAGGGCTTGGGCCACTCCTGGCAAAAATGTTTTCAGACCAGGCTTCCTGCCCACTGCCTTGTTCTCTGAGAATGTGCGCACTGCCTTTGGGGAAGTCCTGCCCGTGAGCAAAGGTTTCTGAGAAGGAACAGGGGACAGAACCTGGAAGAAACTTTTATAGTCATTCACTCCATCCATCCACTGATGACCTGGTGACCTTGAGGATAAAGAACAACTTAGCCTGCCATAACCTCAGCCCCGCTATTATCATAAGAAAGAACACGGTAAGTCTTGAACAGGGCAAGGAAGAACAGAGACCTCCTACAGGAGGTCTAATCTGGAGAGACCCAAGAGAAAGAAGCAGACCCAGAGTCCACTGACGTAGCCTATGGTGCAGATGGAGCCTTGGTCCAAGTACCAATTTCTTGGCCCAACCCAGAGTGTCCTACCGTTTCCGATCCCTCTGGGCTTGTAATTCAATGGGCAAAGTCCGAGATCATACCTCTTATACTCCTGCCCTCATCCCTGTTTTATTTCACTTGGAAACAGTCTGTCCCCATGTGAAGCCAAGGAGTGTGAGTCTCCACCAGTGCTGGGTAACCTAACAGGCAGATTTAGGATAGATTTAGAGCCCCAGAGCCAGACAAGTGGCACCCCCAAATTTGAGAGAGTTTTTGCTTTGCCCTCACCTAGAAGTTTGTAATCAGAAAAATCTAAAAGAGAGGTTCTTTTAATTTCAGCATATGTATACATTTTGTGTTGGTTGGCCGGCCGGTCTCAGGAATTATATTTGGAGAGAGATAATAATCTTCTTAGGGTTGAGGGCCTTTGAAGGTCATGATCAGGCCTCAGGCCACCAAGAGGGAAAGGACCAGCTGGTGAGAGGTGGGGGATTATCCGGCTGCAGGGAGGAAAGAGGCCACTCTCCAGCAGGAAGAAAAGGGAAGGAGGCTGGCGGGAAGCCTCAGGTCACCCTGACACCTGTTGCCACGGCCCGGTGGTGGTTTCCTGCCACTTGTCAGGACGCGCTTGCACAGAGAGCACAACGACAAGAAGATGCTTCCTGTTTTGCTACGTGGTTCATTGCTGGGCATCGAGAGGCAGGGTTTATAGGTCTGTGTTTTTCACGTCGCCAGGTTCCCTGAGGGAAAGGGTGGGGGCAGGTGAAAGGGAAAGCAGGGGGGCAGTTTATTCTTCCAGAATTGCTCAGTGGAAACTCGTGCCATTCTAGTTTTGGCCCCCTAGAGGGTGGGGCTGGCCACACTGTCCTACTGTCCCCAACAGCTCCAAGCCCGAGCCCCTGTGTGTGGCTGAGAGTTGCCAAGAATCCCCCGTGGTTCCTTTTGTCCCTTAGTGAAACACGGTGTTGACTTCTGTGGTGATCCTTGTCTTGGCAGGTGGCGAGGGCGACCAGAAACTTGGACTGAAATAGCCTGTGTGGTGAAAGCAGGGGTGGGGAAGTGATGTCTGGTCTCCTGACAAGTGATGAGTGAGAAATCCAGCTAGCCCACTCCCCACCCCTCAAGACCGGGCCCACCATCGGGCCAGTCCTGCAGCTTCACAGCTGAGTTTGTACACTGTAGGTATCAGAAAGCCCAGGTGGCTTTATGCTTGTTTAGCTCGAGACTGCCTGTTGTGGTGGAAAAGAGCATGGGGTTCTGGTCTCAGCTCAGCCAGCCAAGCTTCCAGGAGCCCCTCATCTCCTGCTTCCTCATCTGGGGATTGAACCAGATGAACCTGGATGTCCTCTCTGGTCATCCACATTTGGGGAGTCCGTTGATCATCTCCTGGAGCGTCTGGGAAGGAGACCATGTCTGCTTCATCCTCCTTTTGTGCTCTCTTCACGGCATTCAAAGCCCTTCTCAACTGGCCCAGTCGCCATCTCTGGCCTCAATCTCTGACTCTCCACCTGTACCCACTTTGTGTTCCCACCATTCTGGACCAACTTTGAATTCCCTCAAGAGCGCCATGCACTTTCATTCTCTTGGGCTTTTCCACACGCTTTTCTCTCAGGCTAAGATGCCTCTGGATCCTTCTTCCCCTGTTAGACTCTAACTCATCATTCAAGACCCTGCTCAAAGAGCCCTAGCCTCCTGAAGAATTTCTTTCTTCTTTCTTTCTTCCTTCTTTCCTTCCTTCTTTTCTCTCTTTCTCTCCCTCTCCCTCTCCCTCCCTCCCTCCCTCCCTCCCTTCCTTCCTTCCACCTTTTGGCTGCATTGGGTTTTCATTGCTGGGCGTGGGCTTTCTCTAGTTGTGGCGAGTGGGGGCTACTCTTGTTGTGGAGCACGGGCTCTAGGCACACGGGCTTCAGTAGTTGTGGCACGTGGGCTTAGTTGCTCCGCGGCATGTGGGATCTTCCTGGACCAGGGCTTGAACCCGTGTCCCCTGCATCGGCAAGCAGATTCTTAACCACTGCACCACCAGGGAAGTCCCTTGAAGAATTTCTGATGCCTCAAGGCTACAGCATGCTGTTCACCCTGCTGTAGCATCCCTCAGTCTAATTTGTATCATAGGCATCTATACATTTTCTCCCCCCTTCAGGTTGCAGGTAAGTGGCACCTTATTTATTTCTTGGGTACTTAACATAGCACCTGGCTTATTCTTGGTGCTCAACCAGTGGGTTGAAGCATTTTTTGTTGATTTAACCCCCAAAAGGCTCAACCTAGAGCTCATGAAATAGTGGCCACTCCTTAGTACAGCCAGAGAGGAGCTGGGCAGTGGAGGGAAGATGAATGGTCATACATCTCTAACTACCTGCACAGCTACCTGCTCCAGCTCCTCAGAGGTTAGTGTCAGCTTTGGCTTCTTTTTTTTTTTTTTTTTCTTGCGGTATGTGGGCCTCTCACTGTGGTGGCCTCTCCCGCTGCGGAGCACAGGCTCCGGACGCGCAGGCTCAGCGGCCATGGCTCACGGGCCCAGCCGCTCCGCGGCATGTGGGATCTTCCTGGACCGGGGCACGAACCCGTGTCCCCTGCATCAGCAGGCAGACTCCCAACCACTGCGCCACCAGGGAAGCCCAGCTTTGGCTTCTGAATAAAGCTCCTGGGTTCCCAGCTCTGGGGAAGCTCCCAGGCTGTTAAGGCAAGTTACCAGTTTCCAGGATCTTACCTACTGTTTCAGGGAGGACGGGAGCTAATACTTATTCAGCACCTACTGCCTGCCAGACCCTGAATCACTTTATTTAATTTCACAACAATTCTACGACGTAAGCCCTGTGATGCCCATTCTACAAATGCGAAATAGAGACTCAGAGAAATCAAGGGCTTTCCCAAAGAAGACTCAGAGCTAGTAGCAGAGAACAATGAATGGAACTTCCCCCTCCCATCCCTGACCTACACAAATTTGAGCTGGTCACCGGGAACTCAACCATTGAAAGCACCAAAGTCAGTTGCCTCTGCTGTTGCCACATCAGCAGAAATGGAAGCCCCTGCAGCCCGGTCCGTACAGTATTTACTACTGAATCAAAGTCTCTATGAATGCTTCTGATTGGTGGAGAGCAGGTCACAGGCCCATGCCTAGCTGCAAGGGAGGCAGGGAGTTTGTGTTCTTGACATCTACCTGGGGAGGCAGGACCATAACAAGGTAATTTCCTCCAGAAGGAAAGGCTATTCACATAAGAAGATGGGCAGCTACAAATGTGACAGATGTCCTCTACACTGATTCACCCTAAATGTCACACCAAAGAAAGTTATTTTAGATGCCTGAACACATTCCTCTTTCAAATCTTGCTCCTTTCTTAGAATGTGGTTGGAAGAATTTTTATTACATAACTTTTTTTTTTTTCTTTTGGCGGTATGCGGGCCTCTCACTGCTGTGGCCTCTCCCGTTGCGGAGCACAGGCTCCGGACGCGCAGGCTCAGTGGCCATGGCTCATGGGCCATGTGGGATCTTCCTGGACCGGGGCATGAACCCATGTCCCCTGCATCGGCAGGCAGACTCTCAACCACTGTGCCACCAGGGAAGCCCTACATAACTTTTTGAGATATAATTTACATACAGTAAAATCCACCTGTTTTAGTGTATGGTTCTAGGGATTTTTACAAATGCATACAGTTGTGTAACCACTACTACAAGCAAGGTACAGTATATAACAGTTTCATCACCCTCCTAAATTCTCTCATACCCCTTTGTAGTCAAACCCTTCCTCCACCCCAGCCCCTGGCAACTACAGATCTGGTTTCTGTCTATCCTTTCTGGCTTTCTGGAGCAAAGACTTTTTTTTTTTTTTAAGATTTTTTTGATGTGGGCCATTTTAAAAATCTTTACTGAATTTGTTACAATATTGCTTCTGTTTTATGAGGCATGTGGGATCTTAGCTCCCCTGCCAGGGATCGAACCTGCACCCCCTGCATGGAAGGCAAAGTCTTAACAGCTGGACCACCAGGGAATTCCCTGGAGCAAAGGACAAAAATAGAGCTGAGGAGATTCTATATGTAAATATCAGTGTCCACTTGTTGGAGTCTCCCTGCCTCAGCCCCTGTCCTAGGGGTGGGGAAAGACAACGTTTATTGCAAAGCGATTGAAATAATCGAAACTACAATTTCCTTTCAGGTTTAGGGCTTAACACAGGAAGAAGGATGAGGTAACTGTTGTGGCCCAAGCTTGCTGCATGAATTCCCACTTAGAGTGACAGGCAAACAGCACCTCGGACCAATGCAGTGCTGTCCACAGGTCCTTCTGATTGCACTCCTTTCTCTCAGATGAAAGATGGGCCCACAACAGCTCTGTGTCCCCACTTTTTTGTCACCCTCCGGGTCCCAGGATCCAGAATCCCCTAGGTTAAGAGCTGGCCAGAAGCTGGCTATGTATGGGGGTGGTGGTGTAGACAGAGTTTAGGCAGGCCGGGGAGTAGGAAGGAAAAGGGACTGAGCTGCAGGCCTGGGGCTGGAGGCTGGTGGCTGGTGGCAAACTCTCCAAGGAGTCTGAAAATTCTAAATTTAAACATGGCCTTTTAGGTCATCATAAATGATATTTTACATTATGGAAACATATTTTCAAAATGGGATAGAATCTATTTTACTTACCAGTTTATTGGCTTGATGTACAATATGACATAAATATCTGGCATGTGGTATATAGACCTCTACTGTACCCTTGCCCAGCCGCTGTAAATGTTGGAGGCTGGCCTTAATAAAACTCTTTTTTTTCTTTTAATTGAAGTATAGTTGATTTACAATGTTGTGTTAATTTCTGCTGTACAGCAAAGTGATTCAGTTATACATATATATACATTCTTTTTTTTTAAAAATAGTTTTATTTATTTATTTATTTTTGGTTGCATCGGGTCTTCGTTGCTGCTTGCAGGCCTTCTCTAGCTGCGGCGAGGGGGGGCTACTCTTCGTGGCGGTTTGCGGGCTTCTCATTGCGGTGGCTTCTCTTGCTGTGGAGCACGGGCTCTAGGTGCGTGGGCTTCAGTAGTTGTGGCTCGCGGGCTCAGTAGTCGTGGCACATGGACTTAGTTGCTCCGCGGCATGTGAGATCTTCTCGGACCAGGGCTCGAACCATGTCCCCTGCATTGGCAGACAGATTCTTAACCACTGTACCACCAGGGAAGTCCTATATATTCTTTTTTAAATATTCTTTTCCATTATGGTTTATCATAGGATAAATGAAATGAATATGGTTCTCCGTGCTATACAGTAGGACCTTTTTGTTTACTTAATCTGTTGAGCTTCCTCAGAGACAGTTACCAAAGCTTCCTGCAGGCCAGGCTCCCTGGTCGTAGCCCTGTGCTCCTCTGCAGCGTTGGTGAGAAAGGAAGACAAGAAGGAAACATTTATTGGATGTCAGCTCTGTGGCTGAATCTGACCTGGGCCCTTTCCCTCACATGATCTCATTTGGGTCTCTCAACTACGCTGCTAGGTGAATACGTACATCATTGCCAATTTCTAGATGAGGAAGTGCAGGCTTAGTGACATTTAAGTGCCTTAAGTGTCCAAGCTGCGATTCCAACCCAGATCTGTGTAGCCCAAATCCAGAAGCCTCCCCTGTTGCTATTAGAGAGTTCCAACTTGCCTCTGCTCCCCTCCCCACCAGGATTCACAGGGGGCAAGGAGTCAGTCACTTAAACGGGTTGCAGTGAAGCGTATGCCACTGCTTTGGGCGTGAAGGAAAACTTAAGTTTCCAGAAACTTCTCTGGTGGACCTGCTTTTCACTCCAAAGCAGAAAAGGGCAAGGTGCAGATAACTAGAGCAGGGAGCGTGCAAACACTCAGATAAAGGAGGTACATGTGAATTTGCTGTGGGAGTGAGAAAAAGAAAGGCAGAGGGGCAGGGTTTCAGCACAAAGAACTTTGGCTTCTGAGTCAGTTCTGGTTTCAAATCCAGGTCCCGGTACTGACTAATTGATTTTGACCAAGTTGCTTAACTACCTAGAACCTCAGTTTCAATACCTGCGAAAATAGATCAATAATAGATGGGTTTCTTCTATGAGTCTCTGTGAGGCTGAAATGAAGTGGAATCAGTAAAGGACGGGGTGGGGTGGGGGGAAGGTGTGGATTGGCCGGGAAAAGTTCTCCTAGCTCACCCCCCCTCCCATGAGACCATTTTGGCATTCTGCAGACTTCTACAGCCGAGAAACCTAAAAATAAATTTGAATTATGGTGGGTTTAGCGCCTGAGGTGGCCGGGCAGGCACTTCTGTGTAAATAGCAGAAGTGAAAAAAAAAAAAAAGGCTATTTCATTTCTAGTATTTGAAACCCAAGTTAAAGAACCCCTACGGTGTGGGCGACTCATAGTGGAGGGGTGGGTGGCAAGGGGGAAGGTTTGGTGTTTTTTTTCTTTGTTGTTTTGTTTTTGTTCTGCGATGATGTGGGGGACTCTCCAGGGATGTGTGTCACAGAGCAGGATAGGGGAGGTGAAGGCAGGGAAGGGGGGAAATTTAATTCTGTCCCTGATGTCATAGGGCAGGATTGGGGGAAGGGCGCGTGTCGGTCAATGGGTGGAAAAGGCGACCCGACACTCAAAGGTCCCGTGGCTGTCATGCCCTTCCAACATCACGCTCCGAATCACGGTTGGGCAAGTCCCTTAATTCATTTTCAGTGAGCTTCTGAAGAAAGGCCATCTCTAGGGACTTGCCTTATTCCTGAAATGCTAGTATGTACGTCAGAGTCTCGGTTTAAAGGGTGTGTGTGTGTGTGTGTGTGTGTGCGCGTCTGTGTGTGTGTGTGTGTGTTTGTGGGAAAAGGACTCATGAAGAGGGAAAGTAAGAGACTGGCTAACCTGACCATGGCCCACATTGATGGGAGTCACAGCTTATTCTTATTACTTTTAACAAAATGCTTTCCCACCCTTCAAATCTAATTTTTCACTATTCCTGCAATCCATGTTTGATAGGCTCAGTGAGATGAAGCAAACTGCCCCACAAGTCCTAAGTGGGAGAGCCAGGGCTTGAACTGGCTGCCTCCTTCTTTATACAAGTCTGGCATTGGCCATCCTAATAATGGTGTGCAAGTTGGGCTTGGGACCTGAGGCTTGGGGAATCCAAGTCTCCCTAAATTTGCCCTATGACCTTGACTTCTGCAGCTCTTAAAATTTTAATTTATTCAAATGTATTTATTTTTATTTTTTAATTTATTTCTTGGCCGCATCATGCAGCTTGTGAGATCTTAGTTTCCTGACCAGGGACTGAACCCAGATCCCAGCAGTGAAAGCGCCGAGTCCTAACCACTGGACCACCCGGGAATTCCTTGCAACTCTTTTTTAAAATGGACATACTGACATTGTATGTCAATGTCTTTTAGAAAAGGAATGGATAATCCAAATAAGAACATATTTGCGTTGGTCTGGAAGTCTCTGAAGGTGACTATGGAGAAGGCGGCCAAGCTGTCTCCTGTTCCCACCACAAAAACCAGAGAGAAGGGAGTTAAGTGGCCAAAAGAGGCTGTGGGATAGATCCAAGGGCAAGCTTCCTGACTGCAGGGGATTGATAAATGCAGGAGCCTCTGGAAGATAGAAGGGACAGCTTTCCAGTCCCCTGAGCCTCTAGTGCCTTTTGGTGTTGGCCAAACCACCACCTCCTAATGCTCGCCAGTGACTGTATTCATCCTTCTGGATCCAGCTCAAGTGCACCCTCCCCCACCCCCCAGACTTCCCAGCATTGCTGTGAAGCATCATGGGCTTTTCTTTTCTACTCAGCACTGTGACTCCGGTACCTCTATTTAGCACCCATGTCGTTCTCCCTGACTTACAGCCAAGCCCTTGAGTTCCCCCCTTCCCTGAGCTCTCAGAGGGCAGGGATGGGTTCTGTTTATCTTTATCACCCATACCTAAGGCAGCACCTCACACAGAGTCAGTGCTTATTGAATGTACACTGAACTTCACAACAATGAGTTATTGCCTGTGGGTAGTGGTTTTTTTAATACCTCATTAAATTTGGCAAGCATAATTGATAATGCTTATCAAATGCATTCTGTGCAAGGCCAGCATGCATAAAAATAGGTACTGTCACACTCTGTTGGTACGAGTGTAAACTGGTTCAACTTTTCTGGGGCGTAATTTGAATTACTTAGAATTTTGTATGCCTCTTGGCCTAATTATTTTTGTTTTCTCTCTTCTTCCTTCGTGTCCCTCCCCTCCCATCCCTCTTCTTTCCTCTCCTCTCCTCCCAAGGGTTATTGAATGGCTTTTCATCAAGTATTGCTATTGTTACATTCACAGCAATGTTTTTTAAAACACTAGCAAAAAATGGGGCTAAAATTAATATGGATTTGAATAAACTGTAGTTATATTTATGATAAAATACCATGTAACCATCACAATGGATGATATATGAATATTTGTTAATCACATAAACACAGTGACAAAAGCTAATTACAAAACAGGACTCACGGTATGATTCCAATTTGGAAAAAACAGAAGGATATATCCATGGGAAAATGTCTGGGAGAATTTATACCTAAACGTTCTAACCCTTTATTTGGGTGGTGGGATTTTAGGGCATTTTAACTTTCTTTTTATTTCTCTGAATTTTCTCAATTTTCTACCATGAATGTGTATTATGTTTAGAACATGGAAAAAGTTTTCAGTGTCTTGAGTGGATTCTCTGAGTAAACTCCTTGGTCCTCATCTTCTGCATTATAACTAAAAGTTGGTTCTTTGAGAAGATACACAAAATTGATAAACCATTAGCCAGACTCATCACTAAAAAAAAGGAGAGGACTCAAATAAATAGAATTAGAAATGAAAAAGGAGAAGTAACAACTGACACTGCAGAAATACAAAGGATCGTGAGAGATTACTACAAGCAACTATATGCCAATAAAATGGACAACCTGGAAGAAATGGACAAATTCTTAGAAAAGCACAACCTTCCAAGACTGAACCAGGAAGAAACAGAAAATATAAACAGATCAATCACAAGCACTGAAATTGAGACTGTGACTAAAAATCTTCCAACAATCAAAAGCCCAGGACCAGATAGCTTCATTTGATAGTAGAATTCTATAAAACATTTAGAGAAGAGCTAACACCTATCCTTCTCAAACTCTTCCAAAATATAGCAGAGGGAGGAACACTCCCAAATTCATTCTACGAGGCCACCATCACCCTGATACCAAAACCAGGCAAAGATGTCACAAAGAAAGAAAACTACGGCCAATATCACTGATGAACATAGATGCAAAAATCGTCAACAAAATACTAGTAAACAGAATCCAACAGCACATTAAAGGGATCATATACCATGATCAAGTGGAGTTTATCCCAGGAAGGCAAGGATTCTTCAATATATGCAAATCAATCAATGTGATACACCATATTAACAAACTGAAGGAGAAAAACCATATGATCATCTCAATAGATGCAGAAAAAGCTTTCAACAAAATTCAACACCCATTTATGATAAAAACCCTCCAGAAACTAGGCATAGAGGGAACTTACCTCAACATAATAAAGGCCATATATCACAAACCCACAGCCAACATCATTCTCAATGGTGAAAAACTGAAGTCATTTCCTCTAAGATCAGGAACAAGACAAGGTTGCCCACTCTCACCACTATTATTCAACATAGTTTTGGGAGTTTTAGCCACAGCAATCATAGAAGAAGAAGAAATAAAAAGAATCCAAATCAGAAAAGATAAAGTAATGCTGTCACTGCTTGCAGATGACTTGATACTATACACAGAGAATCCTAAAGATGCTACCAGAAAACTACTAGAGCTAATCAATGAACTTGGTAGAGTAGCAGGATACAAAATTAATAAACAGAAATCTCCTGCATTCCTATACACTAATGATGAAAAATCTGAAAGAGAAATTAAGGAAACATTCGCATTTACCACTGCAACAAAAAGAATAAAATACCTAGGAATAAACCTACCTAAGGAGGCAAAAGACCTGTATGCAGAAAACTATAAGACACTGATGAAAGAAATTAAAGATGATACAAACAGATGGAGAGATATACCATGTTCTTGGATTGGAAGAATCAACATTGTGAAAATGACTCTACTACCCAAAGCAATCTACACATTCAGTGCAATCCCTATCAAACTACCAATGGCATTTTTCACAGAACTAGAACAAAAAATTTCACAGTTTGTACGGAAACACAAAAGACCCTAAATAGCCAAAGCAATCTTGAGAAAGAAAAATGGAGCTGGAGGAATCAGGCGCCTGGACTTCAGACTATACTACAAAGCTACAGTAATCAAGACAGTATGGTACTGGCACAAAAATAGAAATATAGATCAATGGAACAGGATAGAAAGCTCAGAGATAAACCCATGCCCATACGGTCACCTTATTTTTGATAAAGGAGGCAAGAATATATAATGGAGAAAAGACAGTGTCTTCAATAAGTGGTGCTGGGAAAAATGGACAGCTACATGTAAAAGAATGGAATTAGAACACTCCCTAACACCATACACAAAAATAAACTCAAAATGGATTAAAGACCTAAATGTAAGGCCAGACACTATAAAACTCTTAGAGGAAAACATAGACAGAACACTCTATGACATAAATCACAGCAAGATCCTTTTTGACCCACCTCCTAGAGAAATGGAAATAAAACCAAAAATAAACAAATGGGACCTAATGAAACTTAAAAGCTTTTGCACAGCAAAGGAAACCATAAACAAGATGAAAAGACAGCCCTCAGAATGGGAGAAAATATTTGCAAATGAAGCAACTGACAAATGATTAATCTCCAAAATTTACAAGCTGCTCAATATCAAAAAAACAAACAAGCCAATCCAAAAATGGGCAGAAGACCTAAATAGACATTTCTCCAAAGAAGATATACAGATTGCCAACAAACACATGAAAGGATGCTCAACATCACTAATCATTAGAGAAATGCAAATCAAAACTACAATGAGGTATCACCTCACACTGGTCAGAATGGCCATCATCAAAAAATCTACAAACAATAAATCCTGGAGAGAGTGTGGAGAAAAGGGAACCCTGTTGCACTGTTGGTGGGAATGTAAATTGATACAGCCACTGTGGAGAACAGTATGGAGATTCCTTAAAAAACTAAAAGTAGAACTACCATACGACCCAGCAATCCCACTACTGGGCAAATAACCCTGAGAAAACCATAATTCAAAAAGAGTCATGTACCAAAATGTTCATTGCAGCTCTATTTACAATAGCCAGGACATGGAAGCAACCTAAGTGTCCATCGACAGATGAATGGATAAAGAAGATGTGGTACATATATACGATGGAATATTACTCAGCCATAAAAAGAAATGAAATTGAGTTATTTGTAGTGAGGTGAGGTGGATGGACCTAGAGACTGTCAAACACAGTGTAGTAAGTCAGAAAGAGAAAAACAAATACCATATGCTAACACATATATATGGAATCTGGAAAAAAACACAACCAAAAACGGTTCTGAAGAACCTAGGGGCAGGACAGGAATAAAGATGCAGACGTAGAGAATGGACGTGAGGACATGGGGAGGGGGAAGGGTAAGCTGGGATGAAGTGAGAGAGTGGCATGGACATATATACACTACCAAATGTAAAGTAGATAGCTAGTGGGAAGCAGCCGCATAGCACAGGGAGATCGGCTCAGTGCTTTGTGACCACCTAGAGGGGTGGGGTAGGGAGGGTGGGAGGGAGACGCACGAGGGAGGAGATATGGGGATATATGTATATGTACAGCTGACTCACTTTGTTATAAAGCAGAAACTAACACACCATTGTAAAGCAATTATAGTTCAATAAAGTTGTCTAAAAATTCTGCATTATAATGACAATTTTACCTCTTCCTTACCAATTTGGATACTTTTTACTTCTTCTTGTCTGATTGCTGTGGCTAGGGCTTCCAATACTATGTTGAATAGAAGTGGTGAGAGTGGACATCCTTGTCTTGTTCCTGATTTTAGTGGGAAGGCTTGTCAGCTTTTCACCATTGAGTATTATATTGGCTGTGGGTTTGTCATAAATAGCTTTTATTACGTTGAGATGCGTTCCTTCTATACCCAGTTTCATAAGCATTTTGATCATGAATGGATGTGAATTATATCAAATGCTTTTTCTATATCTATTGAGATGATCACATGGTTTTTGTTTTTTCTTTTTTTGATGTGGTGTGTCACATTGATCTGTGGTCCTCAAATTCTGAAAACCCTAGAAAACAAATCAAAATATAGGGAGTTGGGGTTGGAAGAGCAGTTGGGAGTCCTTTGGGCCAGAGGTTCTCAAACTTGGCTACACACTGGAGTCACCCATGGAGCTTCCCAAACTCTGCAGCTCAGTCCACACCCTATGTCAGTAAATCAGAATCACTGGGTTGGATGCAGGCATCCAAGTATTACATCTCCCTGGGTGATTCTTCTGTGCAGCCAACTGTGAGAACCGCAGCTGGTGAGCTGCCCTATCTAACACAGCGGCCACGAGCCACATGTAGTTATTTAAATTTCATTGACATTAAATAAAATTAAGTAAAATTTAAAATTCAGTTCCTTAGTCAAGCTAGCCACCTTTTAAATGCTCACTAGCCACATATGATGAGTGGCTACCATCTTGGGCAATGCAGTCCTAGATCTACTCAAATTTCAGCAGAGGAGACTGGAGAGGTTCCTGGCGGGTGGGCACCCTCCTTCTAGCAGTCCTGATGTTCATAAAAGGAGAGGTCCCTAGGCTCGTCCTCTCCAGGTCTGCCTAGGCCATCGGTACCTGTGTGCCTAGAAAGTTCCTTCTGCTCTGTCAGGTCTCCCCCATCCTCCTCCTTGAGCATGGGGGGGTTTTCTGCCCCATGACTGTTCTCAAAGGCTCCACAGGCCCAGGCCCTCCTGAGCAGGCCAGTAGGCGAGCTGTTTACACGGAATCCAAGTGCTCAGTGGAGAGCAGAGCGGGGCCGAGTGTTTTCCACAGCTGCTGAGAAAGGTGAGTGAGCCGAAGCAGAATAACAAAAAGCCACTTCAAAAACACACCAGAAAAAGTCAGAGAGCAGAGACAATCAGAGGTTTGAGACACACACACCCCCTTAAAACCCTGACAAGAGAGCAAAAACAAGTCAAGGGAGAGCTTCTAGACCTTCTAGTTTCGAGATCGTCGCGGTTGCTGACTTTGAGAACGGGGCCTGTCCCAGCCAGTTCTGAGAGGAGCTGGGAGCTGAGGCCATGGGGGCTCAGAAACCTCACCTGAGTTCTGAGAACTGTATGGCCTGGTGATGGGACAGTCCCTGAATGCTCTGTGTCTCTGGGAAGACAAGGTGTGTGGGAATGGCAGGGTCAGGCTGGCTGGGGGCTGTTTTAGCCTAAGACTAGCCACCGGTTAGAAGCAGAATCCCCCCACCCCGGCCTGGGCTCCTGGGACCTACCTCCTGGGAAACGGATGGATGGAGACAGACATAGTCCGTCAGGGAATTCCCATGCATAGGCCACCTGTGTCCAGGAAACTCCTCTTTCAGGACTCAACCATGACGACGCCAAGCCAGAAGGGGAAGCCCAGTGCTTCCTTCCCCTCCCCCCCATTCCCTAAACTCTGCTGTAGGGAAGTGAAGTAGAGTGAAGAGAGCCCTGGGGTTGGAGGACTTGGCTCAAGTCCCAAGCGCTGTCACTTACTTGCTGTGTGACCTTGAGCAGGTCAGTTTACCCCTCTGGACCTTAGTTTCTTGACCAGTAAACTGTAGGGTTGGTCTAAACCAATGGTTCTCAACCCAGGCTATACGTTGGAATAACCTGGTGAGCTGCAAAGATAAATGAGACTCTGATTATTCTGGGATACAGCCTGGGCATCAGGATTTTTAAAAGCTCCTAAGATGATTCTAATGTTTAAGATTAAGATTAAGAACCTCTGGTCTATCCGGCTTCTCGAGTGTATCATGCTTGGGAGTCAAAATTCAGATTCAGACTCCATAGGCCTGGCGTAGGGCTGAGAGTCTGCATTTCTCCCAAGTTCCCAGGTGATCCCCATGGGCCACATCTTGAGTCATAGCACGTCTATCTTTAACGTCCAGGAAGCTGAATTCCAAGCTCCAGCAACTCAGTCTGTTTTTTTTTTTTTTTTTGGTAGTTGGCAGTAGTTACATATTTCAGCTCATAGACATCATTCTTCTATGTTCTTTCTTTTTCTTCCCTCTCACATGAGAATTGTCTAAATTCTCACCATTTGAGTTCTGACTAGATGCTGTGGATATGAACCAAACAGGGATCTTCCCTTCAAGGGCAGAAAATGACAGATAAGGCCAGACTGTGACATGAATTCAAGGTGGGGCAGAGGCCATTTTTACTGGAAGGATCAGGAAAAACTCCGTGTAGCAGATAACAACAGTTAACAAGTATTGAGGCTCCACTTCTGCTGGGCGCTCTTCAAGTGCTTTACACAGTTGTCTCAGAAACAGATTCACGGATTTCTTTTTTTTCACATCTTCTTTCCTTTTATTGAAAAAGTTTTTTTTTTTTTTTTTTTTTTGCGGTATGCGGGCCTCTCACTGTTGTGGCCTCTCCCGTTGCGCAGCACAGGCTCCGGACACGCAGGCTCAGCATCCATGGCTCACGGGCCCAGTCGCTCCGCGGCATGTGGGATCTTCCCGGACCGGGGCACGAACCCACGTCCCCTGCATCGGCAGGCGGACTCTCAACCACTGCGCCACCAGGGAAGCCCTTGAAAAAGTTTTTAGAAAATGACAGTTAATAAAGGGCACAAACAAATCAACAGGGATATACTAGTGAAAAACATAGACAAGGTAAAACTAAAGAGGCTATTGGTTTCTTTAACTGGTTAAGAGCACAAAATGTAACAGGTAGAAAGTCTCTTTTAAACAAATTAAAAAGCTGTGTTTTTTTCCCCGATTCTCCCCAAGTCAGATATATACACACCCACAAAAATGGTGTGTGAAGGAAAACTGTCATACACAACAAGTTGTATCCTGAATTAAGGGAAATAGCTGTTGAACTGGGAATTAACACAATAAAGTCAGCAACAGGCTAACAATGTTAAAAATTGAGGCTTCAGATGCTGCATGGCACAAAGCTATACTATATAAACAGACTCACGTATTTCAAAAACAAATTTATGGTTACCAAAGGGGAAATATGGGGTTGGGGGAGGGATAAATTAGGAGCTTGGGATTAACACACACATACACTACTATATATAAAATAGATAGCCAACAAGGACCTACTGTATAGCACGGGACCTCTACTCAAAATTCTGTAACAACCTATACGGGAAAAGAATCTGAAAAAGAATGAATATATGTATACGTATGACTGAATCACTTTGCTGTACACCTGAAACTAACACAACATTGTAAATCAACTATACTCCAATAGAATAAAAAAGAAGAATCCAAAGAGACTTTGTGTCGGCCAACTGGACCCACCAGGGGAATGTTTCCATTTATTCAACTTGCGTCCTTAATAAGAAAATGTTGCCCAGACAGCTCCTGAAGAATCCCTCTTGTCTCTTGAGTCTTACAAGAAATAAGACAATGAGAAATATGCCGCCACTGCCGAGGTGCCTATTCCGGTGGGAGAGGTTCAGGCACGAGGGGCAGAAGTTACGAGAGGCCCCCACAAGTTCTAGCACTGGAGTCCGATGGGCGCTGCTCTTGGCACCACATATCGCTGTAGACCCAAGCTTCTTTCTCTGGCTTCCCTAGGAAATGGTTAATCCACTTACAGCATCTCTTCTGAAAGCATCCTTCATCCCAGGGGGATGCAAATTGCGATTGGCGCCGTGTATATCCCCTTCTTCGAGAAAGGGGATATGAATTAAACTTTATAAGTTTAATTACCAGTGTTAGGGTTTTTGATTGTGTGGAACTATGAGGTGGGCCTGGGAGAATGGATTAATTAGTCTTGTGTTTAACAGACATCTTTCTTGAGTGTCCAGTGGCTCCAGTGACTTTTATCTGTATGTTGTTTACTTTTAAAACGATGTCTTTGCTTTGACCTCTTTCTTTAACATGAAACTCATATTTTTAACAAAAAGAGAGAGGAAGAGAGAGAGAGGGAGGGAGAGACAGAGAGAGGGAGGAGAAGTTGGCTGTAAATAATAGGAGTTAGCCTGCGGGAGTCGTTCTTTAATACGTATTCATTGATTCTGTTTCCAGGTGCAGAAGCTGAAGCCCTGAGATGGGTTGTGATTTGCCTAAAGTCTCACAGAAATTTAGCGGCAGAATTTGGACCAGGGCTTTCCCCTCAAGGCCCTGGATAGAACCTTGAAGCCACGGCAATGTAACTGATTCACATCTTCTTGGGTCCTATTATTCTGCACAGTCTGCTTTCCCCAGAAAACTGAGCTCCTCATGGGCACAGACCTCCTCTGTATCCTCTCTACATCCCTGCACGTCCCAGCCCCTTGGCTGGCGCATCCTGGGGGCTCCAGCACAGTGTGGGGAGCTGGATTGGGTGGTTTAACTTGACTTGTGGTACTCAGCGTAAACAGCCTAAGGGAGGCAGCTGGGCCCCACCCCATCCTCTCCACTCAGCTGTCTGTAAAGCCTTAGCTCGGATCTCACCTTATTTAAGGTGACTCTCTAGACCAACTCAGTCTCTGAATTTTGGAGCAATTCCTGTCTCCTCCTCTCAGTGAGGACCCTCTGTATACTAATTTATGCTGCGAGGAGGCAGTCTTGGTTCTAAGTGTAGGCTGTGGCTATACAACCTGAGTTGGAGTCCCAGCTCCACCATTTTTAGCTGTGGCGTGTGATCTCAGGTAACTCCTCTGAGCCTCAGTTTCCCTCCCTGTAAAATAGCTCTAGTAACAATTCCTCCCTAACAGGCTCCTCACAAGGATTAATTGAGACAAGCCACACGAAGTGTTTAGTGTGGCGCCAGGCACTCAATCCATTCTATTATTGTACGTTTTCACAACTAAATGTTTTGTTTTTCTGCCTTTGTTGAGCTTGGTTACCTTACCTGGGAACTGGAGGAAATAATGGGCAATCTTGGTGGATTGCCATGACAACCAAATGAGAGGCGACATATGAAAATGCTCTGTAAACTCTTAAGGTTTGGGTGTGAAGTGTGACCGCCCCCAAGATGACACAGCTGGTAAGAGGTGGCGCCCTCCTGGAATAACCACACCCACTCGAAAACACACACACACACACACACGCACACACACACGCACACAGCAGCACCACCAGGAAATATCTGGGGGGTCTGACCCACAATGATATCCTTGCTCTTTGATTATTTCAGTGGCCCTTCATGGAGAACCCCCAGGCCTTCTGAACCAGCAGAGGTGAGATAGAAAAAGATGAATGACACGTGGACTTCATCCTCAGGAAGCTTACAGTGCAGCAGCAGGGGAGTGTGAGCAAATGTTATTCTAAACAAGGCCAAGTGACACGAAAACAGTAGCAAAGGAAAGGTAGAGGGAGGGGAAGTTTGGGGGCGATAGGCGGTTTCATGGCAGGGCTGGCCTTGGGGCTGGTCTTTGGTGGATGGGTAGTGTATTAGTTTGCTCCGGTTGCCAAAACAAAATACCACAAATTGGGTCACGTACACGATGGATATTTATTTTTTTCACAGTTCTAGAGGCTAGAAGTCCGAGATCAAGGATTCGGCAGGACTCGTTTCTTCAGAGACCTCTCTCCTTGCCTTGCATATGGACGCCTTCTTGCTGTGTCCTCACATGTTCACCCCTCGGTCTGTATCCTAACATCACCTTCTTTTTTTTTTTTTTCCACATGTTTATTGGAGTATAAATGCTTTACAGTGTTGTGTTAGTTTCTGTTGTACAACAAAGTGAATCAGCTATACGTATACATATATCCCCATATCCCCTCCCTCCCTATCCCATCCCTCTAGGTGGTGACAAAGCACGGAGCTGATCTCCCTGTGCCGTGCAGCAGCTTCCCACTAGCCATCCATTTTACATCTGCTAGTGTATATATGCCCATGCCACTCTCTCACTTCGTCCCAGCTTACCCTTTCCCGCTGTGCCCTCAAGTCTGTTCTCTATGTCTGCATCTTTATTCCTGCCCTGCCACTAGGTTCATCAGTACCGCTTTTTAAAATTCCGTATATGTGCACTAGCATACGGTATTTGTTTTTCTCTTTCTGACTTACTTCACTCTGTATGACAGATTCTAGGTCCATCTGTCTCACTACAAATAACTCAATTTCGTTCCTTTTTATGGTTGAGTAATATTCCATTGTATATATGTGCCACATCTTTTTAATCCAATCATCTGTTGATGGACATTTAGGTTGCTTCCATGTCCTGGCTCTTGTAAACAGTGTTGCAATGAACATTGTGGTATGTGTCTCTTTTTGAATTATGGTTTTCTCAGGGTATATGCCCAGTACTGGGATTGCTGGGTCATATGGTAGTTCTATTTTTCGTTTTTTAAGTACTGTTCTCCATAGTGGCTGTATCAATCTACATTCCCACCAACAGTGCAGCAGGATTCCCTTTTCTCCACACCTTCTCCAGCATTTATTGTTTGTAGATTTTTTAATGATGGCCATTCTGACCGGTGTGAGGTGATACCTCATTGTGGTTTTGATTTACATTTCTCTAATGATTAGTGATGTTGAGCATCTTTTCATGCATTTGTTGGCCATCTGTTTGTCTTCGCTGGAGAAATGTCTATTTAGGTCCTCTGCCCATTTTTGGATTAGGTTGTTTGTTTTTTTGATATTGAGCTCCATGAGCTGCTTGTATATTTTGGAGATTTATCCTTTGTCAGTTGCAAATATTTTCTCCCATTCTAAGGGTCATCTTTTCATCTTGTTTATGGTTTCCCGTGCTGTGAAAAAGATTTTAAGTTTCATTAGGTCCCATTTGTTTATTTTTGTTTTTATTTCCATTTCTCTAGGAGGTGGGCTAAAGAGGATTTTGCTGTGATTTATGTCATACTGTTCTGCCTATGTTTTCCTCTAAGAGTTTTATAGTGCCTGGCCTTACATTTAGATCTTTAATCCATTTTGAGTTTATTTTTGTGTATGGTGTTAGGGTGTGTTCTAATTCCATTCTTTTACATGTAGCTGTCCATTTTTCCCAGCACCACTTAATGAAGAGGCTGTCTTTTCTCCATTGTATATTCTTGCCTTCTTTATCAAAGATAAGGTAACCATATGTGTGTGGGTTTATCTCTGGGCTTTCCATCCTGTTCCATTGATCTATATTTCTATTTTTGTGTCAGTACCATACTGTCTTGTTTACCGTAGCTTTCTGGTATAGTCTGAAGTCAGGGAGCCTGATTCCTCCAGCTCTGTTTTTCTTTCTCAGTATTGCTTTGGCTATTTGGGGTCTTTTGTATTTCCATACAAATTGTAAAATTTCTTGTTCTAGTTCTGTGAAAAATGCCATTGGTAATTTGATAGGGATTGCATTGAACCTGTAGATTGCTTTGGGTAGTATAGTCATTTTCACAATATTGATTCTTCCAATCCAGGAGCATGGTATATCTCTCCAACTGTTTGTTATCTTTGATTTCTTTCATCAGTGTTTTATAGTTTTCTGAGTACAAGTCTTTTGCCTCCTTAGGTAGGTTTATTCCTAGGTATTTTATTCTTTTTTTTGCTATGGTAAATGGGATTGTTTCCTTAATTTCTCTTTCTGATCTTTCGTTGTTAGTGAGTGTGTAGGAATGCAAGAGATTTCTGTGCATTAATTTTGTATCCTGCAACCTTACCAAATTCATTGATTAGTTCTAGCAGTTTCCTGGTGGCATCTTTAGGATTTTCTGTGTATAGTATCATGTCATCTGCAAGCAGTGACAGTTTTACTTCTTCTTTTCCAATTTGTCATCCTTTTATTTCTTTTTCTTCTCTGATTGCTGTGGCTAGGACTTCCAATGCTATGTTGAATAATAGTGATGATTGTGGACATCCTTGTCTTGTTCCTGATCTTGGAGGAAATGCTTTCAGTTTTTCACTATTGAGAATCATGTTTGCTGTGGGTTTGTCATATATAGCCTTTATTATGTTGAGGTAGGTTCCCTCTATGCCCACTTTCTGGAGAGTTTTTTTTTTTTTTTTTTTTTTTTGTGGTACACGGGCCTCTCACTGTTGTGGCCTCTCCCGTTGTGGAGCACAGGCTCTGGATGCACAGGCTCAGCAGCCATGGCTCACAGGCCATGATTTCAATTTTCTTAAATTTTCCAAGGTTTGATTTGTGACCCAAAATGTAACCTATTCTGGAGAACGTTCTGTGTGCACTTGAGAAGAAAGTGTATTCTTCCATTTTCGGGTGGAATGTCCTAAAAATATTAATTAAGTCTATCTGGTCTATTGTGTCATTTAAAGCTTGTGTTTCCTTACTTATTTTCTGTCTGGATGATCTGTCATTGGTGTAAGTGGGGTATTAAAGTCCTCCACTATTATTGTGTTACTGTCGATTTCTCATTTCTAACACCATCTTCTTTTTTTTTTTCAGTACATGGACCTCTCACTGTTGTGGCCTCTCCCGTTGCAGAGCACAGGCTCTGGATGCGCAGGCTCAGCGGCCATGGCTCACAGGCACAGCCGCCCTGTGGCATGTGGGATCCTCCTGGACCAGGGCACGAACCCGCGTCCCCTGCATCGGCAGGCGGACTCTCAATCACTGCGCCACCAGGGAAGCCCCTAACACCGTCTTCTTATAAAGATACCAGTCATATTGGATTAGGTCCTATTCACGTGACGTAATTTGACCTTAATTATCTCTTTAAAGGCCCTATCTCCAAATACATTCTGAGGTCTGGAGATTAGGACTTCAACATATTAATAGGGATAGGTGGAACACAATTAGCCTATAACAAGTAGAATGTTTTTGGAGTTCCCTGGTGGTCCAGTGGTTAAGACTCTGCACTTCCACTGCAGGAGGTGCGGGTTTGATCCCAGGTCTGGAAACTAAGATCCCACATGCTGTGTGGCAAAAAAGCAAAACAAAACCAAAAAACACCTCATAAAATGTTGTGAAGTGTTGAAAAACACAAGGAGGGGACTTCCCTGGCCATCCTGTGGTTAAGAGTCCGTACTTCCACTTCAGGGGGCACAGGTTCAATCCCTGGTCAGAGAATTAGAATCCCACATGCTGCTTGGTGCTGCCAAAAAAAAAGCACAAAAGCACAAGAAGGAAAATAAAACCACTAAGAGATGACTATATCTGTGCAATTAAAAAGATAATAAATATATACTTTTCAAAATGGGCTTATACTTTACGGCACCTGCGGTTTTGTAACCTGCAATTTTCACTTGACAAATATCTCATGAACTTTCCTCCTTGTCATTAAATATTCTTCCACAACATCATTTTTAATGACTGCGTCGTGGCCCATTCGAAGGATATATTCAATGTAGTCAACCAATGGGTGGTGGGATTTTGATTGGCCAATATTGGGATAGAGAAGAAGTAGCCTTATGGGAGGGAATGGTATGAGCTCCAAGGGCATAGTCGTTGGTTACATACACTTCAGCAAACTGAGCCAAAGGAGTTCTCAGAATCAGGTAGATTACACTTGTAAGAATGTATACTTTTTTTTTTTTTTTTTTGGTGGGGATACACTGTGGGTGGGAGAGCGCTGCTGCTTCTGAGAAGCCCTGAAGGGTCCCAAGAATGAACCACCTGTACAATTTATATCTAATTAGAATCTCAGTTAGAACTTACAGGGCAACTGAAATTCAATATCTGACTCTACAGTGTGAGACTGAACTTGATGAACACTTAATCGTTTTAATCGAGATGCTGCTTTTTTATAAGTGACTCAGTGACCAGTGATGATTACTTTCCCCATCCCTCACTCCCCTCTTTCCTTCTCCACTGTGCATTCCCGATGAGGAGAAATCTTTTTTAAAACAAAGCCAAGAGTCAGGGACTTAGTGATAGAGATTTATTTGTCTTGTTTCACACTGAAGACTCTGAAGGATCCAGAAGGGAAGTTCAAGTTGGACCAGGAGGGTTTCTAGGGGACAGAGGAGGCAGGGAGAAGAGGCAGGGAGAGGATGCCACCCTTGTGGATTTCAAATGACCCAAAGGGCACTTCAGTAGGGGAAAACATGCTTAGGTTTCATTTGCTCTTTTGTGCAGGTGGGCGAAGAGGAAAGTGCGAATTACCTTCTTGTGATTTGATAGAGAAAAGCCCCCAGAACAGCTGAGGGAGGCCGAGATGCCGGCTCCAGTGTGATTGCTAAGACAACCCATTCTCAAGTGAGAAAACCAGTCAGACTTGCAGGTATCTTTGGGGGCTCTTTTTGTAGGATGTGGCAACCATTTCTAAAGCCTTAGGCATCTCACCAGACCCTTTTGTTGATGGTACGTGTCCAGGGACATGTTTATTCTAACCAAGTCCAGCCTGAAAGAGTGATGAAGAATCACACGAGTCGGAACATAGCCCCAGAGAACAAGATTTATATTCTTGTGAAAATCTTCAACCTGACACCTTATCAAATCTGAGTCTTTGCAGTATTGTTTGGATATAGAGTGGCACTTCTCCCTTCCCAGCTTCAGGGCAGAGAGGCCATCATCTGTAGTTCCTTCTAAGATGTTGTGTTTGTGATGCTGGCCTGCATTTTGGGGGTGACTTTATCAGTTGGCATTACAAGGAAGAAAGCAGGCCCGGTGAGCTCAGTTTTACTGGCAGAAACAGGAAAAGAATAAAGAGGATAATACTTATTAACTGTGAAATGCAGAGCATATGTTGTTTTTTGTTTGCCATCCTCTGAATTCCCTGTGATCGTGGAAATTGTAAGGCTTTCTTCTGGTGACGGATTATACCGACACCCCTCCCTCGTGCCGTGGGTGTGAAAAGGGTTATGTAAATGATTGCTACTTTTAGGAACTGGCAGCCCCTCCACATTAACGAGGACGTAGGCAAAGTGAATCTAGGAAGGATGCAATTCACTTCAAACCTTTCCCAAATCCACATCATGAAAACCCAGTTGAGATAATCTGCTATAAAAAAGGACTGATCACTTTGCAACAATTCACCATGTGATGACCGGAAATAGATGGTTCTTCTCGTGCATTTTATATCTGATTTTTTTTTCAAGGATGAGTCTTTGTTGAGATGGCACTGCGTGCCTAGCTCGTCAGGAAAACCACACACGCCAGGTCTCCAAGGTGGTCACACGCCCCCTCATCCTGTGCAAGTGAGTTTTGTGTGTCTTTCAGCACCCACCTCCAGGGCTAGTGAGAGAGACGTGCCACCCAGGAAAGTAGGAAATGCTGCCTAGGGGCAACATCCACATTTCAGCAGACAGTCATCCCAGGGGCCGGCAACCCCTCTCCAAGTGCGTGCCAAATAGCACGAGCCAGGGTCTAACAGACTCTCTGCCAGAAACCAGGTAGCCAGGGAAGCAAGTGATGCACCTGAGGAGGAAGCCCAGGACAGTGACGCACCGAAGGCCCGATGCCGGCAAGGTGCCCAGGGCGAAAGCGGCCATCAGAGCATTTCTGCGTCATCCCATTATGAAAAGCTGACTATTTAATTCACTTTAATTAAGAGGGCCAGTTCCACCCCAGGGCGGAAGACACTGCCAGTGGATGCAGAGTGAGATTTGGGGACCAGGAAGCAAAAGTGCCACTTCTCCTGCATCTGTCACTGATGGTACCATGTCACTCTTCTCGTTACGCTTCATGAGTTGCCGTCCAAAAGACGCAGGTTCTCTTGGAAGGAAGTAGGGCATCACTTGTGCCTTAAAGTGCCAAAGTTGGGGGACCTGGGTGGGCAAGGAGGAGGCGTGAGGGGAAGGGATGAGTGCATATATGACACAAAGGACAGTGTGTCTCATTCCCTGTTGAATGAAAATTTCTTGAGGGCAGAGGGTTTTGTGTCTTGTTCACTGATGTGTCCCCAGCACCCAGAACTGAGCCTGGCACATCATCTGAGCTCAGTAAATATTTGTGAAATGAGTGATTCTCAAATGTTGAGTTGAGCTAGTCCTTCCAATGAGGTGGTCGCTTTGCCATGAAGCCCTGTGGGGAGCAAAAGTGGTGTAAGGTTGGGTGCCTGTCCCGAGGTCTGGCCATATGCTAGCTCTATAACCCCTTGGTATTCATTGATTCACTCATTCGTTCCATGGAACATTTACCTGCCCCTCTTCTGCAGTATATTGTGTAATCGTCACTGGGTTACAAAGATGAATGTTAATCAATATTCTTTAATAACCCCCACAAGTGGGGTTCTGGGAATACCATGGTGACTCAGGTTGGGACCACATTCTTGGTAGGAGACACAAATGGGGAGCATCTCACTCCATCTGGAAGTAGAGGTGCTGGGAAAAGATTCTCAGAGGACAGCATGTGTGGGATTCATCTTGATGGCAGGGTAGGCATTTGTGAGGCTGGGGTGGGGCCAGGGGGAGCATTCAGGCTGCACGTGTCAAGGTCTGGCATCTCAAAGTCATGCTGGGGCCATGCTCCAGCCACACCTCCTCACTCCCAGCTTCCCCACTACACAAACCCACTGAAAGTGTCTTTCCCTTTCTCTTGTCCTTCATCGTTCACTCCCAGCTTGGCTCATCCCAGGGCCTGGCTCCAGAGCAAATGTACAGTACAGATGTGTTATTATTATTATTTATTTATTGAAATTTTTACTTTATATTGGAGTATAGTTGATTTACAGTGTCATGCTAGTTTCAGGTGTACAGCAAAGTGATTCAGTTATACATATATCTATTCTTTTTCAGATTGTTTTCCCATATAGGGTATGATGTGTGTTATTATTCATCCCAGTAAATGTAAGAACTATTCCCAGAGCTTGGTGACATTATTGGTGCTGGTATGGCTTGGGGACTGTGACTCCCATTGAACTGCCCTTCATTGGTCTGGTTCCCTTGGGAACTTGTTGTGGGAGGGGGAGGAAGCTGGGCAGGGTTAGGGCATCCCTGGGCTCTCCGTACCACAGAAATCCCGCCAGGCCCCACCGAGGACCAGTGGATGGTGGGCCCATGTCGTTTAGCATAACACAGAGCCAGTGTCAGCAGGGCTGCCTTAATACGGTGACAGCACCTGCTCTTCGTTTGGAGGCACCCAAGCCCAGGCTGGAGACCCTCTGACAGGGCAATATGGTGGCACATTGGACCCGCAGGCCCTTCCACCCCCTTGGTTGGTTCTGATCTGGCCATTCTTCAGGACTTGAGTCTGAAACGTCAGAACCCAGTCACGTGGCTGCTACCAGAAGATGCTATAAAAAATGCCACGAGAAGAATGTTGTTTTGGTACTTTTACACATCAGCTGCTAATCTTTGCAGGATTTTCCCCTTCCCAGGGTAAAGCGAGAGAAGAGGAAGTGAAAACAGCAGGGGGAGAATTTTCATACAGCACCTCTCGCCTTGCAGACAACAACCAAAACCCCCCTGGGTTTTGAACAGAGCCCTTGTACTTTCTATAGCTTGCCTGCATCCAGGGATTGCCTCATTTGGTCCTCAGATCTCCCCCAGGCGGGAGGCAGGATTCTGAGCTGCCCTGATTTTGCTCTCATTTGCAGACAGGATGCACTCCTGGGGTAGGAGGCGAGCGCTGGGGACAGGCTATTCCAGAAGGAGGTAGTTCTTCAGAGCCATTCTGGAGAAGTGCTTGGGGTTTCTGGATTTCTTCGTGGAAACTGATCCATATATGGTGGGGAAAGGCCTGTGTGAATAGGCATCTGAGCCAACAGTCCTCTGGCTGGAGCCCTTCGGCCAAGGAAGATGGAGGCGCTGGTCTCCCCAGCTCTGAGTAACTGTCATTGGCTGACCTCTCCCAGCCGTGGGACTCTCCTGGGTGCGGGGGATCCCTTACCCCAAAGCCCAGGGCCTCTGAGAGCTTTCGATTGCAGTCTCTGCTGCCAAGAGAAGGGTGTCTTCCCAGAGTCCAGGAGGCACGTCTCAACCTCTCGTGCTGCTTTAATAGTCTTCCATGACAGCTCATTCCTATGCCTCCCAGCTAGGAGGACTGAGTGGAAGCTGAGATTCAGTCTGGGCTGGGAATCAGAACCCTCCAAAGAGCATCCCCCCTCCACTTAAGCAACTGGTTTATTGTGTTGCCAAACCAAACTTGGGTCTGCTGTGAGCAGTAAAGCCAATCTATTGATACCGAGTTGTGGTGAAGGAAAGTGCAATGTCTATTGCAGGGTGCCAAGCAAGGAGTACAGGTGGCTAACGCTCAAAAGACCCAAACTCCCCAATGGCTTTCAGGGAAAGGTTTTTAAAGGTAGGGTGAGGGAGAGGGTTGCGTGGTACGTGATCAGCTCGTGGACATTCTTCTGATTGGTTGGTGGTGAGGTAATCAGGAGTCAACATCATCAACCTTCTGGTTCCACCTGGTCTGGGGTTATGTGCTTGTGGTCAGCATGCAGTTAACTTCTTCCATCTGGTGGGGGTTTCAGTATCTGCAGAACAGCTCAAGGATATGGCTCAGAATATTATCAATAGCCCTTGAGGAGGAACTAAAGGTCCTTGACTTTGTTTAATGGCTAAATTATTATTATTTTGTCTTGCTTGACTGGTTTCTGCATTTTCTCACTTCTCTGATTAAATTTGTTCTTTGGAACTTGGGGAAGGTCTAGGAGGCTGAAGTTTTTCTACAAACAAGAGGCAGATGGAGAACAGGGTGCGGGGTGGGGGTGGGGGTGGGGAGGTCTGTCCCAGGAAGACCCCGTAGAGAGTCCTGCTCCATTATAATCCCCCCCTTTTCTTTGATACTCCTCAATCTGGAGGGGGAACAGGTGCAGGACCAGAAAGGGAGTAAAGTTTTGGATGGAGAGGTTAATCATAAGCTCGGCAGAGGAACTCAGTTTTAGGGGGACTCGCTTTCAATTGCTGCTCCTTTCCATCTCTGCTCTGCATTTTCCACCAGGGCCTTCCTTTCCTCCCACAGTGCCCTATCTCCATCTCCCACTGCCCTTTCAGAGTCAGCTCAGACACCACACTTCTGAAGCCTTCCCTGGAAACAAACAGGAATGTTTGTTTTCCTCCTCTGGCTCGTGGGACCACGAGCTCCAGGGACCATGCATTTGGCTCCTGCCAGAGGCAGTCAGTACATTTCTCTCCTCTTTCTCCGAGGGCCCAGGCCCACCCTCATCTCTGAGTGTGTCCCATCACAGGACTCTATTAAACTATCAGTGAGCATTGAATGAATGCATGGAGAAGATCCGTCACTGGCTCCTCCGCCTCTGTCTACCATCTTTTTTTCTTTAGAAGAGGCAGTTTGTCCATCTGGTTCTGAGTAGGAGGTTGGGGAGAGAGCCAGGAAAAAACATTCATAGAAAATCCTGCCCCCAACCCTCTGTCCCAGGATCTAGGAGGGCTGGAATCTCATCAGGGCTTGGGTCAAGGGTACCTTGGCAGGGTGATTGAGAATGACAGAGCTGTTTGCTGAGCTGGGCAGGAGGAAGGCAGCAGAAATTCTCGCCAACAGGGTCCGGGCTTGTGTCGGGGGTGGGGGTGGGGGAGGCAGTTTCCAGGTGAGGCCAAGGAGGTTCTACCCAGGTGTATTCCAGCTTATTCTCGCTTTCTAGGGCACAGACAGCGGGGTGAATGCAAGGAGCCAAGGTGCTGGGCAACTTCCAGGGTGGCCCCCTTTGACCCCAGAACCATGTTTCCAAGTGGATAAAGCTCAGGGACAGAGTTGATTCAACCACTATTCAAATCTCCTACAAGCTAATATCTATACTTCCTTCTCCTCAATCCAGGGGGAGGCCTTGGGTCCTGGGATAGGCACTGGGTGGAGATTTAATGTGATAGGGCTTCGTTGGCATCCCTGGAGTCTTGAAACTAGATGAACAGGAAGCATCCTATTTAAAACTTAAACGATCTAAGGCCTTTTCTGAAGTACCACGGAAGGGTGGCTAGATGGAGTCTGTGGTGCCGTGTGAAGGGCTGTGAGGGACAGACCGGACACTGGGTGGATGCTTCTCCTTGGGACTGGAGAGCTGGGCCCTCACAGCTGGGAACCTGTCCTGGTGGCCTCTGTCCCTCCTTAGTCATCTGCACACACCCCCAGGGCTATAGCGAGCCGCCGCTCAGCCTAGCCTGGCAGCTGAATCTGTCTCCACCTCTTCATTTCGATGGCAGCCTGGAATTGTTATCCTTCACAGATCATCTCTTGGAAGCACACCAGCTCTTATTACATCTCCCAGCTTGTCTGGAGGCTGCTCAGCTAATCTGGCATCTTTGGCTGCTGCATTCGCTTGTGGACTGGGCGTTCTGACGCCACCTCTGGCACCAGTCGGGTGGGAAGATGGACAAAATAATTAAGCCCCATGAGTTGAAAGGAGAATTAATTCCCCTGTACAAACTTTTGTTTCTTCTCTTTCTGGGTAACTTCAGATGTGTTAATCCAGGACTGTTCTTTTTTTCCTTTTGTAACAGGTCTAATTTATAGCAGCACTGTTTGGTGGTTTTTATACCATATTTTTTTCATTAGAATGTAGTCCACGTGAGCTTTATAACACTAAAGATATTTTCCTTGGTTATTATGAAAATGTTTTAACTATACGAAACCCAGTTTTGCAAAGAGAAGAATAAAAGATCACCCCTAATCTTGCCACAAACCCACTGGATCCAGTTTCCGTGTTTTCCCTTCCAGTTTTTGTCTGGATGCATATTTAATTATACATGAGTGTGATCCCGATATACACTTACTTTAAAAACAAAATTATTTAATTATTTATTTTTGGCTGTGTTGGGTCTTCTCTAGTTGCTGCACGTGGCTTTCTCTAGTTGTGGTGAGCATGGGCTACTCTTCATTGTGGTGCGCAGGCTTCTCATTGTGGTGGCTTCTCTTGTTGCGGAGCATGGGCTCTAGGTGCACAGGCTTCAGTAGTTGTGGCACGTGGGCTCAGTAGTTGTGGCTCGTGGGCTCTAGAGCTCAGGCTCAGTAGTTGTGGCTCATGGGCTTAGTTGCTCCACGGATTCGGTATGTGGGATGATCCCGGACCAGGGCTCCAACCCGTGTCCTCTGCATTGGCAGGTGGATTCTTAACCACTGCGCCACCAGGGAAGTCCAGCGATATACATTTACTTTTTGAAAGAACCTAATCTGAGGGTGTATGTATTGCCCAATCTTGCTACTTATCCTTTCTTAACAACGTTACCTCACAAAATAGCTTAAGTATCATAATTTATTTAATCAGCCTCCTCTGGCTGGATATTTTCTGGGCTCTGTCAGTCCTTGGGGGCCAGGCAGAGAAAGTGGGCTAGCTTCTGAGCAGAGTTCAAATGACTCTAATAATCCCTCTTGTGCCACCCCCTTTCCTGGGCCTGACTCCTGCCAGTTGGTTCCTGCCATGCTCAGGTACCTACAGAACGGAGCTCCCCACCCACTGCTCTGTAGGGGAAAGGCATTTCCAGGGCACATTTTTGCAAAGTTTTTCATTCATGCAGGTGCTCACCCACTGGGCTCTGACCATTTGTATACACATCTCCTCTACCAGACAAAAGGCAAGGGAGCATGTTATGTTGGATCTTTTTTTTCTTTTTTAAGATTTTTTTTTTTGATGTGGACCATTTTTAAAGTCTTTATTGAATTTGTTACAATGCTGCTTGTGTTTTATGTTTTGGGTTTTTGGCTTTGAAGCATGTGGGATCTTAGCTGCCCCACCAGAGATTGAACCTGCACCCCCTGCCTTGGAAGCGGGAGTCTTAACCACTGGACCGCCAGGGAAGCCCATGGAGCTTCATTATTAGTGCCTAAGAGGGTTCTTGGAATATAATAGATCTCAGCAGTTGTTTGCTGAGTGAATGAAAGGCAAAGGAATGATTCACAGCTCACAAGGAAACATGTAAGTGTCCAATCCCCATCCCCCCACTCCCCCCCCCCCCCGCCCCCCCCCCCCCCCTCCGCCCCGCTCTTTCCCCAGCCTGGGCTGTGGAATCTGACACATGGCTCTGCTTTAGGGCTGAAGGCTTTGACTCAGGGCAAAGTGCCTCATTATTCAACAGCTTACTTCTCCCTCCTAGCTAGCCCCTGCACCTCTTAGAATCTTGGTCTGCGCTGTCTCCTCCCCATCCCCCAATTTCAACCGTAAAGTGATGATGACGATTTCATAGTGCAGGGTCTCCATCCCGCCCCTACACCCAGATTTAGGCCCCCCTTTATTAAATGGGGTAGCCATCTTGTCTCAGCTTGCCCAGGACTTTCCCAGTTTAGCCCTGAAAGCCCCCAGTCAGACCCAAGTAAACGGGGCGGGTTTTGTCCTAGTTCCCCGCGTCCAGTTCTTAACAACGTCCTGTAGAGGGCGCTGGAGGCACAGCACAGGAGACAGGTGCGTCGGTGGATGGAGCACCTGTCTGCTCTCCCAGGTGGGAGGTAATACCACACAGACACCATTCAGACAAAGGGTTCTGCCTCTGGCCAGAGTGCGTCAGAAAACAGCCTACTCCCGCCCCTCCCGGCAGGGAACGCCTGTGTCAGAGAACCGACCCTCGCTGGAGAAGAGGGAATTACCTTGTCCACAGGCCTGCTGCTCTCCGTTTCTTGCTCCTGAGAAAGCAAATCATGGATAAATAAATTGTGGTTCAGTTTCAGGCTATCAAGCTACCCAGTGTGTTCCAGCACTGATGGCCCTGATGGCAGGACACCCCGGTTGCATTAACCTAGAACACCTTCAGCCACAGCAGAACTGGCTTCCTTTCAAGCGTGTCTATCAACTATTCACCTTCCCCTGGTTTATAGACCTACCCTGGGAGATTAAGTGGGAAATCATAAAGTTTACTTTCAAAGTGAGTGGCCATAGTAAAAAAAAAAAACCTTGCTACAATTGTAGTGCAAGGGGAGACCCGTACAGATCCTACTTTGGGAATTAGCCTGGCTGCAGCCAACTCACATCAGCTCTTCTGATAAGCACAGGTTTCCCAGTGCCTCGTTCTCATCAGCCCCCTGCTTCTGTGCATAATGCCTATTGCTGATGTGTTGGATACAACTGGGTGGCAGAGTATTTAGGATAGATACCATCATGGTGGGATACTTTACCAGTTCTCTCACTTGCTCCCCCTTTGCTGTTAAGCTACATATTTTGGGTGAGGATTATGTTTCATTAGTTATGCTGTAAGAACTGTTATGTAAGGAGGGCCTGGCTGAAAATACCAACAAAATGATTTAAACACACAGAGCTGCTGTTTATGACTTGGAATGTCATTCGTGTGGATGTTTCCCTCTACACAAGTATCTGGGAAATGACTCTAGGATACTGGTCTATACTGTTCTACAAAGAGAAGTTATTTGCTTCTAATCCTTTCTCCTTCTTAAAACATCATTTGAAGAACTGGAGGAGTTAGGTGCTTTTAAAGAGTTGCAGAAGGGAGGAGGCCAGTCGGCAGTTATTTGAGTTTGTATTTCACGGGTGGAATTTTATCTATTACCCATAGTAGTGGAGTCACACAGATCTGGGTGGGAATCCTGTCTCCACCATAAATTAATTGTGTGATCTTGGACAAGTTATTTAACTTCTCTGAACCTCAGTTTCTCCATCTTTAAAATTAGGATGATAAAGTAGTATATCCTAGTATCCCTCATTAGACTACTGTCAGGGATAAACAAGATGATGTGTCTGAAGCACCCAGCTCTGAGCCTGGCGCCTGGTAGGTGTTCAGCAATTTGAGTGGCTCCTTTTTTGTTAACTCCAAGCTGACTGCCTAGTCTGTTAACCCAATATAGCTCAGCTAGAATCATGTTGCAGTCAATTAAGTTATGACTTTCTTTGTATTTAGACACACTCACCAAATGGGTTTGGGTGTTTCCAAGTTTGCTCAGGTACTCTTTTTTTTTTTAATCAATTAATTAATTAATTTTTGGCTGCATTGGGTCTTCATTGCTGTGCACGGGCTTTCTCTAGTTGCCGCGAGTGGGGGCCACTCTTTGTCGTGGTGTGCGGGCTTCTCATTGTGGTGCCTTCTCTTGTTGTGGAGCACGGGCTCTAGGCGCACGGGCTTCAGTAGTTGTGGCACGCAGGCTCAGTAGTTGTGGCGCACGGGCTTAGTGGCTCTGCAGCATGTGGGATCTTCCCGGACCAGGGATGGAACCCGTGTTCCCTGCATTGGCACGCGGATTCTTAACCACTGCACCACCAGGGGAAGTCCCAGGTACTCTATCTTGAATTATCATCGTCACCATCATCATCATCAACAGAACACCAGCTAACTTTTATTGAGTGTTTACTATGTACCAGGCATTGGGCAAAACACTTGAACCCAGAACTGCACGAAGGCTTGTGTTCTAAGCCACCCCTCCCCACTGCCTCTCTGCCATGGCTAATTTCATCCTTTATAGGATGGATTTTAGGAGTCTGGCTAGGTTGGATTTTACACGTTTTGCTTTTGAAGAGCATACCAAACTCTAGGTTCCTGGGTACTGGTTACAACTGGTTTGGGATTTCTGATGACACTGGCAATGATAAGACAACTAATGGTGCAGCCACTTGAGGTCTACGGAAACTGGCATAATGGGAAACATGAAAAAGTACCATACGGTGAAGATGTCAAACATTTGGCAAAATCCAGTCCAACTGGGCTGGAATGGGTTTTTTTTTTTTTTTTTTTTTTTTTTGCGGTACGCGGGCCTCTCACCGTTGTGGCCTCTCCCATTGCGGAGCACAGGCTCTGGACGCGCAGGCTCAGAGGCCATGGCTCACGGGCCCAGCCGCTCCGCGGCACGTGGGATCTTCCCGGACCAGGGCACGAACCCGTGTCCCCTGCATCAGCAGGCAGACTCTCAACCACTGCGCCACCAGGGAAGCCCTGGAATGGGTTTTTGACTCTCTTGAGGCTCTGCTCTCCCAGAAAAAGCTGCGAAGCACAATTCTCGTCCTGCCTCTGAGACGGATCTTAGGTGAGCCATTCACTTCTCTTGGGCCTCAGTTTCCCCTTTTGGAAAATGAGGGGATTAAACCAAATTGCTGGTTCTCAAAACTTTGATGTGCCAGATTCCTAGGCTCCACGCTGGTAGACTTTAACTCAGTAGGCGTGGGTGGGGCCCAGCAGCCTCCCTAATTATCCCCTAATTAATGGGGATATTCTAATCCCCATTAATTTCAGAAATGTCCACCTAGACTGTGACTGACATTTGATTTTAAAGCTAATATCCCAGGAAATGTGGAGTGTTTTTTTTGAGGAGGAAGACCCATCCAAAGCACCCACACTGGAAGAGGCAAGCAAAGCTCAAAGAGTCAGGAACCCTGCATAACAGCCATCTGAGGTTGGCACTTGCTGAAATTCTGACAGTCAACCAGGGAGGTCTTCTAGAAGGTTCCCCAAGGCTCACAGATTGACAGGAAACCACAACAGGGGTAAAATGCAAACATAACACACCCTATCAGATGTGAGGGCAGTTCTGTATACAGTACAATAACTCGCATCGTGGAAAAGTTTGTAACTCACTTGTTTTAAATCTGTGCCTGTGTTTTTTCATTTTGGTGGTATGGAGAGTTCTGGAGGAAAAGGGGGTGAGGATTCAAGTGGGAATAATTTTTATACGTACATCTCCCATTATAAGAATACTGATCTTGAAGTATAGTCTTTTGTCTTGAGTCTTTTGCATTATTGATCCACAGTGATGAAATCCTTAGGACAAATCTTCAATTTCCATATCATTTACTACCTTGGTCTACAGCCTGAGGCTAGTTTTGTTCTCCAAGAAAAAAATATTTGTAGGAGTTGATTGAGCCCAAGATTGTAAATTATAGATTTCACTGGTAAAATGATCGACTCATATTGACTTCAGGGGTTAGAAAGTTTCATACTTTCATACAAAAGTATGAAAACCGCATGGGCATATATAGTAAGTGCTCAACAAATGTTGGCTTTTATTATTATTAGGTGATCATGGGATTGACTTTCACTAATTTGCTCTTGAGTTATAAGCTGCTGTTGACCCAGGCATAGTTTCTAAGAAGACCAAGTTCCTGACACTCCAGGGAATATAAGGGAAATACAGCTTCCCTTTAGTGCAGTCCACCCCAAAGAGTTTTACCCAGACTACTATGTGGGGTCCTTCAGCTGATTTTAGATGGTGTGCAGCCCTTTTAAATAATGTTCTTTAAAATACTATGTATTTAAAAATAAACATAACTGGTAAAATATCTATGTTTAAATATGTTTTTATGACAAAAGACAATGGTTTTGCATTTATGCTGATATAAAGTTTCCTTTTAAAGTAAATTATTAAAGTAGAATAAGTAAGTTGATTCAAAGAAAGCTGTTAAGTAATCATAGTACAGGTGGTACCCAGAAATGGTAAAAATTGTGGCAGTGGTATGCAAATGATTGCGCCTTGAGAAGTGCTGTGTGATGAACCGAATCTGCCTGCTCCCCATTTTGCTACATATGAAAATATTAACACTCATTTTATAGGGTTTGCATATATCACACAGTTATAAAACTTTCGTATTGTATAAGACCATGAGATCATCACAGAACCACCTTCCTTTTTATAGTTAGGTGGATTCTGAGGTCTAGAGATGCTGTGCGCCTTGATTAAGTGCAGCACGTTCTGGAGGAATTGGGATTTCACCCTGTTAGAGAAAACATTCATACTTTCCGGTGGTCTAGACCTCAAGAGTAGGAAAGGGGTAGTCCTTTACCCCCAGTCTATCAAGAGAGACACTGGAAGAGAGAAATTGTGTTCTATGGCAGGATCTCAAGGGGCAGCTGTCTTGAAATACTCAGAGGTATTTTTGTATAACTGAATCGCTGAGTTGTCCACCTGAAACTAACACGATATTTACTAACACTAAATCAACTATACTTCAATAAAAAATAAATTTAAAAAAACCAAAAAGGGAAATAAGAACAAAAAAGAAATCAACCTATCAACATGAATAGACGCCTAAAACAGTGTTATCACATGCATTCACTTCATTTTTTTTCTTTTTTTTTGCAGATTTATTTTCTCTTTGCTTCAGAGTATTCATTGAAACCATTGCTACCTCTCAAACACAGCTGTCCACAGAAGTGTTGCTAATCATTTGAAAAGACTCAGGAAAAAAATGTCATAAGTCATCTAGACTCAACTATCTTAAGAAATCCATAGGATCATATGCTTATTCAGTTATTTAGGGAGAAAAAAAAAGAAATATTCAGAGGTCTTTCATTTGGAAGAGGATTCTATTTATTCTATTTGACTTCAAGGTGTAGAAGCAGAACCAGAAGGGTGAGATCACGGAAAGACAGATTTTAGCTGAATGAGAGGAAATACTTTTCGTTAATTCTAGGAGTGAGCTGTCTTAAGAGAGGATGGGCTCCCCAAGACTAGAGGTGTTAATTTTAGGTGACAACCCTAGGGGATATGGGGAAGGAAATGCTCTTATCCAAGGGCTGATGGGTACATGAGGTGGCTGACCCAAGGTCCTTGCCACTTCTGAATGTCAAGGACTCTGAGGTGGCCTTTCCTGCCTTTCAAATGGCTCATTATAGGGGGTCATTATCTGCAGTTACGGTCTCAGTTCTATGTAAAAAGCAATCAGGGCTTCCCTGGTGGCGCAGTGGTTGAGAGTCCACCTGCCGATGCAGGGGACACGGGTTCGTGCCCCGGTCCGGGAAGATCCCACATGCCGCGGAGCGGCTGGGCCCGTGAGCCATGGCCGCTGAGCCTGCGCGTCCGGAGCCTGTGCTCCACAACGGGAGAGGCCACAACAGTGAGAGGCCCGCGTACCGCAAAAAAAAAAAAAAGGCAATCAAATCTTTTGGGAACTTCCCTCCCACCCCCCCATATAACACTCTTGAATACATGCAAAACAATTATATATTTTTGGTGCTGAATGGCAAAACATGTGAACATAAGCCAGCTATCTTAACTGTTTACTGGGATATATTTTTAAAATCAGGCTGTTAAATACTTGATAGTTTAGGATTTGCATGTTAATCAGGGTTTTGTTTAACAATAATCAGTAATTTTTAGAGAAGTGTATCGACCAATCTGCAAAGTCCAAAGTTCCATCATTTCACACTCAGAAAACTGCTATTAAGAGCTTATAACTTGGACTATAATAAAATGCAGAATTATTAGGTTGAACCAGGTGAAATTGTCATCTTGTAGATAAAAAACTTACATAGGCAATTTCATATAGTTAACCTACTACTAAGATGTTTAGAAACAGTTCTATGATTACTAAGACTTGTAGACATTTTCGACTAAACCTAGAATTTCCCCTACCATATTGATCAAAGAAACATTATCACCACAAGCCAGATGATAATCCAGTACGATTTCTTCTAAAAAGCCTCCGCGTTCTTTTCAGCTCGATATTGCCCAGTGGATGTTTCATTTGTAAAGACGCTAAGCCCTCTAATGTGCGAATCATTAAGAAGGCAGTTGTTGCTCTTCCAGCAAGGTTTGCCTAGCAGTGCAGAACAGCCGGATAAACTCCTGCCCTTGTTGAAACCAGGCGGGGAGACCGTGTGTGGTCGTGCTTGGGGGTTGGAGGGCAATGATTTCTGAAGGGAGGATTTAACGCAGTATAATCCCAGCTTCATTGCCTGTTCACGTGAGAAAACACAGCTTCAATTTAACTGCAGGCAACAGGAGTTTCACACTGTCAGCACCAACTGTTTAAAACCCCAAACTAGTCTCTAAGTAGGAAGCATCAAAACTAAAAATTTGGAGGGATTTAAACTCCGGATTCTCTTTCAAATATAGTGAATCGAGTATTACATCCTTTCCATAGGACGTTCATCCTCTCATGTTAAAATGAGCTTGCTCTGACTTTTCCCGAAAGCTCTGCTTTACAAATACAAAATTTTTATGTACTGTAGGCGAGCCACATAAAAGACATGCTTGTTGACAAATGGGGAAAGATATGACACTTGAAAATTCTGTAAGAAAACTAGGGGACTGTCGGGGATTCCCCTCTCTTCCGTTTGTTGTTAAAAATTAATAAAAATGTAAGCCCTCAAACTTTATGCATTCATACTCAAAACAAATGCATTAAAAATCATGGCTATGTGGAGAAGTAAGGGGACTGAAAGTAGTTCAATCTATTTTACGGTTGAAACAGGCTCAGAGAGTTTAAGTGACATGCCCAATGCCTATAGGGGATATGGAAAACAAACAAAGACCTTGACTATATGCCACATTCTCAAAGAAACTAGGGAACAACTCAAACATTGGTGGTTTCTGTTATCACTCTGACAAGAAGGTATTTTAATTCACTTTTCCCGCCCTGAGTTAAAGGCTGCCAAATCCCATCTTAAGTTTCGATCCGTTGCTGTAGCGTCGTACGGGCAGGCTTGGTCTAGATATCCTTGTTTTCCCTGTGCCATCTCCAGCTCAGCAAAAGAACCACTTCCATCCTCTTAAGAGACTTCAGTACCAGGGTAATAATGTGACATCTTGATCTGGTACTGTTTTCCACCCATATTAACAACTGCTCTACCCAGTTTTGACAAGTTACTGAAAAGGATATCCAGTTTGTTGGGGATGAGCTGGCTGAAGTTCTTAGCCCTATGACGCCCTACACCCAGAACTGATAAATTAGTTTTTGATTCAGAAAGAAACATTCCATGTGTTTTTAAGAAAAACAGGTATCAAGGGGTGTTTCCGCCCAATTTTGTCTCCTTTCCTCCTCTCTCTCAGGAGGCCCAACAGAGTGGAGTCACAGTCACTGCGTGCCGTGAGCTCAGTAGCAGTGAATTCACTATAAATTAAGTTTTGTCCATATAGAGAAGTTATCTACATGTAAGCACAGGGCTTACCTTTATTCACTTGGCCATATATTTTTTTTCAATGTAAAAAAAGTTTCTCATATGTGTATGTAGAAACTTATCACTTTACTTTTGGAATCAAAGACTGTGACATGACTATAATATGAGGAAACTAATTTTCACAAGTGTCTTGTACATATGAACTTACTACTTACAGCAGTTCACATAGTTGGGTGAGACGGGGCCTTATCTCAAGAGGCAAATTCATAACAGTTGTGAGAGGCCACTCCCTACTGTCACTACATTACAATAATGAAGTTACAAGCTTGTATTGCATAAACATATTTAGTGCATTAAAAACACTGAGACTCTTTTTTCCATTTTTTTTTATTACATTTGGACCTTTAAGAAACATATACCACCAGTTATACCACTATTCAGTAAAAATCTATTCTAGTTTTTGGAATGCATATGTGTCACAAACTATCTTGCTTCTGGTCTCTAAGACTTTACTAAGAGTTTATCAAAAAGGTAGGCTCTGATCTATGGGATCCTGAGCCTTGAGGTTTTAAATGTTTTGATTATTGTAAAACAATTTCCAGTGGATGAACTTAATTCCCAGCTGTTTTTCTTCTAGAATGGGCTAATCATTTTGAAGTTACTTCCTCCATTGCAAGAATATTCAATTCCTTCAGCTTTGTGATCTATTCTGTCTTTGGAAAACTTGGTAAAAAAGTAATTTTCCCCCGCTGTACAATAGGGATGATTTCACCAGAACATATCCAATATTAATTATAACAAAAGGCAGTATAGATAAATGTATATGTGTCATGTTCACTTTAATGACTATTTCATAAGCCAGTTACTATGAAGACTATTTCTGGATCAATACAATCCAAGTGTTGGCTGTAGGTACACAAAACACCTTAACACAACTCTTGGTATCTGACATTGATTCAAAATAAAAAAAGGGTAAGTGAACTCACACAACTATGTTTTCAAGAAGCTACTCTCTGTGGAAGCAAACAGGAAAGGGGCCCTTCAGGGAGCTGGTGATGGGCACTGGGAAGGTTTAAAGCTATGGCTTTGGGAAGCACCCAAGTGAGCTGTAGGAAGGCATTTGTAAGAGTAGATTCTGCAGCATCAAAGGATACTTCTCTAAAAGAGGTGGGCATTTTCTCAATTAATTTAAATTCTGAGGCTTTCAACAGTTGAGGGCTAGAAACAAGATCCAAAGAAAAGAATCATCTTCTTCCCGCTTAAGAAAGGTAACTGTGCCATTCAGCTCATGATGCTAAACGGTCCAAAAGCCTTTGGTGGTATGATATGGACAAGATAAAAATTAATACACAAACCACATAACACCATTAAAACTCGAAAAACATTTTTTCATTTAAAAAAGTATTTAGAACACATAAAACAAGGCAACATTTATTCTTTTTTCCCGTCTTCTGGTACGGGGTCTGTTGGTGCTTCCTCCACAGTTGCACTGTTGCTCTCTGAGCCAGTGTTACTATCACTGGTCCCTTCCTCTGCCAGACTGTCCACCCCCTCCTGCCCGCTCTCCTTGTCCTCAGGAGTAGACGTGCCTTCTTCACCATTCTGTTGGCTTTCCGTCGTTTCTTCAAGGTGTGTCTCCTCTGTAATCACACATTTGTCACTGTTAGTTCCAATACAGAAATTCCCTCTTCTAATTATGCTGACAGTCCAGAGCTGCAGCATCCGATGATAAGGCAGCCACTCACCACATATGGCTACTAAGCACTTGATATGAGCAAGTGTGACCGAGGAAAGAACTTTTAGCATGTTTAGAACAATTTGGGATTTGGAAACAATCTACTTTTTAACTGTAAATTTTGAAATCTAAATACAGATCAAGTATTTCTGCTGAAAATTTAGCTTCCAAATTTTGATGTGCTCTAAGTCTAAAAATACACACCGGATTTTGAAGACTTATTAAAATTAATTTCACTTAAAAGATTTCATTGGGCTTCCCTGGTGGCGCAGTGGTTGAGAGTCCGCCTGCCGATGCAGGGGACACAGGTTCGTGCCCCGGTCCGGGAAGATCCCACGTGCCGTGGAGTGGCTGGGCCCGTGAGCCATGGCCGCTGGGCCTGCGCGTCCGGAGCCTGTGCTCCGCAACGGGAGAGGCCACAACAGTGAGAGGCCCGCGTACCGCAAAAAAAAAAAAAAAAAAGATTTCATTAAAAAAATGTCAGTAGTAGAAAATTTATAATTACACAGTGACTTATATTTCATTTCTATTGGACAGTGCTCTTGTGAAGCGCTTGGATTTAATGAGTGAGAAAGCAGGTATGGAAATGGTATAAGGCTGATATTTAAAGTACTTTGTTACAAGTCACGCTGGGCTGTTTTCTGTTATTGCTCTAATAGTCTTCAGAACAATCTTCTTCAGTTCTTTTTCTTCAGCTAGAAGGATGAAATCTGAGTAAAGACCTAGGCATGCTCTATTCATAGATGACAAAACAGAGGCAAGGCTGAGTATTCTAGCTGCAAAATGAGCCAAAGAACCATGCTCTAATTCTCAAGCTCTTGTTTTAACCACAAAATGTGTTCACGCTCCAAATCTGTTAAGATAAAAAACATGTTCACACAAAACAGAGAAAGGTTCAGATAATAAAACTTAAAATCTGACTATCTGAAATGTTAATCTGCTGAATCACTCTGTAGAAATATCTGGTAAAGATACTATATTCTATTTAATGTTTTCCAGATGTCAAATCAGAAGTTGTCAGTTGAGCACCAAGTATGACTATGGTCCCTCTCACTTCTTGTAATGATGGTCCAGGGAGCCTTTGATTGTGTCTCCCATACTTTCAGCTCAGTTCTGTTTATTACACAGTGCACTGCGCAGGGTCAAAACAGTGCCAGAAAGTAGAGTGATCTCAAAATTTCAAGCAATAATCGATTTAGTCAGTACTTCATGTAAGCTGTGTTATTGTTTGCCTTGAGGAATGCTTTTAATCAGGAAAATCAGTAGAACAGAAGTATGAATTGTTCCAGGATGGGGTCAACAAATGCTTTCTACAAAGGCTAGATAGTAAATATTTCAGGTTTTGTGGGCCAGGCAGTCTCAGTTGCAACTACTCAACTATACTGTTGTAGCCCCAAAGCAGCCACAAACAATACGTAAATAAACGGTTCCAACAAAACTTTATTTAGAAAAGCAGGTGGCAGGCAGGATTTGGCCTGCAGGTTTTATTTGCCTAACTCCGTTCTAGGACACCAGAGACGACACTGATCTTAAGAGCAATGACCACATCTTGTTTAAACAATTTTAGCAATAAACGTTAAAATACTGAGTGCCAATATCATGTCAAGTGCAGTAATGATGATTTTATGTACATTTATCCTTGGGCACTCACTCTCAGAGGCAGGTGCTAGAATACTTGCAAATGAGGAAACTGATATTAAGTAACTTACCCAAAGTCACAGCGCTAGCAAATGGTGAAGCAGTGTTAGACCCAGATCTGTCTGACTCCCGGGCCAGCATCCTTAACCATTAAACCATTATACTTTATATTCCCAGGAAATGACATGACTCAATCTGGGCAAACAACCAAGACCTCACACAGCAAGACTAAAGACAACACACCACTGCTGTTTTGTACCAATACCAACATTTTTAGTGGACTCTACTATAAGAGATTAAGATTTTGAAAGAAATGGGTAGTATATAGAGAATAATTCAAGAGGCAAGATCAACAGAGTGACTTCTGAAAAGCACTGAGAAAGGAAAGCAGAACTAAAGACAGCTGTAAAAACCCTCGACATTTACTTCAGTATCAACTGAAAGGTTACCTGTCTCCATCGGAATGCTCTCGTCTTCTTTCTTTTCTTCGGTCTTATTAGCTGCTGGCTCCTCCTCAGGAACAATACTGCTCTGGCTGCGCTCAGCTTGCTCTGCTGCCTCTTTCTCCCTTTCCTCCTGCCTTTTGCGAGCCTGTTCCTCGGCCTGTGCAATTTCAGCTGCAATTTTTTCCATATCCACTTCTACTTTCAAACCACACAACTAGCAGTCAGAAAACAGAACCCAAAAAACTCTCTTAGTAATGTTCTTTTCTTACAATCTCTGAACCAGAGAAATTGTTTTAAAAGTGGGTTTTCTTGGCTAAGAACTATATACATATATATGGCAGAAAAAAACATGGTTCCACGTCCTCTCTGAAGCCCTTGGGTCTACAGGAAAGTTGCCCTAGCACGCCACATAACATCAAGTATTACAGAACAGCTGGTGAGACAATGCTGAAAGTTCTGGATTATACTCAAAGCTTCCATTTTATATTTCAGGCGGCCAAACACTAGATTTATTTGTTTTCATACAAAGTGCAAACTGTAAACTACAGCTAATGGAGACATTTGATGAATAAACTGCAATGAAATGAAAATAATTCACAACTGCATGAGAGTTTAAATTAAAACCTCAGAGGGTTCTAGGGTCTAAGGCCTAGTACATATGTGTGTACTATATGATATTTCAAACCTATTGCAACTCTACCAGAAAATGGAAATTATTTCATAAAGCAAAGACCTTGCCAGTTATAGCAAAGTTAACCCTGTTTCAAAGTGAACAACGTTCCATGAAATCACTATTTTGGAAAAAAGAAAGAGGAAAAAAAAGTAACAGACACAGTGAAAAAAGTATAGTTAACACATTAAATTTATACCCTTTTAAGTTCATTGTTAAATGAATCTGTGCTTTCCAGGAATTTCCTCTTCTTTTCTTGGTGTCGCTCCTCTATTTGAAGAAGTTCAGCTTCTAGTTTTCGCTGTAAAACATAAGGTCAGGTTTTGTTACTACTGAATTATTTTCTCTAAAGCAAACGTCAAACACAGAAAATGTCTCATTTTTTTTAATGGTCCACACGTTCTCATAGTGTGATAAATGTTTTGAATTTTTAATTTATTTATTACATAATGTATCTAGCTAAGATTTTTAAAATGTAAAATGCAGCATAGAGGGAATGACTGATTAATAAGTATATGTTGGAGAATACTGTTTCAGGCCTCAGCGATTTTTTGGAAAAGAAATATTTAGTACATCAGTAAGAGCTGACAGGATGTCTCAAAATTCTTAATGGGTATGCTTTCTGTCAAAAGGCTCTACGTTACAGGTTTAATGACAAACTTATTAAATCTCTGGGAAAGGTCTACTCCCTCCAGCCTCTTCCCTGAATCAGGAACAGGTCAGACTGAACATAAATATTTAACAGGCACACTGATGCATGGTATAGGATCAGGTCACCTGGCACCTGGGGCATAATAAAATGCTTTGTGACTCTACCTGATGAACCATTAAGGACTGGACCTGTCGTTTGAGGACCTGCATTCTAGCTGTTGTGACAACAGACCGAACGTCTGGCACCACACTCTCACTAAGGATTTCACTGATGAGGCGGTGATTTCTCTGGAAACGGGCGGTAGCTGTGTGCTTCATTGAAAAGCCATCATCATAATCTGGAATAAACAAAAGGATCTGGAAATTAGGTCACCAACTACCATCATCAGGAGAGCGCAACAGCGTTCACACTTAGTTGCCAAGGAGCCACGGCCCTCACTGGTCTAACAAAATCTAAAATAAATCTTTAAGTTATGATGTGCATCTGGGAAGATGTGGCTGAAACGCAAATGAAATACAGCCATGTGTCTCTGGCCTGGAAATCAACGTGAAGGCTGCACTGACAGCAAAACAGATTTTGCCAAATGTCTCACTTTTGGGGTAGTAATTTAAGGCTTTTACAACTGATGATACACAGGAACTGGGTGGTGTCTTTGTCACTGTAGCACTTTAAAGTAAGGAAAATGCCCACTGCAGAGAAAACATTATCTCTAGCAATATTCAGTTTCCCAGATGGGCATATATATTTTATAAGATTAAAATACCACTAAAGCCTTAAAAACGTTTAATTCTAAATTTCACTTTTAATTTTTATCAATTTACACACACATACATTTGTTGTCAGTGTATGAAGGTATATTACATGCTGTTTTCATCCACTCAAGTGCACATACATATAGTATGGATCTGGTTTACAAGCTTATTCTTAATAGCTATTACCTTTGCTCTATCACTACCAGTTTTTGACGTATCTGCTAACAACCTGTGCTATTATTTACTTAATATTTTTATTTAAATCAACTTAAAAAAAAAAAGAGCTTCCTCTTAAGCAATACACATTAAAACGAAAGTTCCTCTCTGACCCACCTAACCATCTTAGTGTGCCGTCAGAGGTGGGGGACCACAGTTTAGGAAACTGCTACAAAGGGTCAAATCGTGCTGCTATGTCAGTTTAGCACGTCCCTTAATTTGGGTGCTTAAGTAGTTCCTAAAACTCTTTTTACCAGAAACACCACCACTACGAACTGTTGTGCAAATTGCTTTTTGTTTCAAGTAATTTCTTTAGGATATACACTTCTGAAATTAAAATTACTGGAATAAAAAAAAACTGTGACCTTTTTACTTCTTTTTTTTTTTTAAAGAAGATGCTGGGGGTAGGAGTTTATTTATTTATTTATTTTTGCTGTGCCGGGTCTTCGTTTCTGTGCGAGGGCTTTCTCTAGTTGTGGCAAGCAGGGGCCACTCTTCATCATGGTGTGCGGGCCTCTCACTATTGCGGCCTCTCTTGTTGTGGAGCACAGGCTCCAGACGCGCAGGCTCAGTAGCTGTGGCTCACGGGCCCAGCCACTCCGTGGCATGTGGGATCCTCCCAGACCAGGGCTCGAACCCGTGTCCCCTGCATTAGCAGGCAGACTCTCAACCACTGTGCCACCAGGGAAGTCCTCTTTTCACTTCTTAAGGGAGAGTTTTTCATATTCACACTGAAGACTATATACATTTGTGCTAGGTTATCCATCTAGGTTACCTTGCTTTTTCTTCTTTCATGTATATGTCCCCAGTGTTGACCACTGGACTGTAGGGGAAATAAAGTCTTAAAAATCTGGGCCTGTCTTTCTTTGCACTTTAGTTGTCTGATTTTTTTTTTCTTTTTTGGAGGGGGGGGGTAGGTTTATATTTTCTAATTCACCAGGTATTTACTTTATCTCATGAATATTCTCTTTCTAAAATGTCAGTTAAAAAAGACTTCACTAAAAAAAAAAAAAAAAAAAAGACTTCCCTGTCTTGTGTGGATAACTACGTATGTTTTGTAGGCCTTGTAGGTCTTCTTTGTTAAAGTGAGCAGCTGTTGTACTCGTGGATGTGCTGCCTTTCTCTTGGTTTTATGTACATTTCCACCTCCCAAGTCTTCCTCTTTCTACTCAGTTCTGAAGGATAAGGTCCAAGGTCTAAAGTCATTCTTATCCTGCTATCTTAACTATTACCATCCTTTCTTATTAGCAACTCTAATATCCTATTTTAAACTTAAAAAACATAATGGGCAGAAGTCTAAGAAACAGAGAAAAGGACTCTCTTTGAAGACTGTTCCTAAGTGAAGCTCTTTCAGTCCTTCTCAGTGTTCCTGCTGTTACCTTCCACCTGTGAAAACTTCAACTGATTTCTACTTACGTCTTCTATGTTGCTAGCCTTTGTTTCCGATTATTACTGACCCCCATCCTTCCAATTATTTGTAGACTGGATCTTCTATTTTTTTTAGTTCTGTATATTTTCTTGCACTAATTATCCAATTTGAGCAACTAAAGTTTGCTTACACTACTGTGTCTTTAGCACTGATGATTCTGCTTAACATGCTATATTGTTTCTATTCCCTATTCTGTTTTCTATATTTATTATTATATTTTGTATTTATGAGAATATTTGTCAATATCCCAGTCCTTTCTTTTAAAAACTCATTTTTGTTTTTCTCTCCTTTTAAGTATATCAGTTTATTCATGTCTTTAGGTGGTATTATTGCTTCCTTTATTAAAGGTCTCTTCTTTAAGGTCTTACAAGCCTTTTCTTTGTTACTACTACTTCTTTAAAATGGGATCTTAAATTATTTTCTAGATGCTTTTGTTGCTTGTAGCTAGAGCTTCCAACCTTTACCACATCACAGCAGTACACGAAGGAAATATTTGTATCGCATGCTTGCTATGTGGATGAGTATACTCGCAGCTGGAGGTGGCTAGCTCTGAAGCTCCTTGCAGCTTCAGACCCTGCATGGCTACAGAGAACCAACCAGAGGTACAAAAGCACACCTGCAAACTCTTCGTGGAATGCCAACTAGGAAGCTCTGCTCTGTGTGCGGTGGCGTGCGTGTGTATAAAGTTTGTAGGTGCGCACCCTCCTAAGTGTCATCATGAGTTGTATTTATAAATTCTAGCTGGATTTCTGAATTAACTAGAAAAGAAAGTTCATAATGCCTCTTCCCACTCATTAACTTTCTCCCTTAAGAGCCTTAAACTCAGCCAATTTAGGGAACCAATAAGAAAGTAGAATATAACTTGAAGACATTTAACTTTTTAAAAGCAGTTGAGGTAAAATTCTGATTGTAACTAAAAAACCCTCCATGCATTCTGAGTACAAAGGTTTTGATAAACGACAGGTAGTTTTTGCTATCTTCTACACTAAAAAGGGTGTTTCTTTATCTTTGGGAAGTTCACATACAAATATTAATCAAAATAATTATTCCAAATATTGAAATGGCACTTAAATTATGCTTTGTTTCCATTTAGAATAGGAAATAAAACTTGAGATTTCTCGTATTTTAATTCTCAGAGAAAGCATAAACAAAGCCCCACTTTTTTTTTTTTTTTTTTTTTTTTTTTTTTACCATCTGGATCTTCAGCAGGCTGAATGCTCATGTAAGGTTCTCCTTTCTCCATGCGAGACTGTCTCTGTCGACTTTCTTCCTCTAAAGCAGCTTCTGCACGACTTTTTGCATTTATATAAGCAAGGTACGCGGGGGAATTATGATAGGCCTTCATAGATTCATTGTACTCTATCTGAAAGTCAAATGTTTTCAGTTTTAGAATTGACATTTTGCAGGTTACAATGAATACTTATATTACCTCATTTGAATATCAAAAGACATGATAATGATCTCCTTTTTACAGACAAGGGATCTGAAGTCTTAGAGAAATTAAGTGACTTGACCCAGGCAGACAATGACTCAGTTGTCTGATTAGATCTTATATTTCTTTTATAAATGATAAGGCAAGTGTTCATGAATTTTCTATTGTACCCATCCCTACAGTCCCATTCTACCTTTTCTGCTTCGTATTCGTTTAAATATTCTTGTTTTTCTTCATCAGTGAGATCTCGCCACATGCCACCAATAATCTTGCCAATCTCCCACAACTTTAGGTCAGGGTTGGAAGCCTTTACTTGGTCCCAGACCTTGAAAAGGACAAACAGTTGAGATTTCAGTATTGATGCCTAAAAATAAAGACCTTTAAAAATACTTTTTAATATAGAAACCTTCAATCATCAACAAAGGCAGAGGCAATAGTGTCAAATCCCCGTGTTCTCTTCAGCCTGCTGCAGTAATTATCAAGTCCTCTGTCAGGTTACTTTAAGGCAGATCTCGGATATCTCCAATCACTGCAGACACTTACGATGAGCTAACTCAATAACATAGTCTTATATCTTTCTAAAAATTCACGAGAGTTTAGAAGGAATGTGGTTACTCTGCATAATACAATACACCATATTGTCAAATATATGTATAATAATTCTGACCAAAAATTTTAAAATTTCTAAATAGTGGTGAAAATCAATAAATGCTCTTGTGTTTAATAAAGATACCAGTTATACTTGCTATTTTAAGAGTAATGGAGGTTCATACCATATGACCCAGCAATCCCTCTACTGGGCATATACCCTGAGAAAACCATAATTCAAAGAGTCATGTACCACAATTTTCATTGCAGCACTATTTACAACAGCCAGGACATGGAAGCAACTTAAGTGCCCATCGACAGATGAATGGATAAAGAAGATGTGGCACATATATACAATGGAATATTACTCAGCCATAAAAAGAAACGAAACTCAGTTATTTGTAGTGAGGTGGATGGACCTAGAGTCTGTCATACAGAGTGATGTAAGTCAGAAAGAGAAAAACAAATACCATATGCTAGCACATATATATGGAATCTTAAAAAAAAAGGTTCTCATGAACCTAGGGGCAGGGGAAGAATAAAGACGCACACATAGAGAATGGACTTGGGGAAGGGTAAGGGTAAGCTGGGACGAAGTGAGAGAGTAGCACTGAATATATACACTACCAAATGTAAAACAGATAGCTAGTGGGAAGCAGCAGCAGCATAGCACAGGGAGATCAGCTTGATGCTTTGTGACCACGTAGAGGGGTGGGATAGGGAGGGGGGGAGGGAGATGCAAGAGGGAGGGGATATGGGGATATATGTATGCATGTAGCTGATTCACTTTGTTATACAGCAGAAACTAACACAACACTGTAAAGCAATTATACTCCAATAAAGATGTTAAAAAAACAAAAAACAAAAACAAAAAAAGAGTAATGGAGGTTCATCACCAAAAAAAAAAAAGAGGAAAAATTCAAGGAAGTATGAAGAAAATAAAAATTACCATAAGCTTATTGTTTAGAGATAACCATTGTCTTCTAGGCTTTTTTAAAATTCAAACTAGCGTATATTTGCTATTATTTTTATAAAAATAAGATACTAGTACATGTAGTCTTGCATTCCTTTTTTCACTAAACATTTTTTTTATGTCATTAAATATTCTCCAAAAGACTACATAAGTAACACTGGCTACATAACTTTGCTTTAAGTATTTTAACTGTTTATTTAATCATGTTCTTGTTGGATTTTAGTTCTGGAATTTAGAACTAATTTCTTTCAAAACTGCAATTCTGTATCTTTTCCTCTGACTATGCACAAAAAAGCTGGCTAAGCCAATCTGAAACCTGACATAAAGCCAAGAGCAAGAACGGCAGTCCTCACTCCCTTCTGGTCCCTGAGCACCTACCTTTCTGCTGTACCGCATGTAGGGCATCAGCGGCTTATCTGGTGGCTTTGGGGGTTTTGGAATCGTAATACCAGAGGATGCCTAGGAAAGAGTTAAATACATTCATTACTCAACTGCAAGAAGTTCACCAGCAAACTGAAAAGAGAGTCCCTTAAAAAATGCTAATGCGCCTTTCTTCTACTCGTCCATGGATACAAGATTCTTATATTTTCTCCACTGAAAATAGCTATCACTGCAAATTCAGAAATGTTCACATCAGAAGAAAATAGAGAAAATGACTTTAGGCACATAATTTTTTAATACGTTACTTAGCAGTTTATTGCCACTGCTTTGACAACCTGGCTGTAAGAACAAATAAAATATTATACAATAATTCATACATCGAAAATATATGGTTATATATCAGATGTCCCACGTTTAGGACATTACCTGGCACCCTTTTATTTTACTTAATTTACCATTACACATACAGTCAACACTTGATTACCTCACCGGAAGCTGAACCCGTTCAGCACTTACCACACCTCATACTGCCTACAGGGGACTACTTACTATTTGCACCATTTCAGGAACACACCTCCACATGAACAACCGCCACCACCGCAAACCCTATTTCCTAGGTTCAAAAATGGAAAACGGAAAAACCCTTCTTAGCGCCTTTATTATGACTAGAGATTTTACTTTTCTGAAGGTTCTATGCCCATATCTAGTGTCTTGTTTTATAAAGGAGATCAGGAAGTGTGAACTGAAGTCATGCCTTTTTTTATTCCTAATCACAGTGGAGGAGTGAACAAGTTTACCAGGAACAGAGAAATGGCAGAAACAGGGCCTGATTAAGTTACTTTTGAGACCTTATATCAAGAAACTCCATTTAATTTTTTAAAAACGCTGGTTTTGTGGGGAAGACACAGAAAGAAAGGGAAAGGAAAACAGAAGAAAAGGAGGCGAGGAGACTGAAAAATAGTTTTAAAAAGGTAAAGAAGAAAGTGGGTGAGAGACAGAAAAAAGGGAAAGAAAGAGGAGAGATCAGCTCTTTCTAAAAGCCAAATCTAGGCAAGATAACAGATAGCTCCCAGTGGGCACCCCACACACCTCCAACGAGCGAGCGCTGCTGCTGAACCTACTCTCATCTCTACACGCATGGCTGCATTTGATCAAGGACCCAGAATCAAATCATGGCTGAATCACATTTGTTTCTCCCAAATTTCTGGGAGACTCCTGATACTGATCCTCCTTCCCAGGCTCGGGGGAAGAAGAGCTGGCTTCACTCTAATGACCAAAAGACAGGAATCAGCAAATTCTTGCAAGAAAACTAAGGTGCCATTTTGTTTCCTTGCCCTGATGTTGCTGTTGTGGTAAAACCGGAGGGAAACCCCTCCATTCTGGGCTGAGACCCCAATCAACCTTATTTTTCATGCAAGGGCTCCGGGAATAGTGTGTTGGTACCTGCTTCCACCACTTTCAAACAATACTTCTTCTTCCTGTGAGGAGCGTCTCCCTCCCTCCCTCCATACTTGTCCATTAACTCTGCTTCCTCTCTGCTTCTTCACACATGAACTTATCAGAACGTATTTCTCCTCTGAAGCAGTATTTCCCTTCTTTCCACTCCTCCCACGTATTCTTAGCACACCTCATGCTGATGCTCATGTAGACAGACTCTGTTTTTAGCCAGCAGTGGGCAACGGGGTGAAGTGAGCCATGGGGGATGGAAACTGTCAACAGTGGTGGTATGAACAGCCACTAGGAGATCTGTCTCAGGGCTGTAGGAGTTCTCTGGGGGAGGGGGGGATTTCTACAAAGCTAACCCTATGTCATGAATTCAGAGCAAGTAACACATAAAAGTCTGATTCTTCATAAAGTTATTAGAAAGCACTTCCAATTTATATCCAACACAAACCTTCAGAATTCCATGAAGTAGGTTACAAATAAAGTTGGAATTGTGCCAATAATTGAAGTTGGTAGACCTCTGTTAACAATTTTTTAAAAAAGAGGTAAAGAATTCTAAAATGTTTATGCTTTAATATGTGAAATTAAAACACTTTAAAAACAAATTACAGTAATATTTGCTCTTCGATATTTTTCAAAGAACTGTATTTTATAACAATGAATTTGCTTATTTCTCTTCTTTTCTCCCAAAGGAACATGTTGAGGTGGTATTTTCATTACACTGACCAATTTACAAATACAAGGAAAGCAAAACCAAACCCAAAACAATAACAACATAGTTAAATTCTAGCTGGTTTTCAGGATATTAAAGGTTTATATCACTAAACACCCCTAATTTATTAACCATCTCAAACAGATATCTTTCTACAATTTCTCAAACATTATTCTTTAAAAAAGAAAAAAGAAGCAGTCTGCACTGAACACAATTATAATCACTGCTTTGCTATAATCTTCTAGTTTGAGGTATGAAACCTGCTGGCCCCTTTATTAAATGGTCTGGTGGTTATGCTTTTGGAGGGCATGTCTCCTTTTTTAGTGGTTTCTTTCCTTGCTGCTATCAGGAAACCTACCTCTAGCAGCAACTGTCCCTCTTTCCAACTGGCAATGAGTTTGGAGAAAACTAATTATGCTTGTTAAAACTGTGCTTACAATAGAGTAAGATCCTGGGAACCTCCTATGAATAAAGCCCATGATTTTGTGAAATTCTGGCTACTCAGAGATTTTTGTTGTTTCTTCCCATTTTTCAGCTGTTTCTCTGGTAGGATCTTATCTAAGGTTTTCTTCTGGGATGGAATTTCCATTAAAGCACAGAAATGAGCTACTTTTAACATTTGGTCTTGATCTGTCTTCACACCTGTACTTGAGAATGTTAATTATCATCGGATGAAGAACTGACCAGAAGTGAATTCCATCTCATAGCTACCATATGTTGAAACCAAAAGGTTTCAACATGCTATATATAAAATGTTTATTGTCTGAAAACCATTCGAGTGTACTGGAGTCATCGGGAAAACCCGATGTTCTGTGGACGCTACAAGAAGCTATTCACAGGGTGTCATCGAATCATTCCTTCAAATCGATGACTTAAGGCGATTTGCAGGCAGTAATACCAAAGAGGAGCCCCCCACCCCCCAAAAAAACACATAAGTGAGGTCATCTTAAAGTAACACTTTTATAAAGGTCAAAATCAGATCTACTGAGTCCTAACAGAGCTTAAATTATACATATATAGTAGTATAAAACTTTAGGCATAACTAATTTTCATAGAGAATGATTCAGTGACCTGAGAGGTCACTAGAAGTTGAAGGGGCTGGGATTAGCACAGGCTAAAAGCCTCCACATTTTCTAGGCTCTTCAAGTTAAGTCTACAGAGCACTTTGATTACACTTCGTTCTGGTGTTGAGAGAACAAATAATACAAAGAAAACCACCATAAAGAACCAGAAGATCAATGTTTCCATGCTCAACAGCCCTCCTATACTAATCTATCCTGAAGCTAGTACCTACCCCCAAACACTGGGTTCTAACACCTGAAAGAAAGAATGGGGAGAAACAGATAACTTGCTGAGGCCCCGAGACAGCAACTGCACTTTCCTATTCCTAGTAAGTCTCCATTGAATGATCTCACTTTGTTAACAAAGAATCCCACAGATACATCCAAGTTAAGAACAAAATGCTTACAGAAACTGAAATACAAATGATTCTAATATTACAGTTACCACCATTTCTTTTCCATTAACATAGATAATCAAGAGCTGACTGTATAGAGCTATTAAAATGTAATCATTCTTTTGTTTACTGCCCATGAATAATTTTCTGTATTAACATGAATGGTCCAAAATCGATTCTACTCCTCGTTTAAATTAAAATATTCTTTACCATTTGATAACTTTGTGACCCGTTACACTTGTGAAACACATTCAGGCCAGGGAAAAACAAGTACCGATGCACATAAAAACTGTATGCATTGTGAAATGCATACATACACACACTTTGTCAGAATTCTTTTCAGATACCATGAAATATGCATGGCACATAAAACTTGATATGCTTATGAGGTACAAATTATGCAGAAACAATGAAAAATTTAGACAAACGAAACCTATCAAGCTAAGCAATATGCTTACCAAGATAGACAAACAGTTTGATAGGTACAAGCTTTCTGCTCTAGCCTGACTACAGGGTGAGAGGGCTTTTTGGAAGTCACAATAATTGAATTACTTATGAATACAGCAAACAAAAACCAGGTATTAAAAAGTTTACAGCCATTCTGGGTTGTATAAATTCTCACCAATACCACATTCCAATGTATGTAGGTATTTGGCTTTTGGATTTATTATTTATTTTTGGTAAAACATTTTTACAGTTGTTTCTTTGGTACCTAAACTTCCTTAAATGGACTTTAAGATGACTGTAAAATAAAAAGCCTTCCAACGGGAGGAACAATTCTCAGAGCTTTCTGACATGTTCTTCCCAGTTTATAATCCTCAAATTTGGCTTGAACAGAATTCTCCAATTCTTTCTTTAAAAAAATAAATAAATACAAATAAATAAATAAAATAAAATAGAAAGTCTGAATTACATCATCCAATTTTGGTATCTTAGGCTGATCATTTAAGTGAAGCATCCTAAGTTTCAGAAATTATATCCTTTATCCTATGGATTATAAACACACTTCTAGCTGTAGATATCTATAGTCTGATAATTCAAATTAATTTCATTCAACTTTTGTTCTGCAATTCGTTGAAGCGACATTAAAATCTTTTTAGAGAGAAATGAATCTCAGTTAGGTCAACTGTTAAATCCAAAAGACAAATAATTATGTGCAGCAGTTCAAACTGGTAGGGCAGCTAGGCCTGTAAACCCAGCCTTTATTAAGAAACTAAGGTCTTGAGCCTAATGCCAATTACCTTAAATGAAAGATACTCTTCATCTCAAAAAGGGCATCTTAACCATAGGAAATTCTAGGTTTGTCTACATATAGTATTAGCATTAAGTGCCCAAGGCTTTATCTCTACCAACCACCAAACAGAATAAATTCTTTTCTTCTATATACATATCCAGATCTCACTATTTTTTCATTTTTCAGTGTAAGATTGTACAATGAATATTTAAAATAGTCTAAAAGCCAGGTTAATTTTTTTTTTTTTAAATGGCTGTGCTGATGATTCAAAGGACCTAACTCTGAAGGCATTTCTGGTCAATTCCAGTTGTTTGCTGGATGCTGTAATAGTTGATTCTCCTACCGTGACCCGGCTGTTGGTGCCCGGGTTCCCTCCCAGCCTGTAGTTGTTGTAGGCGAGATGACTGTATGGATTGTATCCCACAAACCCTGGTGTGCTGGGCATTTGCTGATGGAAACAAATGAGACAAAAACACGAATGAGAAATGAGCTCAAACGAGGAAAACACAGAAATGAAAAATGATCTGCATATGGCATGCAAAAGCAACCTGATTTTAAACAAGCAATGATGTGTTGTAACTGTTCTTTTTCTTTCAGTGAAAACCAGTCTGTGTTTTTTTTTTTTTTCCCCTCTCTTTCTGTCTCTTTGCAGGGACCAGTGGTGTTCGTGTTCGTGTGAATATGTGTGCTTGTTTTTCGGGATAAGCAATGCACTGAAGTGTCTCAAACATTCAGGGTTACTTTATGGTCAATAGTATGAAATAACAACTTAGCGATATATGTCTGAGATAGGAAAGCTTGAAATGTGATAAGCTAGGAGTCTGAGAACACTCTACATGCAAAACAAAACATGATTTATTTGACAGTTATGTGAATGCCGCCAATGTATTATCTAGCAAAAACAAAAACAAGAAATGAATCACTTTCAAAGACAGCTTTAAATCATTTTATATAGTGTGAGAAATGAGAAGAGATTCAAATCAGGAAGTCAGAAGTTGTCAATAGAAAAGAACATATGTGGGATTCAATGGATGTCACATACATGATTTCAAAACAAAGACTTGTAAGAAATGCATGGATTTCATTCTGAGGGTACTGTCTGCTCTTTTTAACCCATTCTTTTATAGCCTTTCTCTTCCATCTCTTCTTTGATTCATCTTCCACAGGTCAATCATGAACAATTTCTGCATTGAGTTTTAATGTGAACTACTTTTCTAGTAGACAGACTTGAACTTTCTTTTCTCATCTAGTTTCCTGACAGCCCTAGCTCTTTCAAACCACAACTGCTCGTTGGAGCAACAGAATTCTTGGCTTTTGCAAATTATGTGTTGATGTGATCACAAATGGGCTCTTATATAGCAGTGCCCTTCGTGATTAATAAAATGACATCCAATGTTCATGAGAATCAAGGTATGATGCATAAAAAGGATGTAGCAAAGAGAGACCAAAAGTAAGGTATTTTACCTAATGAACCTCAATCAAAACAAGTGACAGTAATTTCATTTTAACATGCAATTGACAATACCAATGCTGAATTGTATAATAAACTTAACACATCCCAACTAAACTGTAGCTATTATAAACACAATTTTCTAAAACATGCCACTGCACATATCCTTAGTGTCCAAAAGAAAGACAGTCAAGCAGATAATACATTTGATATTCTTTAGAAGAAAACTACTGATCAATTTCTAGTCTATGTAGTTATAGAAGACGCAAATCAAGCATACATAAGTAGGCAAAACACAGATGAAGTATCAAAGGCACAAAAGAAGTTTATATTACTTGGAGTGGTACATTTGGGTGGTAGTGGTGGGTGGAGCTGGTGATGGTGGTGGCAGAAGAAATGGAAAAAAAAGAAAGGAGGATAACTCATTTAATATCCATTCTGTTGGATGTCCTAACCCCTAGTCTTCCGTAGTTTATGTGTAAATGTGAAATTATAATGGTACAGAAGTATGACTAAAGAAAGGTAAAAATATCCCTTTCTACATTTAAGAAGTCATAGGGTTAGTTTCTGAGCTATTTTTATTATCTCAAAAAATCAAGTCTGTTTTCAAGATATTATATGCTGTCAGAGGCAGTATTTGCGTCAAAAAGACACCTTCAAAGTTGCATAAGCAATGATAATCACTATTCAACATTATGAGGCAGTAATGTAAGAAAATAAGGGAACTAAAAAAAAAATCGAAACTGAAATATTACAACTATACCGTTTCCAAAAATGAAGTACATGGTTAGCTCTTTGAGGTCAGGAATCTCAATTGTTCAACTCCACCTGTATAGCCATTAGCAGAGTGCCAAGGAGATGGTCATAAGAAATGTTCTTTGATTTAAGAAAAGAAACAAACCAAACACAGGACTTTAAGATCTACCAGAAGTAACTTTAGAAACTGTATGTTATATAAATTGAGCTGAGAAGATGTGATACAGTATCTCTTTTTTAAAAGCATCTTACTATGGAAAAATAAATTGTTGATAAACATAACTAAAACATACATCTGAGGGTTAGTAAATAAAACTAGTTCATCTAGTGGAGAAAACAAAATTACACAAGGACCTAATTAGTAAACTAGCCAGAAATTTAGGGGTAGGGAGTATGGAAGGAGGGCTAACAGCTTTAAAGAACTTCTTTTGTAGGATATGGTCAATGTTAAGTGTTTTGTTTTTGTTTTTAAATAAAAAAACAACAAGAAGTCCATTTCAGCAAGGCCTGAATGGTTACTGTTAGAACTGTTTTGTGGACTGGACAATTATTTTACATGCTGACCAAGCTGGGCCAGAGCTTGCTGGGTGAAAAAAATTAGTTCACGACTATCATTTAGGCACTTTGAAACATATCAATTCTCAGTCCAATAAAGCATTACTTATGGAGTAAAGTGAAACGGCAGGATCTGACCCATAGATAATGAAATCCTTACTTGAACAGCTTGAAAATAAAGATTTACAATAAGCTATTATAGAACTGGAAGCTTTATTGTTTGATTTAACATGAAAATTATATACAGACAAGGACAGAAAAATGTAACCAGTTGAAGGTCAGGCTTAAAAATAATAAATGCCAGAACGAGCATTCATTTCATATTAACTTTCAAGACTCTTAATAGAGATTAACAAGAAAGAAATGTTAAACTTGTCACTTATTCCCAATTAAAAAAAGAACTGAGCATAGGAGGTTGGCATTTCAGTAGAATGTTTCTTTAAATGTTGGGGTTGGTTCAAGGTAAGATGCAGAGTTATTTTATTTAGTAGGAAGTGCTGTTTTTTTTAGCTGAATTTTTCATCCTGTTGCTGTGATGACTGAGTGACTGTCACTGGAAGACATCTGGGTTTTTGTATCAAGGCCAGACTTGGCTATTACATTAACAAGAAAATTAAAACTTACTGTTGCAGGAGCTGGGGTGGGAGGTGGGGCATAAGATGGTCTTTCTGTTTGAAAGAAAATAAATAACTTCTTGTAAACAACTGAGATATAATACTATGCAACAAAACTACCAATGGTCCTGTTTTGAAGAAAAAAAAAATGAGAGTATTTTGGAATTCCCATTTGCTAGGGCATTAGTCTCTTATTAATATAGATTGATAAATATAAAAAATGAAACTTACTTGACATTTTGGAAGATTAAGTTCTCAGTTCCTTAAGAATGAATCTGAGACACTAAAATAAAAAAAAGAAAAATAAAGAAAAATAATCAAAACTCAGCAAGCATAAGAGAATGTTTTCCTAAAGAATAGGGTAATTTAATTGGTATTTCTTAGTAAAATTACATTGTCTTCTAGTAATCCAGCCTTTTTAATATTTTACTAGTTCTTTAGGTCATTTGGTTGATCAGAATTAAATGACTAAAACAAATTACTGGGGATATTAAAAAGTAAAATTAGACATGTACTTGCAAGTTTTTTTGTTTTTGATACTGAGCCACCTCTTGCATGGAAAACGTTTTGCTGATGCCATGTAAACATTTAATCAGACTGATAAAAATACAGTGACAATAGAATGTAATGTATTGTCAGGGCCTACCTCAACGAGGCCTGCCAGATACTGACAGCTCCCTGATCAGCCGCAGCTCTGCCTTCCTTTTAGGATAACAACTTCTACTAAAATGGAGCACCATTTTATTCCTGGAGGCAGTGCAAAAGGTAACTGGTGTGACAATGAACTTTACATTCTCTTATAGTGGTAAACAGCTTTATAACTGCTGGGAATAAATTTTGAGGGTCTACCTGAAAAACTCTTATTACCCTTCTCAGCCCATTTCAAAATATATCTCCTCAATGGAGCTTTCTTGACAAATGACCTGTGCGGAATTAATTCCTTCCTCATCTGTACTCCTATCCAATTTACACAGATCTATGCTATCGTATTATACCTGTTAATGTGGGTATATAGTGTGCTGCTTAGAAACAGGGACCATTTAATTTATGATTGTAGTCCCTGTACCTAGCTCTTCTTTTTTTCTAGCTCAATTCTTACTAACTTTTGTCCTAGTATTACTAGCTCACCACATGACCATACACAGGTGAGTTTGTTCCTTACCTCAATATACATCACACACTGCGTGTATAAAGAGACAAACATTCATTTTTAGAAATAAGGCAAATAACTTTTATGACTACTGGAGTCCTTTCATCCAACATTATGCGAAACAAACATGATGTTTTTTTCTTCTGTTTTGCATTTTAAGGGAATTCCTGGAGCATTATGAATAAGAGACCTGGTGCAGAACGAAATTGTTTATTTTCTCAATGGCCCAACCTGGGTCTCTCCTTCTCTCCTTAAGGAACAGGCAAGAAACCAGAGTCTGGTGCAGATTTCCTTCCTGCTCAAGTTCAGGTAGGCTGTCAACATCCACTAGGCCTTGCTGGGGGCAGCCCTGACAATAACTGTCACGAGCTCCCTGATATGTCACACTTTATTGCTAATACTTTAAAATTACTGATCTCCTCTGCTATACTATAAATTCCAAGAGCGACCTTGTGCATTTGTCCACCACCGGATGCATGCCCGGTGCCTGGCATAAAATCCTAAAGTATCTGTTGACTACCTTACACGGGACAGGCTTACTACTCACACCATCTGGTTTAACAGTCACAACTACCAACGAGATGTGTACTGCTATTCCCATTTTACAGAGAACAAAGGGAGTCTCGGCGAGGGTAAGTAACTTGTCTAAAGACACACAGCCAGGAAGTGCCAGAGTTGGGTTTCAAACCCAGGTCAAACTGTTTCCGAGCTTTCGCTCTTCACTCTGAGCCACACCACGAGTCCTCAGGTCGCTGCCTGAACCGAGGGGAAACCACCTTTCCGGGGGTGAGGGACCACGGGCTTGGCTTGCCCCAAGGGCTTCCTCTGAGGTCGTTTCCTTTAGGTTTGTGTGAAGGATGCACTTTCCCAGCGACTCTACTAAAGAGGAGTATGCAGAGGTGCTCTGACCAATTCCGCGGGGTTAGTGGAAGGGGCACATCTGGCCGCCCCGGAGGAGCCCCAGATGGCACCCTCGCTCCGCTAGGCCTCAGAGGCCGCAACTGGCCCCCGGCTCTGGCGCCGCGGCCAAGCCTGAACCCCAGCAACCCCCGGGGACTCGGGGTCGGGCCAAGCCGGGACCCCACGCCTCGCCACCCTCCCGACCCAGTCGAGCCCAGTCGGAAACACTCACCCGCGGGCAGAAAAAACGCCCGCAGCTCCGGCCTCGCTTCCCTTTGTCCCGCGCACGCCCCGCCCCTCGCGTCCGGAGCTTCCGCGCTCGCACTTTCAACACTCTTCTTAATTCCTTTCAAGGCTCCAACCGACTCTCTCAAGAAAAATAAGTCTTCTCGTGGGGACGCGGTGGTGCTTAGTACAATCAAGGATTTTTTCAGGCCCCATACGTTTCTCAAAACTCCCCGAATTTGGGTAATTTGCCAGCCGGGCGCCGATTCGTCACAGCGGAGAGAGCGGAGGTGGCCCGACCGCTAGGTAGGCCCAAACCCCGCGGCCGTTGAGGAGCTGGAGCAGCGACGGGTGACGCGGCGGGAGGTGCGAGGCTGCGCCGAGGGGAGGTGGGAGCGCGGCCTCAGCTTCCCCGCGCGGGGCCGGAAGGCAGCGGGAAGCGCGCCGGCAGCTAGCCCCGGAACCACTGTGGCCGCGAGGCCCGCGCGCCACTCCGGCCGGACTCAGGCCGAGCACGTCCCCGCCTCCGAGGGTGTTTTTTTTTCTTTCTTTCCTTCCGGTCTTTTTCTTTACTCTTTCCCTGGGACCTGGAGTGTGTACTTCAGTAAGCCGAGGATGCAGGCGCGGAGCGCGCGGTTCGCAGTTTCTGCCCTCCCGCGCGCCTCCCAGGGCTTCCTGCCTTAGCGGCCGGGCAGGAGCCTTGGCGAAAGCAGCACGGACCTTTCCAGTTTTCCCAAGCGCGAGGCTAGGGTAACTGCCACAGGTTTCTGAGCCAAGGGCCGGAGATGTTAATCTCCTTGCCCCAGGTTGTGTGCTCTTGCAACATCGGGCAAGGGTCTCTGTCCCGGCGCGCCTTGGCTCACTCGGTTCTCTCCACCGGGAACGACTGTCCTTCACTTTTCAGCTTAAACTCATCTGTCCTTCCGGATCCAGCTCAAATTTTTTGTGATGCCCACCTGGAACTTTCCCCTCCCCCCCCCTTAATCCTTCCTCTGAACTCCGAAGATTCTTTGATAACTTTATTATGGTCTTTACCTGATATCGGACTGTTTGTCATTTTCAATGCAATATGAGAGCCACTAAAGCAAAGGTTCAGTCATCTGCATTGGTCATCTTCGTATCGCCCGTGCCCAGTAAGGGCTTGACCCGTTGTTAGATGCTCAATAAATGTGTATTGAGGCAGGTTCTGGTCTAGTCCAGGGCTCTTTCCACTGAATCAAGACTACGTTCGTTTACTAGATAGTAGCTTTTCCTTGGATATATAAACACCTGACCGATGTGGGACACTGTGGAGCGAGAAGGATCTGAAGTTACTTGATGAAAACAGTGTTGACATTTAGGGTGACTGATTGAATTCTCCGGCTGCCATTAGCCATCATCCTGGGTGTGCCAGCAGGGGCTAGGGCATCTCTAGAAGTCAGCAAAGCTGTCCAGCTGAACCCACTGTCCAGTTCTTACACCTCCAATATTTTTATACTCATGATTAGAGATTAGTGAAGTTGAAGAGCATGTTAAAGGGAAAGACTAAAAAGGAGGTCATCAAAGCATAATGGGGGGCCTGAGTGGTGCTTGAGATAATGTATACGAAATTGCTTTTTAAAAATATATAGGCATCAGGGAATTCCCTGGCGGTCCAGTGGTTAGGACTCCGTGCTTCCACTGCAGGGGGCCCGGGTTCATCCCTGGTTGGGGAACTAAGATCCTGCAAGCCACGTAGAGGAGCAAAAAAAAAAAAAAAAAAGGCATGTATATATATATATATGTATATATATATATATATATATATATATGCATCAGAGATACAGATTAATGTAAGATACACAAATGCCTCAGCAGGGAAGCCCAGAACCTACTTTCTCTGGCTTTCATGGTGGGGGTCTGGGCAAGTGCGGTGCTGGGGCAGGTGCTGGGTTGTGTCATCTCTAGGCAGTCTTCTGCAGAAAAGCTGCAGGTGCCGGGTGTTAGGAACAAAGCACACTGTAGTGCGAACAGAGTGGCACAAAAATGGTGGTAAAGGAAAGGAGGGGATCTCGGAGGAGTAGTGACATTGATACACTTTCTCACCTCCTGGTCTTTACTCAGATGTCGGCACCTTCTCAGTAGGTTTTTCCTGACCTATTTAAAACTGCATCGCATTCCCCAACCTCCATTCATGGTTTGTACTTTGTTTTTTTCTACAGTATTTATCACCACTTAACATCCTCTATTTGTTATGTGCTTATTGTCTTTTTCTTCCCATCGGGATGAAAGCTCCTTGAGTGGGGGGCTTTTGACATCTGGAGCAGTGCCCATTCAGGTGCTCTTATTTGTGGAGTGAATAAATGAATGGCTATCTCATTTTCTTCCCTTTGGCTCCTTCTGTGCTCCAAAGATTTGCAGAATTAAGAAAGGAGGAATATAGGGAAGATAAAAGAGAGAAAGCCCTAGAGATTAAGACTGAAGAGTGTGGGCTTCCCTGGTGGCGCAATGGTTGAGAGTCCGTCTGCCGATGCAGGGGACATGGGTTCGTGCCCCGGTCTGGGAAGATCCCACATGCCGCGGAGCGGCTGGGTCCGTGAGCCATGGCCGCTGAGCCTGCGCGTCCGGAGCCTGTGCTCTGCAAAGGGAGAGGCCACAACAGTGAGAGGCCCGCGGACCGCAAAAAAAAAAAAAAAAGACTGAAGAGTGGATTCAACTTACACTGAGTTGCTGTTGATTTTTCCCCAAGCAACCATCGGCACATATGATCTTGCATGGACAGGGGTATTTATGGGAACTGCAGGACAGACTTTTGGAATGGTGATTATTCCTGGAAAACGTGGTATGCATCATTAACATGACTGTTCAGCTACATGTAACTGTGAAGTCATTGGGAGCCCTTGCAGGCGCCTTATGGTAGACCACAGTGATAGTCTTAGGACCAAGTAGTTTAGTTTTCTTTCTGGCAGCAAGATTCAGGAACTTGGCCTGCTTTCCTCTCTGACACTGCTCATATTTCCTTGAGATACTTCTTCCCCCGCTCCAGGCAGGGAAGTCAAAACTAGTAAGTGATTAAGCTGGGAGTGAAGCCCAGGTCTCTTTGATTTCTTTCTATAGTAGTGTGGGAAGAAGCTGGGAGGGAGACAATTAGGGGTAGAATGAGAACCATGAGTGGGAAGGAAGAAAGAGGACAAAATGGGAGAGAACAAGGAAAAACCCATAGTCCTTGGACATCTAGTAGTCTGTGCGAATTGCTTCTAGGAGGTTTATTCCTATATAACGCTTTAAAATTGTACACAATTTTTAGATGCTTTTTTTTTTTAACCCCCAGATAGAGGGTTTGGAGTTTAACAGATTTCCAAAGAGTTCTGTGACTCAAAAAATATTTTGAACCAAACACTGAACCATGCAATTTGTCTGTAGTTTGTTCTAATGAAGCTTTTTTCAATGGATTTTTTCCCCCTTAAAATAGGGAAAGGGAGAACAGAACTCTGTCTGAGCCAAATAGCTTATAAAGTCTGGATATTAAAAAAAAAAATTCTGGCTCTAGGAAAAATGGTGAAATAAGCTAGTTTTCTCAGCTGTTTCTGTGAAGGCAGAAGTTATGACTATTCAGTTGCTATCACTAGAAATTGTTGTGAAATATTGAAGCCCGGAAGATTTCCAGGTCTGAGTGATTCACGAGGTTTTGTAGACTTCGACAAAGTATGGTTTGTTTTTACAGCCTTCTGCATTACCTTCAAAATACCTGGGGATTTGGGACATGAACTTTGACACATGGTGTGGAAAAGGATGAAAGTGTTTGAAAACAGAATGGTCCTGGAGAACCTGGGGTATGGTCTGTCATCCACAGGCCTTATTTGAGGGTCCAGGGCAGGTGACAGCAAACTGCAGGTGCAGGCCAGGACTGAGCTGCCTTCTGTTTTTGTAGTTTTATTAGGACACAGCCATGCCCACTCATTTACATGTTATTTATGTAGCAGCTGCTTTCAGCTATAAGGGCAGAGTTGTATAGTTGCTACAGGGATTCTATGGCGCGAAAAACCTAAAATAATTGCTAGGTGGGCTTTTACAAAGTTTGCCAGTCCTGGTCTAGGGTCTAAATGGGTGAGGGAAACTGGAAAAGGCTTGTACTGGTTTGCACATACACCTTATTTCAAAATGTTTCTTTGTAGTATGCCCATGAATGTTGGCAATCTATGTGTACATGATGGCCATAACTTATAAACATAGAACTAAATTCTACCCTGTGCACAAACTTTCCTTTCATTTCATGTGTTGCTAATTTGAGTAATGTGTGTATACATATTATTTAACTGAAGTTTATTTTTTGGCCCATGTACCATAACATGATTCCATTGGAAACTTTCCAATTATTTTAAACTTTTTTTTTTTTTTTTTACTTTGGAGAACATTTTGTACTTTAAACTATCATGGTAGAACAGGTCAAATTGGATAACTCACTGGGAAAGAATAACTCTTCTGGCAGTAATTGAAGAATTTAAAAAATTCTCTTTACCTGTTGTGTTTGAACTATTACTTACTCATCGTCAGCTATGATTGTCCTCACAAATTCTTCTCTCCCAGTGACCATTTTCATCCAAATAGTACTGTATATTTGAGTAGTGCTTTGCCAGATATTTTCACATGTATATCATTTCAAACATTTCTGTGAGGTAGGCAGCATAGGAGTTCTGATCAACCACCATCTTTCTCTTAATTTTCAGGTGTGAAAATTGAGGCCTAGGGAATTTAAGTGATTCCTTCCTGGTTACATGGGTCATTACTGACAGTCCCAGGGCTGATATCCTGCAATTGTTGGTAACTGGAATTATTATTTACTTTTGTATTTTGTTATGGAAGGGTGCATTTGAACCATTTTAGAGAGATTGAAGAATATTCATTTCTATTCATCCATCAAGTGAGGATAATATTCATCTGTGGGATTGTTGTAAGAATTAGAGATTGTGTACGAAGATGCTGAGTACAGGGCCAGGAGTAGAGCGAGCACTCTGCAAATGGTGGCTCCCGTTATACTTTTCCCAGGATCATGGGATTATTTTTATTTTTTAATTAGAATATACCATTTATTAGAATATACTCTTCTTAATTTTTCTGTTGTTAAAAAAAGTATAAAAATTGTGCTTTTGTGCACCTTGTTTACCGTTTTCTTCATCCCCCAATTGAGCTAACAATATTGGAACAATTAAACTCAAAACAATGTATCAAACTCAAATACAATGCAGGTTTGTAGTTCATGTTTCAACTTTTTTTTTTTTATTGTAGTGGTATCATTTACTTTGGTAAATTCATATCCCAATTTAAAATGCCCCAAAGCAAATAAAACTCTGTTATAAATTCAAGTACTGTATTTTAAAATGTACATGTAATACACACAATAGCTGCATAGTGGAATTACTATAACAAGCAGTTACATTCATGATGCCCAGTACTAAGTTTTCGACACTGCGTATAGATTACACTAGATATATTTCTTTATTTATGATACTGTTACTTAGTACAGTAACTTTAGTACAATAGCTTATACGATTGCATTTCCAAAGCTTTAATAAAGTTAGTAGCATTTAACTAATATTGAATGAAAACATTTTTATGTGTAGGATGTATTTTAGGTCAGATGCTTATGCAAGAATAAGCACTTAACATGCTGTTGTATCCTTGACAAAACAAAATCATCCCTTTCACTAAACAGAATAAGCCAGGCTAAAAGAAATATGATGTAATCAAAAGAAAATTTAAATGTGATTCCCTGTATTATGTTAAAGATTATTTAACATAATTTTCTTCTGGTTAAAATATACTTTTTTTTTTTTTTGGTTGAAAGAAAGAAGAGAGAGAGAGAGGGAGAGTTGTAAAGGCTGTATTAATATGCTAACAGCTGTAGCCCTTAGATGATACTTTAGCTGGGAAAAAAGTATGGTGAGTTGTACTCAATGTTTTTTTCTGCTTAGAAAAAAATTGATAGCCTATAAATTTCTAATGTTTTAAAACAGGTATTTATTATTTAAGGTCTTTAAATATACCTGTATTAAACAAATTAGGTTGTTTAAAAAACTTTGCAACAATACTTGACTTATTCACAAATACATTTTCTATCCATATTTATTGGAGTTTGAACAATTTAAAAACATAAATCCTGCAAATACTCTTAGCTTAGATAACAATACTGTTATCTTAATTCACATAAATGTTTGAACAATACTGTTATCTTAATTCACATAAATGTTCGCAAGAAATATTTATAATACTTTATAGAGTATCTTTAATACTTGCATCAGAGACTCAAATTAATCACATTTAACTTTACAGATGGAAAAGTTGGGATGGTGAGAGGTTGGATTAACTGTTCTAGTAATTGGAGTAACTAGCTTTCATGTTCTTTTTGTGCAGCTGGACTTCTGATTTTTTTGTGGGGGAGGACACAAACTTTAAAGTTCTTAGAATAAAGTTAACTCTCTGGAAATCAGATAATGATTACAAAAAACTTTCAGATGAAGATTAATTTAATCATCAAATTAGCCCTGGGGTGTGTTCTATAGTTTGCTCAAAACATCTTACAGAAAATAACTTTTATTTTTCTACCTGTGCAAATTATTATCTCAAAAGGGAAACATTTGGTTAAGTGAATAGTCCTCTTTAAAGATTCATTTATAATTGCTTTCTTTTTTTAAGTAGAAAAATCTTTTTAGATATAACCAGTCATGGAATAATGATGAATAACTCAGTGTGGTTCTTAACATAGTACAGTCATATTTAAACAGACTATTCCATTTTCCTTAGAATGTTCAGACACTGAGTGAAATTTCAAAGGCTTAACTAAACCATCTTAATGCTTACAGTCTCTGATAAAAATTTCAAGGGAAAAAGAAGACTATTTGGAGAATAAATAAAATAGAAACTGTACTAAATTTCTGAGTTTACGCTCCCTCTGTCCAAAAAATACAGCTATAATTAGATTCAGAGACATTTTGTCCCCCCCCCCCCTTTTTTTTCCTGAAGAGTCATACATTGGTCATAACATACATACTTAGTAACTTACATTTTGGGACAGAAGGTGGTCAGCAGGCCTACCTTGGTCCAACCTAATGTCATTTTCACATCAAGTCAAATACTGTCTTTGGATTAATTAGCTGCTGATGGAGGTTTGATAGAGGGGATACTGCATGATCTTCTCATGATAAGCCTGACTTCTATATCTGGTAGATTATCCTGCTTAGTCTGTAAACACCCTTCATCAGTGGCTGCTAAATGAAGATCAAATCGAAGAGAAACAGATTTTTTCCTTAATCGAGGGTTATCTTTAAAGAAGGAACCTTCCCATTCTTTAATAACTTCATCCACTTTCTCTGTCCTGAAATGATAAAATAAATCTTTCTATATGAAGAAGTATGGCTATAGTAAAAAACATGTAATACGTATTGTCTATGAAAAATAAATCAAGAAATGTAATTTATATTTACATTTTAAATTATAATTTACATTGTGGCATTTATTATTTATATTCTTTAAAAATCATATTAATAAAATGTCTAACTGATTCTATGGAATTCTCATGTTTTGGTTATATTTTTGGGAAAATGGTCCATTAAGAATAGAGTACTTCATCTGAGTTTTTGTTTATGTATATTTATTCATGTCAGGTTAAAAATCACAATATATAAAATTATGTTTGGAAACGTTCAAAGATTGCTGAGATTACTCAGTTGAAGTTAATTCTTTTGGCATATGTTCACCGTTAGTCAAAATTTTTTACTTACTGAATAGTGCCGTGAGCTTCAGTGCTTTCTTTCACGACATTTCCATTTAATATTGCTTGTTTGGTCACTGTTTCCACTTTTTCGTTCTCATACTTCTGTGGGACTTTTGTTGAAAAAGATATTTCATTTATAATGGCTGTGAAAATATTATTTATGAAATATTAAATTACAGTGTTGAAGTACTATTCACAGTCAATTTGTATGTCACACTTTATTCTAATATTGCTTGTTTTTGCTACTTTAGAGTATTTATTTATAATCCCTATAAACAGGCACTTCACTTTTTAAGTTAGTTAACTTATATCAGAAACTCACCTGAAGGTAAAACAAAACCAACTCTACTTGTGGTAGGTTTTTGTTCTTTTTTCCCACCTTGGATGCAACCATAATATCTGAAATTGGAAAGAGTTATAGGAGCAACATTGTATTAGCATGTAATTGAAACAAATGCTCACAAATAAGAGAATGGATAAATTGTAGTATAGTCATACAAAGGAAATACTACTTAGCAGTGAAAATTAGTGAACTAAGGGTATACTCTATCTGTAGGGAACAATCTCCCAAGTATAACATTGAGTGGGGAAAGAAAGATACATTGTAGCTAATTTTATCAAGGTTAAAAAACATGCAAAACAATTTCACATTTTGCTTAGGGATATATAATGAGACTAATGAGACATAAGCATCAGATCCAGGAGCCAGGTTAGACTGAGGGAAGAGAATGAGATTGGTGGGGGTGTGGTTTAGGTGCTGTGGGTGGGGATTGGGGGGGACTTCAATAACATTGTAAATGTTTCACTTCTTAAACATGGGAGTTCATTATATTTTTCTTGATACTTTGTATATTTATCTTAAATAAATTTAAGATACCTGTGTATCTTAAATATAGCATGATAAAATTTTAAAAATTGTATTAAAGGAATGTTAAAGACCACTTTATCAACATCTTGAATGATTAGGCATTAAATAAAATTTACAACCATTTTATTTCATAATGAATAAATTACATGTATATAGCTATATATATATTTACATAGCACTGTTTTAAGCACTTTACAAACAATTCATTTAATCCTCAGCAATTTTGAGGTAGGCAATATTATTCCCATTTTATAGATGAGAAAACTGAGGAACAGAAAGATTCAGTAACTTTCCCAGCATCACTTAGCTAGTAAGTGGCATATTTTTAATTCAATTTATGTTTTTCAAAGATTTAGTAAATGTCGAGATTTATTATAGGTGAAAGTAGTTTCATCCAGTTTTATAGAGGACTCAGAATTCTGAAGTAAGCAGGAATAAAGGTTTTCTTTTTATGGGAACATGGAAAATTGTACATTGTGCTGTGCCGAAAGCCATATGACCTTATAAGTGATTGCAGATTATGAAATTATGTGAATTAATAAGAATTCCTCTTTTGATACCTTTCGTTACCAGGATATCTGGAAATCTTTCAAATCATGTACTCAGAACAACATTGCTTTCCGTGGTTGTACTATAATAATAATAATAACATTATTATTATTATTATGGTTATAATAATGGTTATTATTATTTTGGTGTTTGATGTGTGTTGGGAGTGGGCCCTTGTGGGAGGGGAAATGTGGTAATGTGTGAATTTTTCAAACTTTCTTTGTGGGTGGTCCATAGAAGGCACTGACTAATTCTAAAAGGGGTGAATGGCCAGGAAAGTGAGAAAGTTAAGGAAGGTCATTTTTGTAGCGATAGAGAATTGTTTACGTTTTGTTCTAGGCTTGCTGTGCTCTTTGTTGTAGCTAATGTCCCTGACTTTGGCTACTCTGTTCATAATTTTGGGAGGCTGGAAATAGTTCTCCCACATATTTTTTGCAGTGCCTACTAATCCTGTTTTGTGGTAGGAACCCCGTGAGCATGCCTTGGTGATGATGGGTTTTAGATTTAATTTCTCTATCTCAGTGACATAAATGGCTCTGTATTTCTGGTCATTCACTGTATGGAATTAGGTACCTGATTTCTTCCTTTTCCAGGAGGCGGCGATAAGTTGCGATTTCTTGTTCTAGCCTCATCTTCGTGTTGAGGAGCATCTCATGCTCTTGAAGCTGCTTTTCGATGCCGCGCCTTACTTCCTGTAGCTCTTTTTCTAGTCCTTCAATCACTGCCTCTAGGTCTTGCAGCTGCGTCTGGTAATGTTGTTCACTGGCATGTAGGGAGTTTTCAAGGCCCCTTTCCTGTTTTGTACAGATCTTCATCAGTGAATCAGGGAAACTAACTGTGTTTCTGAAATCTGATTTGCAATGTCTTTGTTCTATTGAGTTCTCTTCTTTCTTAAAAAGGTTGCAATAATTGTACAGCCCTTATGCAAGAGGTGTTTCCTTACAGCTTTAGGTATGACCCAAATTTTAAAAAGTTGTATTTTCTATTTACAGCTAGAGAGCTTACTATTTCAAAGGAATCCTGTGATAATTCTTATGGCCAAAAAAAAAATCTGCAGTGTGATTAGTTTATTATCACCCTAATTTATTTGATTTCTTAAATATTGAAAAATATAGAATATTAAATATCAAAGCCAGAGCAGACTGCTTATAAAAGGCATTTTCAGAAAGTGTTTAAATATTTTTCTATTAGAATTCTCAGTGGTATGGATAAGACTCCCCACTGTTATGACTTTGGATAATGACAAAGACTCTATTCCCCTACTCTAACAATTAGAGAACCCCAGGGTGATAAGCGAGGGTTATTTCATTTTTAAAGGTGTGAATAAACCTTGAGTGAATTGATAATAGTTATTGCCATGATGGAGGCAGGGCAGTAGTTGAACTAGGTCCATGGATGGAATTCAGTGGTCTGATTTTCAGTTTCTCACTGGCCAGTAATGGACATTATTCCTTTCCCTCTCTTAATCAGATAACATCTGGGGATTCAATGGGCCAGTTGCTTTTGAGATGATTCTCACCACAGCATGGAGAGATTCAATTTCCACTTGCAGGTGATGCCACTGGCGTCGGGCTTCCTTGAGTTCTGCTTGAGCCGCCTTTAAAGCCTCTTCATCTTTGTCCATTTTTTTGCTTAGATCTTCCTCCAACTAGAAGAAAGCCAACAACAACAATAACAACAACAACAACAACAAAAGCACTCTTGAAAGTGAGACATTTAAAAGCAGTTATAGAAAAATAGTACAGGAATCAAATAGTTTTTTCTTTAAATTTTTAAATTACCAATGTGTGTTCTGCTTGGTGCTCCGTTACTAATTAATTAAGTTCATGAGCGAGTCAATTGCACTCTCAGCCTCAGTTTTCTAGGATGTAAAATGAACCTCAAAATTCTTTTCCTACCATGACAGTCTATGAAATGTAGAAAAATACATTTAATGAGAAGTAAGTTTGCAGGACCTAAGTTTGAGACCTCTGATTCTTTTTTATTTTATTTAATTTTTTGATGTGGACCATTTTTTTTAAGTCTTTATTGAATTTGTTAATATTGCTTCTGTTTTATGTTTTGGTTTTTTGGCCGCAAGGCATGTGAGATCTTAGCTCCCCAACCAGGGATTGAACCCACACCCACTGAATTGGAAGGCGAAGTCTTAACCACTGGACTGCCAGGGAAGTCCTGAGACCTCTGATTCTTAACTTTCTATTGTTTATGTTATCATTAAGGAAGAAAGATAGAAAATTAGCTACTGCCCACCCTCCCATATTTTCTTGTAGGCTGCTTCATAAAAGCAGATAAACAGCTATATATCCTAAATCGATCATTTCTAGGACTGGGTATATGGACAGGATACTTTACAATAATTTACAGGATAATTTACAATACTGCTAGAAAGTGTATTATGAATCATTTAGAGAGTTAAGTTATCATAGCCATTAGAGATTCTATAATAGACTTCTGTATTAAGAGAACCCATTGTTGATTTACCTTTCTTAGAAGGCATGTTAGGGCGCGCAGTGGTTGAGAGTCCGCCTGCCGATGCAGGGGACTCGGGTTCCTGCCCCGGTCTGGGAAGATCCCACATGCCGCAAAGCGGCTGGGCCCGTGAGCCATGGCCACTTAGCCTGCTTCTCCGGAGCCTGTGCTCCACAACGGGAGAGGCCACAACAGTGAGAGGCCCGCGTACAGAAAATAAATAAATAAAAATCTATTGTACCACCAAATTAAATTTTTTACATTTTAAAATGCATTTTTATAAATACATTAAGAAGTTCTAATTTTTGCTTCAAAATACTGCAATCAATTGCATACATTGCTCCTACTGCACTTCCCGGACCGGGGCACGAACCCGCATCCCCTGCATCGGCAGGTGGACTCTCAACCACTGCGCCACCAGGGAAGCCCAATAGATTTTTTTTAAAAGGAAATATTGGATTAAATGAAAGTCAATAAAGTTTAGCGCGAGGTATTAGACAACAAAATTCATTCATTTCTTTTGGTTTGTTGTATCACTTATTCTTAGTGTTAAGTTGGCAAAGCCAAGCAGCAACACATATCAGAGCAACTACAAAAGAGGATGACAAGAATTTTGGAAATAGAAGAGCATAAAAATGCTGGTCTCTTGGATGTTGAGTGAGGAGCTGGCAGCTAGGCATGTGTGGTAGCTAGATTCCGAAGATGGCTCCCCATGAATCACACCTCCCCAAATTCATGTCCTTGTTTGGTCCTCTTCCACACTGAATCTGGGATAACCTGTGTCTTGTTTTAGCCAGTAGAATATAGCTGAAGTGCCAGTTCTAGGCCTAAGCCTTAGGAAGCCCTGATGACTTCCACTCCTATGATTTTGGGAGCTCTGGGCCAACATGTAAGAGATCTGGTTACCCTGTTGCAGAGGTCATGTAGAGAGGCCAGATGGAGAGAAACAGGCCCAGTTGTCTCAGCTGAGCCAGCCTTCCAGAAATGCCCTGCCAAGGTGCCAGACACAGGAGTGAGCCACCTTGGATGTCCCAACCTAGTTTTGCCCCAAGATGACTGAAGTCCTAGCCAATGTCATGTGCAGCAGAAGAATAACCCCCACTGAACCCAGTCAAGCCACAGCATCGTGAAAGACAATACAATTGTTTTAATCCACCAAGTTCTGGAGTGGTTTGTTATACAGCAGTAAATAACTAAATTAGCTTATGTTTATTTTGTAATAAATAAGTAATCAGGCTTCCTTGAATTTATTCCAGTTGATTTTCTAAATTCTTTGAAAAAACATCCCCTAAAGTAGTTTTATGTTAAGAAGATGAAACAAAACTTACTGTAGTCTTGCTTTTTCACTTTATTCACTTCAGCATAATGACTTGTAAACTAAATAACTTGTATTTCTATTATTGCAAAATAAAATGTTTATTTGGCCTATAATTTTTAGAAATTGCCATCTGTTAATTGTTTTCTTCTCTTTGTAAAAGGTGAGTGAACTATTCCAACACTTAAATCAAATATCCCAGTGAATTTGCTTCATCTACGATGCTGATAACTCTTTATGAAGACCGAAAATGTTACCCAGAAGTTAAATGTATGTTGTCACTAAAAATGAATTGCATGCAGTAATGTCCTATGATTTCCCAACAATATTTTTTCCCTTTTGGGTATGTTCTTAAGTAAACTCTTTGCTGTGTTTGGGTGCTTGGAATAGAACTTGTACTCAGATATGATAGGTAAACCAAAAAAAAAAAAAAAAAAAAAAAAACCCTGAATTTCTGAATCTTTGTTTCTAAAAGAGTTGTTTATTCATTTGTTTAGAGATGAGACCTTAATTTATTACTAAAGGTGCTTGTCATTTTAAAACAAAGTAAGTCTATGAAATTAGGATTTAGCTCTTATTTAACTTGACTCTCTTATAAAAAAATACTTAAATATTGCATGCTTAGTATTAGAAATAAACATTTCTCATCTTTTAGTACAAAAGCAAAAACCTGTAATTGAAGTAGAAAGTCATTTTCGATTTGGCAATTTTGATTGTCCCAATTTATATCATTGTTTCTGAATGCCATGTTCACATACTCAGATGATTTCTATTTATAACAATCTGGTATAAAATTGAAGTCATTAAAAAATGATAGAAACCTTTTAGAAATATTTTACTTAGGTTTATCTTGCCAAGTGTGGAAGCTAATAAATCTTACTATAAAGCTTGTCATTTTAAAGATGTTATTTATATTATCTCTATAAATAACTCCATAATAGCTTCGAAGGGTATCTGAAATGTTCCTTCCTGTAGGATGTCTAAAAGAGATTAGAGTGCACCATTTTATTGTATGTTGATTCCGTGTTTTGTTAATGATAGTAACCTCATGATTTATATAAAAATCAAATGTATCAATCAACATTCATTTAATGGTTATTTAACAGGAATAATCACAGCCTTTCCCCCTGTAGTCCCAGTCACTTTGCAGTAAAACCTAAATTCCTTCCCCAGTATATGCTGCATTGAAAAGGAAATACTGTACCTCAGAGAGGCCGAGACAGGAATTGGATAGACATGGATTGTCTCCTTATCCTGGAAGATGCCTGTCTGTATGAAATCATTACCTGGATCCTTGTTGAGAGCACGGTCTCTATCTGATTTCTGGTGAGGAGCTTTTCATAGTTTGCCCTGATCTCATTGAGTAGCTGGGACAGCTCCATTCTTTTCCCATCCTCCACCTTGGCTATCAGAACCTTATCGATAGGATGAGTCTCTGCCGCAGAACCTGCACTGTCTGCATCGCGCGCAGAGACAGCTCCATGGAGCCTTAAAGATACAGAGCTCCTTTTTTTTCCGGAAGCCACGGATAGCCCGGGTTTCTAATCAATTATGCAAATATTTGATAAACGCTTTTCTCCTATTGTTGTTGATCTAGTAGAAGTGTCAGGCTCTCTGTAAAGTAACAGAAAAATGAAAACAGTCTCAGTATTCTTGAATTGGTTCTCTAAAACTGAGCACGTTTGGGGGGGGAGTTAATTTAGCTTGTGGAAAGGAAATGGGGCATAACATAAAGAAAATTGTATTTTGTTTTCCCAAGATATTGCGTGGAAATAAATCTGGGCTCAAAACATGGTAACTAAGCTTTCCTTTTATGGCTTTCCTCACCATTTGGATAATTTACACAGAAATGCTGTGGGAGGGCATTAGAATATGTTGTAAACCTTGAATATTCTGACAGTTATTGGAAAAAGCTACCATCAGATTCAGCTGACAGTTGTCATCAGCCGCAGGACTGACTGACAGTATTTCTCTTAAATACATGCTGCGTGGCTCATGGTGGGCTGCTGGTCTGACCGCAGGCTTTGATATATTGTGGTGAATTCCTGAAGGTACATTACAGATGAAGCTATGGCTGGAAGTAAGCACTAAGAGAGTATGAGAGCTGACCGTTAACATTTCCAACGTTTTAATAAGGTTGAAGAAATACGATCAGATGGTCCCTGAGCAGGATGTGTTCATTGAGGTAAGATGTATTGTGGGGTTATTCCTTCATGAGTAAACAGAGTTAATGATAGCTCCTACTTGTAAATATAACATTTGTGCAGCTCTTCTAACTTTAAAAAGCACGTTTACGACTGTCATTCCATTCAGTAGTCACAATCCCTGTCATTTTGTAACGTGTAAAGATGACAAGCCTGAGGCAGGAGTGGTTAGGGCATCTTTCCCAAGGACGTATGGTGATGTTATGGCATCCTTGGGACTGGGACTTTGACTCCTTGGCTGTATTCCAAATATTGTCCCATCTGCCCCTGCATTATGTCTCTCCCCACCTAAATTCCTTGTTTAGCCTGGCAAGCTGGTTGTTAGATATGACTCAAAATATTTTTGAGATTAGATCTATCACTGTTGTTATTTGTAGAGTGGCTTGGCTGAAAGTGTATCTGGAGTGTAGTTCAGGAAATAATCAATCTTTGGCTCTAGTGCTCACAGGGCCTTTGAATGTGCACCATGCTCTTTTAATTTCTGAATTAACTCACTACTGGCCAGTCCAATCTGTGCTGGGCATTCCCACAGTCGCCTCCAAAGAAAGCTGGCAGACCAGAGCCCCTGCTGAGAGGTGAGTTTCCGGGTCATTCTTGTACTCTGTTTCATTTGACCCATGCCTCCTCCACCCTCCCCACTGGTCACAGTGGATTGGCCTGGGCTGGACACTTGACCTAAGGATAAACAACCTGTAGGTCAGAGACCTATGAGGTAGCCTGACGCAAAAGCTCTGACTGAAGAGCATCACTTATGATTATTTAGGACGAACTGATTCTCTTTTTTTGGTAATTGCAACTGAGAAATAGGAAGAGAATCAGGCATTGATAGTGGGAGGAGAATCAGGAAAGAATTAAACTCTTGTTGCTTTATCTAGCTCCTGCTGTTCTCTGCCTAAAATACAGAGAGCTGAACTAGATTCCCCGGAGGACAGGCCTGGCAATCTGCATCTGAAACGAGCCTCTCGGGTATTTCTACCCTATAGCAGTGCTTTCGATAGAAATAGAATGCAAGCCACAAATGCAAACCACGTATGTAATTTAAACTTTCTAGTTGTCATATCAAAAGATAGAAACAAGTGAAATGAATTTTAATATTATATTTTATATATCTGAGATATATCATGTCATCAATATAAATTTGTGCTTTTTTTTGGCCACGCCGCACTGCTTGCAGGATCTTAGTTACCCCACCGGGGATTGAACCCGGGCCCCAACAGTGAAAGTGCTGAGTCCTAACCACTGGACTGCTAGGGAATTCCCTCAATATAAATTATTATTATTATTATTATTAATTAATTTATTTATTTTTGCGGTACGCGGGCCTCTCACTGTTGTGGCCTCTCCCGTTGCGGAGCACAGGCTCCGGACGCGCAGGCTCAGCGGACATGGCTCACGGGCCCAGCCGCTCCGCGGCATGTGGGACCTTACCAGACCGGGGCACGAACCCGTGTCCCCTGCATCGGCAGGCGGACGCTCAACCACTGCGCCACCTGGGAAGCCCCAATATAAATTATTAATGAGATATTTTACATCCTTTATTTTTGGTACTGTCTTTGAAATCCAGTGTGTATTTTTATGCCCATCTCAATTTGGATGAGCCATGTTTAAAGTGCTCAGTAACCGTGGGGCTAGTGGGGAAGTCCCTGTATGTACTTGGGCACCCATTCAAGTACCTAATTTTGTTGTATACGAGGGTCCCGAATCTTAATCCATTTAGTGTTTTGCCTGTCTTACACATAAATGTTGTGATCAGGTTTTATTCTAAGAAGTGTACCAGAGGGACTTCTCTGGTGGCGCAGTGGTTAAGAATCCTCCTGCCAATGCAGGCGACACAGGTTAGAGCCCTGGTACGGGAAGATCCTACATGCAGCGGAGCAACCCACGAGACACAACTACTGAAGCCTGCGCGCCTAGAGCTTGTGCTCCGCAACAAGAGATGTCCCCGCAGAGAAGCCGGCGCTCCGCAACGAAGAGTAGCCCCCGCTCGCCGCAACTAGAGAAAGCCCTCTTACAGCAACGAGGATCCAACGTAGCCAAAAAAAAAAAAAAAAAAAAAAAGTGTACCAGATAGAACTGATGGTGACACAAGTTTCTATCAAGTGGATTTCTCCTCCAGGCATTTGTAAATACAAATCTCTTTTCTTTAGACAGACATATCAGTCTAACTGATCTTTTAATTTAGGGGATAATCTCATAGAGCCCGGGTATTATTTTGCTTATTAAGTGTAATTTCTTTAGCAGCTTAAATATTGTGAATTTCTTTTTAAATCAGTCACGCCATTTCATAGGATTATAGATGCATAATTCATCAGCAAATAAAGATGTATTTTTTTGTACTTTAAAAAAATTGTTGTAAGTGACAGGACTTTACTTTGCTAGCTTGTCCTCTTTTTGTTATATTGCTGATTTTTCTCACGGGAACATGCCTGCACACGATCTGGTTTAATCTTGTGTTTCATGTATCAATTAAGAATATAATTAGACAGATCTGTGTTGGAATGTGTTTGTCAGCATTTTCCAGCATGTTTCAAGGTGCGTGAGCGAAGCTGCCATGCATTTCCATATGTCCTGCACATGCATTTCGTGTCGGGTGATTAATCAAGGCATGGTACACACACCAGTGTGTTCTTGGCAGATACTGAGTTCATTCTTTGCTGTTGAAACTCAAGAGTAAAACCCAGGGCTACTTCTCTAACCAAAGATTTGGCTTTTGGGTCCTATTTTCTCTGGCATTTTCCACAGCACTCCCCTTCCTACCTTGTTCATTGCAGCCCAACACATGGATGTTTCATGCTCCAAAAATGACCATTACCAGAGAGTGAGGCCAGTTTAGGATATCAATTATAAACAGTTTCAGTGTATTACAAATACAATGCATGTTATATTGTTATCATTGCAGACCATAAGCGCTAAACAAAACTATCCAGGAATAGTTCAATTTTCTTTTCTCTACCCCTTTTTCATCTGGAGGTCCCAACCTTTGAAGTTGTAGTTCTTAGGCTAAAACTGTGCACCCATCCACTGGTCCCACTTGAGCCACAATATTGGCCTTTCTTTTCTGGTCCCTGAAAGAGAGATCTTGGTTGGGTCCCAAGTACATCTTCTTCACCAATTTGACAGGTGTTCCCTTAGCTTCCCTTCCTGCCATTGAAATACTGATTTTTCTAAACCTCCTTCCTCTACCTGATGACATTGGCCCTGCTGTCTTCTAGTAAGTGTCCTGGAGAGTCTAGTCTTAGTTAATTTCCGCTTATCTTATTCTAGACAATTTAATCCCTTTTACTTGCATTCATTCTTTCTTGGATTTTATCTTTTTGTCTTCTTTTTGTCTCTCTTTAAACATTTTTAAAAGTTTATTTTATTGAAATATAGTTGATTTACAGTGTTGTGTTAATTTTTGCTGTACAGCAAACTGATTCAGTTATACATATATATACATTCTTTTTCATATTCTTTTCCATTATGATTTATCACAGAATATTGAATAGTTCCCTGTGCTATACAGTAGGACCTTGTTGTTTATCCATTCTGTATATAAGAGTTTGCCTCTGCTAATCCCAAACTTCCAGTCCATCCCTCCCCCACCTCACCACCCTGGCAACCACATGTCTGTTCTCTATGTCTGTGAGTCTGTTTCTGTTTTGTAGCTAGGTTCATTTATGTCATATTTTAGATTCCACATATAAGTGCTAGCATATGGTATTTGTCGTTTTCTCTCTGACTCGCTTCACTTAGTATGATAATCTCTAGGTCCACCCATGTTGCTAAACATTTTAATTTTGTTAATTTTTTTTTTTTTTTTTTTTTACCTAGTCCATTCTCATAGCTTCCTGCCCTGCACAGCAGTTTTTAGCATCCTGGTTGATAGTCCCCATAGTTTCCTAAAGGCATCTCTTAATTCTGCTCAACTCTTCCCCTGAATGCAGCTGTGAGTTTTCTTCTGTTCAGCCTGGTCTGTATTTCTCTTGATAGTACTCTGTAACTATTACTTGACAGTTCATAATTCACATGTGTTCATTCATTCAAGGACATTTAAAATTTTAAATGAAACTTTTGAGGTAATTGTAGATTCAGCTGTAAGGAAGAGGACAGAGAAATCCCACATGCCCTTTACTGAGCACCTCCAATAGTAACATCTTACGAACAAAGGGACAAAATGACAACCAGGATATCGACACTGATGCAGTCAAGATACAGGACATTTCCATCACCACAAGGCTCTCTCCTGTCGTCCAGGGCCTTTTCTGAGTGTTAGCTCTGGGCAGTGTGCTGGGCACCAGGAGGGGTGCAGAAAGGAAACAGATACTGATCCTGTTGAAACTGCTTCAATTCAAGATAGAAAGTGGGAAGTACCACAGAAAGGCACCTCTGAGGAGGGAGTAATTACTTTCTGCTGAGGAGATCAGAGAAGGCTTATAAGGGCAAATACAAATGAAAAATAAGAGGCTTAATTCTCTTTACCGAAAATAAGGGAAGAGACCCCCCCCCCCCCCCGCCTCTCTTTTCTTAGAGCAATTACTTTAGAAACCTTGTAAATTCTTTCTCTGTCTCTTTGAAATGTAAGTGAATCCTTTTCAAACCTAAACAAGCCTTTGGCCAGGTTTATGACCCAGGAATCTCTTTCTCAAGGACCTGGAACGTATTTTGGAATGTGAACATCCAAGGAATATAGCGCCCCTGTCTCCCAGTTCTTGTGGGAAGGTAGGAGGCTCTCTGCAGAACTACCTCCTGTTACAAGAAGTGTACTTTTCTTTTATATGAAGCCATTAGTGAACACAGATGGTAGCCCCAATCACCAGGTAAAGTTGCCCCAATTACCAGATGAACTATGTGACAAATGATGATGTCAAGCCCTCTTACTTGAGGACTGGTTATCATTTGTCTTGAGAACAGGGATGTAATGGGTTTTACCTGCTTGGCTATAAAAGGGTAGGATTTCCTTCTGTCTGTGGTCTCAGTGGATTGAATTTGATGTTCATCACATTCTGGTTTAATGCTTATTCAATAGCAAAATGTTTTCTTTCTCTAATACTTTTGTGGAGAGGTTTTCTGGATGAGAAGATTTTGTTTTTAATTATATTTCCCCAAGAAGTTTAACGGAGTAAGCAGTCTCTGATCTTGGCTATGAAGGATAGCCTACATGTCATAGGCAATCTATTTTAAAATATCTAACATTTCCTATTTGTAGTTTAGCCCACACTTAGAACGCTATTTTAGGCAGGTGGCAATGGAGGCTTTGCCTTGCAATTAAAAAAAATTAATTGAGGTGAAATTCACATAACATAAAATTAACCATTAAAAGATGTACAGTTTATTTAGTACATTCACAAGGTAAGGTAACCAACACATGTATCTAGTTCCAAACCATTTTCATCACCTCAAAAGAAACCCATATTCATTAAGCAGTCACTTGTCATTCATCTGATCCCCCAGCCTACGTAACCATCAATTTGCTTTGTGTCTTTATGGGTAGCAGCACTAATCATAATACCCCAAATGTGGAAATAACGCAAGTTTCCATCAACAGGTGAATGAACAAAGAAATTTTGGTATATCCATACACTGGAATATTATTCAGCCATAATAAGGGATGAAGTACTGATACATGCTACAACAGGCATGAACCTTGAAAACGTCACACTACGTGAAAGAAGCCAGACACAAAAGGACATATGCTGCATGCTTCTGTCTGTATGAAATATCCAGAATCGGTTAAAAAAAACCATTTTTTTTTTTGGGAGGGAACATTCTAGCACATATCGGTAGACATTATATGCTAGACTTTGAACCCTTATCACAGATGGTGTGGCCTTCATGTAAAGTGTTTTCTGGTAAAAAGTAGCAGTAAAGAGGGATTGGTGGGAAGTAGAAAAATCAGAGGGTGGCTGATGGTGGGGGACACAAAAGTTTACAGAAATTCCCCTGCTTGGCTTTGAACATTCATCTTAGCTAAGCAAGCTGTGTCTCTGTGTGAAACTTCTCTGACGTTAGTGCTGGTTGCTGCCTCGGCCTGGATACATGCTGGATACACAACTGTTATAGTAGCGATTGTCTGGTCCTCAGAATTGAGCATGTTTGTGTTTCAAATGCCTTGAATGCAGGACTCAGCTTTAGTTTTCCTCTTTTGTTTTCTCCAGTAGCTTCCCCAGGACAGATTGTGTGGGCACTGGGAAAAGAACAGTGTGGATCACATTCAAATGTATGACTTAGTACTTATTTGTAACCCAAGTTCATATATCTTTGGATATTATTTTTGCTTATTGGTCTTCACATAATGGCTTGAATTACTGAGTTCTATTTTCAGGTTTAAAAGCTCTCCCACTGCACAAACTGGCTAGATGAACATGTCTATTCTAGAAGCAAACTCTCCACAACCTGTGTCTCCTTCTGCCTTCTTACTTCCCCATGGTGCTTATCACCTCCTTAGTTTTCTGCTGCCATTGCAGAGTCCTCTAACTTCTTCTGGGCTGGACTCTGCTCTCTGACAGCTGCTACCAGATGCATCTGTTTTTGTCTCCCCATCCTTCTCTTCTTCCCTTGCTTTCAACTTTCCAGTCAGTCTCTGAGTATCCAAGCACCCTCAGCTGCTCAGTACTGTTGTACAGCTTTGAAGGACGCAATGTGTGTAGCTGGTAGTATGGCAGCTGGTATCTACACGTGGATCCCTTTCTAAGTAAGCTTTATATATAAAAACAGGAATCTCAGAAGTGGTACATTTAGGCTCTTTATAAAAAGACATTTTACAAAAGAAATTTTAGCTGTACTGTTATTAAAAAAATGATATTTCCCCACAGGTTTGGAGGAGGTAGACTCTGACTTTGGCTATTAAATAAATGCATTTAAAATATATTTAGATTAAAAAAATTTTATTTGTTCACAACCTTTAAGTGAGATTCAAAATGCTTGGTAATTGTTTTCTCCTTAACTAGATTGTGAACTTCTCAAGGGCAAAGAGCGCATGTCTTGTTTCTTTGGAAACTGCCCCAACTCCCACTAATTTAGTGGGGTTTCCTACTAACCCCTTAGACTTAACGCTTGCTTTTGAACAAACGAATGAATACTAGAGTAGATTATCTTTTATTGATGTTATATCTTGTCTTGAAAATGAGTGGCTATTGTCAAACTTCTCTTAAAAGTATGTTTTGAGTTCTGGAATGTTCATGGCAAAGCTCTGGTTTGTTTTGACTTTCTTATTGTATAACCATGAGAGGAGTTGCTCTCTTAGGGATTACTGTTGTATATTTAGGATTGAATGATAATCTTTTCCTCTTGCGCGTGGGGCTGTGTTCAGATTAAAGACACTAATACAGCATACTGGCAATTTTTGTGTAATGCAACTTAATTACACCTGTAGATCATATCATTTTACATGAATGTAATACTTCTACCTTCGTGAACAATTTTGAGCGTTTGGAGGAAATGCTGGAGTCTGTAGATTTTAACCTTGAAAAATCATTATCTTTGAAACCTCTCCAAGCAGCCACAAGACTAGCTACTCATGTCTTGAAAGAGCTGTTCATTGAAGTCAGCACTGTTTGAGAATTAGGAAAACATTTTCTATTCTCTTTGGCAAATTCTCAATATTAATCTCAAAGATTGAGTAAAACAGAACCCACTCTTTTTTCAACTGTATGATCCTATATGATACCGTTGATGGTTTAGCTATGCTACCTTCTTACTTTTAACTATAACTTTGTGTAGTTAACAATAACTTCTGAGCTATCTTTGAAAGAATCTGGTGTTAAGGTTAAAATGTGCAAGATTCATTTTCTGATTTTGTGCTTAACACGGTTGTTGATTTCTTGAAGGCTGTGGTCTGCAATACTATTTGCGGTATAAAATGTTCTGAAATTTGTGAACATTTAAAAATTTCCTTTTCATTTTTTTTGGCCTCTCAATTTGACTTTTATTTCTCTTCTGCTTCTTACACCACTGGTGCATTCAGTAAAAAAAAAAAATTTTAATGTATTTTAAGATGTCTTTTGGCTTAAAATACAAATGATCACATTGGGAAATTAATACACTTTCTGAAATTTAGTCCAGCCTATATGAAAACAAAGCTGTCGGTAGGGCAAGAATAGTTGCCATTTAGTGATTCCATGTTCTGCTGCACCTTTTACAAATATCTCCACACTGTTGCCTTCAGAAAAAATCATTATACTAATCCATTAAGCTTCTACTCCTTCATAATCACTTTTGTCAAATGGCTCATCTCCCCAGCGGCTCACACCATCTATGATTTCTGACTCCAGAAGTGAAATTGGGTGATATGTGGTACCACAGGTACCACAAGCTCAGTTACCCTCAAAAATCATTATCTTTGAAACTTCTCCAAGTGGTTAGAAAACCAGCGACTCTTACCTTGAAAGAGATTTTCACAGAAGTCAGCACTGATTGAGAATTAGGGCAACATTTTCAGTTCTCTTGGAGAATCCTAAATGTTAACCTTTTAGGATTAACTTTGATCTTTTTTCAACTGTATGATGCTATATGATACCTTTGATAGTTCAGCTATATTACCTTATTACTGTACTTGCCTATTCTAAACAATCAATAACTGTCTTTTGAGTTGAGTTGAGTACCTACAAGACAGACTCTGCATGATTCCGTTCTGAATATGTGTATTTTTGTGTGTGACTCACTTCTGGAAAGGACCTCTCTGTTGTGCTTCTTGAGATAATTCATACCTCAAAATATATTTAGTTCTGAATTTCTAGAGTTGTATTAGTCGTAAAGTCATTTTTAAAGTGTACTCTAAAAGTCCGACCGTTTACCAGTTGGTTAGGATTTTGGCTGTGTATAATTTTTTTTTTTTAATTTTATTTATTTATTTTTATTGATTTTTTTTGCGGTACGCGGGCCTCTCACTGTTGTGGCCTCTCTCGTTGCGGAGCGCAGGCTCCGGACGCGCAGGCCCAGAGGCCATGGCTCACGGGCCCAGCCGCTCCGCGGCATGTGGGATCTTCCCAGACCGGGGCACGAACCCGTGTCCCCTGCATCGGCAGGCGGACTCTCAACCACTGCGCCACCAGGGAAGCCCTGACTGTGTATAATTAATTTCACATACCAATTAAGACTACTGTGTTTCTCATGCTCCGCATACTTACCTTAGTGAAACTTGTAGGCAACTGTCCATTGTATCTCTGGTTGTCTATTGGATATTTCCAGTTGGGTATTCCATTGTTACATCAAACTCAATATACGTACAACTTGCTCTATTATCTTTTCTCCTAATTCTGCTTTCCCTCCCAACTTTCCAATTTTTATTCTGCTTTAAAATTGAAAAATTTTTGTTTACCCTGTCTTAGCTCTTTAAAGTCTAGTAATTGTCCAAATCCTGTCTCCAGATTCTTTATTTCTCCCAGGATTATCTCAATCCAGAAAAATTTCAATTTATCCTTGAGTTGCTACAGTAAGCTACTCATTTTGTCTCTAGTCTCTATCCCTACCACTCCAATCCATCTTGTATGCAGAGGTTGTATTAATTTCCTTAATCAACCCTTGATAGGTTTCTCCTAAGCCTAAAGCTTCCAAGAGTTCTCTGTGGAACTTAACATTAGTTTCTACTCCTCAGAGAAGCTAAGACCCTCCATGGTTTGACCCTATTCCATGTATCTAGTCTTATCCCTGTCATTCTCCAAGGGTGAATTCTTTATTCTGCCAGATTCAACGTCATAGTTCCATGTAAATCATGGTCAGTCCTATCACTTTTCCTTCATTCATATTGGCTTCATGTCTGCCTATTCAAATCCTTCCTTTAAAATTCAAGCCTTTTTACTTTATTGAAACGAAAAGCATTATTGAATAGATGCAAGGTAATAATTATAAACTGTGTACAATGTATTGAGAAAAACAATGCAGCAGATACCCATGAACCACACTCAGAAATGAAACGTTGTCATTACCAGTACAATTGAGTCACTTGTATGCCCTCTTCCTGACCCTGAATTTTGTGTTTATATTTTATTTGCTGTTCTTTTTAGTTTAACCTTTTTTGTTTGCATCACTAAACCATACATCGTTTCGTAATGGTACAGGACATGTTTTTCAACTTTACATAAATGAAATAATTCTTACTTATGAAACACAAATTAGGTAGTGATTATTTGAACACAAAACATTCTTGTAAATACAGGCCTTCTATAGTGTATTCAGCTAAAATATTTTTTTCATTTTTAGGATTTCATTTATTTCCAAAAAGAAAAACACTCTTTTCATAACTTGTGACTCCAGTATAAAAATAAGCATGACTTCACGTAGCGTTTCTCTCCTTGGCTTATGTCTTCCATTGTGCCATTGAAGGTAACCATGTCTTACTCTGTCTGAAGCTGTCGGCTACTAGTTTTATATTGTCAGTCTGCAGCATGAAGCTGGTGTCGTTAATGGTTGCATCTGATATCTGGGAAAGCAGGACACAAAAAAGTTGTGTTTGTTACACTCACATTTGTAACTTCTGTACACTGGTATTTAGCAATGACAATTTCAGGGTCTTCAATGAAATTTTAGATGTATATGATTCCTTAATGACAAATACATTAAATAATTGCTTAAATATTTCTTTATAGCATTTATCTCTTCTTTTGAGAATAAAATAACTGTAGGCAATTTACTTAGTCTAATTTCATTTAAGTATTTTGGAGACATTTCTACAACTCCTTCCATAAAATGAACTATATAAAAGTGAGCTAATTAGAAAAAAACCTAATATTGCTAAGAGGTATATTTTGTTGCTTGTTAAATTCCTTAATCTGGTTAAATTGAGAAAAGTACAGGTATATGTGTAAGATGTTCCTAATCTTTTAATATTTTGTCATTTTTAGTGTAGTTCTTTCATCCAGCAGTAGCAAAGTTTCTTACCTTGTTTTGAAGTTCCCCAATTATCCTGTAATATTTCTTGTAGTTCTGTTTTGCTTCTTGACCATTAGCTCCAGGTCCAAAATTTCTTATACGATGCTTTGATTTTATATTCAAGTATACTGTTTGCCTGCTCCAGAGCCCCACCTGGTCCAGGCAAACTGTGAAACGGTCCTTTAGATTTCTTATCCGATTCTTCCCTCACCTGCTCCCAAGTTGGCACTCCCGAAGTTGGTGGGAAAAGCTCGCCAGAAGCCACCTAAACCACATTTCTCCCCTACAAGTCTTCCTTTCCCTTGACCAGAGATTAATTGCCATAGACTTGATTTTTGGGCAAAGTGTGACATGAAAGGCTTCAACCCTGCAAAACCCAATGCCTCCAGGAGAGTATTGAGAGGTATCAATTAGTAACTCCTTTTAGAGCCGATAAAGTGGATGCTTCATCTCTGATAGAATCACTTTAAGGATTTTTTTTTTTTTTTTTTTTTGCGGTACGCAGGCCTCTCACTGTTGTGGCCTCTCCCGTTGCGGAGCACAGGCTCCGGACGCGCAGGCTCAGCGGCCATGGCTCACGGGCCTAGCCGCTCCGTGGCATGTGGGATCTTCCCGGACCGGGGCACGAACCCGTGTCCCCTGCATCGGCAGGCGGACTCTCAACCACTGCGCCACCAGGTAAGCCCGGGGGATACTCTTCACTGCGGTGCGCCGGCTTCTCATTGCGGTGGCTTCTCTTGTTGCAGAGCACGGGCTCTAGGCGCGCGGGCTTCAGTAGTTGTGGCATGTGGGCTCAGTAGTTGTGGCTCGTGGGCTCTAGAGTGCAGGCTCAGTAGTTGTGGCACACGGGCTTAGCTGCTTAGCAGCATGTGGGATCTTCCCGGACTGGGGATCGAACCCATGTCCCCCGCATTGGTAGGCAGATTCTTAACCACTGAGCCACAAGGGAAGTCCCTTGTCTCTTGTTTCTAATCTCTGTGAGGATGGACGCCACCTCCAGCATCCTCACTGTTCTTGTCCATTGTCCTTTGAGGTCAGAAAGACAAGAAGAACCTTATGAATCTCTGGATCCAAGGTCAACAATGAACGTCTATATGCAGGTTGGCATTGGCTCTTCCTTCTTGTCCATAAGTCCAACTCAGAAAAAAGAAACACATTCCTCTTACTTAAAAGTCGACTGGAGAGCTGAACTTTAGAGTTTCAAAATAAAGCCTATGCCTGTTGTGTGGTTTTAAAATAATTTTAGGGCAGATAATAAGGTGTGAACACCCTGTCCTTAACATTTTATTCAGCACTCTAAATAAATTTCACAATCCAAAATGGTTCAATCATTTCAGTTTTTAAAATCGAATGAGCTCATTTTACTGCACATTCTACTGCATCTCAGTATGTTGGCACCTGTGATCTGGCCCTTTCCATATCTGTAAACAATCATTTAGTACAAATACAGCATCTCAACACATGCCAAGGAAACCCAGAATGAGGGTTTCACCTCAAGATAATTTTCAGAGTAGCCATATACTTTTGCCCTGACATGAGGCTAATACTAGCCATAAACATAGGTCCCAGGTGGTACAGGACTAGAAGACTGGACGTGGGAAGACTCATGGAGAGAGGCTTTCCCGATGTGACTGCGATGGGAGGCCACATACAGCTGGTTTCCATGTCTGTCCTTCTGTGTTTAATCCAGGCTGAATCAGCGAGTTCATATTTCTGAACTTTTCAGTAGAGGAGAAACATCCAAGGTTTAACTTGCTGTAATGCTTTGATGGGAAACATATGTTTGGCTTAAGACAGTGTTGCTCTTTTTCTCTGAATAGTGGTTGATGCTTAGCTATCAACTTCATTCTGTGGTTACAGAGTGCCTACAGATTCATTTTTTATGTTTTATTCAGTGTGCCTAGAGGAAAACAAACTACATTATTTGGTTGTTTTTATTATTAAGGTTTGATACTCTCATGCAGCTCTTATTGATTTTATATTTGAAGGTACAATTTACATGAATTACATTCAGGTTTACTCTTTTGTAATTTTTAATTTGGGTTTTTATGCCAAGTCCCATCTCCTTTTCTTAAGGACTGGCTTGTGGAATTGATGATCTAATTTGTGGTCTGGTCATATTAAATTCCTTTAGTGGGAAAGTCCTTACCCAGCCTGGCTTTGTCCTTTGCCTGTTTCTTCCTGAGACTGACCTATACCACCCCCTACCCTACTTTAACAGGCTTCGTTTCCCAAGCAAGACAAGACAGAGCTCTGTGGACCACCCATGGGGTAAAAGACTTCAGCAATGGAGAGTGGGAATAGGAAACACCAGCTTGGCTAAGTGACAAGTTTTGGTTAGAGGTGTGGCTAGATTTGACAAGGGAGCAAATATCTGAGCATCTGTTCCCTTTGGGACTTTCAAGGTTTTCGGAAATCTGGCACCATATCACATATCCCATCTTCTTTCCCAAGACTTTTATTTTGACCAGTCTCTTAAAAGCTCTGCAAACGTGCACTGTCAGATTCCTGCGGCACTTCTGGTAGATACTGTGGAATCAAGCCCTTCACTGTTAACATCCTGTATTGTCTGCTATCTTCTTTGTGTTTTTAGCTTTCCTCTCCATCTAAAATGTAAGCTTCTTGAAGTAGGAGGTATATCTTATGTTTCTTTTTTTTAAATTAACCAATTAATTAATTAATTTTGGCTGCACTGGGTCTCAGTTGCGGCATGTGGGATCTAGTTCCCTGACCAGGGATGGAACCTGGGCTCCCTGCACTGGGAGGGCGAAGTCTTACCCACTGGACCACCAGGGAAGTCTCTTATGTTTCTTTTTATCTCATGAAATAGTCAGTTCAGTGATGGACATAAAGAAACTAGACATTAATTAATTATAGACTGATTATTCAATCTCATCCTTTTTTGTGGGCTAAGCTGTTGGCTGTAGTTTTAGGGACACTGAGGTCTAATTTCAGCTATCACTAAGTTCCAATGTGATGTTAAAATTTCCCACATACAGGGCTTCCCTGGTGGCGCAGTGGTTGAGAGTCCGCCTGCCAATGCAGGGGACACGGGTTCGTGCCCCAGTCCGGGAAGATCCCACATGCCGTGGAGTGGCTGGGCTCGTGAGCCATGGCCGCTGAGCCTGCGCGTCCGGAGCCTGTGCTCTGCAACGGGAGAGGCCACAACAGTAAGAGGCCCACGAACCACAAAAAAAAAAAAAAAAAAAAAATTCCCACATACAAAATGGCTATAATTTTCATTCTCATGAGGAAGACACTATGTAAATAATGAATAATGTGTACATTATTATTTGTAACGATAATGCAGCTAGATCATAATCTAGAACTTCATTTCTGGGTAAAATATTGCATTTCTTTAAAAATATTCAGAAATAATTTAGTTGACTTGCAAAAGTAAATTTATTGAAGCATAGAAACAATTAGAGCAAAGCTGTCATTTCAACTTTTTCAAGAGAATTCTAATAAGAAAAGAAAAAGATGCAGAAAAATTGGTTAGTCATCTATTTCTGTATGGAAACTTTTTCCCGAAGTTAGCCAGAAAGATGGCTAGATTGATGCAACTTCTTCATTCGTGTCTTTTAGATTGTTTTCTCTGAAGGACACTCTTGTTGATCTGGAAATTGCCTATTTAAGTTTCACCTCAGAAACGTTGCTGACTTGAGATGAGACAACTTTGCCATCCACCACCTCCGCTACGATGGTCTTTAGTCACTCTAGTCTAGCTTGGATCTGAAAATCAAAGAATCACAATGTCAGTCTGGAAACTGTCAGAGAAACATACATCAAGAGAAATCCAAATGCATTCGCTGAGTATGTTCTGTCTGGGTAAGATGACGTGAACACTAGTATACACTTTTTATATGACAAGCAATGCGTGCCTTTACGTTTCAATTATAAAATTATCAGGAACAGGAAAAAAATATCTACCTCTTCCTTGGACAGAACAGCTTCCAGATCTTGAGTCACTAGACATGGATGAATCCCTGGATCCGGTGTTTCTGGACCCCGTGTTTCTGATCCCGAGTTTCTAAAATCAGATCCTCCAAAACCAGAACCACTGGAGAAAAAAAAGAATTGTTTTCCTTTGCAGTTTGCAAAGGCAGGAGAAACCCTCCATGCAGAGGGCTCTTTCCCATGAAGGCAGCTGTCATTTGATTGGACTCTTTTACTTTATAAATACAAGTCTGGTCCCCAAGCCCCTTTTTGGTTTCATAATGTAAATACACCAAGGTCTGCGTTTAGCATGTTCCTGACTTTCATTTACCCTCCTTCTCCATCAAGCAGGCAGTGGTAGGGGTCAATCTCCATCTCCAGGCGGGTCTTGATGTCCAGCAGCTGCTCATACTCTGTGTTCTGGCGTTCAGTCTCACTCCAGATCTGGCAGATGTGCTCCTCCAGGCCGCTGATCTGCATCTGAATTTGTGACAGCTGTACCATGTAGCCAGCCTCCGTGTCAGCCAAGGTTCCTTCCAGGGAGCTTTTCTTTTCTTTTTTTTTTAACATCTTTATTGGAGTATAATTGCTTTACAGTGGTGTGTTAGCTTCTGCTTTATAACAAAGTGAATCAGTTACACATATATATATGTCCCCATATCTCTTCCCTCTTGCGTCTCCCTCCCACCCTCCCTATCCCACCCCTCCAGGCAGTCACAAAGCACCGAGCTAATCTCTCCAGGGAGCTTTTCTAAGGGAAAAAGCAAATAAAAATTTCATGATGAAAATAAATCATTGGATGATTTAAAAAATACATTTTATAAGATACTAGGAGAAATGCACTTTCCATGAGTTACAAGCTCTATTGCTCTATCATTGCTTCCTTAATTTTTGTTGCCATTACTTTTTTAAAATGAAATCTTTTATGGAAATAGATATATTACTTTTAACTGGAATGTCTCATGCTTTCAACAACCACAATACAGTCCTCCCGAATCCTGCATTTATTATGTGCCAAGTGGAACATCTTGGCAAAGAAAACCGAATTGCTCCACTGGAGATTTTTGAAAAGCTCTTTGCACAAACCACGGCCAGTTGGGACTGCAGCTCAATTTCCAGGGCTTGCAGAGTGCGTTTCAGTTCTGTGATCTCATTCTTGGTGGAACTGGCTGGCCTGGCACCAGCATCGGTAGAGATCTGTGCTTGCAGAGATGCGCTCTGAATACAAATGAAATGCAGTCTCGTTGCAGGCTGATGATGAGTTGAGGCTGATGATGAGTTGAGGCTGATGAGATGGGGCTGATGAGATGAGGCTGATGAGATGAGGCTGATGAGATGAGCGGAAGTGGCGAGTGTGCATGTGTGTGTGTGTGTGTGTGTGTGTGTGTGTGTGTGTGTGTGTGTGTGTGTGTGTGTATGTGGCTGCGGGCAGGGCTCGGAGGCTCAGGGTGATGATCTACCTGCTCGTTGAACTGCTCTTCAGCCTCGCAGTGGTTCTGCTCAGCCAGGTCCTCATACTGTGCCCTCACGTCATTCAGTAACTTAGGTCCGTCCCTGGGTTCAGTTCTACGGTCACATCCCTCCGGAGCTTCGTTGCATACTCTTCATTTCCTAGCATGAAAGGAAAATAGACCAGAGTGATGAAAACTGAAAAGCAATGCCTTCCTAAAATGTGCTTAAGCCAACAGAAGGTTGAAACTAGCACACTGAAGGGGAAAAAAAGAACCCAACAAATTCACATATAATTTTCTCATCATTACTTTTCTCCCCCGGTTATAGAAGTTGGAAATCCATCCAGATGGAATTTACTGTCATAGAATGGACGTGGGGGAAACTCTGTAGGCCAGTCATTTAATCGTGGACCGTGTTCCTACCTCCTGGTGGTTCTTCTTCAGGTAGGCCAGCTCCTCTGTGAGGCTCTCAGTCTGCATCTCCAAGTCAGAGCGAGTCATGGTCAGGTCATCCAGCACTTTCTGCAGGCCATTGATGTCAGCCTCCACGGGCTGCCGGAGATGCAGCTCGTTCTTGTATCTGGAAGGGTACAGTACAGCCCATTTCAAAGAGTACAGTCCATCCTTTCATATTCATGAAAATATTTTCTCCCCTGAGCAATTTGATCATTGAAGGCTAAGTTTTCTCTTAGGGGTTTTTCCCTTGTAAAGAAAAATCTGAGCCTTACATTAATTCTATTGATGGCCAATATTTTTGATAACAAAAATTTCATCCTGAAGCTGCCTTTCTTTTCTTGTTGGTGAAATGATGGTTTTCAAAATGTACCCTTGGGATGTTTGTGAATTCAGGTCTTGATCCCCTAAAAGGTTTCTTTAAAATTTAGAGTAAACTAAGCCAAGGGATTGAATTTTATTTCCCTTAGGACGTTTGTTTTCAAGTCTTCGTTTTTCTTACTTCAGTCTGAAGTCATCAGCAGTCAGTCTGGCATTGTCAATTTGCAGAACAATCCCAGCGTTTTCAAGAGTGGCAGTAAGGATCTAGAAAAGACAATAATAGTGAATAAATCATGGATGCTTTTTACCTGTGTCTACATGCCCACCTGTGAGAGTAGATGTCTCCTGAGTTAGCTTTTAGAGGTGAATTGCTTTGAAAATGTGCTTAGTAATGACACTGCATTGATAATCCTAATGTATTTAGACATCTTTCTGCAAAAATTAACAACTTGCACATTTATTGGAATGGGCATGGAACGTTGCTTTACAGAACACAATCCTCTGAATATTTCTGATGCTTTGGAAGATCAGTTGTTCTATGGGCTCTTTCAGAAACAGTGTGAAACATGAATTCCACTTCCAAAAAAGTCTTTAAAAATATACTTCCCATACAACCGTGGTTAAACATTTTAGATTCCACCACATTCTCATACAATATTTGCACCAGACTTTCTAGGAAGAAAAATAGTTGTAAGACGATTTAAATCTAGCAAGACACTAAAATACATCAACCTGCCAGAATTAATCACGAAATAATTAGATGAAGCTTGTGTCAACTCATAGCCATCACTCTTATGTTAATCAGCTACCTGGCATTGTATAAATTTTACTCTTATGTAGAAATACTCAAATGTAAGATGCAAACAAAATTAATGTGGTTGGATGTCGTGTATACAATACTGTCATAGTTAAAGCACACCAGGTCCCATTTTACATATACAACAAAACAGATATGTTTTCAAATAATTCCTTGATTTAAATTCACCAACATGGTCCATGATCTGAATAAATGGGAAAGCTACAGAAGTAATAGAAATTCAGACATGGCTAGTGTCTCACCTGATTCCTAAGATCTTCAATGATTGGATAGTATTTGCTGTAATCTCTTCCAGCTCCACCAACTCCAGACCCAGGCCCAAATTTGTCATACCACTCCTTGATTTTGTTCTCCAGATCAGCCTTCTCCAGGGCTCTGACTTTGTCTAGGTGATTGGCCAGCCAGTCACTGAGGTTCTGCATGGTTTGCTTTTCACCTCCAGAGAAAAGCCCCCCATGGCCAACACCACCACCCATACCACCAGCATAGCTGTAGAAGCCTCCGCTAGTACCCCCTGCCGAATCCAGCCCCTCCACCAAAGCCAATCCCAGAGCCTGAAGCTCCTCCCAAACCGCCCCCTACTGAGCAGCTACCAAAACTCCCTCCAAAGCTGCCTCCAGAGCCCCTGCTGGAGCCCCCACTCAGGCCACAGCTGCCGGCCCCTCCTCGGAATCCCCGGGCAGAGCCTCCCCCCAGACTGCATCTGCTTCTGCTGCTGAAGCTGCTGCCACCAGCCCTGGAGGAGGACACTAGAGATGAGCAAGACATGGTGTTCCTGCAAAGGATTGGTTCGTCCAGGTGAGGAGAGGAGATCGGAAACAACCTATTTGCAAGCTGCCTTTTTGGCCCTTATATACATACTTTTAGGGTATTCCTTTTCCATGTCAGTTCTTAATTCCTGTTACCCTTTTGCTCATCCTCAATTGGATATATATTTTTTTCCTCCCGAATTCACTCTACTGGCTTTTTTTCTGAAGCTGGGTCAGAGCCTCAGGGCATTTACTATATCAAGAAAAAAAGAAAAAAAAAAGGTGGACCAAAGCCAAAAAAACTATTTTTCAGAATTATAGTTTTAATCTTTCAGAGGTTTTGATGAGTGATAATTCTTTTCGGAAAGAGCAGTTCTGTTAAATTTGCTTCATGATTTCCCAGTTGCAGAGCACATTCCCAGATTAACAGATGTAATTAAAATACTTACTAGGACCAGAATGGAAATTTCCCATCAAACTTGTGACTTTTTGTTCATATTGTTCTCTTAAAGTTGAAATAAGCTTTAGAATCAGCATTTGTTTCAGATTTACTTAATTGTCCTTCTCCGTGATTACTTCAATCAGCATATTTCTAAGGTTGTTGAAGTTTGTGATTTTAGATGATTGTGCTACAAAGATGCTTTTCTTTCTGATTGAATTTGACTCTGATATAATGATACCAATTTCCTTCTTTAGAATCAAATCCTAAGAAACAGAGAGATAATGTTGATTTCTTTGATAGCTGGAGAAGGGGATCTGAGTCACTTCTTTTAAAATTTATTTATTATTATTTTTTTGGCTGTGCCACAGGGCATATGGGATCTTAGTTCCCTGACCAGGGATTGAACCCATGCCCCCAGCAGTGGAAGCACAGGGTCCTAACCACTGGACGGCCAGGGAATGCCCTAAATTTATTTTAGTTTTTATTTTATTTAAAAAAATTTTATATGAATCACTTTTTAAAAATAGATCTTTATTGGAGTATAACTGCTGCACAATACTGTGTTAGTTTATTTGTTGTACAACAAAGTGAATCAGCCATATGCATATATATATCCCCATATCCCCCTCCCTCTTGAGCCTCCCTCCCACCCTCCCTACCCCACCCCCTCTAGGTGGTCACAAAGCACTGAGCTGATCTCCCTGTGCTATGCTGCTGCTTACCACTAGCTAGCTATTTTACATTCAGCAGTGTACATATGTCGATGCTACTCTCACTTTGCCCCAGCTTCCCCCGCCCCCACCCCGTGTCCTCAAGTCCATTCTCTATGTCTATGTCTTTATTCCTGCCCTGCCCCTAGGTTCATCAGTACCTTTTTTTTTCTTTTTAGATTCCATATATATGTGTTAGCATATGGTATTTGTTTTTCTCTTTCTGACTTACTTCACTCTGTATGACAGACTTTACATCCAACCACCTCACTACAAATAACTCAGTTTCATTTCTTTTTATGGCTGAGTAATATTCCATTGTATATATGTGCCACATCTTCTTTATCCATTCATCTGTCGACGGGCATTTAGGTTGGTTCCATATCCTGGCTACTGTAAACAGTGCTGCAATGAACATTGTGATACATGTCTGTCTTTGAATTATGGTTTTCTCAGGGTATATGCCCAGTAGTGGGATCACTGGGTCATATGATAGTTCTATTTTTAGTATTTTAAGGAAACTTCATACTGTTCTCCATAGTGGTTGTATCAATTTACATTCTCACTGACAGTGCAGGAGCGTTCCCTTTTCACCACACCCTTTCCAGCCTTTATTGTTTCTAGACTTTTTGATAATGGCCGTTCTGACAGGTGTGAGGTCATACCTCATTGTAGTTTTGATTTGCATTTCTCTAACAATTAGTGATGTTGAGCATCTTTTCATGTGCCTCCTGGCCATTTGTATGTCTTCTTTGGTGACATGTCTATTTAGGTCTTCCGCCCATTTTTTAGTTGAATTGTTTGTTTCTTTGATACTGAGCTACGTGAGCAGTTTGTATATTTTGGAGATTAATCCTTTGTCAGTTGCTTCGCTTGCAACTATTTTCTCCCATTCTGAGGGCTGTCTTTTCATTTTGCTTAAGGTTTCCTTTGCTGTGCAAAAGCTTTTAAGTTTCATTAGATCCCATGTGTTTATTTTTGTTTTTATTTCCATTACTCTAGGAGGTGGGTCAAAAAGGATCTTGTTGTGGATTATGTCAGAGTGTTTTTCCTATGTTTTCCTCTAAGAGTTTTATAGTGTCTGGTCTTACATTTAGGTCTCTAATCCATTTGGAGTTTATTTTTGTGTATGGTGTTAGGGAGTGTTCTAATTTCATTCTTTTCCATGTAGCTGTTCCAGTTTTCCCAGCACCACTTACTGAAGAGGCTGTCTTTTCTCCATTGTATGTTCTTGCTTCCTTTGTCATAAATTAGGTGACCATATGTGTGTGGGTTTATCTCTGGGCTTTCTATTCTGTACCATTGACCTAGATTTCTGTTTTTGTGCCAGTATCATACTTTTCTTGATTACTGTAGCTTTGTAGTATAGTTTGAAGTCAGGGAGCCTGATTCCTCCAGCTCCGTTTTTCTTTCTCAAGATTGCTTTGGCTATTCAAGGTCTGTTGTGTTTCTATACGAATTTAAAGTTTTTTGTTTGAATCCTGTGAAGAATGCCATTGATAGTTTGATAGGGATTGCACTGAACCTGTAGATTGCTTTGGGTAGTATAGTCATTTTCACAATATTGATTCTTCCAATCCAAGAACATGGTATATTTCTCCATCTGTTTATGTCATTTTTGATTTCTTTCATCAGTGTTTTATGGTTTTCTGAGTACAAGTCTTTTGACTCCTTAGGTAGGTTTATTCCTAGGTATTTTATTCTTTTTGTTGTGATGGTGAATGGGTTTGTTTCCTTGATTTCTCTTTCTGATTTTTCATTGTTAGTGTATAGGAATGCCAGAGATTTCTGTGAATTAATTTTGTATCCTGCAACCTTACCAAATTAATTGATTAGTTCTAGTAGTTTTCTGGTGGCATCTTTAGGATTCTCTATGTATAGTATCACGTCATCTGAAAACAGTGACAGTTTTACTTCTTTTCCAATCTGTATTCCTTTTATTTCTTTTTCTTCTCTGATTGCCATGGCTAGGACTTCCAAAACTATGTTTAATAAGAGTGGATATCCTTGTCTTGCTCCTGATCTTAGTGGAAATGCTTTCAGTTTTTCACCATTGAGTATGATGTTTGCTGTGCGTTTGTCATATGTGGCCTTTTATTATGTTGAGGTAGGTTCCCTCTATGCCCATTTTCTGGAGAGTTTCTTTTTATCATAAATGGTGTTGAATTTTGTCAAAAGCTTTTTCTGCATCTACTGAGATGATCATATGGTTTTTATTCCTTAATTTGTTAATTTGGTGTATCACATTGATTGTTTTGCATATATTGAAGAATCCTTGCATCCCTGGGATAAATCCCACTTGGTCATGGTGTATGATCCTTTTAATATGTTGTTGGATTCTGTTTGCTGGTATTTTGTTCAGGGTTTTTGCATCTATGTTCATCAGTCTATAATTTTCTTTTTTTGTGATATTTTTGTCTGGTTTTGGTGTCAGGGTGATGGTGGCCTCGTAGAATGAATTTGGGAGTGTTCCTCCCTCTGCAATTTTTTGGAAGAGTTTGAGAAGGATAGGTGTTAGCTCTTCTCTAAATGTTTGATAGAATTCACCTGTGAAGCTATCTGGTCCTGGGCTTTTGTTTTCTGAAAGATTTTAAATTACAGTTTCAATGTCATTACTTGTGATAGGTCTGTTTATACGTTCTAATTCTTCCTGGTTCAGTCTTGGAAAACTGTACCTTTCCAAGAATTTGTCCATTTCTTCGTGGTTTCCATTTTATTGGGATATAGTTGTTTGTAGTAGTCTTTTATAATCCTTTGTATTTCTGCAGCATCAGTTATGATTTCTCCTTTTTCATTTCTAATTTTATTTATTTGCATCCTCTCCCTTTTTTTCTTGATGAGTCTGGCTAAGGGTTTATCAATTTTGTTTATCTTCTCAAAGAACCAGCTTTTAGTTTTATTGATCTTTGCTATTGTTTTCTTTGTTTGTATTTCATTTATTTCTTCTCTGATATTTGTGATTTCTTTCCTTGTACTGACTTTGGGTTTTCTTTGTTCTTCTTTCTCTAGTTGCTTTAGGTGTAGGGTTAGATTGTGTATCTGAGATTTTTCTTGTTTCTTGAGGTGAGCTTGAACTTCTATAAACTTCCCTCTTAGAACTGCTTTTGGGTCATTGTGTTTTCATTGTCATTTGTTTTTATGTATTTTTAAATTTCCTCTTTGATTTCTTCAGTGATCTCTTGGTTATTTAGTAGTGCACTGTTTAGCCTGCATGTATTTGTGGTTTTTACAGTTTTTTTCCTCTAATTGATTTCCAACCTCATAGCGTTATGGTCAGAAAAGATGCTTGATATGATTTCAATTTTCTTAAATTTTCTGAGGCTTGATTTGTGACCCAAGATGTGATCTATCCTGGAGAATGTTCTGTGTGCACTTGAGAAGAAAGTGTATTCTGCCACTTTTGGGTGGAATGTTGTATAAATATCAATTAAATCTATCTGGTATATTGTGTCATCTAAAGCTTGTGTTTCCTTATTTATTTTCTGTTTGGATGATCTGTCCATTGGTGTAAGTGGGGTGTTAAAGTCCTCTACTATTGTTGTGTTGCTGTCGATTTCCCCTTTATGGTTGTTAGCATTTGCCTTATGTGTTGAGGTGCTCCTATGTTGGGTCCATAAACATTTATAATTGTTATATCTTCTTCTTGGATTGGTCCCTTGATCATTATGTAGTGTCCTTCCTTATCTCTTGTAACATTCTTTATGTTAAAGTTTATTTTATCTGATATGAGTATTGCTACTCCAGCTTTCTTTTGATTTCCATTTGCATGGAATATCTTTTTCCATCCCTTGACTTTCAGTCTGTATGTCTCCCTAGGTCTGAAGTGGGTCTCTTGGTGACAGCATATATATGGGTCTTGCTTTCATATCCATTCAGCCAGTCTGTGTCTTTTGGTTGGATCATTTAATCCATTTACATTCAAGGTTATTATTGATATGTATGTTCCTATTACCATTTTCTTAATTGTTTTTGGTTTTCTTTTGTAACATCTTTACTGGAGTATAATTGCTTTACAATGGTGTGTTAGTTTCTGCTGTATAACAAAGTGAATCAGCTATACATATACGTACATTCCCATATCTCTTCCCTCTTGTGTCTCCCTCCCACCTTCCCTATCCTACCCCTGTAGGGGGACACAAAGCACCGAGCTGATCTCCCTGTGCTATGTGGCAGCTTCCCACTAGCTATCTATTTTACATTTGGTAATGTATATATGTCCATGCCACTCTCTCACTTTGTTTGGGTTTGTTTTTGTGGATCTTTTTCTTCTCTTGTGTCTCCCACCTAGAGAAGTTTCTTTAGCATTTGTTGTAAAGCTGGTTTGGTCATGCTGACTTCTCTTAGCTTTTGCTTGTCTGAAAAGCTTTTGACTTCTCCATCGAATCTGAATGAGATCCTTGCTGGGTAGAGTAATCTTGGTTGTAGGTTTTTCTCCTTCATCCCTTTAAATATATCCTACCACTCCCTTCTGGCCTGCAGAGTTTCTGCTAAAAAATCAGCTGTTAACCTTATGGGGATTCCTTTGTAAGTTATTTTCTGTTTTTCCCTTGCTGCTTTTAATATTGTTTCATTGAATTTAATTTTTGTTAGTTTGATTAATATGTGTCTTGGTGTGTTTCTCCTAGGGTTTATCCTGTATGGGACTCTCTGTGCTTCCTGGACTTGGGAGACTATTTCCTTTCCCATGTTAGGGAAGTTTTCCACTATAATCTCTTCAAATATTTTCTCAGACCCTTTCTTTTTCTCTTCTTCTGGGACCCTCTATAGTTTGAATGTTGTTGCATTTAGTGTTGTCCTGGAGGTCTCTGAGATTGTTTTCAATTCTTATCATTCTTTTTTCTTTATTCTGCTCCTCAGCAGTTATTTCCACCATTTTGTCTTCCAGCTCACTTATCCGTTCTTCTGCCTCAGTTATTGTGTTACTGATTCCTTCTAGTGTATTTTTCATTTCAGTTATTGTGTTGTTCATGTCTGTTTGTTTGTTCTTTAGTTCTAGATCTTCGTTAAACATTTCTTGTATTTTCTCAATCCGTGCCTCTATTCTATTTCCAAGATTTGGGTCATTTTTACTATCATTACTCTGAATTCTTTTTTGGGTAGATTGCCTATTTCCTCTTCATTTATTTGGTCTCACAGGTTTCTACCTTGCTCCTTCATCTGTGACATATTTTTGCCATCTCATTTTTCTTTTCCTTTTTTTTATGAGTGGGATTGTGTTCCTGTCTTAATGGTTGTTTGGCCTGAGGCTTCCAACACTGGAGTTTGTAGGCTGTTGGGTAGAGCTGGGTCTTGGTGCCGAGATGAGGACCTCCGGGAACCCTCACTATGATAAATATTACCTGGGGTCTGAGGTTCTCTGTTAGTCCAGTGGTTCAGACTCAGAGCTCCCACCGCAGGAGCTTTGGCCTGACCCCCAGCTCGTGACCAAGATCCCACAAGCCGCCCAGGGTGACAAAAAAAAAAAAAAAAAAGGAAGAAAGAACAATAACGAAGTAAAAAATAAAATTAGACTAGGAAACTAACAGGTATGTTAGAAAAAAAATAAAAATAAAAATATAGATGAGACAATAACCAGAAGGTAAAACAAAACCACAATAGTAAAAAAGAGGAGAAAAACAAAAAGGTGGAAAAGGCCTTGGCTGTGGAGGGCGGGGCCTAAGCAGGGGTGAGGTTCGGGCGGTGGGCGGGGCCTATGCTTAGGACCCACAGGGCTGGAAAAGGCCCTTTGGGGTGTGGGAGTTGAGGCTTAGGCACAACAGAACAGAAGGGGCCCAGGTGTGCCTCCCACCTGTAGTTTCAGAGGGTGGGAGACTCACCTTGGAGCCCAGCAGGCTTCCTGGGCTCAAGTGGGCAGGGGGAAATGCCCTTGTTCCTCTGCTCCTCTGGTCCTGTAGGGCCCCTCCCACCCACCTCTCCTGATCTCCCCAGCCTCCCTCCTATGCCCCCAAGACCAACCCAGACCAGAGGGGACCTCTGAGGGTGTAGGACCCAGCCGGAGAGCAAGGCAGATTTCCCTTGCCGATTGGGCCGGGGAAACACTGCGCACGCTCCCTCCTGATCCAAGCCCCTGAGGGTCCCTCCAGGCGTGGGAACCCCTACCCCCTCTCAGCCACCCCTCAGGGGCACCGGTCCTGTCCAGCCTCCACTTCTCCTCCCCCTTCAGTCCCCCCACATCCTACCAGTTATCTTGGGGGTTCTTCCCCTCTCCTTGGGCATCGGGGTCCCCCACCAGTGTCCGGCAGGCGCCCTAGTTGTGGGGAGACTCAAACTCCATGTCTTCCCACACCACCATCTTTGAGAGATGATTCTAATGTGATTTAAAGTATCCCAAATTTTTTTAAAAAGGAAACACTGCCCAACTCGTGTCATGTAGCTAGTATAACATTAATATAAAAACCTGATAAAGTGGGCTTCCCTGGGAGCGCAGTGGTTAAGAATCTGCCTGCCAACGTAGGGGACATGGGTTCGATCACTGGTCTGCAAAGATCCCTGGTCCATGAAGATCCCACATGCTGCGGAGCAACTAAGACCCTATGTGAATCACTTCTGAGAACCAGTGTTAGGCTTGGAGTGATTTTGCGGATACCAAAACCTGGAGTCTCCTGTCTACTCTCTGCTCAGGTTTTTTTCTATTTTTGTTTATAAGGTATTTAGAAAAGAGGATCTGGATCCACTTCCGATAACTAATGTTATGATTGGGGTCATATTTTATAGATACTAAAATCTAGAATCCTCCCCTGTCTTTCACTTTCTGCTTCCTGTTTTTCTGTCCCTTTGTTCTTTAGATTATTTCCATTTGCCTCTGCTAGTAGTTTCTCTGTTTTGAAAGTGGTTTTTTTTTTTCTTTTTTTAAAGACAAATACTGTATGATTCTATTTATATGAAGTACCTGCTGTAGTCAAATTCAGAGACAGAAAATAGAATGGTGGTTGCCATGGGCTCGGGGGAGAGGAAATGAGTTGTTCGGTGGGTACAGAGTTTTAGTTTTGCAAGATGCAAGTGGTTCTGGAGATTGGTCATATAACAATGTCAATGTACCTAACACTCCTGAACTGTACACTGAAAAATAATTAGGATGGTAAATTTTTTTTAATTAATTTGTTTTTGGCTGCGCTGGGTCTTCGTTGCTGTGCGCAGGCTTTCTCTAGTTGCGGCGAGTGGGAGCTACTCTTCGTTGCCGTGTGCGATCTTCTCATCGCGGTGGCTTCTGTTGTTGCGGAGCACGGGCTCTAGGTGTGCAGGCTTCAGTAGTTGTGGCACGTGGGCTCAGCAGTTGTGGCTCGCAGGCTCTAGAGCACAGTCTCAGTAGTTGTGGTGCACGGGCTTAGTTGCTCCATGGCATGTGAGATCTTCCTGGTCCAGGGCTTGAACCCATGTCTCCTGCATTGGCAGGCAGATTTTTAACCACTGCACCACCAGGGAAGTCCCAGGATGGTAAATTTTATGTTATGTGCCTTTAACCACAATTTTTAAAAAGTGTTTTTGTTTTGTTTTGTTTTATTTTTAAAGTATAGATACTTCCAAAAATATTTCTTGGCCTTCTGAGCTTTAGCTCAAGTCGCTGACTTTTGTTTATTTACAACTTTCTTGCTTATCTTGGCAGGCTTGTTAAACTATGTGCTTGCTTGAATCTTTATATTCAATCATTTGTTATCCAGTGCTCTGCCTTCTTTTAATTTTCCTTAGACTGCCTTTGATGGGGACACCTTATGAAATAGTGATCATTCCTTTTACTGTGTAACTCTTTAAGTTCTTAGCTTTTAGGTTCTACCACATTGTTTTTGCAGTAGTGGTGTGTGACTGTTCTTACATTTAGCGTGCCACTGCTTCGAGGGGTACAAGGTGTTTCCCAAGCTTGAAATCGTTAAGCTGAGAGTAATTCTCATATCCTTCTAAGGTAGGTTACAAAATGCACCACCCATTACAGTATGTTGGTCATCTTGCCTCACCCCTCCCCAAAGCTATGAAACCAAAGAAGTCTAAACACTAATGGCTAAATTATATGCAAATATTAGAGATGGGAGGAAAAACATCTTTCTTTTCCTCCCTCTTAAAATAATGAAATGTAATCTTTCCACTTTCAAAAAAGTTGGCATTTGGCTAAAAGGTTTAAAGAAAGGAATAACTAAGTGAAAAATTTGATGAAACTTAGAAATTTGAGGTCCTGGGTAGAAAGAGCTTTAGGTGGAAAGAATGAGAAAAGACAAAATTTAGCAGTAGCTTTGGCCTCTGAATTTTGCTTGAGGTTTGTGGAATTTTTCTTGAGTTGTCTTCTGAGTTGTGGCAGTTTCAGTTTGGAAGCTTCATATACCTTATGTTTTGGGATATTTGGACATTTGGGTCACAACTGAGGAAGCTTGTGATGTCAGGTATTCTGTCTTGTTTCCTATTTTTTAGCTTTCTTCTTAATACAATTTTTAATGCTGGTATCTATGTCTTTTTGGTATTTAAAATTCAGCTTAAAAATTAAGTTATTCTGAGATACTTCTCTGACATTATTCTTTTAGTCTATACTTTGGAGATGACCGCTGGGAAGGGTATTTAATGAATAAAATAGCCATTACTGCCTCAAATTCTTTGCCTAATGAGGCAGTGTGTAAATAAATGTAGACATAAATTCATGGGAGTTCCTTCCGTGTGTATTTCCTTAAATGCATTTTTATGCTTTCTGTATCTATGTGCCTTTTCTTTTAAATGGTGAATCAATCCAACAGACTAATCTTGATTCTGTGATTTGCAAACTGTCTAGAATGTTGGCATTTTGTGGATTAAAGAATTTTAATCACATATGTAAATAAAGTCTTCTTCTTGCCTGAAGTGTTAGCAATTCTTGTATAAACATTAGTCTCCATTGTTCCGAGACATCCCCGAATTTAATACGTACTCTATTTGAAATAATGATTTGCCAAAGATCACAAATGAGTTCTCGGCATTTCTTTCATCTGTAAAATGAAAACTTCAGGAATCTGGTGAGGCTCCAGTGAAACAGAATGTTCAGAAATGCTGGCTTCAGTGCCTGGCATCCAGTGGTTGTTGAATACATAATCGTTTAGAAGCAATGGACTGAACCCCAGATGTCCAGGCTCCCAGTTCAATGCTCTGCCTTCAGTTACATGTAGTTTTGAATACTTTGTGATTAGCGGTTTATTTATTCATTTATTTTTACCTGTAAAGAATCATATAAACTACACTTCACTATAGAACATGATTTTTATAAGTGCAGAATGATTTGCAAATAGTAACCAACAGCATTTTTTTTGGTGAGATAGATTTGTATTTTAAAAGATTACAGAGGAATAAACTGCATGTTTTTAGATTAGGAGGAAAACCAAATAATGAAAGGTATGGCGTGTTGCCCCTGATGAGTCTTTCAAGTTAAGAATAGAATGAACTCAGGGCTTCTGCCTTCTGTTCACTCCAGAAAATATTCTGTTATGAGTCTTTCAAATAAAAACACAAGATCAGAATAGCTAAGGGAAGGAGGTGGGCACAGCGTATTTGTGGAGTGTAGGCAGAAATTTTTGTGGCAGACAGTACGGAAAAGGGAAAAGCTCCCAGCTGATGTGTGCACAGCCTCTTTGTCATATGCCACATATTGTAGAGAGAGAATAAATATTCACTGAATGAAAGGATGAAAAACAGCACGGCTTGACTTGCTTCATGAATACTTTGATCACTTTTGTCCTAAAGGACATGTGTTCTGCCTTCTAAGTCTTTATTCTCCACTTTCTGGGTTTGTAATTCAGGGTGTGTGTGTGTGTGTGTGTGTGTGTGTGTGTGTGTGTGTGTGTGTGTGTGTGTGTGTTGGTGGGGGGAGGTGTTGTTTGGGGAAAGGGCAGGGAAGGACCTGCCAGAATGAGCCGGGGCCTCCCCTGTAGGGAATCGTTGTTTAGGTCAGTGTCCTGGTGGTGGCCACTGTGAGCCCCCCCAGGCTCAACTACTTGGAAGAAACAAAAATTGCAACAATAAGTATCCTGAAAGGACACTCCAGCTGGATCTGGCACCATCCCTAAATCGATTTCAACCCAGTGTTCTTGTCAGACACCAAAGAAGTTACAAACACCTACAAAAATAGAGCAGAAATCCGCCCATGCTGTGACTGTTTCTCTTCCTTCACGCCTTCCTCTCCTTTCCTGAATTCGTTCCCTGTCACCTTTTCCAATCTTCCCTTAATAGCTTCCGTTAAGCGTGTCTGTTTGAAGCCTTCCTCTTCCCCACCTGCATCTGTTTGGCACCATTTTGCCAAATTTTGTTCTAAGAGGAAATGACTTAGCTTTGTGCTTGTCGTGCTTGAATGCTCTAGAATCCCTTTATGCAGCTCAGTTTTAAAATTTTCCTGAAGATCATTTAGCCAGTTTATGGAGAGTTAAGAGAACGGGCAAGTGACTTTGTAGGGTTGGAGAGTTAAGACAGATTGAAGTAAGCACAGGGACTTTTTTTTTGTGCTTGAGAGGTCCTTTTGGACCTTTCTTCATACCAGGTAGCCAATAGCTTCTATTCAGAGAACGCACAGACATCTATAACCCAGATGGTAATGTGAGCGGCAAGACCCAGCCTCCCGTGGCTCTTGTCACTGCTAAGTCAATCCTCTGGACATTCTCCCCTCTGTCTCTCTGAGGTTGACCCCTCAGATCTGACCTTCTGATCACAGAGAGGCTACAAACTTTTGGTCAAGGAGTCCCAGTGGTAAAAGAATAATTTTATAGGAAGGAATGGGATGGTATTTTATCTCATAGGCTCAGGGGAAACCTTCACCTGTTCATGTCCTCTGTCCTCAGCCATCAGGACTATGACAATTTATAAATATTGTTCTCAAATTCCAACATCTTGGGTGTCTCTAGATGAGGTCACTGTCTCCTGATCTGGAAAACTATTATATTGGACTCTATAATTTTCAGGTTCCCTTCGAGCTCTAATATGTAGCAATTTGATGACTAAGTGCATCACTTTCTGGTCAGATTTACGAAGTGTTTGATATTACAGTTAGGAGGGATTTCCTTTACTAGCCCGTAAGCTGCAGACTTACGGCAGCACTTGCACTTAAGAACGGGGTAGAGTGATGCTTATTTGGTAGAAATCGTGCCAAATTAGAGGTTAGAAGTTACAGGTCCTCCTTAACTGGCCTGTACATGTCCATTCCGAGAGGAAACCTGATAAAGATAGCTGACTGAGGAAGGGGGGCTTGCTTAGGAATTCTTCCAAGGCAACCTTCCAATCGGAGTTACAATTGACTAAGCACTCACAGTAGCCCGTTTCTTACTCTCTGCTTTGTCTTGACCTTGTTTGGTCCGGCTTCTCTCTTTTGCGCAGGCCCTTGATCTGCTTGCCCTCAGGCTTGAGCGAGTACACACAAAAGGTGGGACATGCCCCCCTTATCAACTTCTCCTGGGAATCATCTGACCACAGAGAGACCCTCTTCCTGTCAGACCTCAGTGGTAATTCCTCCTAGCTTGCCCTGCTTCCTCTCCAAAGATTCTGCTTATCTCTGCCTGCCTCCTCTTTTACTCTATAAAAGAAAACCCCTTGGGCTTCCCTGGTGGTGCAGTGGTTGAGAGTCCGCCTGCCGATGCAGGGGACACGGGTTCGTGCCCCGGTCCGGGAAGATCCCACATGCCGCGGAGCGGCTGGGCCCGTGAGCCATGGCCGCTGAGCCTGCGCGTCCGGAGCCTGTGCTCCGCAACGGGAGAGGCCACAACAGTGAGAGGCACGCGTACCGCACACACACACACACAAAAAAAACCCTTTTTCTGTATGATTTTGACACACTTGCAGATTTCTGAGATCACCAATCTCCCTATTGCAAGATTCTTTCTAACGAAAGTCCTCCTTATTTGTTTTTATTTGACACAATAAGAATTCAATAATAAAAAGACAACCGGAACAACCTTATTTTGTAAATGCAGATACATTCTCCTAAATAACTCTTGGACCAAAGGAAATCAAAGCTGATATTACAAACCAACTTGAAAGTAATGAAAAGAAGAAAACTTCGTACCTGGACTTTCGGGTTATAGCTGAAATTATAGAGGAAAATTTATAGCCTCACATGGCTGCATTATTAAAGAGAGATTAATAATGAAGAAACTTACTACAAATTTTTTAAAGAACAACAAGATCAAATGGATGAAAAATAAATTAATGAAAATAAGCGCTGACATCATTGAGATAGAAAGTAACAAATACATACAGACGCTCAAAAACCGGTTCTTTAAAGAGACCATTAAAATAGATGACCTCTTTGTGACCCTGTTTAAGGAAAAGAGAGAGAGATTCAAAATGTATAAGATTAGAAAAAAAATTAGAAAGATTAGAAATGGGAAAGGAGACATAACTATGCATACAGGAAAGGTTAAAATAATTGTAAAAGAATGCCATGTACAAGTTAATGGAACACACTTTGGAGATCTTTCTAGTACTTAGCCAAACTGTTATTTGCCCATGAGTGATCTCCGTGCTCATCAGACCCGTCCCACCAAGGCTCATCCCAGGCACAGAGACTGGGTAAGGCTCAGGTAGACAGTCTACCTGCACTGGCCCCAGGGCACAAGGCAGACCCCCTGAGAACAGAGCTGTTGAGAAACCGTTGCAGATCTGTGGCCTCGGATGGGAAGGGCTCACAGGACAAGTCTGAATAGAGAGGCTGTAGATCTGGGCCAGGCTTGGGAGGGTTGGCTGTGGGCTTAGGACCCAGGGGGCCAGCCTGTATGGTTACTGTTTTGTGGAGGGAACCCATGGGAATGCTGGCTCAGAAGCCAGAGCTTTTCAGGAAGGGAGAAAAGGGACAAGATTCAGCTTTGATGACTAGATGAGTGAGAAACAGTTCCCAGCAAGCAGTTGTTCTTCTTCGATGCCTGTGCCCTGGAGGGAGACAGAGAAACCAGGTGTCCGGGAATCCTTGGTTGAAGGGTACCTGGTAAGCCTAGCATCCTTCCCCAGTGGCGTCAACAGCAAGTCCAGGGCCTACCATTGCCCTTCTGGGTGCAGAGTGGACACAAGTATTTCTAAAAAGGGCAAATGGACGATGTTCATGTACTAACCCGTCACCTCTTCATGGTAGGTGACTGGGTATTTCTAGATGCCCTTTGACGTGATTAGTCCTGGAGCCAAGGACCCAAACCATGCCCTGTTCTCTTCTTTCCATGTATCCACATTTTACCACAGTTCAAACCCTGCTTCTTCTAGAATGCTTTTCTTGCCCCACCCACAAATTCCTAATTTACCAGCTTCTCTTACCCACGCACTTCTTCGTTCTTAATTGTTCTTAAAAGTTTCTACCACATTTCTTACCGCTTGGCTACTCTTTTAGTTTTTTTCTTAAAAATGAAAAAAAGGAACATGGAAAAAACATTTAAATATACAGATGGTTTTTCGTTGAAGATTTAAAAATTTTACCAGTAGTACATATTTATTTCAGAAAAATTAGAAAATGTATATAAACCTGTAGCTGGAATAAACATCACTCATATTTCCACTACCCATGAATAGTCACTGTTAACATTTATATGTATATTGTTTCAAATTTTAATAAGCATGTATATAATTTGCATACAATTATTTTTCTTGTACAAGTAGATGACACTGTATTTATTGTCTTGAAACTCTACTTTTCATTTCTCAATTGATGACTGACATCTTTTCAGGTCAATACATGAACCTGAACATTCTTAATGGCTGCATGAGACTCCTCTGATGGACTTTGATGGGTGTTTTCTAACAGTCTGTTGATTCTTCGTTGTTGGATATTTTATTATGTTTAATTTTTCACTATGATAAACACTGCTAGGAGGAATGGACATATAATAAATAACTGATTATTTAAGAATAAATTCCTAGAAATGGAGTTGCTGGTATATTCTTTTCTTAAAGGCTTTTGATACCTGTTGCTGAGTTGTTCTCATGAAGTTTTTGTTAATTTATTGATACATTCCATCCAGCAATGTCTTAGTGCCTTTTGTCTACACCCTTGCTAAAATGAATATTATCATTAAACAAACTGGACCCGTTTTGATGCCTTTCTTTGATTACTAGAGATGTTGGGCATTGGGCACTTTTTAATGTTTGTTGGCCATTCATACTTCATGAAGTACTTATGTGTATCATGTACCCATAGATCTGTTCATGAATTTATATACTGGGGACATCAGTCCTTGAACAGCCATATATAAGTACCGTGGAAACCCCTGGTACCATGTGGCATTGCTGAAAAAATTAGACATAAAGTGATTGGGTGTTGGCGCTCATTCTGCATCCAGCCCCCAAGAAGGTGGGCTAAAGCTTGTAATTTTCTGGGGTGAGGAGGGGCTATATGGCTGGTGGACAGGCAGGGCTAGGGGGTGGTGGTTAGGGAAGGGGAGTTTCAGGAATGGGGAAGTTGAGGATGAGTTAGGCCAGCTAAACAGGCTGCGGATTCCTGGAACTGCTGCTTTCTTGGAAGTCAGCTGGTCCCTGAATTCTCTCCTGGTTTTAGACATAGAAGACAGCCGCCAGCAGGTGGCGCCAAACTGCAGATGGTAGAGGATTTAAATTGCACAGCCCAAATCTGTAGTTGCCTGACTGGCTAGATGCTTGGATGCCCCTTTGCGTTGGGATGGATTTTTACCATATTCTATTAAGGTTTAAAAGGTTTTTAAACTAAGTTAAAACAGAGAAAAAACTGTACTTCTATTTTCTCTGATTCTTTTTGTTAAAATGAACCTAGAAGAAAATGATTGTTTTGAAAGTGAGGTAGAAAGGCATTGAGGCATGATGCTATTTTGTGATGTCTTTTTCTTCAATTTGGTTTTCATATTCATTTATAGATCAGCACTCGTCAAAGTTTTCAAAACATCAACCGGGCAATTGACCTCCATTCTGTTCTGTAGATAAAGCTTATTTTCATACCAATGCTTTGGGAAAGTGGTTAAAAATTGGTTCAAATAAGAATATTTCTAAAGTGTTTTCTATTAAATTATATGCACTTTCTGCTCTCTAGTCTAAAGACTTTAGGCAAGTTTTGAATAATTCTCTAGCACTTAGAAAGGGATGAAGAATGCATAATAATTTAGACCAATTTATTTCTTTTAAAATTAAAAAATTAAGACCCAGAGTGATGATTTAAGATTTAAAAGTAGTGAGTGGTATTGCTTAAATAAAGCTCCAAGGCATCTGCATTTTAATTTGCTTATTTATTCATAAGATAAAGAATATTCCCCATCACATTGCTTTGTAGATTTTGATGTTGTGTTCCAAAAGGAAGTGGGAGCAAAATGTCTGTCTGAATAAACTGGAGTCATGTCTTCCTGCTGCACCATAAGATTTTCAAAATTAGATTTGGGAATTTTGATAGCTTCAGAATAAGTTATTTTGGGGAAAGGATAAGTTTAATAACTGCTTTCTTAATTGCTCACATTATATATTGTATAACAAGGTAATATGATTATTTCAAATTCATTGCATTGTTTCTGATTAATATAATCAGAATATATATAGAATATATATATTCTGAATATATATATTCAGAATATAATATAATAGTTGGTGTTATTGCTTCATTCATTTACCATTCACCTATTACTCTATCCACTAATTAGTCTATTATTTATTATTCAATTTGTTATATTTATTTATCAATTATTCTGTTTGTTTATTCTATTACCTGATTTCTATTTATAATTCTATAATTTATCATTCTATTATTTATCTTATTATTTTATTTTATCATTTATCATTCTATGATTATATTATTAGCTTATATTTTATATACCAGTAATAAGTCAATTTTTATCAATTATTAATTAAACGTCTTGCAAAAAATACACTGCTAGATCTTGGGAATAAAACTGACAAGTCACAGTCCCTAATCTCAAAGAATTTGTGAATAATTTTTGTTGTGTTTTATATGATCACAGCAAGTCTTCTCTTATGTAACTTTCCCAATGTTGAGAAAGTGTCAGAAAAATAATTCACTTTTTTTTTCTTTTTTTTCCTAAGAAACAATAGAGATTATTTACTGTCTCCATAGTTGACCTAGTTGTAGACTCTAGGTTGCTGATGGCTTATTTATCATCTTCCCTTGCTTACAAACAGCTGCCCTAGTTAGAGACCCAGTTTCCGTGTAGCATGGTCCTTTCAGCTCACCTTGCCATCCCACTACGTACCTCACACCACCTTCTGTCACAGACTTCTATTATATCCTGCTACCCGGCAGAAACCAGATTCTCTCTCTAGTGTTGCTGCTGAAGTTTTGAGCTGCTGCCCTGCTGCTAAAACCAAGACCCCATCTGTCACCTGCTGCCAAAGACTTGGCCACCTCCATAAGGCCCATTAGTCCAAATTCCTTTCCACCATAAAGCTGTCGGGGCCAACGTGGGCAATGCTGGAGAGGAGAACACCTATGTTCCTGCTATTGGGCGCTCCAAGTCATTCTAGAGTGCCAATGTCATTAGTGGTATGTCCTTTCTAATCGAGCACTTACTCTGATTGATACTGTGCTGGGAACCAGGGATAGTACATCAACAGATCTGCAGAATTTCAGGTCAGCTACGTGTGGTTAAAATAAGCTAGTGTGGAACTTTATAGCTATTTATAACATTGTTTCTAAGAAAATATATTCAAGTTCCCAAAGGTCAGCATGGCATGGAGCCTAAAGAATCCTGGAGCCACATTTTTGCACTTCCACCTCCCCAGTTATTATCTGGCTACTTATCAGCTGCGTGATGTTGAGAAAATTACTTAACATCTATGTACCTTGGTGTTTCTTCATCTGTAAAATGAAGACATTAGTTCCTACTTCATAGAGTTGTCATAAGGATTAAACAAATTATATTCGTAAAGGACCAGGAATCATACGTGACATATGGTAAGTGTGAAATGTGTTTGTTACGTAGAAAAGTTTATAAACGACTCTTGGAATACAACCCCCTTTTGAACAGAAGACTGCTTTTGTTTTTAATGACAAGTTGAGGTAATCAATAACCACTATGTCATTGACCATTTAAAAATAGCTCCCAAATTTTGATCACTAGCAGCAGTTACCTAAAAAATAGAAGGCAAGATTATGTATATGTTGCGATGCATTAGGTTTTATTTTAAAAATCCCACAAAACTATTACCTTTAGGAAAGAGGTTGAGGAGTATAGGTTTCTTGCTTGACTCATGAATTCTTCAATTACTGAATATTCGCTGTAATCTCTGGCTGGACCAAATCTCTATGGATTTTGATTTTCGAATCAGCAGCTTGTTTATCCTGTATTCTGGTAACTGAGGTTCCAGATGGTATGTTTTTCACCTGAGAAAAGCCTGCTGTTGTAGATCCCAGTCATTACATCATGCCACTGCCTTAACTGTAGGAGTGTTTATCACCATGGAAACCTATTCTTACACCTACACCACTATCCCTAATTGGCATCGTGTCATTTTTCAAGTTTGTTCTAATGACTCATCAGATTCAAGACTTTTTGCCTCTTTAAAGAAGAAATCATTTTCTTGTCTAATCTCTTCTGCTATACATGCTTGCATTTCTACAACACTTCTGTGCTTTTCAAGCCTTCAGCCTACGTATTAGAGTGGAAGTAAATGCTTATGAGCGACGTGAGAGGCGGTCAGGAAATTTTTATTTATTTATTTATTTATTTATTTATTTATTTTTGGCCGTCTTGGGTTTTCGTTTCTGTGCGAGGGCTTTCTCTAGTTGCAGAGAGCGGGGGCCACTCTTCATCGCGGTGCGCGGGCCTCTCACTATCGCGGCCTCTCTTGTTGCGGAGCACAGGCTCCAGAGGCGCAGGCTCAGTAGTTGTGGCTCATGGGCCTAGTTGCTCCGCGGCATGTGGGATCCTCCCAGACCAGGGCTCGAACCCGTGTCCCCTGCATTAGCAGGCAGAGTCTCAACCACTGCGCCACCAGGGAAGCCCTCAAGGTAGACTTTTGATTGAGATCCACACAGTGGACTTGAGGAAGGAAATCAGATACCATAGGGAGGCACTCTGCAGGGCTCCTTACCTCCTCGTGACTTTTTTGGGAGTATGTCAATTCCTCATTGAGCGCTTCGCCCTGCATCTGCAGGTTGCTCGTACAAAGGGTCAGCTCATCCGTAACTCTGTGAAGACCGTTGATGTCAGTCTCAATGCTCTGGCGCAGAGTAAGCTCATTTTCATACCTGTGAGGTTGTTAAAGTGCTTGAGAATTACAATAGTTGGCAGGTCGAAAGCACAACTTTTTCAGACATTTCATATACTGGAAGATATCGATGTTCACTACACACTCCTGAAGCTTATGGGTGACAGCAAAGTGATGAAACACTTTGGAATACCTACTGATTTATGAATATTATTTTGGAGGAGTTGTTTCTTCAGAGCTGATTTTTGGCATCCAGTGTGCTTAACCGTTGAAGAAAAATACTGTTTAAAATGTATGATAGCTTTTTTATCAAGGCATATTTAATTTAATTTAATGTAGTGATCTAGTCTGACTTTATAAAAACATGTTGGTTTTTAAAGCAAAAGTTATGTTCTTTACTCCATAGTATTTTTACATTTATTATAATTAATTACTTTATGTCTACCTACTTCAGCCTGAAGTCATCAGTAGTCAGTTTGGCACTGTCATTTTGTAGAACAATGCTGGCATTACAGGTGGTCACAGGAATAATCTAAACAGCGTAGATGGTGTGAAATGTTAAGTCCCCAAAGTCAAGGGAGACTCCAGATTCCAGTGTGATTCTTATCTTCTTAACCCATCAAGCATCTATTTTAGTATCATTTTTTCCTACATTAAAGAAATCTGGATTTTCTGCAGAGCTTAAGAGCCAAAGTGTAAGATTTTCCAATCACAGACACTTTTATTACTCTTGATCAAAAAGTATGAGCTAAATATAAGATCAACGAAGCAATTATATCTATTTGGAAACAATTTCTTTTTCATTAATTAATTCTACAAATTTTTATTGCCAGGCAGTGCGCTAAGCACTGGGAATGTAGAGTGAGCAAATTCTACGCCACATAAATTTGCTAAGCACGTTTTCTATTATGTCATTTTTTAGGTTATGCACACCCAAAGTCTGTAGTAAAAGTATCCATCTTTCTTACCCGCCTTTTAAGATCTTCAATGACTGAGAAATATCTACTATAGTCATGAGCAAGTCCCTGGCCAGAACCAGGCCCATGTATCTCATACCAGCCCTCGATCTTCTGCTTGAGGTCGGCGTTGGCCTCCTCCAGGGCACACACATGGCGCAGGTAGGATGCCAGGCGGTCATTGAGGTTCTGCATGGTCACCTTTTCATTCCCAGAGAGGAGGCCAGGCTCATTTTCAAGAAAACCAGCACAGATGCCACTTTCCAACCCTCCACCACCATGAGAGAAACCTCCTCCAGAAGAAATGCTCCCAAGAGGACAAGAATGGCTGCTTCCTGCTCCTGGCCCACTGCACACATTTCCAGCCCCAAAGCCTGTTCTTCCACCAGACAGCTGACCAGCGCCAGCTTGCGAGCCGAGCCTCCTGGATCCACTAGAAAGTCGAAAAGACATGGTGACAGCACAGCCAAACGACCCTTTCTCAGAGAGGAGCAAAGCCAAAATACAACATCCATGGGAAGTTAACTCCATTGGCCTTTTATAGGATTCAATAGGTTATTTCAGCCTTAACTATGCCAATCTGTCATAAAATATTACCCGCATGCTAACTGTTGTTTTTCATAATTGGGTGATTTTTAATAGTGTCCAGTCTGTAGGTGGAAATCTGCCCCAAGGATATCTTTCTATATGAAAAAGGTGCCTGGTGGAGTAATACCAAATCATAGTTTCAAACGTCAAAATTATTTATGAGTAAATGTACATCTTTTTTGACCTCTGGAAAAGATTTTAGGTTTTTTTTTCCCTCTTATATAGCAAAGCATTCATAATTCTAATGGACAATTTCTACTGCTTTTGTCCTGAAAATACTTATGGAGTATCTTTATTCCATCTTCATGCATTATTGAGTGTTTTCTTTCTTATTAAAATCAGACACTCTCAATATATAGTGATCCTTTGGTAGTGGGAGTTCCCTAACTGATTTTTAAAATAGAAAACAAATAATAAAAGTCCTGCAGAATTTTGCTAATCAATTTAACTAAAATTAATGAGTATGTGGCAGTGACAGAAAATTACTTGTATTGAGGTTCCTTGGTTTCATTCAGGAACAGAATGTCGATTCAACTAACTTCTGAGTCTCTAAATTGTTCATTTTTCTACCTCAAAGATATTGTTTAATGTTTTTTAGTTTAAATGTATGTATTTAAAACATTATGAATTATTTTGAGAAGTGAGCTTCATATTGGTGAGGAGGGAGTAAAATATATGAAAAAGAGGGGTATATTCATCACTACCTAGAAAACCAATAATTATCGAACTCTAGAATGAAGATTAGTTGTCATTGGTAAGCAGACTCTTCCTTCTTTTGCTTTGATGCCCATGGGAAGTTATCCCATCTGGTTGTGCTTCTTCTTCCTGTTGGGCAAATGAAAATAACGTTGAATAGTCTCAAATAAATGTTGAGCAGTTCCAATAATTAATGACTATAACACAGTCTGAAGGGCATAAACATTTTGTAAATGTTAACTATTTAAATTATTATAATAAAGTGGACATGTCAGACCCGGTCAGTTCTCCATCACTTACAATGGTACAAGTTGATTGGTTAACAGATTATGGGTTCAGATAATTTTGAAGCAGTAGTTTTCCTTTATTAAATTAATTAATTAATTAATTAATTTTTGGCTGCGTTGGGTCTTCGTTGCTGTAGGCGGTCTTTCTCTAGTTGCAGCGAGTGGGGGGGCTACTCTTTGTTGTGGTGTGCGGGCTTCTCATTGCAGTGGCTTCTCCTGTGGCAGAGCACAGGCCCGCAGGCTTCAGTAGTTGTAGCACGCGGGCTTAGTTGCTCCGTGGCATGTGGAATCTTCCTGGACCAGGGCTCGAACCCGTGTCCCCTGCATTGGCAGGTGGATTCTTAACCACCGCGCTACCAGCGAATCCCTGAAACAGTAGTTTTTCTGAATAAGATTTCTCAGTGTAGTAGATAGTAAATACTTTGAAAAACATCCAACATTATTGTCTCTAAATGATATGGAATATTTGGTGTACCGGAACCCATAAAAATCCATATTTTTTGATCAAAAATATTTAAAGATAATTAACGTAAAATTGTAATTCAGACCATTGGTACATGTTTAGAACAATATGTGATAAGCGATTCAGGTTATATTCAGAGACTTGCTACTGAGTTTTGTAGTGACTTGGTCAAAATTTTAATCTTTTTGCCCATGTTTCCCACTAATAAAACAAGAAAAACAGAGTATGTTGTCAGTGTAATAGTTGGTAAGTCTTGAGTTTCTTGGATAAGAGGTATCATGAGACTGCAAAGTGTTATTGACATAATCTACTTATCTCTAGATCTTTTATAAATACTAATTAACTGATAATCTTTTGTGTAATAAGGTAAGCATATATTATTAAAACCATTTTGAAGATAAGTTGGCTGTGAAGTTAAGAGGCAACACAGATTACAAAGCATTTCTATATCAAAGCAGGACTGGAATGTATGATGCTAATATCAATGAAACATTGTTATTTATTTACTCATAAGGGTAAATCTCTTGAATTTTTTTCATCATAGATTTCCTCCAAACAATTACTACAAAAATTTGGCGTGCTTTGGTCCTTTTTGGAAGTGGGGATACAGTTAACAAATTCTCTAGCCATTTCTGTCTGTATATTTCTTCCCTGACAGTGATTATTTTATTCATGGTAAGAAACACGTAGTCAGCTGCATACCGTTATCATGTCTTGAGAATCTGTTGGGTATTAGAACATTCATTATATAACATGCACATTGTAGGTACTCAGAAATAATTGACTTGCAAACTTTGTTATGCAGTGTTGATGTCTGGTTATCTTAGGATGAAGTTTTTCCTTACATTATCTTATTCTAATGATTGGATGCTAATTTTTCCCCTGATAAATTTATTAATGTTTAGTTTCCAATGAGCTTTGATGTCTTTTGCTGTTGTTTAAAATTCACATTCTACATTTCTGTTAGCCAAGTTTAGAAAAGTGTATTTCTTGAACATGAATGAGGTTTGTTTTGTCACTAGATTCTTAGTTTTTTCTGAGAATCAGGTTCTGGTGTGCTAATACCTCTCACAAACTGGCTTCCCTGGTTTGTTTGGGAAGGAGACTCTGATGACTGCTTAATTTCAGACTGATTGGAGTTAGAATGCATTTAATAGTTTTTTTAAAAATTCCTTTTTTTGGGCTTCCCTGGTGGCGCAGTGGTTGAGAATCTGCCTGCTAATGCAGGGGACACGGGTTCGAGCCCTGGTCTGGGAAGATCCCACATGCCGCGGAGCAACTAGGCCCGTGAGCCACAACTACTGAGCCTGCGCGTCTGGAGCCTGTGCTCCGCAACAAGAGAGGCTGCAATAGTGAGAGGACCGCGCACCGCGATGAAGAGTGGCCCCCGCTTGCCACAACTACAGAAAGCCCTCGCACAGAAACAAAGACCCAACACAGCCAAAAATAAAATAAATAAATAAATAATATTTAAAAAAAAAAAAAAAAAAAAAATTCCTTTTTTTTTTTTTGCTGGAAGGTGGAAGCATGAGGTTCTCACCAGCATAGTATTATGTTGTGGTTAAGCGCACAGAATCTGAGCCAGACTGCCTGGATTCGGATTCCAGCAACTCCAGTTAGTAGCTGTGTGACCTTGGGCATATTACTCAACCACTCTCTGCCTCAGTGTTCTTATCTGTAAAAAGATGATAATAGTACCCACCTCACAGCATTGTTGTGAGAATTAAAAGATGCTTAGAACAGAGCCTAGCATGTAGTAAGTGCTCATTTTTCATTATTTTGATTTTTTTCCTGGAAGTTATGTTAAAAAGTCCTGGATATATGTTTAGCTTCATTGCCTGCTGCTTTTGGTGCCAAATCTGAGAAACCATTGCCAAGACCAATGTCAAGAAGTTTCCCCTGTTTTCTTTGAGGAGTTTTATAGTTTCAGGTCTTAATGTTGAGGTCTTTAATCCATGTTGAGTTGATTTTTGTGTATAGTGTATGATAGGGGTCCGACCACCTGGTCCTGGGCTTTTCTTTGCTGAGATTATAATTACCGATTCAATCTCCTTATTCATTATTGGTCTATTCAGATTTTCTATTTTTTCATGATTCAGTCTAGGTTAGTTGTATGTTTCTAGGAATTTATTTGTTTCTTCTAGATTATCCAGTTTGTTGGCATATTAAATGTTCTAGTATTTTCTTATGATCCTTTGTATTTCAGGCATCCATTGTAATGTCTCCTTTTTCATTTATAGCTTTATTTATTTGAGTCCTCTCTCTTTTTTCTTGGTTAGTCTAGTTAAAGTTTTGTCAATTTTATCTTTTCAAAAAACCAACTCTTAGTTTTGTTGACCTTTTCTATTGTCATTCTAGTCTCTATTTCATTTATTTCTGATTCTTCAATTCCTTATTTCCACTTCTATGAGTATGTTGCACTCAGTGATTGGATTTTATTAACTCTTTTATTGTTGGTGTGCAGTGTATGCTCAACAAGTATTTATTGAAGGAAGGAAGGAAGGAAGGTTTAAAATTTGACAAAGATGTGAAAAAGACACCAACTAGTTTTGCCTGTCAAACTTACTCCTAATTTGTGAAGAGCATTGCATTAAAGAGAAGAAATTAAAAACAAATTCAGCTTCTGTTGGGGGGTATATTTAAAATGCAAAGATTGACCAGAACCAGTGAGGATGACCTGCAACAGGAAGAACTTTTATTGAAATACCACCATAGAGAAAGCCAAAGAGATGTTACTATTCTAAAAATAACTTGTTTTAGTTCATTGGAAGAAAAGCAGAAAAATAAGAAGGCTCTTATTTAGGAACCTAGTTTCAATTTGATATTTTGATTTGGGGGCATCCTTTTTGGGCTCAGGAAGGCACCCTTTGTTCACTCTTCACATTGTTGACTTTGGTGGACTTCTTTCCCATAGCATGAACTCTAGATGAGAGAACTTTGCCACGAGGATCTATTTCTTCAACAATTGTTTTAACCATGGTGGCTTTAGATGAATCTAAAATGACATGCATACTGCAGCAATATGGATGCAACTAGAGTTTATCATACTAAGTGAAGTAAGTCAGAAAGAGAAAGACAAATACTATATGATATCACTTATATGTGGAATCTAAAAGATGATACAAATGAATCTACCTATGAAACAGAAACAGACTCATGGACTTGGAGAACAGACTCGTGGTCGCCAAGGGGGAGGGGGTTGGGGGAGGGATGGACTGGGAGGTTGGGGTTAGCAGATGTCAGCTGTTATATACAGAATGGATAAACAACAAGGTCCTATTGTATAGCACAGAGAACTATATTCAATATCCTATGATAAACCATAATGGAAAAGAATATAAAAAAAGAATGTATATATGTGTATAACTGAATCACTGCTGTACAGCAGAAATTAACACATTGGAAATCAACTATACTTCAATTAAAAAAAGAAAAAAGTAAAATGACACATATGAATTGTTAGAATTTATCAAATTCATAAAGAGGAAATAACTCATCACTTGAAACATATAGAAATAAACATTGAATGCTCAACACAGCTTTTGTTTACCTGATTTCCTGGTCCTCCATAGCCTTTTTTTTTTTTGTGTGGTACGCGTGCCTCTCACTGTTGTGGCCTCTCCCGTTGCGGAGCACAGGCTTCGGACGCGCAGGCTCAGCGGCCATGGCTCACAGGCCCAGCCGCTCCGCGGCATGTGGGATCTTCCCGGACCGGGGCACGAACCCGTGTCCCCTGCATTGGCAGGCGGACTCTCAACCACTGTGCCACCAGGGAAGCCCAACAGTTTTAAAATGCTGTATGGATTGTAAAATTATCTTTTAATCAAGTTATTGAATTATTAAAATTGAAATATCAAAGAATTAGGATATTAAAATACATTTAAAAACCTGACTCTCTTCAATGCTTGATCATTAACCGTAAATAACAATAATTAGACAGGTAATTGGTGTAACAGGTCTACATTCTGCATATGTAAAGAAAATATTTCCAAAGGAACACTGTGTGACAAAAAAGGAAAGAAGGTTTTTTTTTTTAAATGCGTAAGTTTAAGTGGTTTCTCCTTTCCAGGAGGCGTCACCCCGGGCGATCCCACGTGGTTAACCGCACCTGCCCCGCCTTTCTATTTCCACCAGGGGGCAGCGCTCACCTGCAAATGGGTGTTTCTTGGGGGTGACTTCGGTCTCCATCGCACAGGCCCTCAGCTGGAAATTATTACACCCCTGTTAAGAAGAAACCTTCCACATGCCGCGGAGCGGCTGGGCCCGTGGGCCATGACCGCGGAGCCTGCGCGTCCGGAGCCTGTGCTTCGCAATGGGAGAGGCCACAACAGTGAGAGGCCCGCGTACCGCAAAAAAAAAAAAGAAGAAGAAACCTCAACATTTATCTCTTCAAAGTCCAGAGCACAATGAATATAAAGACAAAATTTCCTTACATTTATATCAAGATTTACAACTTCCAAAGGGGTTTCTTGTATATTATCTTATTTGAACCTTACAATGAATCTGGGAATTAGGAAGAGAGGTTTCCTTCCTCTTATTTAAAGATGAGGAAACTGAAGAAAAGGACTGTTCAAGGATACACAGCATCGAACTGGTGAGTCAGGCCAGAATGAGCCTTGAGATTCAGTGTGGGTCCTTTCATTGTATATAGTTATCTTAAGGTCAGGTAGAAAAGTAAAACTCAAACAATGCAAAAATCCTTCTTTAATGAAAAGCACAAATGTATTTCTTACAGGAGTGTGGAGGTAAGGCCCTGGGTGAGGGGGTGTGGGTGGGGTTTAGGCCCAGTGTGGTTGGAGGGGGTCTCCGAGGGGGTCCCCGAGTGTAGGGGTGGGGCCCTGGGTAGGGGTGTAGGGGCGGGGCTTGGGCTCTGCACGGTAGGAGGGAGGCTCTGAGGATAGAGGATTAGGCCCGGGGGCCCAACAGTGCCTAAGTGGACAGGGAAAGCACTGGCTGTGTTCCTTTCCTTTCCTCTGTGCCCCCCCAAGGGTCTCCCCCAGGGTCTCCCCTGTCCCCGCAGGACCCCTAACCGTGGGTGGGTCCCGCTGAGTGTAGGAACTCCCCGCCTCCCCCAGCCACCCCTCAGGAGTGCCAGTCCCGTAGGTCCGGCCTTTACTTTTGCTCCCCCTTCCCTCCCTCCCACTCCCTCAGGACCTGCGCGGCTGGAGGAGGCCTAGGTGAGCACAGGATCAGGCCTGGGGTCTCAGCAGGCTTCTGCGCACCCACGTGGGTGGGGGAAACCTGGTCAAGCTCCCTTTTGATCCACTGCCCTCCCAATGGTCCCCCAATTTCCCCCTTTGGGAGTGGGATTCCTTCCCCTCCCCGAGCCGGCCTCAGGGGCACCGATCCCATCCCACCTCCACTTCTCCTCCCCCCTCACGGCCCCCCCACACGCCCCACGTCCTACTGGTCACTGGGGGTTCCCCCTGTCCCCTTAGGTGTTCGTGGTCCCCCACTGGTGCCTCGTGGGTGCCCTAGTTGTGCAGAGACGCGAATTCCGCATCCTCCTAGCCCCCCATCTTGACTCCGCCTGCCCCACCTCTCCCACCTCCCTTAGTAACCCTGTGCTCTGAAGTTGCTCCCCAGTACCCTAGAGCTGCATCCCAGTTGAGTTTGTCCTCCCCTGATAGGTTCCATTTCCCTAACTTCTCCTTCCCTTCTGAAACTTTTCAGCTTGTGTGGGAACAGGTGTTAAGAAGATAACTATCTGGTTAGTCTAATTCAGTCTAAGGTGTTACTTACCAACAAAGGTGGGTAGGGGTGGAGAAGTAGTCACCAAAACTATTTACATTAAAAATGTACCTTTTATCTAAGTGAAATTTCAGGCAGTGTGATGATGAAAGTTTTCGAGAAAAGACTTTTCTGTATTCTTTCAATAAATACAATTTGACTATTAGATCAGCTGAATCAGGAAAGAGGGTAACAAGGTTTTTTGTTTGTTTTTGTCTGTAGTCTTTTTTCCTCACCTGGAAGGAAGGGGAAGTGCCCTGGCTCCGATTTCCCCACTTTTGTGCATTGACCATGTTTTATATGCCAGAAATTTTACATGGGTCCTGAAGATGCAAAGATAGGTAAGATGTGGTCTTTGCTCTAAAGGAAGCCATATCTTGGGGGCAGAGGGTAGGGGGTAATACAAAAATAATTGCAAAATAGGATGAAAAGTTTAATAATACAGATTTATATAAAACATATGAAGCACCCCAAAAAGAGAAACCAGCCTCTGGAGGACTTAGGGAAATTCATTTGAATGGTGTCTTAAAAAAATGAGTGGGGAAAAAATTTTTCTAGGCAGAGGGACCAGCATATATAAAGGAGGTGTAAACATGCATGACATATTTGAACAACTGTGAAAAGTTTGGTTTGGCTAGGGCATAAAATTTGTATGAGTGAGTGCCAAGAGATAGCCTGGAAAAATAGGTTGGGGGCAGATGGGGAAGGATCTTTAATGTCATTCTAAGGAATTTGGACTTGGTCCCATAGTCAGGGGGTGGACCATTGAAGATTGCTAAGCAGCGGATGAACATACTCTTAATTTTTAGAAAGATAACATTATTGGCAGTGTACTGTATGGACTGGAGGGAAACTGGAGGCAGGGAGATGAGAAAGGAGAATTTGCAAGGGTCTGTGGGGAGTGTAAGAAACAATGACAACTTCAAGAAGGTTGCAGTGGGGTGGTAAGAAGGGGAAGTTAGAAGATAGAAATGGTGGCATTTGACTATTGACTAGTTACAGGTTGATGAAGGAGAGGGAGGAAACCTTAAATGACAAGAGGTTTCCAGTTTTGGACTGTGGGGAGTGCCATTAATTAATATGGGAAAGCCAAGGAGGAGCAGGTTTTGTAGGAAAGATAATGAGTCCAGGATAACAAAGATTAGGGATGAAACACCTGTCAACACCCAGGTATAGATACTCCATAGGCATGTGCAATGTGAGTTCTGGGATTCAGAAACTGTGGCTAGATTTGGAAGTTTTAGTGGCAAAGAGCAACTGTGGAATGGGATGAGATTTCCCAGGGAGAATGGGTAGAGATGAGGACCAAGAATAAAACCTTGAGGAACTATAACACTTAGGAGAAACAAAAGAGATTGAAAGGTAACAAAGAAAAAAAGAGAAAACCAAGAGACAGAAGTTTCAAGAAAGCCAAGGAGAGGAAGAGGAGAATTTCAAGAAGATGGAGTGGTCAACAACATCAAAGATATCGATGGTTCAGAGATGTCAACTAGGACGAGGGCTTTCAATATGGCTGTTATGGCTTCTGGAAAGACCGTATAAGTATTGGGGAGTGAGTTCTTTCAAAGCTACTAACTAAAATACATACAGATTCTCATTCTTTATAGTTTGTGAATTATATAACATGCCATGAATTTGCACAGATTAAAGGAAAATTTTAATTTCCTTTAAAGGAAATTGATATAAGAACTTAGGAGAGAGCTTAAGGCTTAGGGATCATCAATATTGAGGTGATAGTCAAAGTCTTGAGAACAACTGCATTTTTAATGTAGAGAAGAGCAGAAGGTTAAGACTGGAAGTTGAGGAAACCCTCAGAATTAGGCTTAGCACAGAGGAAAAGCAAGTACTTGGTAAAGGAAGTGAATAGGAGTCATCTGGAAGGCTGGAAAAGCCTTAGGGAATCACAGCACGGATTGAAGCAAGGGTGACTCACCTGGTGGAGTCTACAGAACCTCCTAGAAGTTCTTCCAGGTCTTGAGTTTCAACTTCTGCAGAGAGATCAAGGAAAATGAGGTCTAGAAAAATGTCTATGATATTGGCCACAAGATCCTTGAAGATCTGAAAGCAAGAATTTTCTGGACAGTTTAGGCCCAGAAGCCAAACCATCTGTCACTAGGGAAGGAGAGGATGGTGATGGAATGACGCCATCTGTGTCTTGTATTGCTACAGCATCCCGCATGGGCGTAAAAGACAAAAGGATGATGAAGAGGGAAGCAAGGGTGGAGTGAATGCAAGATTGTTGGATGTAGAATGCACTTGGAAACAGAAGCAAGTAGAATTTTGGAGCTCCTTAGAGCTTCTGGGAAACAAACAAACAAACAAAAAGGAGAAAATTTAGGGAGCCAAGAAGTGAGATAGCTGTTAGATACCTGGAAAGAAAGAGTAATCAGAAATAATAGTGATCCAAGAGACAGTGAAGCCTCAGTGATGTAGGAAACCACCTGTTGGATGACTAATTTAACCTTTATCATAGGGAACTTTTCATAAGGAACAGATATGTGGTATCATTAAAAAAATGACTGAAAAAAATTCTGTATTTTTTAGAAGAGTCATTGTGGTGAATGGGCATTGAGTTGGAAGGTGTGTATCATTCTCCCTTGTACTTTTAGAATAATAGACTTCATTTCCTTGTACCATGAACTCAGGGGCTGCCCTGTGATACTTGAAAGAGGTGGCTACAGCTATAAATGTGGATGTGACATTGAGGTATCCCCATGAACTTGGGAGAAAAGGAAAATATGGTTGCCTTCCTAACTGAACTAATAAAACCCAAATATAATCTATCCCCTGGAGTCAACACCTGGGTAAGGAGTGTGGTCATCAGGGAATATCAAAAGGGGAATTCAGAGAAGGTGCCTTTGGCTTCATCTTAGGCAGAGACATGCTAAATTTGGGCACATGGACAATGCAGCCACTAGAGAGGAATTGCCTAGTGTGGGGCAAGGATGTTTCACCTGGCCTCAGTAAGATCTGGGGGAAGTGTTCCTCAAACCTCTGCTTGAATCTGTGCTTATGCAGCAACTTTACGATCCCTAATTCATCCTACAAAGTAAGCCTTTAGCAGGAAAGTGAGTGATCAGGAAAGAACATCTTTCTGATGTTTATCTTGAACATCTGGAAAGAAATGTCCCTTAGTGTTAACTAATAAACTGGAATTCTAATCTATACATTAGTATTGTATGAATACAATCATTGTCAGTCTGTCGTCAAGTGCCAGGTCACCTTTGGGTATACTGGTAAAGTCAAGTTTCTGGACATGCAAGGCTGAGAGGGACCGATTCTAGGCTGTAGAAAGTTTTTCAAAGTCATTCTAATCTATATTTTTAAAAAACCCTCTTGATAATCAGTCTTGTGGGCAGCCTTCTGTCTGCCTCATGTATTCCCGTATCCTCCATTAGGAATACTGTCAGTAAGCATTACTTTCAACAGTTAGTTGGTAAAGAAGATAGAGCTTGTACAGGCTCAAGAACTGATGATGAAGAATAGTTTTAGGAAATGTGTAGATTAGAGATGACAAGCACAAAGCATGCTTGCTACCACTCTTCTGTAGTGGTAGTGACACTCTGTGCTGCTGAGCCTAGACTGACTCGAGGACTTTTCTTAATGACGTTAATGCAGGAAGTCACAACCCGTGGCCTAGACTGGATCCTTGTGAGGTAAAACGCTGCCCTATCTAGTTTAGATGGGTTGTTAGGGATTCTGGCCATCAAAATTACAGAAGTCAGCTGGAAAGGACCTAAAGGATGGTTTATCTTTTGAGCTTTTGAGCTGCTCTAATTACTAAAAAGTTTGTCTTTATATTGAACTGAAATCTGCCACACAATATAGCTTGCATTACGCCACATGGAACTTAGCTTTGGAGTCTTTTAGATATTTGAAGAGGGATACTTTGTCCTTCTAAATCTTTTATTTTCTAAGCAAAAGGGTCACCAGTTTATTCAGTTGTTCCTTAGATGACACTTCTGTTATGACCTAGGTTGCCATAACTTGGATCACTTCCAAATTTGCAGGATTTATCTGGCCTCTTTTTTTTCTGTCTCTAGTATTAGTTCAAGGAATATATATATATATATATATATATGTATTTACTCATTTAAGCAATGCATGCTAACTGTGTTTTATTCCAATGCATCACCCTCCAGCATAATATTACTTCTGGAGATATGATGCAGTGCAGAATTTCTTGTTTTCCTATTAATTCGATAGAAATTATTTAAACTTAATAACTAATCATTAGTAACAAAATTCTCCTCTTCTCTTGGTTTCAGGGCTTGCTTTCAGAATGGCTCAGGTGCCTTGAACATATTTTAATAGAAACTTGTTTTAGTCACTTTTTGGGTTCACCCTCTTGTCTTGGGTGTGGGACCAAAGGCTTGTCCCTCAGATAGTTGTGATTGTGGTGGTGATTAACGAGTTGGCTCCTAAGCTGTAATTATCTTCCTCCTTCAATTAAAATTACATTTTTATATTACAACATGAGCTATTGCAAAATCGAATAATACGCGTTGGATCTTTATTTCCCTCTAAGCAGCTTCCCCTGACAATAGATGCTTTTTTCTTCCGGATTGTTAGGTACTGAGGAGGACATTCTTCCTGATAAAGATCGATCAGTGGGCACTTTGCAGTATTGCTTTTTTCTGTTTTCCTGTGTCCTCACTTGCTGTTATATAGTGATTAAAATACACTCTATTATTATTTCCAGCTTAGAGAATTTCGAGAGACTCATGAACTAGGACCATACTGATATGACAGCATAACTGGTGCCAATGAAATATTCAATCAACATATGCTTTTATTTTAAACTGTGCCAAATGATGGGCTTGATTAATTGTTGTGGGGTTTTTTTGCGGTACGCGGGCCTCTCGCTGTTGTGGCCTCTCCCATTGCGGAGCACAGGCTCCGGACGCGCAGGCTCAGCGGCCATGGCTCACGGGCCCAGCCACTCCACGGCACGTGGGATCTTCCCGGACCAGGGCACGAACCCGTGTCCCCTGCATCGGCAGGCGGACTCTCAACCACTGCGCCACCAGGGAAGCCCTGATTAATAGTTTTAACTGGATTTTATCTAATACTTTCCCACGAATTTTTCAATCATTTTGACAATGTGTAAACTGAGTGTGATGTTTCCAAGCAGCACTTCAACCAACATGTATTTGGCATACCTACATTCTGCCAGACGCTGCATTAGTCCTGGGAATTTATTTCTGGTTGGCCAAAGATACATGGTCCAGCCTTTGAAGAGGAATCAGGCACATGAACTCATCCAAAAATAAAGTTCAGACCACCATGGCCAAAGAACATAGGGTTCTCAGAAGAAGGCCTCTTAGTCTTGTGGGGAAGCATCACAGGGGAGTTGCTCTTTGCTCCTGTTTCTGCCTACCCACTCCCACTTAACACCACACGTGGAGATGTTATGTACTCATCTAGGCTCTGCTCAAATGCTTCTTCCGCCAAAAGAGTGGCCCTGGTCCTCATGCCCCAGCCCTGTGTATTCTCTCCCTTTTCCAACCTTCTCTGGTCCCTCATCTGCACTTTCTCTCATAGGTACGTCTCTTTATACCTCAAGGTAAGTTTATTTGCATATATGTGTATGTTTGCTCACTGTTGTTTCCGTAATGCCCAATAAATATTAGTTCGATTGAAAGAAAAGACTATTTTAGATAGAACACCTTGGTTAAATAAGGGGGAACAAGTTCTATTTTGGTCTAGATTGCCAGGAGTATTAAGATTTTAGACTTAATTTTTTTTTTTCATGGAAAGCCAGTCTTCTATCAGTTGGTTCAAGAGAACTGCTTTGTATCCATAGTTAGTTGATTGCCTGCGCACAAACCACCCTCTAATGATGAATACGAGGATTCTGAGGTTGCTTCTACAAATAAACATTAACGGACTCATTTTTTTCCTTATAAAGACTGCACAGAAATCAAGTTACTCTATTTTGTGAAAACAACTCCTAGTACTCTTTAGATAGATGGGAAAAAGTCCTCAGGTTAATTTGCTTAAGAAAAAGTCATGTATTAAATGACTGCTTATTGAAACTGAAGATCACTTTTGACTGAGTCATCAGCAACAGTGTACTGAGCAATACGATTTGTATCAGTATGTCTTGCGAAATTGTCAAGTCAGGAGTTGCATATATATTTTTTAAACTTTAATAACTTTATTGAGATATAATTCACATACCATAAAACTCACCCATTTAATGTGTACAATTCAGTAGTTTTTAGTATATTCACAGAGTTGTGTGGGCTGGTTTATTTTATTTTAAAAAAGGAGATATATTTTAGATAAAAAATCCTTTTATAAATATGTTGCTGAATGTTGCAGCCACAGCTTTTATTAAAAAGTTGTAGTGATGGAGAGGATACATTTAATTAGGAAACTGATGGTTTTTAGTTTGATACTGAGTTTATGATACTAATATTAAACAATGACATTTTAATCTTAGATCCAGTACCAAGATTTAAGAAACATTTACTACCCCATTAAAAAGCCATTTACTTAGGTATATGAATACATTTTTTTCATTTGATGTTTGAGTATATTTTTAAAAGGCTAGGTAGTTCAGACTGTCTGTCTGGTTCTCTACACTGTAAATAACTACTAGCTTTCTTTTTTACTTTATGCCTTATAGAACTTGCCTCTTTACTGGTGGACTTTCTGGAAACTAATACCACTTATTTAAATAAGAAAGTGTTAATTTATTAAGTTGATACTTTTAAACAGGTTTGCTTTTTTCTTCTCTTTTCTTTCTCTCTTTCTTAAAACAAACAAACAAACAAACAAATCCCGAACCCATTTTGTAGTATCCAGCATATCTCAAGTGGCTTAAAAAGCAGGGTTAATTTTTTTTAAGGTTCGTATCCTGAGATTCCAGTAGGTGGCACTCTTACAAAGCCTGAAGATTTGACTGCTTTGGCAATGCGTGATCGTTTTCTAGATGGTTCCCTTTTTACTGTGACCTACTTGCAAACCCATTTGTTCTGGATAACTAAAGTTCATTTTCCCTCTAATTGTCAGAGTTGCATATAGTGTTTGTTAAGCATTTTAAAAATGTACAAAAGAAAAAATATTCTTCAAACACCTTGATTAATTTCCAAGAGATAACCACTCTAACAATTTAGTATATACAATATTTTCCAGAACTTTCTCTAGCCTACCCGCACAGTAAATGCAGATAAATGTTAAAATTTAAATTAATAAAATTTTAGATTTTAAAATAATCATAATGATATGCTTGTCTTTGTTTTCTGATCCTGTACCTGGGTTTTTTCTTATGAGTTATTTTCCTTCAAGACAGACCTCTCATTTCTGCAATTCATTAATTGCTGAGTCTGAAAGGACCTTTTACATCTGTGTTGAATTACGGCTTGTGGTGTAGTGAATGAGGCCTAGACTTTCATGACAAGGATTCTATGCTAACTGCATTTCCTGGCAGTGAGAGTAGGGTAAAGAGAACTTAAATAATAAGAAATCTAATGCTTCCTTTGCCAACTGAAGACTGTAGAATATTCTAAGATTTTATCAGAATAGGACTGTGATTTTTAACTTGCTGGCTATTCCAGGAGATGCTAGCTATTGGTTCTTCAGTGGGAAATTTTGTGAAATCACTGATTTTTTTAAAATACGTTTTTCTCCCACAGTATAACTTAAGGGCAGCCAATTTCCCCCAGAATGAGCAATCCAAGAGACCAAGCCAGACAGAAATGCTTTTGTGACCTAACCTTGGAATTCACACGCTGTCACTCCTTCAGTAGGTCTGCTTTACTCCTTGTGGAAGGGAACCATGCTCAGGGGCATGAGTACCAGGAGGTGAGGCTCATTGGACCATCTTGGAGGTTACCACAAGGAGTGGTTACTTTATCTATTTATTTCATTGAGGTATAATTGACATATACCATTATATTAGTAGTGTTGGGTATACAACGTAATGATTTAATATTTGTATGCATTGGGAAATGGTCACCACAATGAGTCTAGGTAACAGCCATCCATAGATGGTTACTTTAAAGCCATGGGATTAGATGAGGCCGCCTAGGGAGCGAGTGTAGAGAGAGAAGACAATAGGATTAAGTCAACATTTAGAAGTCACAAAGAAGAGTCTGAGAAAAAGCTTCCAGTGAGGTGATGCCTTTGGGAGACCAGTAGAGAAAATATTCCCAAAAGAAGGGAAGGCTGAGAAACTAGGATAATAGCTAAGAAATGACCACCGACTTTACACATGTGCAAAATTCCTTTCTCCTTGGAGTTTCACACAATTCAGATGTAAGGAAAACAGAGGCAGTTTAAAGCAGTAACTATTTGCAGCCACTTTTGAGTACCAGGAAGTGGCATCATTTATTACTTGGGGGCTGTGGAGCTTGTGCGGGAAAAGACCTTGATAATCTCTTTAGGTCTGAAAGGTAAGGTTCTCCTAGCATCAGTTCTGGAAGGTGAGGTCTAGACAGAGAGCTGAATTGCCGTGCATAATAAAGTAAGATGAATGGAGCATCTGAGATCACTAGCAAATTTAAAAAGAAGTGTGACTTCAGAAAGCTGCATACGGAAGCAAGTCAGCTGAAAATGACATAATAATCTTCTGTGGGCTTTTGCACCCAGTGCTGGAATGCCTCCAGGTTTGCCTGACTCTCTCCTCTCCATTCTGCTCCTTTGACGCTCCTTGCTCATCAGTTCCCCTGGTTTCTCCAAAACATTTTGGTTACACACAGTAAATAATAATAGGACACAAATATTGAGTACTTCTAAGTGCCAGGGACCGTTCCTACTGTTTTACGTATGTTACCTCACTTAAGCTTCACAAACTCACCCCACTTTAAAGATCAGGAAACAGAAGCAGGCAAGAGGTTGAGTTACTTGCTATTAAGTATTAGGGTCAGAATTTGAACCCAGTCTGGCTTCAGAGATCAGGCTCTTAATTGTTAAATCTTGCTTTCGTTTTCCTTTTAGGGTTTTGAATTTGGCAACCCAGATTGAACCACAGTCTACTCAGGCTTAGACTTTGGCCACCTTCTGCCCCAACCCAGAACATGACATCTGTTATCGACTTGTGGGTCTACCCCACCCCAATAGAAACCCCACCCTGGGCCTTGCTGGTGCCCAATAGGAGGAAGGCCGTCAAAGCAGTGTTTGTTTACGCCCCTGTGTCCTTTCTTATGTGCTTCCTCTGTTCCCTTTCTCCCTTCTCTGCCTGGTTGGTTTCTGTATGAAGCATTTGGTTGCCTCCTCACAAATTTTTCTTCCTCCAAGCGTCCTTTGAACTTCCATCCGCCCTATCTCACTGTATCACTGTTCCCAGTAGATGTCTATCTCTGCCCTCAATTGGGAACTCCTCCAGGCAAGGACCATATCTTTATTCACCTTCGAGGCTTGAGTTGGGCACACTATGGGAGTTCATTAGTGTTTCTTGATTGAATGAAAGAAAGTGCTAGAAAAAGAACAGGACAAATGTTATCCCGTGTAGTGCACAGTACAATTTTTTTTTGTAACCTTGATGGGCTGGTGTAAAAAGGAAAGAACTTCTAAAAGAATCTTCTTAACTTTATCTCCCACTTCAACATCTTTATCTCAGTGTTTATCTAATACTAATAATTAGTATTTCACAAACCTCTCTCTATGCCCTTGACACTATTGTTGGAGTCAAGGAGGTACACACTTCACATTATTACCATTCATCTTTTATTAAGATTAACTTTTTAAAAACATGCTACTTGATCAAAGTCCGGTGATTAAAAATATGTTCCAGGTCACTAGAAGAAAGTTTATTAAAAGACTACTCTAGGTCCAGGAAGAGGTAAGGCAATTTTGATTTGTTATAAAGACCAACATTTCCACAACTATTTGTAATTAAATTTTGTTTCAGAAGGCCAAAAAAGGCTCAAAGTGAATAGGGAATCCAAAGAAAATCAAACAAACAGAAATCGAGATTGAATGCTTTTGTGACCAGTATCATCTAGAGCAGTATCATCTTGCTCTAAAAGGAATAATTTCTACTTGTAAATTTCTTGTTCCTAAGGAAACAATCATGGGGCAGATCTTGTGAAATTTTATATTATTTCTTCAATTTCCTGAACTTGGGAGGAGACCACCTCACCATTCACCACTTCCTGCACGATTGTCTTGATTTTTCGGGCTCTGGTAGGGTCTAAAGATAAAAATGGAACAAAGAGGGCAAAAGTTAGTGTTTCAAATACTCATCTACAATTGGTTGTTTAACTTAAGCTTCTAAATTAGGTATTGACTGATACAGTCCATCAAATTTCAACTTTCAAAAGTGACTTTTGCATTCTAAACGAAATGCATTTTATTTAATAAAATGTATTCAGTGTTGTGCACAAATGAAAATATTTTTCTACTTAAAATTTAAAAAGTGTTTATGATTCTCATAATACTTTGTAGATTTTTTTTTCCTTCCTGAGCTTGCCAAAAGTTTTACCACAGAACAGACTACTCATTTTTCTGCAGGAATGCATAAATATTTTTTCTTTGCTCTGAATACAAATATACTTTAAGTTTAAATTAGTTAATAACACTGCAATATTCAATGAGATCTTACAGTTTTAGTCATTAACAGATGTGATTCTGACTTATTCCAAGTGCTTCTTAGGGAATCTGCCTACCTTTGGAGGAATCAGTTGACGGTGCTTGAGAGTTGGAGGCTGTCACAGAGGAACTTTCATCCAAACAGTCACTGTAAAGAAAACAAGGGAGTTGATATCACATGATGCTTTCTGGAACGAGAGGGAATAAGGAATTTGCTATTTGAGCTTAAAAAATGACCAACTGGAGAAAGTATTATACATTTCTTGATTAAGAATGATGGAACGATGCACCCTGAGAGTAATCAGCTGGTGCAGTGCACCTTTGCTTTCCAACCCTGCCTAAAATGGGCTCTTAAAGTGAAGCAAACTGGCCACTAATGGAAGATCTGGTTTCCTGATTTACAGTCCTGAATTCTTCCCACTAGTCCGGGCTGTTATTACTTTTGGAAAGTTCGCTACAGTAGGTCTGAGGTGATTGCGTGGCTGTGATTTGATGTCATTCTCAGCATCGGGGCATTAACATCAGAACTCAGACGGTTGATTTTTCTAATACTCATCTGCAGTATGCCTCTGTCTGCGATGCCATTGTCCATCCCAGCATTTTATTAACTTTTATCAGGGAAGATAACGGGTGACAACACTTTGCACAATGTAGAGCATTTAACAAATCTAAGGCATGTCTTTACTAGATGTGTTATTTTCTGTCAACTAAAGAACCCTTCCCACTTCTATTGCCCCCAGACTGCATCAGGGTCCACGGGCCGTCAGCCATTGAGGTTATTCTCAGCCTCAGTTATCTATTCACCTTTGGGCTTCTCCGTCCAGCAGGCGGCGGTAGGTCTCGATCTCCAGCTCCAGATGGGCCTTGATGTTCAGCAACAGCTGGTAGTCGGCGCTCTGGCGCTCGGCGTCACCGCGCACTTGCAGCAGCTGCTCCTCCACGTTGCCGATGAGCTGCCGCACCTGGGACAGCTGGCTGTAGTAGTCGCCCTCGGTTTCGGCCAGCGAGTCGTCCAGGGATTTCTTCTGCACGGGGGAGGGAAATGACACAGACGTAACAATGGAGGGGACCGAAATGCGGAAGGCAGCCAATGGCCTTACTAATTTGGATGCAACATTTCCTTTGCAAGGCGAAAGGAAGCCGCGTCTTTTGGCGCGCGCCGTACCGTGGCGAGCTGGGACTGGAGCTCGATCTCCAGGGTTTGAAGCACGCGCCGCAGGTCGGTGACCACGCTCTTGCTGGACTGAAGCTCCTCGGTGTTGCTGCTGATCTCCTTCCTGAGCTCGGCGCTCTGCCACAGCAAAGAGGGGGGAGGGGACGTGAGCCAGCCCTGCGCCTCTCCCCGGTCTTTAATGCAAGTGTATCAACGCCTTTTGTCTTTGTTAGTGGTACCTTTTCAATGAACCAGGCTTCCGCATCCTCCCGATTCTGCTGGGCTACGGCTTCATACTGCCCCCGCATGTCGTTAAGGAGGCTCGTGAGGTCCACTCCGGGGGCAGCGTCCATTTCTACGCTGACCTCGCCTGGGCCGCCGGCCCGGAAGCTTTGGAGCTCCTGGGGACAGCGAGTGAGAGAGAGGGGCACAGGGGCCCATTGTCACTTTCGTGGGCCTCTTCCTCCACAAAACATAGTTGGTATAAAGACAAACCTATCAATATAATATATTCAAACATTTTTAACCTAAAATTCGTATTTTTATTCTGATTTTGAAAGAACTTAAGACACTTTCACGGGCCCCTAAACTCACCATGGGTCCTGGGTGCCGTGCCTACCATGCCTGATGGATGAGTTGGCCCCGCTTCTTGGGGCTCCACAACCTTTACAAGAAGGGAAGGCCTGGTGGAAAGGTACCCGGGGTTTTCAACTACAGCTCCAAACCGAGGGCTGCAGACGGTCCCTGGGCTTGCCCACTGTTTGTACCATAGTCATTGCTTTACAGTGGAAAACTTTTTAGGAGCCTAGTGCCAGGGTCATGCATGATTACTTATATACATTGCGATATATCAGAGTTCCATGTGTGTATTACACTGGGTATAATTCATTTCTCTAACATATATAACAGTCTGTATTATTGGTAGACTTTTATTTTTGAACTTTAAAAATACTATATCTTTTTCTTGATAAGTATCTCCTTTTATTTTCTATGACTAAAAGATTAATTCTTCAATCCTTCCAGAGCGTTTTTCACTAGATAGCGCAAAGTCAGCCTTTTAACATTTTTTCCCCAGCTAATGAATAAAAATACTATATTTTAAGAAATCACTAAATCAGGACAATTAAAATTCTGATTGTCCTTACCAAATGATGAAAATGACAAAAAGTGCCTCTCACGTGTTAAACTTTAACAGAAACCACCACCACAACTTCAAAACAAATGGTCATCTTAACAGGGGGATAGTGTATCATGCATATCTCTTCTAACTCCAGGTTTATAAATTTGAAATTGTAATTTTTGAGTCTGGTAGAAAAAAGCAGCTTAGAGAACTGTGCTTTCTGGCTCACCTCTTCGTGATTCTTCTTCCGGTAGGCCAGCTCCTCATTCAGGGTCTCGATCTGCATCTCCAGGTCGGCTCTGGCCAGGGTCATCTCGTCCAGCACCTTGCGCAGACCGTTGATGTCAGCCTCCACGTTCTGGCACAGGGCCAGCTCATTTTCGTATCTGAAAACCAAGTGCAAAACAGTCCAGGGAATCAACACACCCATTTGAATAAGCCCCCTGCGATCTTCAGGGCTGTTTTGCATATAAATTTAGCAGCATTGTAATGCATGAGACTGTTTTTGCTTTTCTAACTTTTTCTTTTCCTTTTTTTAAATGACAGGTTGCTACTCAGTGGGAGAGAAGTGAAAAAATTAGGAAGTGATACTTTTCTACCAGCGATGAACCGCAGTAGCACCGCATCCCAGGCTACCTCTTCCCGTCTGGCTGGCTGCCTTGGCTATGAACAGTAAGTAGCAGCCCCTCTCTAGGTGGAGTTTCTGATGGAATCCTAAAAGCGGTTGAAAATTAGATAATAATTAGTCATCTTGCTTAACCTTTATTCATGGTTTAATTTAAAAACAGTGATACTTCTTTAGTGACTCGTACTAAGGTTCAGGATCATCACCACTGCAACATCCTGTGAGGAAATTTTGCAGAGCAAAAAGGACGTTAGTATTCTCTCCTTATGTCTGACGGTGGTGTATGGGAAAGGAGGAGGCAATATAAAAATAAATGCCTGGTTAATGCTTTAGTTGTATGTGTCATCGGGAAAAAGGTCACTTCATTTAGCGCCCAGGCAAAAACATTATTCATTCATTTGGATGCATGGAAGACTGAGGTTTAGGACTCTGGTGGAATTATCATGTCGCAACATGAGTCAATAACAAATGTCGAATATGAAAATCCGTAGCCTTGGGTTTAAGTACTTTACAACTAAGGACGTGTGATGTGAGTTGTGTTTGAATCTCGTTACTTTCTGATAGAATGCCCAATGTGACTTTACCAAAACATTAAATGCATGGAGCATGTGAACTGCAGAAGGTTGGAAATATTTGCCGTCAATGAAGGCAGGAAAATAGAGAAAAAGAAGAGATCCTGGGGCCTGTCAACCATCATCAGTCTTTCTTTTAGTCTACTCACTTCATTCTGAAGTCTTCGGCAGCCAGTCTCGCATTGTCGATCTGCAAGAGCAGCTGGGCGTTTGCAGTGCTCTCAGAAATGATCTGGCCAAACAGGGGAAGACACACAAAGTGAGGTCGTACAAGACAGTGTTCTGCAAATATATCTTTGACAGGAAAATTTTAGGTGATGTTATAATGCTATTTTATTAAGGGTTTAAGGCAGTTAACTTTTAAAAGAAAATATGTATAGAGAATATTATTTAAAAATTAAGAAACATACATTTCCCCCAGAAAAGGTAGTGTAAAAAACAATCACTTTATGGTAAATGATAAAATGAAACTAAATATCTTAAGATGAGAAATTATTCCAAATACAGTTGAATGGAAAGATATCTAAGTTTTAGGTGATTTATGACTGTAAAATATTGAAATAGCAAAAAAGAAAAGTAAAAAATAATTCCCAAAGCCCCTCTAAAAAGCCATTTTGTTACCTTATTCCTGAGGTCTTCAATCAACAGTTGATATTTACTATAATCATTCGGTGGGTCTCCAGATCCTCGTATTTCGTACCATTCTCGAATTTTGTTTTCAAGGTCAGCGTTAGCCTCTTCTAGAGCTCGAACCTTATCCAGGTAGGAAGCCAATCTGTCATTAAGATTTTGCATAGTTTCCTTTTCTGATCCAGAAAGAAGGCCTCCATCGTTGCCAGAGAGAATCCCTAGAGAGCCCCCTCCTGGGCTTCCCCCAAATCCAATCCCCAGGCTCCCAAAGCCACCTCCCCTGGCTCCTCCATAACCAGCGCCCAGTCCTCCTGCAAAGGAACTTCCAGAGCCACCACCAAAGCCGGAACTAGAAGCAAACATGGAAGCAGCTGTAAAGCCTCCCCCATAGCTGCCTCCAAAGCCAAAGGCACTTCCCCCGTAGCTGCTTCCAATGCTTGAGGCAGAAATGCCCCTGGCTCTGCCCAGTGTCACACTTTGGGAGGACAGCCACTGGGGCATCCCAGAGGTGTGCGCGGAGAGTGACATGGTGCTTCTCGAGAGACCCACAGCCAGGGATGGTGCAGTGTCAGCAAGACAGGAAGGCTAACCTTTTATAGGTCACCGAATGGGTGTTGCCGTTGAAAAGTTCACTCTCTCCATTCAAAATATGTCTCCCCTCCCCCCAACCTTTTTTGGCCAGCTCAACAAGAAAATGGTTTACGCACATTGACAATTCATTGGTATAGAACTAATTGAATAATTGTTCCCATTACATATTTGTGATAGAAAGAAGAAATCTGGGTGGAGTACAGATAGGTTGTCATAAGGAATTTTTCGTCTCCAAATTATTCCATTGCTTGTATTCTCAGCACTGCCCAGTGTCTTATGCACAGTAGGAAAGCAAAGAGTGACTGCTGAATGGATAAAGTAATGAATATTTCTTTCTAAGTCTTAAGCTTCTTAAAGTTCACTCATATTTCCTACCTGTTTCCTTTCGAAAACTCAATATAAACCATCTGATCATGATGTAGTGTATCTTCTGGCAGAATATCGTTTCAGAAACTGTTGTGAAACGCACTGGTGGGAGGTGGGGAACAAACACATTTTCCAGATTGATACCAGAATTTAAATTTTCAAAGATTTGAAAGTCTTGTCATTAGGTTGTTGCATGGTTTCTCTTTTTCTTTTTTTTTTCTGCGGTACGCGGGTCTCACTGTTGTGGCCTCTCCCGTTGCGGAGCGCAGGCTCCGGACGCGCAGGGTCCGGACGCGCAGGGTCCGGACGCGCAGGCTCAGCGGCCATGGCTCACGGGCCCAGCCGCTCCGGGCACGCGGCATCCTCCCGGACCGGGGCACGAACCCGTGTCCCCTGCATCGGCAGGCGGACTCTCAACCACTGCGCCACCAGGGAAGCCCGGTTTCTCTTTTTCTGATTCAGAAAGAAGACCTCTTAAACATTGAAAAATGCTATTTTTGAGTAGACTATGATGGTATTTCCAGCAGGTCTTCCTTTACATGAAGTTTGACCTTCCTAGTAAACTCCATGAAATCAGGAGCCTTGTCTGGTAGTTCATTACTCTACCGCCAACTTTGCTAGTGTATCAAAAAACAATTGATCTTTTTGTTTATGGAAATTGTATCAGTGCTCGTATCCTCAACCCCTTAACCCCCAAATATCCAGATATTATCTGCTCTGACTCCAGCCTCGCTGAAGGTGAGGTTCTTCAATTCTGTGGATAGTCCTATGAACAGCTAGAGCCAGCTGTGCCCACTGGTGATTTGGGGGCAAATGCAGAGAGGTTGCACTTGAAGCCCATGTCAGACCTCTAGAGTATCAGTTCTGGCAAATGGGATGATCTTGTGACCCCCTTTTTTTTTTTTTATCACTTTCCTAGGAACAGGAATGATGAACTCAGAGTGAAATCCAACTACAACTTCCTTTTACCTTTTCATAGAAGGGAGATAGGCCAAGGGACATATTTTCTCCTAACTTATACACTTCACAAAGAGCAAGCAAGTGGGATGTCTAAATAAAGGGGTTTTTAAGCAAGAAATTTGCAGAATTTACATATTCTCATTCACAAGAGATATAGAGAGGAAGCAGCCATCCCATGCAGGCTCAGCTTGAAGAGAGGGGCCATGATCCATCCATTTGTTCCATTCCTTGAGAGAATGGAAACTTGTTAAGTGGAAATGCCAGGGGCCCCAGCATTATACGGATTCCTTTAAACTATCACCGGCGTTACAAGCGTTTTTTTCTGATCTTGTCCTTGTTTGAATCATTAGTAGTTATTGTGTACTTAATATGTTCTAGACATTGGGCAGTTGAACTACAGACATTATTTTTAACCTTTGTGGCAACTTCTTAAAGTGAATATTTTTATCCCGTTTTACAGAAGAGCAATCGGAGGGTGAGGATGTTAAGTGACTTATTCAAGGCTACACAGCCAGGAGATGGCCAAGATAGGATCTGGGTCTGCAGTGCCTTCTATACACAACACAACCCTGCTGCTTACAGTGAAAACAAAAAGGACAGAGGGTCGCTCTGACCCCCAAATCATGAGACTGGGTTTCTGCCCTGCACATCAACCAGGAGTTTTAGCTCTTTCCTTTCCAAAAAAGCTTTCTCTTTGAATTTCATTTCTCAGTGTACAGCCTGAGACCCGGTGATCTACTCTTCATGGTTTATCAGAAATGGCATCACAAATGAAATCTTGGGAACCTATAGGCAAATGTGTTTTTAGTTATACTTTTTGACATGTAACCGCATCTCCAGAGATCTTATGAAGTACTAGTTAAACTTGCACTTCCCACCCAGCAACTTGACATTATGGGTGTAAATTATTAGTCACTCACAAGTAGCAACCCCCTGAGACAGGGTGAACCCATTTTATTGCCCTAGAAATGAAAACAGACTATTACTTGCTTACAGAGTCAGAAGGAATGTGCCAAATTCAGAATTGTAACTTCGTGATATCACATAATACGGGAATATGATTAACTTGAATTTTTGAACTTGGAATCAATTTAGTGCTGAAATGTATACTTTCCAACTCTAATGCTTCTATGTAAATTTTAAATAATCTTGTTCAATATCTATACATTATGTTTACACATTATACCTTCGTGTTTCTATACATATATATTATCGTAGACTGTAGGCTTCTCAGGCAAGGGCTATGTCTACTTCATTTTTTATCCTGAGTCTTAGCCTAGTATTTGGCTAAACTTCATTCTTGCACGCTTAGAGTTACTTCACTTGAAAGGACTTAATCCTTAATGTATTTGAATGTGTCATTTAAAATTCATTTCATTTGAAAATGACTTTGCTCTAATTTACTGGTATGCTTTGACCAAGATTTATTCTGAATCCAATTATGAATGGGGAGCAACTTCAGAAGTTGAAAAGAGAAATATTCCTTCTTCAGTGGCTTCTTTTTGTGGGGGGAGGGAAGGCTAAGCTAAATAATTAAGCCTCTATTTTAGAGTTTTTAGAAGTGAAAGTAAATTCCTTTGACAGCTGTAAAAATACAGGAAGGTGGGAATGTATAAAATGGGCTTGTTGGCAAAATGATTACGTAAGTTGAGGCACAGAGGAATACGACTACAACTTGGGTGACTGTTCAAAAGAATTACATCTTCCATTTCTGTAGAGTTTAGAGAATATTCAAAATGAGGATTATTATTTATATGGCATTTGTAAATCTTTAGATTTTTATTAAGTAAAACATGTGCTCATTTTCTCATGTCAGATTGGTTAGTTTCTTGGTCTTTGTTTGCAGGATTTTCCTCCAGAGTTCTGTCTCTTAAAGACAGACCTTTCACTGGAATTCCCTGGCGGTCCAGTGATTAGGACTAGGTGCTTTCACTGCTGGGGCCGGGTTCAATCCCTGGTTGGGGAACTAAGATCCTGCAAGCTGCCAGGTGCGGCAAAAAAACCTTCCACTCTGTGCAATTTACTGATTGCTTGGTAGATGATATCTTTCTTTTTTGCTTTGAATAACATTTTAAGATCCTGTGACTGAATGAAAGAATATTGAGTTACTGACTTTTATGCTGTGCTTTTTTTTTTTTTTTGGTGTACGCGGGCATCTCACTGTTGTGGCCTCTCCCGTTGCGGAGCACAGGCTCCGGACGCGCAGGCTCAGCGGCCATGGCTCACGGGCCCAACCACTCCGCAGCATGTGGGATCTTCCCGGAACGGGGCACGAACCCGTGTCCTCTGCATCAGCAGGCGGACTCTCAACCACTGCGCCACCAGGGAAGCCCTGAAGTGGGTCTCTTTTAGACTGCATATATATGGGTCTTGTTTTTGTATCCATTCAGTGAGCCTGTGTCTTTTGGTTGGAGCATTTAATCCATTCCCATTTAAGGTAATTATCGATACGTATGTTCCTATTACCATTTTCCTAATTGTTATGGGGGTTTTTTTGTACGTCCTTTTCTTCTCTTGTGTTTCCCACTTAGAGAAGTTCCTTTAGCATTTGTTGTAGAGCTGGTTTTGTTGGTGTTGAATTCTCTTAGCTTTTGCTTGTCTACAAAGCTTTTGATTTCTCCGTCGAAACTGAATGAGATCCTTCCCGGGTAGAGTAACCTTGGCTGTAGGTTCTTCCCTTTCATCTCTTTAAGTATACTGTGCCACCCCCTTCTGGCTCATAGAGTTTCTGCTGAGAAATCAGCTGTTAACCTTATGGGAGTTCCCTTGTATATTATTTGTCATTTTCCCCTCATTGCTTTCTATAATTTTTGTCTATAATTTTTGCCAATTTGATTACTTTGTGTCTCGGCGTGTTTCTCCTTGGGTTTATCCCGTATGGGACTCTCTGTGCTTCCTGGACTTTCCCATGATAGGGGTGTTTTCGACTATAATCTCTTCAAATATTTTCTCAGGTCCTTTCTCTCTCTCTTCTCCTTCTGGGACCCCTATAAATGCAAATGTTGTTGTGTTTCATGTTGTCCCAGAGGTCTCTTAGGCTGTCTTCATTTCTTTTCATTCTTTTTTCTTTATTCTGTTCCACAGCAGTGAATTCCACCATTCTGTCTTCCAGGTCACTTATCCGTTCTTCTGCCTCAGTTATTCTGCTATTGATTCCTTCTAGTGTATTTTTCATTTCAGTTATTGTATTGTTCATGTCTGTTTGTTTGTTATTTAATTCTTCTAGGTCTTCGTTAAACATTTCTTGCATCTTCTCTATCTTTGCCTCCATTCTTTTTCCAAGGTCCTGGATCATCTTCACTATCATTATTCTGAATTCTTTTTCTGGAAGGTTACCTATCTCCACTTTAGTTGTTTTTCTGGGGTTTTATCTTGTTCCTTCATCTGGTACATAGCCCTCTGCCTTTTCATCTTGTCTATCTTTCTGTCAATGTGGTTTTTGTTCCACAGGCTGCAGGATTGTAGTTCTTCTTGCTTCTGCTGTCTGCCCTCTGGTGGATGTGACTATCTAAGAGGCTTGTGCAAGTTTCCTGATGGGAGGGACTGGTGGTGGGTAGAGCTGGCTTTTACTCTGGTTAGCAGAGCTCAGTAAAGCTTTAACCCCCTTGTCTGCTGATGGTTGGGGCTGGGTTCCCTCCCTGTTGGTTGTTTGACCTGAGGCGACTCAACACTGGAGCCTACCCGGGCTCTTTGGTGGGGATAATGGCAGACTCTGGGAGGGCTCACGCCAAGGAGTACTTCCCAGAACTTCTGCTGCCTGTGTCCTTGTCCTCTTGGTGAGACACAGCCACCCCCCACCTCTGCGGGAGACCCTCCAACACCAGCAGGTAGGCCTGGTTCAGTCCTATGGGGTCACTGCTCCTTCCGCTGGGTCCCGACGCACACACTACTTTGTGTGTGCCCTCCAAGAGTGGAGTCTCTGTTTCCCCCAGTCCTGTCGAAGTCCTGCAGTTAAATCCCGCTAGCCTTCAAAGTCTAATTCTCTAGGAATTCCTCCTCCCATTGCTGTACCCCTGGGTTGGGAAGCCTGACGTGGGGCTCAGAGCCTTCACTCCAGTGGGTGGACTTCTGTGGTATAAGCGTTCTCCAGTTTGTGAGTCACCCACCCGGCAGTTATGAGATTTGATTCTATTGTGATTACGCTCCTCCTACCATCTCATTGTGGCTTCTCCTCTGTCTCTGGATGTGGGGTATCCTCCTTGGTGAGTTCCAGTGTCTTCCTGTCGATGACTACTCGGCAGTTAGTTGTGATTCCGGTGCTCTCGCAAGAGGGAGTGAGAGCACGTCCTTCTACTTCGCCATCTTAATCTCTCAGGTTTTGTTATTTTAATGGCTTAAATATAAGACTGCTTTTACAGACCACTGATATCTAAGTGAAAATAGTGAATCATAAGGAGGTTCCTATTCTGTTGTGGCTGATGGGTTCTCAGATGGCAGAAGGGAGTGCTGACAGAGAAGGGGGACTCGTTTCAGTCCTCACACTTGGCTTTCTTGCAGGCTGGAAGAGAATCATCATCTACTTCTTTTATTTATTTATTTATTATTATTATTTTTTTCATCATCTACTTCTGATGTCCGAGATTTCTTCACCGTGAAAATAATTCCAAAAGCAGTTTTTCTAGCTTCTCCCTCCATGCAGAAGCACCGCTTGGCAGTTGGTGGACACTGCAGCCTTGGTGTCACTTTCCAACAGCCCAAACAACAACTGTACGTTTGCCACATCGTATGGGCCTCTTATTTCTAAAGGCCTTTCAGCAGCACTAGATATAATTACATTCTTTCCTTTGCAGACCTGCATCAAATTGAGGGCGTTGGAAACTGTGTACCTTCTCATTGTGGAGTCTTTGACAGGGGGGCTATAGACAAGTTCAAAGCCCACACCTCACTCAATTGCCACTTTAATAGGGGGTCTTTTGAAGTAAAATGGTAGCTTCTGTGTTACAGTTATGCAGACTAAATCCACATCTAAATGTGTACAAGCAATATGAAAAAGGTTTTCTGTCTTCAAAAAACTGCAACGGTATCGTACAGCCGGACTCTTGAAGAAGTTGCTCTCAAAACATTGCAGTGGGGCTTCCCTGGTGGCGCAGTGGTTGAGAGTCCGCCTGCCGATGCTAGGGGACATGGGTTCGTGCCCCGGTCCGGGAAGATCCCACATGCCGTGGAGTGGCTGGGCCCGTGAGCCATGGCCGCTGAGCCTGCGTGTCCAGAGCCTGTGCTCCGCAACGGGAGAGGCCACAACAGTGAGAGGCCCACGTACCACCAAAAAAAACAAAACAAAAGCAAAAACAAAAACATTGCAGTGAGATGGATCTGAAATGATAATTGTCAGTCTAGTTAAAATCTTAATCGGTTTTGATTTTCCCTGTACAATTAGCAAAGTTGTAAAGAGTTCAGAAACAGCTACTGGTTTTTCAATTTCCTGTTTCGTTTCCTTAAATTCAACAACATGATTGATGGCAACAACTGAATAGCCCAGGTGAGCGGCATTCTCCACGAGCCCAGCGCCTTCAGGTTGGAACCCTCCCACAGGTCCAAATCCGCAAACGCCGCCATGCCTACAGAGCTTAATGTTGAATCAGACATTTCAGAAAGACAACATTTCTAACTTTGAAAGAAGCCATGGTACTCTGACTGATTTAACTCTTAGTTGAAATTTATGTTTATTTTTTAACTTTTATTTATTTATTTATTTATGGCTGCATTGGGTCCTTGTTGCTGCGTGTGGGCTTTCTCTAGTTGTGGCGAGCAGGGCCTACCCTTTGTTGCAGTGTGCCAGCTTTTCATTGTGGTGGTTTCTCTTGTTGTGGAGCATGGGCTCTAGGCATGCGGGGTTCAGTAGTTGTGGCTCGCGGGTTCTAGAGTGCAGGCTCAGTAGCTGCGGCGCACGGACTTAGTTGCTCCGTGGCATGTGGGATCTTGCCGGAGCAGGGCTTGATCCTGTGTCCCCTGCATTGGCAGGTGGATTCTTAACCACTGCACCACCAGGGAAACCCACGTTTTATTTTTATTTTTGATGGAGACTTGAGCAAGAAAAAGGAATAGAAAGAAGCGAAATGGTTGAAAAATGAAGTGAATGAAATGACCTGGCATTAGTTAGCCCTGGGAAGTGTATAGTGAGAGGAAAATCAGTTGATCATCACTTTATTTCTGTAAATAGTGAGAGTGTCTTGTCATAAGGGCTCCCCTGGGACAGGAAGTTGTTTCTCTCTTGCTTCAAAGTGGCAAGCAGGGCTGTGTGTCCTTCATTCAGAACTTCTTGAGAATCTATTACGATAGGTCTGATGCTGTGAAAGACAATGGGGCTCAGAGATGACCAAGACACTCCATGATGCCAAGGAGGCTGTAGCCTAGTTGGAGAAGCTGATTAATGTCAGTAATTATAAATCAGTCAGTGTAAGTGTTAATGAAAAGTTCAGGATATAGAGGAGAGATTCCCAAGTACAACTGGATGAAAGGGAGTTATTAGATGTTATCCGGTGGTGGCCACATGCCAGTGCAGTGCCCAACCAGCCAGGCAACCCAAAGGGACGTGGGGGACAGCCAGTGCATCCTGAGAATGCAGTAATGAGTGACTTGTGGGCAAGTCACATACTGTAAAGCTGAGAAATAATTCACTTATTCCACAAATATTTATTCAGTACCTACTACGAGTGTGACATTGTTCTAGGTCATAAGGATACTTCAGCGAGCAAAACAGACACAAATTTCTGTTTATGGAGCCTCATTCTAGCTAGAATTGTATCTAGAGGGATTGTATTGTATCAATCAATTGTATTGATACATCCAATTGTATCATTGCATCTAGAGGGATATAGACAAGAGCCATATAAGTAAATTATAAGATAATGTGATATAATTCTACTAGGAAGGTGAAGAAGTGGGGACTGGGGGTCTCGGGTTGTATAAGAATCCTGTATCATCTTACACAATAGGAATTTGGGTCTTTAATATCTTAAGTTGCATAATCAAGAAATAGCAGTACAAGCATGTTCTTTAGAAATGTACAAGTTAATACCAGAAATAGTTAAATGATTTTGGAGAGGAAGATTCAGGAGTGGGGAGACCAGGGACTGCTATTGTTTAGTATGAGTCTTGTAGGATATTTGATGTTCTACACATTCATTCATTCATTCACTCACTCATTCATTCATTTATTCACAATATTTATGAATACTTTAAGTGTGTGCCAGACCTTGTTGTAGGCACTGGGGATACAGCAGTAAGCACCCCCCCCAAAAAAACAGAAAAAAACCCCCTAAGTTTCTACCCTCATGGAAATTAAATTCAGAGGAGGGGGCCAGAGGTGAAGAGAGCATGTCAGAGGATGGTCCATGCTATGGAGACAAATGAAGGGGCCTGGATTTAGGGTTGGTGTTGGGGACGGTGCATTTGTGTATAGAGTAATTAGGACTGGCTTCACTGGAAGTGATAGTTGAATGGGGTGAGGGACCTTCCAAGGGCAAAGGTCCAGAGGTGTGAGAGTGGGTGGAGCAGCGGGTGACCCAGAGCTGGTGCTGAAGGATGGAAGGGAGAGTGGTAGGAAAGGAGGTCAGAGGTAAATGGCGATGCAGTGTAGACGGCTTTGTCTTGCAAAGACTCTGGCTTTTACTCTGTGTAATATGGGAAGCCATTGAACTTTGCAGAGTGATCCCCTATATAGTTAAAAAGAGATTTATAGACTACACATTATAAATACTGATTTTATTTTTTCCCAATTCTTTTCTTTATTGAATTATATTTGATTTACAACGTTGTGTTAATTTCTGCTGTACAGCAAAGTGATTCAGTTATACATTCTTTTTTTAAATATTCTTTTCCATTATGGTTTATCATAGGATATTGAATATAGTTCCCTGTGCTATACAGTAGGACCTTGTTGTTTATCCATTCTGTATATAATAGCTTACATCTGCTAACCCCAACCTCCCACTCCATCCCTCCCCCAACCATCTCCCCCTTGATAAATACTGACTTTAAATTAACAGAATAGATAATATACTACCTTTTCAAATGTATATTTTTCTTTATAATCATTATTTGAGAGGAGGAAAGTAGTATCAGTGGTAACAGACACACCCAGTTTTGAATGCAAAGAAATTAAATAAAAGCTAAAGAACAAATTAGTAATGATTCAGAGTGAGACCCTTAACATCTCCCAAATGGGGTCAGGAGCTTAGATTCTGGAAACCCAGGCAGAGCCTGAGCAACTGGAATTTCTTTTCATTCATGCATCCACCCAGTCCATCTATCCTTCCATCTGCCCCTCTGGTCACTAGAAATTACGAGACTTAGTGTCATCCAGGTACAAATATGAGTAAGCCTCTTCTCCCCTCGGGGATTCACAACCTAGGCAGAGAGGCTAGCTTAGGGCTCACAGGTGGATGTACATGGAAGCACCTGGCGAAAGTGGAAAATAGGTGGGGCATGGAACACACAACAGTATATTGTGCAACAGATGCCATCTGGCAGAGATGGTATTCTCATCACAACAGAGTGGTACTTGGTACTGGAGCAACTTTCACACTCCCTAGAAAAATGCCTTTCGAGGCTATTCACAGCCTTTGCCTTTATTCCATGATCACCAAACAATTTTCTGATATCTAGTTTAGTTTGTTGGCACACTGATCATGAGACAAAGGTGCAACGGATAATGGGAAAGCACCAACACCAACACCACTTCCACTGAAAATGAATAAGTTCAGATTTGATGGAGAAATCAAAAGCTTTGTAGACAAGCAAAAGCTAAGAGAATTCAGCACCACCAAACCAGCTCTACAACAAATGCTAAAGGAACTTCTCTCAGTGGGAAACACAAGAGAAGAAAAGGATGTACAAAAACAAACCCATAACAATTAAGAAAATGGTAATAGGAACATACATATCAATAATTACCTTAAACGTGAATGGATTAAATGCTCCAACCAAAAGACACAGCCTCGCTGAATGGATACAAAAACAAGACCCATGTATATGCTGTCTAAAAGAGACCCACTTCAGACCTAGGGACACATACAGACTGAAAGTGAGGGAATGGAAAAAGATTTTCCATGCAAATGGAAATCAAAAGAAAGCTGGAGTAGCAATACTCATATCAGATAAAATAAACTTTAAAATAAAGAATGTTACAAGAGACAAGGAAGGACACTACATAATGGTCAAGGGATCAATCCAAGAAGAAGATATAACAATTATAAATATATATGCACCCAACATAGGAGCACCTCAATATATAAGGCAACAGCTAACAGCTATAAAAGAGGAAATAGACAGTAACACGATAATAGTGGGGGACTTTATAACACCTCACTTACACCAATGGACAGATCATCCAAACAGAAAATTAATAAGGAAACACAAGCTTTAAATGACACAACAGAGCAGATAGATTTAATTGATATTTATAGGACATGCCATCCAAAAACAGCAGATTACACCATCTTCTCAAGTGTGCACAGAACGTTCTCCAGGATAGATCACATCTTGGGTCACAAATCAAACCTCAGTAAATTTAAGAAAATTGAAATCGTATCAAGCATCTTTTCTGACCACAGTGTTATGAGACTAGATATCAATTACAGGGGAAAAAACGTAAAAAACACAAACACATGGGGCTAAAGAATATGTTACTAAATAACAAAGAGATCACTGAAGAAATCAAAGAGGAAATCAAAAAATACCTAGAGACAAATGACAACAAAAACACGATGATCCAAAACCTATGGGATACAGCAAAAGCAGTTTTAGGAGGGAAATTTATAGCAATACAAGCCTACCTCAAGAAACAAGAAAAATCTCAAATAAATAGTCTAACCTTACACCTATAGGAACTAGAGAAAGAAGAACAAACAAAACCAAAGTTAGTAGAAGGAAAGAAATCATGAAGATCAGAGCAGAAATAAATGAAATAGAAACAAAGAAAACAATAGCAAAGATCAATAAAACTAAAAGCTGGTTCTTTGAGAAGATAAACAAAATTGATAAACCATTAGCCAGACTCATCAAGAAAAAGAGGGAGAGGACTCAAATCAATAAAATTAGAAGTGAAAAAGGAGAAGTTACAACAGACACCTCAGAAATACAAAGCATCATAAGAGACTACTACAAGCAACTCTATGACAATAAAATGGACAACCGGGAAGACATGGACAAATTCTTAGAAAGGTATAACTCTCCAACTTCCTGAACCAGGAAGAAATAGAAAATATGAACAGACCAATCACAAGTAATGAAATTGAAACTGTGATTTAAAATCTTCCAAAACTCAAAAGTCCAGGACCAGATGGCTTCACAGGTGAATTTTATCAAACATTTAGAGAAGAGCTAACACCGATCCTTCTCAAACTCTTCCCAAAAACTGCAGAGGAAGGACCACTCCCAAGCTCATTCTATGAGGCCACCATCACCCTGATACCAAAACCAGACAAATGTACTATAAAAAAAGAAAATTACAGACCAATATCACTGATGAATATAGATGCAAAAATCCTCAACAAAATATTAGCAACAGAATCTAACAACACATTAAAAGGATCATGCATCATGATCAAGTGGGATTTATCCCAGGAATGAAAGGATTCTTCAATATATGCAAATCAATCAATGTGATACACCATATTAACAAATTGAAGAATAAAAACAATATGATCGTCTCAATAGATGTAGAAAAAGCTTTTGACAAAGTTCAACACCCATTTATGATAAAAAGTCTCCAGAAAGTGGGCATAGAGGGAACCTACCTCAACGTAATAAAGGCCATATATGACAAACCCACAGCAAACATCATTCTCAATGATGAAAAACTGAAAGCATTTCCTCTAAGATCAGGAAAAAGACAAGGATGTCCACTCTCGCCACTATTATTCAACATAGTTTTGGAAGTCCTAGCCATGGCAATCAGAGAAGAAAAAGAAATAAAAGGAATACAAATTGGGAAAGAAGAAGTAAAACTGTCACTGTTTGCAGATGACATGATACTATACATAAAGAATCCTAAATATCCACCAGGAAACTACTAGAACTAATCAATGAATCTGGTAAAGTTGCAGGATACAAAATTAATGCACAGAAATCTCTTGTATTCCTATACACTAATGGTGAAAAATCAGAAAGAGAAATTAAGGTAACACTCTCATTTACCACTGCAATAAAAAGAATAAAATATCTAGGAATAAACCTACCTAAGGAGGCAGAAGACCTGTATGCAGAAACTATAAGACACTGATGAAAGAAATTAAAGATGATACAAACAGATGGAGAGATATACCATGTTCTTGGATTGGAAGAATCAACATTGTGAAAATGACTATACTACCCAAAGCAGTCTACAAATTCAATGCAATCCCTATCAAATTACCAATGGCATTTTTTACAGAACTAGAACAGAAAATCTTAAAATTTGCATGGAGACACAAAAGAACCCGAATAGCCAAAGCGGTCTTGAGGGAATAAAACAGAGCTGGAGGAATCAGACGCTCTGAATTCAGACTATACTACAAAGCTACAGTAATCAAGACAATATGGTACTGGCAGAAAAACAGAAATATACATGAATGGAACAGGATAGAAAGCCCAGAGATAAACCCATGTACCTGTGGTTAACTAATCTATGACAAAGGAGGAAAGGATATACAATGGAGAAAAGACAGCCTCTTCAATAAGTGGTGCTGGGAAAACTGGACAGCTACATGTAAAAGAATGAAATTAGAACACTCCCTAACACCATACACAATAAGTGGTTCTGGGAAAACTGGACAGCTACATGTAAAAGAATGAAATTAGAACACTCCCTAACACCATACACAAAGATAAACTCAAAATGGATTTAAGACCGGACACTATAAAACCCTTAGAGGAAAACATAGGAAGAACACTCTTTGACATAAATCACAGCAAGATCTTTTTTGACCCACCTCCTAGAGTAATGGAAATAAAAACAAAAATAAACAAATGGGACCGAATGAAACTTAAAAGCTTTTGCACCTCAAAGGAAACCATAAACAAGATGAAAAGACAACCCTCAGAATGGCAGAAAATATTTGCAAACGAATCAATGGACAAAGGATTAATCTCCAAAATATATAATCAGCCTCATGCAGCTCCATATTAAAAATCCAAACAACCCAATCTAAAAATGGGCAGAAGACCTAAATAGACATTTCTCCAAAGAAGACATACAGGTGACCAAGAAGCACATGAAAAGCTGCTCTACATCACTAATTGTTAGAGAAATGCAAATCAAAACTACAATGAGGTATCACCTCACACCAGTTAGAATGGGCATCATCAGAAAATGTACAAACAACAAATGCTGGAGAGGGTGTGGAGAAAAGGGAACCCTCTTGCACTGTTGGTGGAAATGTAAATGGATACAGCCACTATGGAGAACAGTATGGAGGTTCCTTAAAAAACCAAAAATACAATTACCATATGACCCAGCAATCCCACTACTGGGCATATACCCTGAGAAAACCATAATTCAAAAAGAGACATGTACCACAATGTTCATTGCAGCACTATTTACAATAGCCAGGTCATGGAAGCAACCTAAATGCCCACCGACAGACGAATGGATAAAGAAGATATGGTACATATATACAGTGGAATATTGCTCAGCCATAAAAAGGAACAAAATTGGGTCATGTGTAGAGACGTGGATGTATCTAGAGACTGTCATACAGAGTGAAGTAAGTCAGAAAGAGGACAACAAATATCATATATTAACACATATATGTGGAACCTAGAAAAATGGTACAGATGAACCGGTTTGCAGGGCAGAAATAGAGACACAGATGTAGAGAGCAAACATATAGACACCAAGGGGGGAACATGGCTGGGTGGGGGGGGGATGGTGTGATGAATTTGGAGATTGGGATTGCTATATATACACTAATAGTATAAATGAATAAGTAAAAAGAACCTGCTGTATAAAAAAAATAAATAAAATTCTTAAAAAAAAAGAAAAAATAGAAAATGCATAGGAATTGTTACTGAACTAAACTTGGGTCCGTTTGCCCATGGGCAGTAAAGCCAATCTTTTGACACTGGGTTGTGGTGAAGGAAAGTGCAGGCGCCAAGCAAGGAGTCAGGCAGCTAGAGCTCAAAAGACCCGGATTCCCTGATGGCTTTCAGGGAAAGCTTTTTAAAGACAGCGTGAGGGAGAGGGTTGTGGGGTGAGCGATCAGCTCATGGCCATTCTTCTGACTGGTTGGTGGTGAGGTACACAGGAATCAACATCATCAACCTTCTGGTTCCAACCGGTCTGGGATCTGTTTTTTGTGGTCAACATGGAGTTAACTTCTTCCACCCAGTGAGGGTTTCAGTGTCTGTAAAACAGATCAAGGATATGGCTCAGAATATTATCTGTCGCCCCTGAGGAGGAACTAAAGGTCCTTGACTTTAATGGCTAATGTATTATTTTGTCTTGCTTGCCTTCCTTTGTTTCTGTTTTTTCTCACTCTCTGGTTAAGTTTATTCTCTGGAATTTGGGAAAGGCCTAGGAGGCTAACGTTTTTCTACAAACAAGAGGTAGGTGGAAGACATGGGGGAATCTGTCCCAGGAAGGCCCCGTAGGGTCCTGCTTGGTTACAGGATCTCTTGTTAATGCGGTTTATATGACTCCATTCCCTTAACTCCTATCAACCAGACTATAAAGTCAAATTTCTGAACCTTGAAGTTTGAGGACTTTGCCAACAAATGTGTGGAATGAATAAGCCTATAAAGTGCAGTGACTCTGGAAAGCCCATCTGGAAATATTATCTCCTTCATATCTGCTGTAAATACAAGGGTACACCTACAGCCACAAGTGTGGAACACTGACAGCCACATAAGGAAACACAGCACAATAATACCCAGTATTGGATCCCACGAAATGGACTATCTTAAGAAGGGGCTAAAATATCCCAAACTTCAGTACAGGGCTATGGAGGGATCTTAGGTGAGGTCTGGATACAGTGTCTGACACAGCAAGTACACGGTTGATGGTTAATAAGTGCATGAATGAGTATGAGGGGTCCAATTTATCTGTTTTAAAGAGGAAGAAATTTCTTTGTATTTTTCTTAAAAATCCTTCCTGTTTGTATGGTGTCTACCGACAATTAAAATGTATTTTACTATGTTCCTTTCGCTACCCAAGGAATTTGATGGCATGTTTCTGTAGGTAAATGAGCATGAAAGAATCATTTCACGTCAGCTTCGTCCCGGGAAAGAACACAGGACGAGGAGTCAAGATTCGCAGGGTTTTATTCTCCGTGTTACTGTGACCAAGTTTCTTTATCTTTCAGGAAATAAGATCACTGCAGATAAAATGCATCATTTGGGCTCTTAAGTCTTAAGATCCCATTTTATGGCTTTGAAAGGTGTACCACATTTATTTACCTCTCGCTCACTCTGCTGGATGATTGGCTTTCTGCTTTGCTCTTACAATGATTTTTTCTCTTTTTGTAGTTAAAAACTTTTTTTCTCTTTTTGTAGTTAAAAATCCCCAAGCTTATATTGAATTATAATTAGACTCAAGAGAAACCCTTTGACCCAGTGGTTCCCTTCCTTCAGAGGCACCTTGGAATCCCCTGGGGGCTTGATGTTATAGGCTAAGGATATATTCAGGCTTTTACTGTGTTCAGTGTTCCTGTCCTGGAGGATGGCATTTGGCCAGTTTCTTCAAATCCAAGTACTCAGAAGCCATGGTTCTTTGTGTTTTTAACCTGGGGACCATTGCCTTAAGCCATCATGGACACGTTAAGGAATGTATCAAAGCATTGGACCGGCTCAGGATATGGGCACCCCTACTTTCTCCTGACTTGATCGTTCAAATAAGTCTACTTGGAATTTGCCTTCAAGGTCCTGCTAAGTTCTAAGACTGTTGTGTGACAGAGTTGCTGTCCTACCCTTCTACGTTCATTGTTAGTTTACTTCAAAGTCTTCCTATAACTCTTGCGGTTTTTGTGACTCTTCTAACTGACACTCCTGAAAAAGGAGCCCACAGGAGTACTTATTATCTAGGACATTGTGGTCATGAAATCCATATTCACATTGATTTTATTGCAAAACTCAGATGGCTTAACAAGTCTACGTGTTAATTTGCTTAGTATTCAGACTTTTAAAATGTTTTAGCTTCCCAGATTCTCCCACTTCAAATCAGAAGTCCCTGCCCTCGTAATACTTGGTCTGTGGCACTTGTCTGCATCTCTGCAAACCTCAACCACCCCTGGTCTCCATAGCATGGCCCCCCCTGCAGTCAGTGACAGTCGATAGGGGTTTTACTTCACCTCTTAGCAAACAAAGAATGAGGCAATGTGAGATCATGATGTCAAAACTCTCCTTTTCCCTGAAGCTCCTTTATTAGGATGTTTGCGTTAAAAAGAAAAAAAAAAACCTAATTAAAAAATGTTTATGTATCACGTGGAGCAGAGTTGCCTAAATGAGCAAAAATACTTAAAAATTCTAGCCTCTACTTTCATTGGTCAGAGGAATTCAGAGGCTGCCCTGGGGAAAAGTGTGAGGCCAGAAGGTTTATGTCCTGCATCCCCAGCCTCCCGTCAAGAAGGGAAGCCTGCCAGCTCTATACCGTCAGGCTGTCCTGTGTATCTTTGTCAATTGTCAATGAAGTCATTATATTCAGGCTGTTTGTGGGTCAAACAGCTGGAATATCGGCAATTTCATAGGGTTTGACCTATTTTGCTTGTTGTTTAATTAATTAATTAGGCTGCGACCGGTCTTTGCAGCACGCGGGATGTTTAGTTGCGGGCATGTGGTATCTTTTAATTGCCGCACGTGGGATCTAGTTCCCTGACCAAGGATGGAACCCGGGCCCCCTGCATTGGGAGCGCGGAGTCTTAACCACTGGACCACCAGGGAAGTCCTTGGTTCGACCTATTTTGAACAAAACCCTTGGTCAGTATTCTATTTCAAATGAGGATATAAGTTCTTTTGCTCATTGTTAAGGTAATTTGTGTCAATGAGCTGTTGTAGAAGGCTGCAGCTTAATTTTTATTTTTAGTGGGAAGAGAGTCTTACGGGAGAGAAGTGAAAACCTGGTGATTCCATTTTGGTGGTCCTTCTTTGCTACCGTACCAGTCATACAAATTACTGAGATTTCAAGTTGCTACCGCGCCTTGGGCGTGAACTGTGAAGGTTTGGTATTCTTTTACTCCCTCAAGAGGCCGTGTGAATATTGATTTCAGTTCAACCGGAGAGCCCTGATCAGGAAAAAGAATATTGAGTTCAGGCCTAAATCGACTCTCTGGGCAGCAGGGGGAGCACTTGCCCTTCCTATCTCATCACGGCTAAAGCAAGCACTCCAGCGCATCTAGGGAAACCCGTTTGTGAGTCACCATTACCACCCTTCCTACTCGGTTCAATTGGCACTTTGCAAACAGCAGCATTACTTCTCGGTGAGCAACAGTTGGCCAGTCATCTCGAAAAGCATTTGGCAAGCTAGACAATTTTAAAAGTAAAAAGCAAAATATATCCTTTATCTTATTTTTATTTTTTTGCCATAAGCGTGGATGACCCACAGGAAAAGCAGATTCTTTTCCGTCTTTTAGATTATTACACCAGCCTAAACAATCCAGGTGTTCTTTAAATTAGCCGCTTTTGTGTTTGGTTGTGTGCCAAAGAGTCAAAGGCCCTCTCAGCTGTAGGAAAGTTTTAATAGTCTGTCCCTTTCCCTGGCAGAGATGTTGGCATAGATGGGCCAGACCTTTCCTGCTGTAATTTCAACTCATTTTCCCCTGCTGTAATACCTATAGATGGGGTTCGCACTTTTTGTTTTGCAAAGGCTAAATGGTAATTATTTTAGGATTTGTGGGCCAGAGAGACTCTGCTGTAACTACTCAGTTCTCTTGTAGCTGTTGCCCAAAGCTGCAGACAGCATGTAAGTGAGTGGGCGTGGCTGTATTCTAATGAAACTTTATTTATAATTTGACCAACCTGTAGACATCTAAAATATTAAAAAGCCAATTAATATCTTACTTACATATCTGTTATTTTATGTTTCTTATAAACTCAAACTCTTTTATAGTTAATCAGAAAATAGTCAAATCGGAATGTCTATCTTGTTCCATTCCTATTTGGAATCGAAGCCTGGTCCCCCTTATGACATTCCTGACAAGCGTCATTGCCCTCTGCTTGCAAAGCTCAGGCTTTCTGTTTTCCCTGTAAGCAAAGTAGTGGCCCCAAAGAGCTGAGAGGATGATAGAAGTCCATGGAAGTTTTTAAGTAGATAACACAGCAGTTTAGAAACCAGTGCTGCTGGAATTGTGACCTTTTAATCTTTTCATTCATCACATTTAATCCATATGTTAAAAGAAAGATGCCACAGTATAAAGCAACAGGCACTGACTGGCCTGAAATATCCCAGGAAAATCTGGTTTAAGATTTTTCTGGGTGTTGATCCAAGAACATTTTTCTTTCTGCCTTTTGATCTGTTAAAAGATTCACAAGCTACTTGGATGCCTTGAAGACATAGATGCCAGTATGGAAATACTTTCTGACAAGTTGTCTTGCAAAGGGAACCAGCACTTAGAGCATGGATAATTGTAGAGGCGGGAACTGGAACTTTTTTTCCTGCTGCCTGGCCTCAAACTCATTTTTGTACTTGTTCTGTAAATGGATTTTGTCTCTTACAAGCCTGAGTGGGTTTAGGGGAGATCGAGGTAACACAATTGCTGCCTGCAGCTTTAATTCCTCTCTGCTTCCTCCTAACTTCCCCTCCCCGACTCCGCTTCTGATAAACAGAAAGTTACATGCTCCTGTCCCTGCCCTCAAAGAAACATTTAGCTGGAGCTGACCACAGAGGACAGGAAATGAGAAGTGACCAAGAGAAGGAGAACCTCTGGAGGTGCTTTTATATGGAGATGACTTTATGTAAATATGTAAATGTCAGAGGTTACTTGGAGGCACCGAAACAAAGCTGGTGCTGGGGAGAGCAGGGAGCAAATGTCTGCGAGCCCCAGGCCTCCCCTGCTCTGGGACTCAAACAAGCACGGGGATGCCTTCCAGACATCATTTGGATCCTTTAAGCGTAGCAGAGACGGCATAGAAAGTTTTATTTCTAAAGGGTTATGGGAGAAGGCTCTGAATTCTCCCCCTTACACATTCCTGGTTGGGGGGAAGTGAGGCAGATCTGATTCCAAGCACTACCAGGAAGATCCTGGAAGAGTGTATTTCTGTATCAAAGCCTTGAACTCCCAGCCCCAGACTCCACTGTTCCCCCACTTCAGGTGTCTGTGTGTCCCTCTCACCAGCTTCCCAGCGTCTGGGCCCCTAGAAGGGGCTCAGGCTGTGGTTTTAACCCTATGCCTGCTGTACAAATAGTTAGTGGACCTGAACTTGTCACAGCTGGGCTTTTTTCTTCCTTCTGCTTCCTGTGATGGGGGAGGGAACCGACTCTGGACACCTGCTATTTGAAGGCAGCACTAGGGTGGTCTGACACAGAGCCTGGTCCTGGTCACTCTGACCTCTGGTTGGTCCAGGGACGGTGTGGCTGGAGTGGAAGAGAGGAGACTTGAGTGCTTGGGCACTCAAGTCTCCTTGGGCCATATTGGCCTCAGGGGCATCCACACGGGAGGTGGGGGCAGAGGAGGAAGATAGATGATGCCTTGTCTCCTGTAGAGAGGCCTCTTCCAGAACCTTCCAACCACCTAGCATTGTCGAGGGAAGAAGAAAGGACAGGGTGAGAAATGGAATCACTCATGTCCCTACAAAAAGGTCTCTTACCAGTGGTCCAGCCCCTTGTATATGCAGGAAAGATGAAAGATGCTGTCTCCTTCCCCAGAGCTACCCATCCATAGGTGCGTTACCTCTCCCAACTCTTAGCACTGTAGCAAATGTTGTTCATAAACTTTTAAGTGACTATTGTCTTTGTGTGTATGTTAGACCTTCCTTTGAGAACCAAAAGTTAAATAAATTTAGATTTTCCATGGCTTCCCCAAACACTTGGATTAATGTTTTCTTGGAAAGCCCTTATTTGGCCTGCCAGCTGATTATAATTTTTGGAGGACACTAATGACAACCCAGGCGTGACGTCTACAAAGCCCCACATTAAGGCAGCTTGCATCGCAAACCTGCCATTAAGGTCATGACTGCCACCCTCTGGAAAAACAGGCTGGGGCTTCATGGGGGAAGTCCATGTGGTAATGCCCGGATGCTTGGGAAGGGTGTGAGGCCAGCTGTAGGACTTGACTTGGTGGAACTGGGCAGAAGGGTCAGGGATGGCTTTATAAAGTTTTTGTTGAGTGTAGGAGAAAATTTCAAGAGGGTGGAAAGACCTTTACTGAAGAGACATGCCTTCTTTTTTGTCTCTCAGCTCAAATTAATTTCCTTATCATGACACCAGCAAAGGTAATAATTATCATGACTACCTACCATGATTATGGGTGCCAGGAATTGCAGTGGGGCAGAGACTGTTTCGTATTTTGTTTGTTTGTGGTACGCGGGCCTCTCACTGTTGTGGCCTCTCTCGTTGCGGAGCACAGGCTCCGGACGCACAGGCTCAGCGGCCATGGCTCACGGGCCCAGCCGCTCCGCGGCACGTGGGATCTTCCTGGACCGGGGCACGAACCCGTGTCCCCTGCATCGGCAGGCGGACTCTCAACCACTGCGCTACCAGGGAAGCCCTGTTTTGTATATTTTAATTTCCTTCTCTGAAGTTCTGACTTCGTGAACTTCCTTGTTTTGTCTTCCTCATAGTGACTGACTCCATAGTAGACATATACTAGGAACATCATCAATACTTCTTGATTGGTCCTTAATGCCAACTCATATGTGAATTTCTTGAAAACAGAGATAATATCAGTAACAATAATAAAAGCAACCAGGCCAAGCTGGGTTAGTGTAGTGTGGAATAGGGCATAACTTCACAGAGCTATTGTTGTTTTCCTTAAAACTTCAGACATTGTTTAGTTCTCTGAATAAAGAAATGGCCCTTGAAGATAATTTAGGAAGAATTGTTTAAGTGGATACTCATATGTAAGTAGTGGCATACTTTTCGTGCTGTGTTCACTAATGCAGTAGTCAATGTTGGACGGGGCATTTTGCATCCTCTCCAATGAGTCTGGTTAGTGGTGAACTTTTCAGGTCTTGTGCTAATGCAATGAGGCCAGGAATAATTCGGGACAAAGTGATTGATCTCCTTAGTTTCCAGACTTTATTCTGTTTTCCGCTCTTAACCAGAAGCAAGAAACACCTCCTTTCAAGGCCCCACTTAGTCAGTGCTCCCGCAAGCTTCGCCCGCTTTGTGAAAGACAGCGCTAATGGGGTTTAATGGTGTCATTTTTCCTGCTGTATTTTTCACCCAGTTCAATCTAAGTTAAATCTATTGAGACGGCTTATAGGTAAGACTTTCAGTCTAGGGGCTATATCGAATGGATTGTATACGTCTGTAATCTTGCATCTTAAGGTGTGGTCCATAAGTCAGCAACCTCAGCATCATCTGGGAGCTTGTTAAACATGCAGAATCTTGGGCTTTCAACCCAGGCCCACTGGAAACCCAGAATCTGCATTTGTAACAAGATCCCCGTGTTGATGTATGAACATTAAGGTTTGAGAAGCACTGATATATATATATTATATACATCATTGTTATATATGTATGTTTTATATATAGATATGTTATATATGTATGTGTGTATATATATAACTTTGGATTAGATGTTGACCCCCAAACTACTGCTTCCTAGAGTGCTGAAAATGATAAATGGAAATCTTCACAATATGTTCTTGCAATGAGACTCTGGATAAAATATTTCCAACTGATGACTCTTGAACATATTCTGTGTAACTATGGCCCATCTTCTCTTCATCCTTCTTTTCTTGTTTTCAGAAAGTATGGGGAGAGATACTTTTGATCGAAGGTAGGAGGTGAATATAAGGTCAGACTAAGGGGTGAGGTCCTCTGGTTTTGGAACTTGCTAAGCTCCTCTCTGGTGTTGAGTGGTAGAGTTTTAGGCGAGTTAAGAGAACACCTCTGTGCACAGAGGATTGGATGCTTCAAGGTGTGGGTAATGGTCATAAAACTTTGTCCCTCCCTAGTCCTGGGTGTATATTGCTGACTCCTGTCTATTACTTTAGTACCATGCCCATTCAGATTTCTCATCCCTGGACTCTCACCTTAGACAAAAACCATCAGCAGGAGTTCATCAAAACATGTTGCCTGTGTTTCGGTTTTACATAACTCTTTAGCAAGCATTTTTGACTTTGTGTGACACCGTAGAAAGAACACTGGGTATGAATGATGGTTCCATCATTTTTAGCTATATGACCAATTAATTCACTCCATTTGAGCCCCAGTTTCCTCAACTCTAAAATAAAGATAATAATACCTTGCTGGGTTGTGATAAGTGTAAAATGAGATTATGGGTGCAAAGCTCAGTCAAGAAGAGTTGTTATTGTTAAAACTTCTTTGAGTATATGTGTGTGTGTAGGTTACATACGTGAGTGTTGTGTATGCATACTTTACCAATTAGTTGTTTTCATTAGATGACTCAGTTTTTTAGATGACTCCTAATTTAAATTTCAAAGAGAAGTTTTGGTGAGTAGGACAGTCCGTGTACTGGTATGACTAACACATACATACACACACACACAAATACAAACACACAAAGTTCTTTAGGAAAACTCCTAAGTATGGTTAGGTCATCAGATCATGAAGTATGTCAGAGGCATTTTCTTCTTTTCCTTTATGCCTGACCTCACTGCAAATATATTTTAGAAACCCTCTAATCCTCTTCAGAAATATGGTGACATGTAGCTGTTGTAATAGAATAAATGAGATGGGGAATGAGTCACACACGGGAATGATCTCAGGCATCTAGTAAGTCGGAGAACCAATGTTGTTACGGTACACAAATAACCAACAAAACACTTCAAGGTATATATGTGTCCATCTATATCTATCTATCTGTCTATCTATTATCTATGAATCTATCTACCAAAAACCTTACAAGTATTTATTGATTAAAGACCATATGAGAGTATCGTATTTAATGTACAGTATTGTGAAAAAACATGCCTAGAGTGAATGGACAATATTCAAGGGTCTTGATGACTTAAAGACTTAAACATTATAACTGCCTGATAATCATGATCATCTTAATCTGTATAGGCCTTATAGTTTCTTGGTGAAGGAGAACTTTGCTAACCTACACTGAAAACAGATCACCTTTCAGGGAAACTCTTGATCTGTTCGATACTTATTGTAAGCATAAGTATTTATAGAGAAGTTGTTAATGTCCCTGGAATGAGGAATGTAAACAGAGAGTCAAAAGGAATAGAAACCCTAAAGGTAAGAAGGAGAAGAATTTACTTGGGCATCCCAACATGCTCTAGTGAAGAGCAGGGGATACCCTCTTCTCTGGGTTGGACTTATACTGCTTGGTCCCCATTTGTGAAGAGACACAGAGGGGAGCTGTGAACATACATGAGCAATGGCTTTACTCTCTGCCATCTCTGAGGAGGGAAGACCTTGGCTTTTTTCCTTGGAAGCTTTGGTGCTTCACCTATGGTTATTGGACCAGCACTTTTGCAGAGATCCATTTCAATGTTAAAATGACTAAAAATCTTGGTGGAAAGTTGAGTGGAATGCTAATGGACTAGCTTTAAATCAGCTATTGTCACTGAGCAAATAATAGACTCTTCTATTTTAAATATCAATACTTTGTTTTGCTTATCCACCACTGCATGAAAAACTATCCCAACACTTACTGGGGTAAGTGGCAACAGCCATTTTATCTGTTCATAATTCCGTGGGTCAGAATTTCAGACTTAGAATAATGGAATGGCTTATCTCTGCTCCATGATATCTGGGCCCTCAGCTGGGTTGGCTTGAATGGCTGGGAACTAGCCGGAAAGGCTTGATCTGAGTTATACGTCTGGAGCTTCAGTTATGGCTGTTCGTTTGGTTCCTCAGTTTTCCTTCATTTGTCCTCTCAGGAGGCTAGCTTAGACCTATTCACAGCTTGGTAGTCTCAGGGTAAATGGACTTCTTCCGTGGTAGCTGGCTTCCTAGAGGGAGCAGTCCAGTAGGGTAAGCTTGATGTGTAATCATTAGCAAACCTCTGCTTTGTCATGCTTGCTGACGTTCCATTGACCAAATCAAGTCACATGACCCAGGACAAAGTAAATATGGGAGAAACTACAGAAAGGCATGAGTCCTAGAGGGTATAGATTCATTGGGGCCACCAATATCTACTGCATACTCAGAAAATAATACCATTATTTAGTATCCATTTTCTAGGGTGAAAGACTAGATAGGTGTATATGTAACTATAGTACAAGATTGCTTATTGTCCATAAAAGGTAATTTTGGAATTCTGTTATTTTTTTCCCAGAGAAGTGGTATGGTATATCATATAACACAATATAAGCTTAAAAAAACTCCATGCTACAAGTAGTTTCTGTTAAATAATTTATTTAAGACTATCTGTAAAGAAATCAAAAAAATTCAAACTCTAATACCTATCTTGGGCTTACTTTTTTCTTGCAGTTATTGGCATTTTGACAGATAGTTTCCAGCATAAGAGCTAATACCTTAAATTATATTGGCTTTTCAATAATTTGTGCATTTGCTATGAATTTTAAAAATTATGTGATGTTTTCTTCAGTTCTGATGTTTCCATATGTCAGAGGTGCTATATTGTAGGAAGGAATGAGATTTGAGTCCTAGGAGGGTTTGGCTAACCTTTCTAGACTTTACCTCCTTCATCTCTTAAACAAGTGCATTCAATCAGTTGCTTGCTATGTTTTCTTCTAATGCTACTATTTTTTGATTTGAACTTATGCATGATGCCTAATTAACTATTAGAGAAATATAAAATGTGCATTTGGGAAATACTAAAACAATCTGATATGTCATTAAGGAAAAATTTACTTAGGTGTTTCTGATATTAAATATTTTAGTCACTTGGCTTAGAGATGTTTTCTCTAAGGAGCCTCTTATTTGCATATGTTAATATTTTACTTTGCTGTGAAAAAATTCTAAGAGGTAAAAGAAATGAAGAGGCTAAAGTAACATGACAATTTTTTTGTCATAGAAACTCATTATAGGAGCTTAACACTTTGGGAAAATATTTGACTAGGCACCTGAAAGATATCTCACTAAACTTAGGTGGAAGTAAGTTTGCAACATTTCGTGAAATGTTTTTTAGTATTTATCTTTTTTTGTGTGTGTGTGGTACGCGGGCCTCTCACTGTTGTGGCCTCTCCCGTTGCGGAGCACAGGCTCCGGACGCGCAGGCTCCGGACGCGCAGGCTCAGTGTCCATGGCTCACGGGCCCAGCTGCTCCGCGGCACGTGGGATCTTCCCGGACCGGGGCACGAACCCGTGTCCCCTGCATCGGCAGGCAGACTCTCAACCACTGCGCCACCAGGGAAGCCCCTATCTTTCTTTTAAGTTTTTATTCAGCTGTCCTTCCTGGATGCAGCTCTCTACAATTCTGTAAAATGAAACTCTGTTCACAAGCAGTTGGGAGTGACATGAAGGAGGTCTTATTTTTCCATTAGTTAATTCTTATGGGATTAATAAGAATTAATTAATTCTTATGGGAGTATTAAAAAATTAATAATATGGGGAACATGCAAACAAATACAAAAGCGCTCACCTGAAGCTGCTAAAGCAGTAAGTTCCCAACGTTAGTTGTACGTTGTAATTACCTGGGAATCTTTAAAACATATGGATCCCTAGGTTCTAACCTTCAAAAACCTTGATTTAATTGATCTATAATGTAGCCTAGGCATCAGAGTTTTTTAATCTCCCCAGATGATCCTGAGGTGCGGCCAAGTTTGAGAACCCCTGTGCTAAAGTAACTTTCTCGGATCCCTTTCGCTTACCTACCTTTTCCCACTGTAACTTGTAATTCAAGTCCTTGCTCTCCTCTCAGCTTTATGACCTTTCCACCTATATACAATTGCTACATTCCTTAATAATGAATTTTTATGAAGTTTAGTTTCCAACTTCACACATCATTAACAGGGTAGGTGTATAAGAGTATTCATGGAAAAATGAACTTTTAGTAAAGGCATGCATTTGACTGGATTGAAAAATATTAAATGGATCTATCCATTCAACCATGTTATTATGGTACTATTGGAAAATATGTTGACATAGATATTCCAAAATAATACTTGATACCTCTCTGCATTAGCGAAGTATTTCTTTAATTGGATTTTGGGTAATGGAATAGCTATTATTTACTTAAAGTGTTTCTGTAATGGAAACAATAGAATTTGTTACCAACTCCTTTATGTGGGTCGGGTGTGTGGGGGTCAAAACCAAATACAAATGAAAACTTCTTTAGTTGGCAACTCGCCTGAACCTACAGGCACTAATCAGGTTGTAATGGGTATTTTGAAATATTTTTGGACTTATTTAGATGTGGGAGAGAGGTTATTCTATATAGCCTAGAGCCTAAACTCATGCAGTTGTCTCTTTATTCAGGAAAATGGTTTAATTTCTCTCTACTTGTCTGAAAAATGTATATGTTGAAATCTTAACCCCTAAAGGTGATGGTTGTAGGAGGTGAGGTCTTTGGGAGGGGCTTAGGTCACGGGGGTGGAGCCTTTATGAATGGGATTAATGCTCTTACAAAAGAGACCCCACAAAGTTCCCAAGCCCCTTCCATCATGCAAAGATACAGGCTATGTACCAGGAAGCAGGTCTTCACCAGAATGCAACTGTACTGGTGCCTTGGTCTTGGACATCCCAGCCTTCAGAACTGTGAGGAATAAATTTCTGTTGTTTTTATAAACCACTCAGTCTGTGGTATTCTATTGTAGCAGCCTGAACGGACTAAGACAAGAGCAATTCTTTATCAATAGGGTGACCAACCACTCCAGTTTGCCTGGGACTGAGGGGTTTCCTGTGCAAGCTGGGATGAGTTGATCACCTTAATTGGTACAGAGAAAATTAATACTTTAAGAATATTTTATTATAATTTTTTAACATCTTTATTGGTGTATAATTGCTTTACAATGGTGTGTTAGATTCTGCTTAGCTCCTTGAATGAAAAATTATTATGTTTTGATTTATGATTACCAATCCTATATAAATTATGATAGTAAATGGAAGGTTAGTGATTATTTTCTGGGTCTAGTATTATAACTTTCCCTTCAACTTGTTGTTTTTTGAATATTCTTCAAAAGATTTTGCTAGTAGTGCTCAAATTTCACCTTGAGAAAATATGTATATTTTATGTCTAATTTCTAGATTTTAAGAAAGAGATAATAATGTCTAAAATAGCAGAGTGAATTGATGCTAAAGTTGGGAAAAATATTAATTTAAAATCTGCTTTGAGACTGAAGTACCCTGTTAACATAAAGATGTTCTCCTAGTAGAATGAAATAGAAAAAGAGAACTAATAACGTTCTAATATGTATCTCTTCTTGCCCCTCAAATCATCAAAAGTTTGCACAGAGAAGTACTGCACAAAGAAAACTCATTGAAGATGTTATAAATTGGTTATTTTTGAAATTCTTGGAAGTGATCACACAGTAAAGATAAATATATAATTTTACCCCAGAGAATTAATGTATTTCACTTAAACCAGTAATACATTTTTGCAATGATGTGATTAACATGGGTTCCTCTTGCCTAATTTCAGATTGTTAGGGGTTGGTTTTCTATTCTTTATGCACTGAGAATCAGAAACACTAATTATTCCCTTAAAGGGAAGACTGATCCAGTTTTAACACATGGCCAGTTCAGAAAATATCAAAAGCAATCCTTTCCAAGAGAGTATTCAAACATAGAGGGAAAAAATATCTGAGGCATTGCCAATGTGTTAGATGACCATGGAACTAAATGACACCACTTTTAGGTTAACAACTGGAAATAGAGTCAAGAGTCCCATATCTAGACCCAGATGTGATAATCCAGTGACTGTTTGGGTCAATGCCTTTATTGTTCTGGGCCTCAGTTTATTAGTAAAGTGGGAGAGTTTGACTAGCCTGTGCCTATGGGCCATTAACTTGTTAATATCCTGTCATTCCATGTACAACATTCTGATGATGTCTTAGTGAATATGTGGATTTCTGTCTTCCTTTCCTCCAGCATTACTTCTCTGTACCAGCCTTGGAAAAACGGCTTGCATGGCTACAATCTGAGAAAAAGACATCTTCTTCAGAGGACAGAGGTGCATAGTCTCTGTGTTTTAGTCCCTACTATACCTCAACATAATACGATGGATCCTAACGTTTGCAGTTCAGATCTTAGATGAGTTGCTCCCCCTCTTAGGGTCTTAGTATCTATCTGTAAGGAGGATCTTTCTTTTCCTGAATTTCGTTTTCTAGCTTTAACTTTCTTTTAGGCCCTGAAGGTTATTTATTTATTTATCTATCTATCTATCTGTGAGATAGAATAGCTTTTGGTCATCTCGCATTCTCAGTGAGGCCTTTCTGGGTGTCCCTTTCTCTATCTCCACCCCGCCTTTCCTGCAGGCAGAAGTCTGGAGATCTGGAGAACTTTACGAACCACATCTTGTCCCTAGGTTGCATGGCTGCAGGTGACAATTCCGCCCAGTGTTTGGTTGCTGCAAACACATTCAAAGCATTAACTTCCCTCTGGCTCTTTTGTGGACCATGAATGCTCTGAGAATCCGTCAAGATGAGACCTTGAGGTCTTGTCTTGCCTTACGATATAAAATAAAAGACATGATTCAGCTCATGTGGAGTTTTACTGGCTACAAAACAGATGCAAAATAATGGGAATCTGACGATTGTATTCGGAAGGTAGAGCTTTAAGCTCATGAACTCATGCTCTGATTGAAAAAGTGCAGCCGTATATTAAGATCATTTTGGAACGTCTGGTGAGATTGTTACAGAGAAAAAAAAAGATTCTAAGTTTGATAACTCCAAGGGTACCTCTTAGAATTCACCCATTTGTGTCTGGGCAAGGACTTTCCATTGGGGGAGAATAGTTTTTACAATAGGCAGGAACTTTTATTGGCCTCACGCGTACTTTTAGATCTCATTCACTTGAGAAAGAATTATTCTTCCATTGATGCTCTCCTGTATGATGACCTTGATCTTTGGAGCTGTAGATGAAAAAAAAAAGAGGAACAAACAGGTCACTACCACGCTCTCCCCACCATCTGAACTGTACTCCTTTTCAGTTCCCTGTTCTCAGTACCCAGAGGCTCTCTGTGCCTTCCAACATGATCACTAAGCCATATGGTGGGCTCTGCTGGAGTGAAAAGGGATCTTACCAGGAAGATTTTTCCTCCTACCCTCCAGGAAATGACGGTGTCTGAACAGTGTTACCTTCTAGCAGTCAAGGCCTTCATCCTAGGTGTTCCTGATACAGAATCTAGTCTCTGATCACAAGTGCTGGAGGGGGCCTTTCTGCTTATATGGGCTTTGAACACTTGCACCACAGATCCTATGAGCTTATAGAGCACTAAATGCCGTTCTGGAGACCTCACTTTAAGATCTAGAAAGCATGCCTCGTGAGGGATGGGTGAGAAGCCAGGAATGTTTATCATGGTCTCAGTTTTCAAAGATATGATTTATTTGAATAAGTGCTTTGTTGATACATCAATAAACCGATTCTAGACCAAAGGGAAGACTTGAAACCATTAATAGAGATCCAGGGAGAACTTTGTTAAAGTCAAACCTCTCCAATAGTAGATTGGACCACCCCCTCCAGTAATGGGTTCCCCATCCCTGGACATGGCCAGAGAGAGGCTGAAGGACCATCTGTTGGGATCTTGCAGAGGAATGGCAATGAGACCAGCTGTTCTGTGATGGCTGCTTGGACGCCGAGTCCCTGAACCTCTAATGCCTTAGAACATTTTTATCATAAACAAATCAGAAAGTACCACCTGTCCCAAAATGTGGTTTCTTAGAACTTTTCTGTGAGATGTTCAAGGTAATCTGAGAAAATAGGGTTCCCAGGTCAAAGGTATTTGGGAACACTGGGTTAAACAAAGTAAAATTTTTGCTGTGGTTTCTTTCTTTTTCTTTTTCCTTTTCTTCCCTGCAGCAGTATTTGTTCCATCTTTAATACTGAAATACAGCCTGATTTTTCACAAAGAGGATAATAGTACACAGTATTCCCAGCCGTATCGGGCCGTAGAACAGTGGCGCAGTGGTTGAGAGTCCGCCTGCCGATGCAGGGGACACGGGTTCGTGCCCCGGTCCGGGAAGATCCCACATGCCGCGGAGCGGCTGGGCCCGTGAGCCATGGCTGCCGAGTCTGCGCGTCCGGAGCCTGTGCTCCGCAACGGGAGAGGACACAACAGTGAGAGGCCCGCGTACCGCAAAAAAAAAAAAAAAAAAAAAAAAAAAAAAGCTGCCTCCGAATGCTTCCGTGCATTTGCCAAGACTCTGGAACTATTATCCTGAGGTGAGAGAAGAGACTGAGCCCAAGAAGGAAGATGAGAAAGTGAAATTTTTGTAAGAATTGGACCAATTTCTCTCTCTCTTACCTGGGCTTTTGACTGCTCTGACCTCTTGTTGCTGTCCTCTTCTGGGTACCTAATTATCTTAACTTCATCGTCTTGACCTAGAGGCTTCTGGGCTTCTCATGGTGCACAGTGTCCAGTGAGGGCATAGAAGAGTTGGCTGAAATCAGAAGGAGTGGAAGCTACCTAGAAGAACATAGGACCAACCCATCCAGGATGGATGGGAGGGCGTGGCTCCATCCATGACTCTGCCCCCTCCAATTGCTAGCTGACATATTTATCTTCTCCACTGAATTGGAAGTTTTTTGTGGGCAGGATCTAGTGCTTACTCATTTTTGTATCTTTCGCTCCTGCTACCATGCCAGACATACAGTAGGTTTTTAAAGAGAAATGTTAGTTATTATTATTATCAGCTTCTCAGTATTGCTTACTAGGAAAGAAAAGGAAAAATTGTGTATCTATTGACACTTTTCTTGCATATGTCAGTGTTCTTTTTTTCCCCCAAGTTTGATTTCTTAAATATTTATTGAGCAACTATTGCACATGGACAGCATTTAATAATCTTATATAAGATCCACTGTGATTTCTCATTCTGTTCCCTCCAAGTAAGTGAATTAGTAGGGATTGGCTAAAAATAACCAAGCTTATTCTAGAATGTTTTGGGTCTTCTAGATCCTGTGCAGCGGTCTGACAACGCCAGGCTGGTGGTGCAGACTGACAACGCCAAGCTGGCCTCAGATGACTTTAGGACCAAGTGAATGGGTAAGGGGGCTGTTGTCTTCTCTCTTTCCTCTCCTTCCCCTTAGCCTGTCCTCTGTACCAACAAACATTGACAAAGTTTTCCCTAGACGGTTTCCCTAAGATCGACAGAGCCATTGCTAACCAGAGCTCAGAGAACCCTTCTCCAGAGTCAGACTCTGCCTGCTTTTCCTTTCCAGAGGACATCTCCGAATCCCATCCAGTGTAGAAGTCATGTTCCCCTGATGCTCCGCTAGGCACAGAGTCCAATCAGGAGAATGGAGGAAGTGTTTTAATTTTGGAAATCTCACGGTTTATGTGCTTTTATCCCATTAAATCCACTGGCTCTTCATTTATTAAAAAATAATTACCAGTGCCTTTTCCTCCAGGAGCTTCGGTAGCACGTTGAAAACCTATATGAACGAGATGGCTGTAAAAACCACAAGCCCCAACTCCCAGTTGTCTGACAAACTAAACCAGGCCTGCCTCTGATGCTCCTGTATCACAGGTATGAGACAGAGGTGTCCTTGAGGCAGCTGGTGGAGGCAGATCTGAAGAGTCTGAGCAGGATCCTGGATGAGCCGACCCTGTGCAAGTCTGACCTGGAGGCCCAGGTGGAGTCCCTGAAGGAGGAGCTGATCTGCTCAAGTAGAACCATGAGCAGGTGAAGTTCTCCAACAGGATCGAACTCGCCAAAGCCTGTTTCCAGGTGCCAAGGGGTGTGGGAGAGGCTCAACCAGCTGAGGAATCTGTTCTCCAAACAAAAAGGGATTTGTAGAGAATGAGTAATCTGTGATAGGAGACGAGGATTTTTCTGCCAGTGGCAGGAATGAGGGTGAAGGAGGTTGGCAAGCCCAGTAATGAGGAAAGGTCAACAGCCAGGCGGTGCCCACAGCCGCTTCCTCTCCCAGGCTGGAGCACACGGGCCTGCACAGATCTTTTATTCCAATTCTCCGTTTAGTAACAGGAGAAGCCAGCAGGACCACCCTGCAGAGAGGGCTGAGCTGGAAACACAACCCAACTCTCCCTTTTCTGGTCTGGAGCTCTTTCTGCTGTTCAGTGTTGCCTGGAGGAAACACTGTAAAGTGCTCACATCATTGCTAGATTAGTTGCACAATAAAGAAGACAGATATTTTGTGCAAACCTTAATGCCAGAACAATGTAAATGGTGATAGTTAATATTAATTGAGTGCTTACTGTGTGCCAAATGCTGTGCTAAGTGCTTTAGAACTTCATCTTACAGATGAAGCACTTGAGGCTTCTAGAAGCTTCTAGAAGCTTTCTAGTAAGTGGTAGACAAGAGACCCAATTCAAATCTGTCTGACATCCACCTAAGCCCAAGCACCTAAGCTATGTTGGGTGTGTGACGAGATTAGCTGATAGTTACCTCCTTTATCAATAGCTAAACTAGTGAAATCAACAAATCACCAGTTAACTCTATTCTATCCCAGGATGGCAGATTTTGAAGTAAACATTCTTTGTTTCCTCTCTAGCTGCGCTCTATCCTTCTTATTACGCATGGCTAAGAATCAAACCATAGTCTATATGGTATACTAACAAGAACACTGGATTGGGTGTTTGGGCTCCAGAGTTTAAATCAAGGTCTATTGCATCTCGGCTCTGAGTCCAAATCCCTGCACCTCTTTAAGTGAGGAGAGGTATACTGAGTACAAAGGCGGAAGGAGGTCATGGACTTGAAAGCACTCTGTAAAGTGGAATGTTCAGGTTAGTCATTGCATACAGAAGCCAGTTAATGAGAGGATCAGAGAGAATCGAACTTTCGAAAGCTTAAGAATAAGCACAAGTTGAATTGCACTCTCTCAGAGGAGAGCATTAGGATCCTTTGTGATACTTTGAATTGTTCCCTTCCTCCATCAGGAAGCCAACTCCCTGCGGAGACAGCTTGGAGACCGCCTCAACGAGGAGGGCTGACATGAGAGGAGGAACCATAGGGACTGGAATGTGATGGAGAGTCTTGGGGTGAGCGATGAAAGGATTATTGTCTATGGGGAAATGTGGGGAGACATGAGGGGAAGGGATGTGGGCCCACCTAGGTGGTCTGCCCCCTTTCTCCTCCTGGATGCACGTTTTAACCTCTTGTCTCTTATAGGCACCTGCATGAGCTCCCTCTTGAGGTTAGTTTTATGTGGGTGGCTCTGAGAAGGAGTCACTCACAGGATGGATTATCAAGAGGCTCAAGGGAGGGCCTTGAGCAGAAGCAAGTTGGAAACACCCAGGACCTACGCTCGGGTAAGAAGATGCAGGACATCCGCCCTGTGGGAAGTGCTGTTCACTCTGGGAAGTCCTATAGCTGCTAAAACCCAGAAGTCTGGCTCCCTTGTCCTGGAGGGGGTGTTACCAGAATTCCTCTCAGGAGACTTCTTTTTTCATCCAGGTCCTTCACTATTTCTAGAAGCCCATATTGTGTGGTTTTGTGTATCAAGGTGGGATCCACTCTGAGGTCCTTGAATGCAAAACACTCTTGATGTTGAAAGAGACTCAACCCCGACCTCTTCCTCAGGCCACCATTCATTCCTCGTCTGTCCGTTTCGAGGGCTGACCCCATGGCCATGCCTGGTGGGCGAGAGGGCCTTGATTACCCAACTCATGGAAGAGGAGACTGCCCACAGACCGGGTGGTCTGGCTCCAGAGCGCCCATTGCCAGCTGCACCTCCAGCCCGTGGGTCTCGTGTCTCTGAGGGCCCAGCTGCTGATGTGGGTATTTGTACTTCCTTCTCAGATGTCCTCATCCGTGACCACATCTGGGCTTGTTCAATGTGCCAGACAGGGATACATAAGCATCACTATTTCCATGAAAATAAAGCTTCATTGACGGATAATCGACATACAATAACCTGCACATATTTAAAGCACGCAGTTTGGTAAGTGTTGACTAATGTGTACCCTGCAGAATTATCACCACACATATCCACCAGCCCCCCAGATTTCCTCGTGCTGCTTTATAATCCTCCCCCTGCCACACTGGCCCCTTCTCCAGTTTACAGAAGGGCAAACTGAGTTTTCTGGGCGTCTGGAGCAAGAATACACACCGCCTGGCTCTTGCCTTTTTCCTACACATTGTGGCGCATAAGGCCAGCGAGGTGGCCAATGGCAGTAGTGTGGGGCTTCCAATGCTTGATAAGAGAGGAGCCGACATCTAGTTACTACTTGTGGGAGGCAGTCAGCCTTGGGAGCAGGCTGTGGACATGCCAGGCATGCCGCCACCGCTGCTCGAAGGGACCGTCCCTACTTGTTCCCCTCCTTGTTCCGTTCCATGGGAGATAAACCACCAGGGCCCAGGGATCAGAAAGAATGGAAACTGAGACGAGACGCTGTCTCCCCCCTGCACACGCAGGTTATTCTGCGTGATTCTGGGCTTATGGGTTTCCTCCCAGGGAAGTTAACCTTGAGCCGAGACAGTCTCTAGATGATGTAAACCACCATCTGGCAACCTTCCCTTTTCTAGTCTATATAATCTGTAACTGTAGCACAATAAAATTTGCCCTGCCAACCATCAGCTGTCTTGGTCCTTCTGACTCCATTCGTCGGTGCTACTTCTGACCCTGGGCGGTGAGATCCTCTTTCTCCAGCTGGTCCGTGGCAACTACTTACTGTGTTCTTTAAACCAAGGAGGGCAGTTTAAATTATGGCCATTCCGTAGATGGGGACCCGAGAGTAGATGCTTTAAGGAAACTTGGTCAAAACCTGCAGGTCAGTGGTGGAAGCAGGTTCTCCCCGTCCCCACCCCCCACCCCCAAATCTAGCTCTTCTCCCCTGTCCCAGCTTGGATTCGGTGTGGATGGCTTCACCTCCATCCATCCAACGGCGCTTTGACATTCTCTCTCCATTCATGCGGGAGCTGATACCATGGCTTTTCCTAGACGGACACTCACCTGTTCCACTGTACCAGGCCTCCCAGGTATGTGCATTTAAAGTCCCCCTGGAACCTGAGTCTTCCTTTCCTTGCAACAGAATGCCAGCTAACACCTTGGAGATGGTGGAGAGATTCTGGAGTTTGGAGATGGATAAAGTGGGGAAGAAGCTTCTTCCAGGCCAGGTATGTGCCTGTGGTCAGCCCAGAAGGTCTTTTTCCTCTAGAATCCTTGGTGTAGCTGGAGGAGAGGCAGCAGGGTCGCTTCTTCTCCCTGTCCTGCCTTCTATTCCCTTTATCTTAAAACACACCAAAGGGGATGCTATGGGACAGGCAACTTTTAAAAGAGCAACAGGATTCCTTTTCCAAATAAAAACGTAAACGGAACAGAGTATATAAAAGGGCAATGGTTTACTAGTGTATCTTTAATTTTAAGACATATTTACATTACTTAGAAATTCAACCAATGAGAGCAATAAGATCGTTTGGATTCATTTGTTTGCTCAATGAATCTTTATTAAGCACTTACTCTGGGCCTGTTCTTGTTCTCAGCACCAGGGGTGCCTCAATGGAGAAGACAGGCAAGATCGGGCTCACCCAGAGTTCACAGAGCAGTGGAAGAGACAGGCAGTAAATAGGAGGGATTGAGTAAACCAATACAGCAGGAAGAGGATTTTAAACAGTGGTAAGCACTGAGAAGAAAGGAAAGTATGGTGGTTGATAGGGGTCTGGGCAATAGTCTTTACCATGGTCAGGTCTGGTCTTTCCAGGAGGTGGCATTTGATCTGAGACTGGAAAATGAGAAGAAACAGACCAGAGGGAAGGAGCATTCCAGACAGAGGGAACAGCGCATCAAGGGAGGGAACGAGCTTGGTGTCTTTGAAGGAGGAAGGAAGGCCAGTGATGGAGTGACAAGCCAGGGAGGAGCCATAGGACCCGGGGCTGGCAGTGGTCTCCCTGCTCTGGGGAGCATCTGATTGTATTTTTTTTTTTTTTTTCAGTACGCAGGCCTCTCACTGTTGTGGCCTCTCCCATTGCGGAGCACAGGCTCCGGACGCGCAAGCTTAGGGTCCATGGCTCACGGGCCCAGCCTCTCCGTGGCATGTGGGATCCTCCCGGACCGGGGCACGAACCCGCATCCCCTGCATCGGCAGGTGGACTCTCAACCACTGCGCCACCAGGGAAGCCTGAGAAGTTTTTATGATTGTTGCTAATACTAAAACAAGCCTTTATCACCTTTATAGGACAATGGAAGAATCTAAGTCGAGTGTGAAAGGTAAAAAAAATTCTTGCATTGTTTGAATCTACTTTTTTAAAAAGAAATCAGCACATTTATCCATTCTGCAGTACTCATAACCCCTCGTGTACTCCTGAATGTTCTGTGTTCAATTTTCATTTTCTTCCCAAATTGCCAGGAATATTGAATTAACAAATTACATAAGACAGAACAAAGTGAGCTCTCAACATTGTCCTAAAGGATATATATAAAAGCTCTTTGCAAGCAGTAGAGTAGATAAAAATGATCATTAATATTATTATATCTCTATCAAGTTATGGGATCTGTTGACCAAACCCCTAGAAAAGTAAGAGGAAATGATTTCACGTAATTCCCCAAACTATATTCTGTTGAACACTAGAGTCCCATGAGATTTTAATTGTGTATTATAGAAGATGTGTATTATAGAAGATGTGTTCTACCAGGGAAGCCCCGGAGGCGGCTTTTAATTACAGTTTATTTATGCAAAGTGCTGCTACCTCCACACAGACTAACACTATGCAAATACTCAGATCTAACAGTCCTGGAACCAGAATAAGACCAGCCCTCAAGAAAACAGAATGGAAAAGCAAGACTTTAACCCATGTGTTTCAATCACACCGAGAGCTTATATTGTTTCTTAATCATATCTCGAATTCCCTCCCTACAACTTCCTGCTGGAGGTAGTGGGGTGCCCACCCCCTCACCTTCTGCTGGAGATCCTCGATGGTCCGGAAGCGGGACTGGTAGTCGGGGCACACAAGGGGATATTGTTGCTGGCTCTGCTCCCAGATGCGGCTCTCCAGCTCTGCGTTGTCCCGCTCCAGCTGGCGCACCTTCTCCTGGTAGTTGGCCAGCCGGCTGTTCAGGAACTGCATGGTCTCCTTCTCGTTGCCGTTGAAGGAGCCCTCACAGAAGCAGCCGCTGTTGCCCACGTTGGCAGGGATGTTGCAGGACCCGGGCAGGGTGGAGCCGTGGCAGCTGCGGGGCACGCAGGGCCGGGAGAAGCAACTGGAGCTGCAGCTCAGGCTGGGCAGGGAGCAGCTGTAAGGCATGGTGATGGAGGGAGTGAGGTGACCGGCGGAAGACAGAGTCCAAGTTGTCCAAGCCACAGAGCTGTGGGTCTCCTTCCTCTTGGGAGCGTTTATAGCCCCTCTGCAGAGGGTGTGGATGTGGAAGACAGCCCTTTTTTCTTACTCATTGGGTTGTCAAAAGCCTTTCCCCTTGGCGTGTTATGTTTCCTCAGAAGAGTCCCTCATCTCATAAAAGACTTTAGTTGGGCTTCTTGCTAAGTCAGAACTCCTCTTCCATGCTGTGCATCAGTGAAGTAAGAGCTTTATGGTGTGGTTTCAAAGGGCTGGACTCGTGAAAGCCCTGGCCTTCATTTGTGGGGTGTGGTAGGTCCAGGAACGCTATGGCTTCTTCGCTTCCTGGCTTGACAGCCCTGATTCTTCTTGCTGATATGGAAAAGTATAGCCCTTGCCCATGTATCACTCCCTTGGTCAAATTCCAAATTCATGGTTCTCAGAAAGAAGAATAGATCCCCTCTAGGATCATTAAAATAGCCTGGTTCCCAGTGGCCCTGTTACCTGATATGACAGGCGTCATCATATCCATAATAATGTCAATCAACGAAACAGCAGATAGTCACCAGGATCATGGTTTGTATAGGGCACCGTGAGGAATATGGAAGGTAGGATCAGGGCTGTGGTCAGAAGGAGCTCACACTTGTTGAGCACCTGTACAAGCCCAAGTTGGTACTAGACACTCTTCACAAACACGATCTTATTCACATCTCACCATGACCTTTCGAGGTACATGATAATATTCCCATTTTACAGACAGGCAAACAGAGGCATAGAGAGTAGGGGTTAATGTGTTGTGAATCCAGGATTTCAACACAGATCTCTGTTCTTTCCATCATACCATGCTGCTTCAATCAATGAACTAACTCCTTCCCTAACTTCTTCTGACAAGTCATCTCTCCCTCCTGTCTTAGCTTTCATTTCACTTTGAGCATAACATTGCATGACTTATATGCATATCTCTCTGTGTATTTGAGTTCCCAGAAGCAAAGACATGGTCTAGTTCATCTTTGAATCCTCTGCTCTAGGCACATGGTACACAGTAGGGACCCAATGGACATTTGTTGGGTGGATGAAGGAATGAGCATTGTATAATAATATGAGGCAAGAGATGATAAGGGAGAAGTTGAAAAAATGGGGAGAGAGAGCACAGCCAGAACTGGAAGTTCACAGGGATAGATTTGTGCCGGGACGGGGAGGCTTCTAAGAAGCAGAGAGGAGAAAAGCAGATACTGCAGGTGGAAGAATCCTGTGCACACAGAACGGTGCAGGAAAGCCCAAGGCATGGTCGAGTACGACTAGGTAACTGGGAGGGGAGAGAGTGAAGGGAAGTGGTGGAAAATAGAGCTGGATGGGGAGGTTGTGACCATATGGCAGAGGTCTTCAATGACAAAGCTAAGGAGCTTAGACTTCCCTGGAGGCAACATTTTAGCAAACATTTATCTGTTTTAGCAAAATGAAGATAAGGCTGGAAGCAGAGGAGCGGCAAGGTTATTGTAATAGTCTGGGTCCGCAGTAATAAAGAATTGAGTTTAGGTATCTGTAGGGGAAGTGTAAAAGAAGAAACTGGTGTAAGAACCATTTTCAAAGAAACATTTTTTTTTAATCAGCAATCTGAGAGAGGGTCAAGAATGAAACCAAAATTTGGCAAGCATAAGAATTCAGGAGAAAACTTTACCATTCACAGAAACACAGAGAGCAGGAGAAAGCACTGTTTTGCACATCAAGGATGAGTTAGCTCACTTCCTTTAACAAACATTTACTGAGTCCGTCCTATATGCCAGACACAGAGCTAGGCACTGGGGATGCAACAATGAGCAAGAGAGGCAAACCTACAACCTAGTGGAGAATGCACACCAGCCAGGTGGATGATACATCTGTCATGGGGGGAAGCCCCAGCTGCTGGAAGAACGTGCAGCCGGAGATCTAACCAGACTTAGCAGAGGTCAAGGAAGGCTTTCTTGAGGAATTGATGATATTGCTGAGAGCTGAAACTAAGTGAAGAGGAAGGAGATTGTTCTGGGTAGAGTTGGGGCAAACATGAGGGCCAGAAGTGAGCGAGCACATTGCATTTGGCCATATTTCCCATTTTTCACAAACAGCTTAAACAGAAAATGATATTTTTGTGGCTCACTGGGGAAAAGTGACTGGACTGCCTTGGCCAACTATTCTGAGGACTCAGAGCATCAGTACCATGACTCCCTCTAGCCCATTCACCTCAATAAGTTGGGAAGTTCTGCATTAGAGGAATTGGAAAAAGCTTAGTAAGGATGGTATGAGCCAGGGAGTAACAGATGATCATAGAGGAGAAGCAGACAACCTCAGCCAGCACCAGCATCCCTCCAAAGTGGTTCTTGCCCAGGGCCCAGCCCCACACATCAGACTGCCTGCAACTATTGCAGCTGGGTCTTACAGCCAGCTGCACTGGTGACAAGCCCCCACACTAGTGTGCCTACAGCAATAGTGACCCAGCCACAGACACACACAGATTACACAGCCCTGGAGCACCTGCCTCTGGTAACCAACTGGGACCCCACTGCTGGGCCCCACAAAACACCTTCTACACAAAGCCACTCCTTCAAGACAGGGAGACATAGATGGTCTACCTCATGTGTAGAAACAAACACAGAGAGTTAAGTAAAGTGAGGAGATAAAGAATATGTTCCAAGTGAAAGAAAGGAATATGTCCCTTAGAAAAATAAATAAATGAAATGGCAATAATCAATCTTCCAGATAAGGAGTTCAAAGTAATGGCCATAAAGACATTCAGCAAACTCAGAAGAATGGAGGAACACGGTGATAACATCAACAAAGGGATGAAAAATATGAAAAAGAACCAATCAGAGCTGGAGAATACAATAACAGAAATGAAAAATACACTAGAGGGAACCCTAACCCTGTCAGTCCAGTTGTAAAGACTCCATGCTCCCACTGCAGGGGACAAGGGTTTACTCTCTGGTCAGGGAACTAAGATCCCACATGCCATGCAGTGCAACCAAAAAAAATAAATAAATAAAAAGAAAGAAAGAAAAGAAAAGAAAAAGAAAAAATCAATAAGGAAATATTGGCATTAAATGATACATAAGATCAGATAGACTTAATAGCTATATACAGGACTTTCCACCCCAAAACAGCAGATTCATATTCTTTTCAAGTGCACATGGAGCATTTTCCAGGATAGATTACATGTTAGGCAACAAAACCAGTCTCAGTAAATTTAAGGAGATTGAAATCATATCAAGCACCTTTTCTGACCGTAATGATATGAGACTACAAATCAACTACAAGAGCAACACTGGAAAAAAACACAAATACATGGAGTCTAAACACCATGCTACTAAACAACCAATGTGTTATTGAAGAAATCATAAAGTACCTTGAGAAAAATGAAAATGGAAACACAACAATCCAAACTCTATGGGACACAGCAAATGCAGTTCTAAGAGGGAAGTGTATAGCAATACAGACCTGCCACAGGAAATAGGAAAAATCTCAAATAAACAACCTAACTTTATGCTTAAAGGAACTAGAAAAAGAACAAAGTCCAGAGGTAGTAGAAGGAAGAGAATAATAAAGATCAGAGTGAAAATAAGTGAAATAGAGGCTAAAGAAACAATAGAAAATATCAGTGAAACTAAAAGCTGGTTCTTTGAAAAGATAAACAATTCTATAAACCTTTAACCAAACAAATAAAGAAAAAGGAGAGGGCCCAAAAAAATCAGAAATGAAAGAGGAAAAGTTACAACCAACACCAAACACCAAATTATCATAAGAGTTTACAATGAAAAATTATACACCAACAAATTGGACAACCTAGAAGAAATGGATAAATTCCTACAAATGTAAAGTCTCCTAAGACTGACTCAGGAAGAAAAAGAAAATCTGAATAGACCAATTACTAGTCATGAAATCAAATCAGAAAAAAAAAAACACCCAACAAACAGAAGTCCAAGACCAAAAGTCTTCACAGGTCAATTCTACCAAGCATTTAAAGAAACTTAGTACCTGCTTCTGAAACTATTCCAAAATATTGAAGAGGAAGGAATGCTTCTAAACTCATTCTACTAGGCCAGAATTACCCTGATACCAAAACCAGACAAAGGCACTACAAAAAAATTTAATCACAGGCCAATAACCTTGATGATCATAGATGCAAAAATCCTCAACAAAAATCCTCAAAAAAAAAAAAAATCCTCAACAAAATATTAGCAGACCTAATTTAACAATACATTAAAATGACCATGCACCATAATTAAGTGGGATTTATCCCAGGGATGCAGGGATGTTTCAATATCCACAAATCAACCGATGTGTTACACCACATTAACAAAAGGGAGAATAAAAATCATATATCATCTCCATAGATGCAGAAATAACTTTTGACAAAATTCAACATCTATTTATGATACAAACTCTCAACAAAGCGGGCATAGAGGGAAAATATCTCAACAGAATAAAGTCCATATATGACAAACCCACAGTTAACCTCGTACTCAATGGTGAAAAGCTGAAAACATTTCCCCTAAGATCAGAAACAAGACAAGGATGCCTACTCTTGCCACTTTTATTCAACATATTATTGGAAGTCTTAGTCACAGCAATCAGACAAGACAAAAAGAAAAGAAAACAAATTCAACTTGGAAAGAAAGAAAGAAAACTGTCATGGTTTGCATTAGACATGATACTATATATAGAAAACCCTATAGATGACACCAAAAAAATTTAGAATAAATGAATTCAGTAAAGTTGCAGAATACAAAATTAATACACAGAGATCAGCTCGGTGCTTTGTGACTGCCTGGAGGGGTGGGATGGGGAAGGTGGGAGGGAGGGAGATGCAAGAGGGAGGAGATATGGGCACGTATGTGTATGTATAGCTGATTCACTTTGTTATAAAGCAGAAACTAACACACCATTGTAAAGCAATTATACTTCAATAAAGATGTTTTTAAAAAATCTATAATGTTTCTATACACTACTAATGATCAATTGGAAAGAGAAATTAAGAAAACAATCCCATTTACAGTTACATCAAAAAGAATAAAATATGTAGCAATAAATCTAATCAAAGTGGTGAAAGACCTGCACTCTGAAAACTATAAGACATTGATGAAAGAAACTGAAGATGACACAAATAAATGGAAAGATATACTGTGTTCATAGACTAGAAGAATTAATATTATTAAAATGTCCATACTGAAAGTGAGGAGATGAAAAAAGATATTCCATGCAAACGGAAATCAAAAGGAAGCTGGAGTAGCAATTCTCATATCAGACAAAACAGACTTCACTCTTCACTTTGACTTCACTCAAAATAGACAAATCAACAGAATTAAAAATGAAAAAGAAGTAACAACTGACACTGCAGAAATACAAAGGATCATGAGAGATTACTACAAGCAACTATATGCCAATAAAATGGACAACCTGAAGGAAATGGACAAATTCAAGGAAAGCACAACCTTCCAAAACTGAACCAGGAAGAAATAGAAAATATAAACAGACCAATCACAAACACTGAAATTGAAACTGTGATTAAAAATCTTCCAAAAAACAAAAGCCCAGAACCAGATGGATTCACAGGCAAATTCTATCAAACATTTAGAGAAGAGCTAACACCTATCCTTCTCAAACTCTTCCAAAATATAGCAGAGAGAGGAACACTCCCAAACTCATTCAATGAGGCCACCATCACCCTGATACCAAAACCAAAGATGTCAGAAAAAAAGGAAACTACAGGCCAATATCACTGATGAACATAGATGCAAAATTCCTCAACAAAATACTAGCAAACAGAATCCAACAGCACATTAAAAGGATCATACAGCATGATCAAGTGGGGTTTATCACAGGACTGAAAGGATTCTTCAATATATGCAAATCAATCAATATGATAAACCATATTAACAAATTGAAGGACAAAAAACATATGATAATCTCAATAAATGCAGAAAAAGCTTTGGACAAAATTAAACACCATTTATGATTAAAAAACTCTCCAGAAAGTAGACATAGAGGGAGCTTACCTCAACATAATAAAGGCCATATATGACAAACCCACAGCCAACATCATTCTCAATGGTGAAAAACTGAAGCCATTTCCTCTAAGATCAGGAACAAGACAAGGTTGTCCACTCTCGCCACTATTATTCAACATAGTTTTGGACGTTTTAGCCACAGCAATCAGAGAAGAAAAAGAAATAAAAGGAATCCAAATCAGAAAAGAAGAAGTAAAGCTGTCACTGTTTGCAGATGACATGATACTATACATAAAGAATCCTAAAGATGCTACCAGAAAACTACTAGAGCTAATCAATCAATTTGGTAGAGTAGCAGGATCCAAAATTAATGCACAGAAATCTCTTGCAATCCTATACACTAATGATGAAAAATCTGAAAGAGAAATTAAGGAAACACTCCCATTTACCACTGCACCAAAAAGAATAAAATACCTAGGAATAAACCTACCGAAGGAGACAAAGGACCTGTATGCAGAAAAACTATAAGACACTGATGAAAGAAATTAAAGATGATATAAACTGACGGAGAGATATACCATGTTCTTGGATTGGAGGAATCAACATTGTGAAAATGACCATACTACTCAAAGCAATCAACAGATTCAATGCAATCCTTATAAAACTACCAATGGAATTTTTCACAGAACTAGAACAAAAAAAAATGCACAATTTGTATGGAAACACAAAAGACCCTAAATAGCCAAAGCAATCTTGAGAAAGAAAAACGGAGCTAGAGGAATCAGGCTCCTGGACTTCAGACTATACTACAAAGCTACAATAATCAAGACAGTATGGTACTGGCACAAAAACAGATATATAGATCAATGGAACAAGATGGAAAGCCCAGAGATAAACCCATGCACCTATGGTCACCATATTTTTGATAAAAGAGGTAAGAATATACACTGGAGAAAAGACAGTCTCTTCAATAAGTGGTGCTGGGAAAACTGGACAGCTACATGTAAAAGAATGGAATTAGAACACTCCCTAACACCATACACAAAAATAAACTCAAAATGGATTAAAGACCTAAATGTAAGGCCAGACACTATCAAACTCTTAGAGGAAAACATAGGCAGAACACTCTATGACATAAATCACAGCAAGATCCTTTTTGATCCACCTCCTGGAGAAATGGAAATAAAAACAAAAATAAACAAATGGAACCTAATGAAACTTAAAAGCTTTTGCACAGCAAAGGAAACCATAAACAAGACGAAAAGACAACTCTCAGATTGGGAGAAAATATTTGCAAACAAAGCAACTGACAAAGTATTAATCTCCAAAATTTACAAGCAGCTCATGCAGCTCAATACCAAAACAACTCACAACCCAATCTAAAAATGGACAGAAGACCTAAATAGACATTTCTCCAAAGAAGATATACAGATTGTCAACAAATACATGAAAGGATGCTTAACATCACTAATTATTAGAGAAATGCAAATCAAAACTACAATGAGGTATCACCTCACACCAGTCAGAATGGCCATCCTCAAAAAGTTTACAAACAATAAATGCTGGAGAGGGTGTGGAGAAAAGGGAACCCTCTTGCACTGTTGGTGAGAATGTAAGTTGATATAGCCACTATGGAGAACAGTACGGAGGTTCCTCAAAAAACTAAAAATATAACTACCATATGACCCAGCAATCCCACTACTGGGTATATACCCTGAGAAAACCATAATTCAAAAAGAGTCATGTACCACAATGTTCATTGCAGTACTATTTACAATAGCCAGGACATGGAAGCAAATTAAGTGTCCATCGACAGATGAATGGATAAAGAAGATGTGGCACATATATACAATGGAATATTACTCAGCCATAAAAAGAGATGAAATTGAGTTATTTGTAGTGAGGTGGATGGACCTAGAGTCTGTCATACAGAGTGAAGTAAGTCAGAAAGAGAAAAACAAATACCATATGCTAACACATATATATGGAATCTGAAAAAAAAAAATGTTCTGAAGAACCTAAGGGCAGGACAGGAATAAAGACGCAGACGTAGAAAATGGACTTGAGGACACAGGGAGGGGGAAGGGTAAGCTGGGACGAAGTGAGGGAGTGGCATGGACTTATATATACTACCAAATGTAAAATAGATAGCTAGTGGGAAGCAGCCGCATAGCACAGGGAGACCAGCTTGGTGCTTTGTGACCACCGAGAGGGGTAGGATAGAGAGGGTTGGAGGGAGACACAAGAGGGAGGAGATATAGGGATATATGTATTTGTATAGCTGATTCACTTTGGTATAAAGTAGAAACTAACACACTTTGTAAAGCAATTATACTCTAATAAAGATGTTAAAGAAACAAACAAAAAAAACACACTTCTATATGACTGCAACTCATAATTGACCGGAAAACCAAGTCCTAAAGAGATTTCCCAAAAATTAGCTGGAATCTGTGTGTAGAAGGCAACTTTGAAGCATGTCATTGTATCATCCTGCTCCAATTTTTTAAATATTCTCCATACTTTATAGTGATATCTTATGTATAACTATAGAGAGAACATGGTTCAAATCCCATAATTGCTAATAACCAACTATGATTTCAAGCATGTTTCTAAGGCTCAGTTTACTCATCTGTAAAATGGATTTAATTTGCAGCATTGTTAGTAAGATTAATTAAGATAAGCTCCTAGTATTTTGCTTAACCCATAGTTGAGTTCAGTAGATGTGAGCTATATTAGTTTCCCATTCCTGCTGTCACAAATGACCTCAAATTTAGTGGCGTAAAACAAAACTGTATTATTGTAAATTTCTATAAGTCAGAAGTCTGACACAGGTCTAAAATCAAGGGTTTACTCTCTCTGGGTTAAAATCAAGGTATGGAGTTGCATTTCTATGCACTAGGAATGAACAATCTGAAAAAGAAATTAGAAGGAAAATTATATTTACAACAGCATCAAAAGGAATAAAAAACTTAGGAATAAACATAACCAAGGAGGCAAAAGACTTGTACACTGAAAAACTGCAAAACATTGCCAAAAGAAACTAAGGAAGACGTATGTAAATGGAAAGACATCCCATGTTTACGGATTGGAAGATTTAATGTTGTTATGGTAACAATATTGCTCAAAGCAATCTACAGATTCAATGCAATCTCTATAAAAATCTCAGTGATGTTTTTCTGCAAAATGACTCATAGACCTAAACATCAGAGCTAAAATGATAAAACTCTTAGAAGAAAACATAGGAGAAAATCTTCGTGACGTTGGATTTGGCACTGATTTCTTGGTGATGACACCAAAAGCACAGATAACAAAAGGAAAAGAGTGAAAAGGCAACCCACAGAATGGGAGAATATTGTCAAATCATATACCTAATAAGGGATTCATATCCAGAATTTATAAAGAACTCCTACAACTTAAAGAATAAAAACCAGAAAATGAGTATTGGGGAGAGATTGCAATCCTTGAACATTGCTTGTGGGAATGTTAAGTGGTTCAGCCACAGTGGAAAACAGTATGGAGGTTACTCAAAAAATTAAACATAGAATTACCATATGATTCAGTAACTCCACATCTAGGTACATAAACACACACGCACACACACAAATTGAAAGCAGGGATTTGAACAGAAGATGTATGTACACCCATGTTGATAGCAGCATGTCACAATAACCAAAAGGTGGAGACGCCCCGAAATACCCATCAATGATGAATGAACAAGCAAAATGCATTACATACATACAATGGAATATTATTAAATCTTTAAAAGAACTAAATTCTGATACATGCTCCAACATGGATCAACCTGGAAAATGTTATACAATGAAAAAAGCCAGACCCTAAAGGACAAATAATACACAATTCCATTTCTTTTTTTTTTTTTTTTTTGGCTGGGTTGGGTCTTTGTTGCTGCACACAGACTTTCTCTAGTTGCGGCGAGCGTGGGCTACTCTTCGTTGTGGAGCGTGGGCTTCTCGTTGCGGTGGCTTCTCTTGTTGTGGAGCACGGGCTCTAGGCGCACGGGCTGCAGTAGTTGTGACTCGTGGGCTTAGTTGCTCCACGGCATGTGGGATCTTCCCGGACCAGGGCTTGAACCCGTGTCCCCTGCATTGGCAGGCGGATTCTTAACCACTGTGCCACCAGGGAAGTCCTACATTTCTTTATAGACAGAAAATAGACAGAAAATAGAATAGAGGTCATATAGACAGAAAATAGAATAGAGGTCACCAGGGGCTCAGGGCAGCGGGGGTTGGGGAGTTATTGTTTAATGAGTCCAGAGTTTCCGTTTGAGATGATGAAAAAGTTCTAGAGATGGGTAGAGGCGATAGTTGCACCACAATATGAATATACTTCATGCTACTGAATTGTACACTAAAAATGGATAAAATGGTCAATTTATGTTATATATATTTTACTCAAATTTTTAAAAATCAGGGTGTTGGCAAGACTGTGCTCCTTTCTGGAAACTCTTCATTAGAGTTAAAGAAAGATACCCATTCTTTTTTTTTTTTTTTTTTTTTTTTGCGGTACGCGGGCCTCTCACTGTTGTGTCCTCTCCTGCCACAGAGCACAGGCTCTGGACGCACAGGCCCAGCGGCCATGGCTCACAGGCCCAGCCGCTCCGCGGCATGTGGGATCTTCCCGGACCGGGGCACGAACTCGCGTCCCCTGCGTCGGCAGGCGGACTCCCAACCACTGCGCCACCAGGGAAGCCCAAGAGCCCCATTCTTGATGAACACTGATATCACTTTCAGCGCTCTGAGATTTCCTGCAGCACCAGCCTGAGTGTTCACAGTGCCAGGGACTAGGCTTATAATAGCCCTGCTTGGGGACTAGTTTCATCCCTTTTAAGAAATTATAAATAACTTGCAGCCAGGACCGTGTCTTTCATTATGTGCCTCTCCCCTCCCCACCATCCAGGGTCTGCACAGAGCAGGTAGCCAACAGACACTGGTTGGATTGAATAGAGGAAGGCGGAAGTATCAAAGGAAAAGTTGGTGGGTTCTCTGAGCCCCAGATGCGGGAAGGGGAAGTGAGCAGCTGTAGCCCAGGCTGCTAACGATCCCCAGGAAGGATATCAGAAGGAAGGAGGAAGTCCTGGACACAGTACGCAAGCCAGATGGGCCCTTTGCTGCACGGTCCTGAGGCTGCCTGAACGAGCAGTAACCCAGATAATACAGTGCTGGACCTAAAACTTCCTGCTGGGAAAAGATGAGCTTTCCAGAGCCTCTTTCCAGCCCCCAGCTCATGCCTCCTCACTTTAGATTTGGATAAAATCAGCTCTAGGAGATGTCCTGGTCAAGAGGGGTGAGGAAGAAGATCCAGGAATGGCCAAAGGGAGATGGAGCAACCCAGCAGCTGCCCTACCCTCTCTCCTACCTCCCTGCCTCACCTGTGGGGTCAGGATGCCAGGCCAGCCATCTGCCTGCCAGGCTCTCATATCCAAGAGTGAGGCTGTTATAGGGCTCTGCTTTCAAGTGGCCCTTTCATAAAGTGCTCAAGTGATGGTCATGGTGAGACAAATGAATACCAGTGAGAAGGGCATCTACTTTGCCAAGGAAATCAAGTTTATTAGGAGGTTACAAGGGAAGACTGCTGGCACGTGGGAGGGTTCTCTGGGCTAGCTAAGAAGAAACGGTCTCCGACGAAGGAAAGGGTAGGCAGGGAATTATCTGGGTGAGTTGGGTGAGTTTCTTGACCACCTCCCTGGGGCAGCTCCAGCCATGCAATTGTGTTTTCTGGCCCATTTGGTGGAATGGACCAGGGCCAGGTCAAAGCTCTGGAACACTGGGCCCTGCCTCCTTGCTCCTCCGGCAACCACTGGACTCTAGCACGTGTAGGAGTTGCAGGGCCCACAGTGGGGGCGGGGGACACAGGGCGAGAAGCGGGCAGTAGGAGCACAGGGGGTGCAGGCACTGGAGTCGCAGGGCATGATGGTCTTACCACATGCATTGGTCGTGGCGCAGGGGTTGCAGGGCAGCCTGGAGAAAAAGAATGATATGGAAAGCGAACTGAGGGCGGCTTGTAATATACACCAGAGAGACCCCAAGTGTGGACTGCTCTCTGGGACTTGGCCTGACCTGTAACAGAGAAGGTCACAGGCTCACGTGCTGCAAAGCTCACTCTCAATGCTAACGGTCTCCCTGTCATATCATGTCCGAAGTGCTGGACAGAGGCTCAGAAACTCCAGTCTCAGCTCCCAGCAACGTCCATTCCTAGCTGGTGACCTTAGATAAGTCACTTACCTTCTCCAGGCCCCAGTCCCTTCACCTATAGAATGAGGAGAATACTGATCCTGCCTGCCTGATGGTAACAGGGCAGATAAGGTAGCATGTGGAAATGTAACTTCTACACATTACGGTATTGTTAAGGTGTAAGAAATATCACTGATCACATATCAGTATCATCAGAGTAGAATGCAAAGAGTTGACTGTGCCATTTCAGTTTGTACATCACACAGTTCCTGCCACTTTATGTTTTAATAATAGCCACATTGTTTTCTGAGTTCCGTTTGAGCATGTCTGGTGTGAAGGCAGAATTTCCTCTCCAGGGTATGCAATCTTTGCCTGGAGTCCAACTGAGAAGTACGCCTATATGTGCATAGCTTCGCCAAACACCAGCAGCTGAGTACTCACTTGCAGTCCTCGCTCTCCAGCAGCCCCCGGTACGTGTTGATCTCACACTCCAGCCGGGCCCGGACATCCAGCAGCACCCGGTACTCCTGGTTCTGCCGCTCCAGGTCCCTCCTGATCTCCGCCAGCTGGGACTCCACGTTGCTGATCAGGCACTGCACCTGGGCCAGCTGGGCGCTGTAGCGGGCCTCCATCTCCGTCAGGGTGTTCTCCAGAGAGTCTCTCTGTCGTGCGGAAGGTAAGGAAGGTCACAGAGCTGCTCCTGAAAGGGCTTCTCCACAGGATGCAAAGAAGTCACAAGCTCCAAGAGTTAAGGAGAGGACGGCCCAAAGGCCAGCCTGGTGCCTCTGACTCCCCGACCTCCCCTTCTCACCAGGAGTCTGAACGATACCCACCAGGTTGTGCTGGGTCTGCAACTCCACCTCCAGGGCATGGACCGTGCGTCTCTGCTCAGTGATCTCCGCCTGGTAGGACTGCAGCTGCTCCAAGCTGGACACCACCTGCCCGTTCAGCTCCTCGGTCTGAAACACCAAAGGGGAGAAGGCAGGATCAGACCCTGTCTGAAGGGCCCTGAGGGGCCGAGGGGCCTGAGAGGCCACGTGCTGAGAGGCCCACCTGCCTGGTGAACCATTCCTGCACGTCCCTGTGGTTGCTCTCCACCAGGGCCTCGTAGTGAGACCTGGTCTCGTTGAGCACATTGTTCAGGTCCACGGTGGGGACGGCGTCCACCTCCACATTAAGGCGGTCTCCAAGCTGTCTCCGCAGGGAGTTGGCTTCCTGTGGATGTAGAAAATGCAAGAGTGACTATCCTCAATAAAAAGTGGACCCAAAGGAATGGCACTGCTTGTCAAAGTCCTGTTTGTCTATTTCCTCGGAAGAGCCTTTTAGTGGAGCGGCTATGACAACAGAAGGCAAAGTGGTCTGCGTTCCATGTGTTCAGCTCCTTCCCACCATGACTGTGTCATGGCACTTGGATTCAAAAAAAATTCCCGGGCTTCCCTGGTGGCGCAGTGGTTGAGAGTCCGCCTGACGATGCAGGGGACGCGGGTTCGTGCCCCGGTCCGGGAAGATCCCACATGCCGCGGAGCGGCTGCGCCCGTGAGCCATGGCTGATGAGCCTGCGCGTCCGGAGCCTGTGCTCTGCAACCGGAGAGGCCACAACAGTGAGAGGCCCGCGTACCGCAAAAAAAAAAAAATTCTCAAGGATTTGCTTGGGGGCCACTCAAGGATGGATGAATGCCCAACTTTCCCAGTTTGCAGACTGTCTGCAGATGACCTCATAAGAAAAAGAATTGGCTGTATAATTTCAGATTGTATGTCACAGCATTTTTGCCATCAAGTAAGATCTTGGCATGGCCCCTCCCAGGAGAGAGAAGGAACCCCAGATCATTCGTCATCAAGACTTTGAAAAAGTGGAGACTCCAGTTCACCAGGATTGATATTTTGGCTTTGAGGGGAAAGAGAAATGGCTTTGCATGGCATGATCAGAGCAATGCTGGGACTCCTCCCACAACTCAGTAACCAATCACAAGCAATGCTGGGACTCCTCCCACAACTCAGTAACCAATCACAAGCCCATGGAGGTGCCCTAGGAAACTCAAGCAAGGTACCAGTTCTGAGTGAAAGACAGCTTATCTGGGAACATGGATAGGTTTCATCTCTCAATGTTTTCCTTTATCCTGAAGTTTTGGTGTTTTTGAAGGAAATTTAAAAGAGTCTTATTCCTGATTCTGCCACCCCAAATCACTAAAGCCACCCTCAGCCTGAAGCTGAGTCAGGTTTCTTCATTTCTCATTTCTGGTCTCACCTCCTCGTGGTTGCTCTTGAGGCAGAGCAGCTCCTCCTTCAAGGACTCCACCTGGACCTCCAGGTCGGACTTGCACAGGGTCAGCTCATCCAGGATCCTACGCAGGTCATTTATGTCCGACTCCACCAGCTGCCGCAAGCCCAGCTCCATCTCATACCTGCACAAGGACAGGGTCAGAGCAGTACCTGGTAGACCTTGAAGACTGACAAGAATGATCTTGGATAAACCCATTCACCTCTTCTTCCCTCTTTCGGCAATGAGTGACCCAAGAGGCAGAGGGTTCTTGAGGTTCAGTCAAGACCCAATATTGATTCAAAAATTGATTTGAGTCCTCATCCACTTTTGTGGCTTCTTTCTTGGTTCCCCCCAATCCTCTGCAGAATCCTTCGCAACTGATGGATTGAACTGCTGTTCGGTAAGCTATGGAAACCCCTTTTCTTTCACTACAGATTGAACAAAAGAAGTGGACCCGTGTAAATTCTGAACAACTCACTTGGTCCTGAAGCCATCTGCGGCCAGCTTGGCATTGTCAATCTGCACTACCAGCCTAGTGTTCTCTGCCTTGGTGCAAAGGATCTGGGGAATGAGAGGTTGCTAAGTGAGGATTGAAAATAAATATGAAACCATCGACTTCTTTAAAAATGCTTAAAAAGCCCTTTTGAAGATAAAAGGAGGAAGAAAGAATCACGATGGCATAGATGCAAGAAACACAGTTCTCTCCCACAGATTGAGAATACTAGCAAACTTGCCCTGCTTAGAGATGACAACAAGGCCCCTCACCTTCTGCTGGAGCTCCTCGATGGTCCTTAAGTGGGACTGGTAGTCGGGGCACACAAGGGGATCTTGTTGCTGGCTCCGCTCCCGGATGCGGCTCTCCAGCTCTGCGTTGTCCCGCTCCAGCTGGCGCACCTTCTCCAGGTAGCTGGCCAGCCGGCTGTTCAGGAACTGCATGGTCTCCTTCTCGTTGCCGTTGAAGGAGCCCTCACAGAGGCAGCCGCTGTTGCCCACATTGACGGGGATGTTGCAGGACCAGGGCAGGGTGGAGCCGTGGCAGCTGCGGGGCACACAGGGCCAGGAGAAGCAGCTGCAGCTCAGGCTGGGCAGGGAGCAGCTGTAAGGCATGGTGATGGAGGGAGTGAGGTGACCGGCGGAAGACAGAGTCCAAGTTCTCCAAGGAGCTTTGGAGTTTCCTGCGTCTGGGGAGCATTTATACCCCATCCCCAGAGGGTGTGGACACAGTATGTAATGTCTTTTTTCTTTTTACTTCTTCACTGCTTTTCAAATGGGCTTCCCTTCAATCTGTTATTGGTCTTCCTCAGAAGAGTCCCTTGTCCCATAAATGTTTTTACTTGGCTTCTTGTTAAGTCAGGACTCCTCTTCAGGCTAGGAACCCCTGAAATCAGAGTCCTGCGGTAGACCTTCAAAGAGACCACACGGTCTAGCCCAAGTATCTGCCCTTGTTAATTGGGAGTTAGTCCATCTAATGACATTCTTTTGTGTCACGTGATCTGGTAAAACCATAATCAGACTCATCTCCTGACACACGTGGCATTTCCAGGGAGGGACCAAGATTGAATCAAGGAACAAGTTGCATTAAGGGGCAGCAGTAGACTCCCTTTCCGTCCGCTTTGAGAGAAGAATCCTTCAATGATTTAGCACCCGAAGCCTTGAAGACTTGAGCTGGATAAGGATTGACTTGGGCCATGGCCAAGAAGGATGGACAGCTGTTTGTATAATGTTACCTGCCTATCACTTAAAAGGACTGTAATGGGAAAAGAATGTAGAAAAAGAGTGGATATATATGTACGTATAACATACATGTGTATGTAGACGTATGAGAGTCACTTTGCTGTAGAGCAGAAACTAACACAACACTGTATATCAACTATACTCCAATAAAAACTAATTTTTTTAATAAATAAAAAGTTTTTAAAAGGACTGGAGAGGAATTTTAAAGATAGAGGCTTTGATAATTAGTTTGAGAACAAGGAAGATTCTGAAAGAAGAGATCATTTTAGAAAGAAGGCTGAAAAAAATGCAGGCTGAGAGATCCGGACAAATGCATTGAAACTATCTAAGGAAAGTATTCAGGAGGCAGGTGTGAGAAAGGAACAAGGCCGTGCTTGCCAAGCTTTTCCAATGAGGTAGCCATAGCATTAGAACAAAGTGAGCGGTAACTGGAAAAGTCAGGAGATAGCCCAAAGGAGCCTCCTCGAGCATGAAAACATCGTGTTGGCTTTAACATAAAATGTTTTAAAATTCCCGGTTAGACTTGCTAACGTTTTGCCCAATCCTCCAAGTATAATCGACACACCAGGAAGATGCCCCGTATCCTCTCCTAGGCTCCCACCATCAGCCTTACTGTGTTACATGCAATCTGGTTTAAGAACCAAAGGTTGAAAAATACCAAGGGGTGGGGCGGGGTGGTGGTCATATCATTGAATCCAAGGACCTGGGTGCCCTGGAGAGAAAATGAGGAGACACGGCTTAGGCAGGGGATTTTGCAAGGCAAGCTTGGAGTCGTTTAGGGTTGATTTGGGAGGTGAAGGAAGGCACCAGAAGGTCTGAGGAAGGGGTGACCAAAGTTCTGAACATACAGAAGTTGCATAATTATAGGCACCACCAGGTACCACCTGCACCCTGGGGAGCCGCACCCCAAACGCCACTGCGGCTTTGGCTGCCTGCCATAGACAGTTTTATTGACAACTTATTGGAGTCCTTCTCCCCATTAAGCTTTCATGATAGTATTCACGTGGTGCTCTGTTTAAGTCTTCGATGAAAGGTCCTTCATCCACCCTCTCCAACACCATTATCGCTGCTTATTATAACGCCATTCAGACCAAAAGCTCCAGGCTTAAAATAAAATCAAAGTCTCTTTGTTTTCCTCCAAGGCAGTTAAAGGGGGAGAAATAGGTGGGCAGGCATCACTGAGACGTCCCGGAGAAAGGACGCGAGGCTAGGAGCTCCTGTCTCACTCATCCGGGCTTGGGACAAATGGAAAAGACCCTGGGAATCAGACTGATGGGCATTCGCTCCTAGGGAACAGCACAGGCCTCCTGCTTCCCAGCTCTTGTCGGCCTGCTCCAAAGCACTGGCTTTCCAGCAAGTCGCGGTTTCCGCAGTCCTTCCTCCCCGCCCAGGGAGCACAGACTAAATACCAGCAGCGTCCTCCAAGCTCTTCGGTCTTATCTACTGATTGGCCAGTGTAGCAACATGGAGACTTTAAGCAAAGGAGAATGTTTAGGTTCTAAGTATGAGAAGATTCAAGGATTGGGTCGACAAAAAAGCAAAAAGAGACTTTGCGTACAATGCAGAGAGAGCAGAGAAATGGGGAGAGATGGAAACAGGGAGAGGTGTGTTTAATAAGAGAGATAATACGAAGAAGAGGCAAGGAAGAAGCCTGGACGGGATCCTCAGGAGCTCGCCAGGCCGTGCTGATCAGACGAAGCTGGCCCACCTTCAAGTGAGGGAAGCTGCAGGTGGAAAGCTGAGACGTAGCCAGGACACCCTGAATAGATGCACAGAAGAGCGGTTCCCCCTGCGGAGTGTTCTGCAGGATGCAAATGAAGACTCAGAAAAGATCTACAGACGTGGGACCACAGCTTCTGAGGCCTCAGACAGAAATGGCATTGTTCCAAGATGTCCAGACCAGAGCATTACCTCCACAATCCAGTCTGAGATTTGTTCGTGGCTGAGAAATGCACTGCTGTCTACATCCAGGATGCAAAACGTTACAAAGAGGCACTGCTACCTGTTCCTGAATGATAAGAGTGTGGGGAGGAGAGAGGAAGAAAGGAACAGGGGTAGTCTGGCCAGCACGGCTTCAGGTCACGGCCAATCGGCAACCACACAGAAGACGCAGCAAAGAACAGGTTACACTTGTCACCTGCCGGCTTCTCTGGAGATGCCTTTTTTCCCTGCAGAAGGTGAATGGCCCAAGAATTCAGGGGCAAGACAGCAGATGAAATGGCTTGTAAGTAAACATAATGCTACCATCCCTTGTAAATCTAGCTGCTTTCTTGCAATGTTTTCAGACGATCAATAGGCTTGAGTCAATTTGCTTCTTGAATTAGTGGGGAAGATGGGACCATGGGGTTATAAGGTCTCCATGTCCCCGCACATATTAGGAGTAGACTTCATGCACTCTCTTATTTCTTAATTGAAATACTTGCAAATTTGATTCATTCAGAGAGAAACTGAGCAAACAAGGGACTATCAAATCCACTTTTTTATTTAGTTCAGTTTTTTCAGAATACATCTAATGGGCAACTTCTCCATGCTGGGCATGGGACAAAATTGAAACAGAAGAATCACAGTTCCCTTAGTAGATTATATGTTTATGAATAACTCAGGCTAAAATGGGTCTCCAAAATATATGAGAAATACCAAGAAGATAAGGAAGTGAGATATTTAAAAGGTGTGAGATGGTTGTTTGGAAATACGTTTGTATTTAATGTAATTAGAAAACTGTATATATGACATTAAGGACAGCAATCATTTGTTGAATTTCTACCAAGCGCCTGGCATAGTTCCAGGACAGCAGGACGGGGCGGGGGGGGGGGGATGGGGGCGGGGGGGGATGCTGGTGGGGGAGAGGAAGATGACATGCTCTCAGTCTTGCTGAGCAGACAGCCTTGTGGACCAACTCTAACGCAAAGTAATATAATTGAGCCCTTCACCTCCCCTCTGAAGAAAAATAATTCCTTCCTTCCCCCCCTCCCATTTTTCCCACACCCATCCCTGCCCCAAACTCCAGTCAGGCCATTTCAACCCAGTTCATGATTCTCAGCCAGGAGGTGAGGAATGAGGCCATTTCAGATTATCTCCCTGTCCCCCAAAGGAGATTTATTCGTGATTCCACTCTCTAGGTGACTCAGAGGTAGGATTCAAACAACTGATCTCATTAGAGTCCTAATCCCTCTAAGAATCTTTTCTTCAACCAAACCTGGTAATGAGCTACTTTGATACTGGTTCTTGCTGCTTTGGAGTCCACAGGGTGGTGGCCCTGCAGGATCCCCGTAGGATCTGTGGTCGTTAAGGTGAGTTTCAAAGCAGGTGAAAGAGGCTTCCAGGGTTGGGGTGTGGGGCGGCAGAAAGAAAAGAGGCAATGCTAAGTCAAGCAAGTGAAAGAGTTTCCTCTTTCTAGAAAAGGGAATGAGACTAGTGGAGAGAAACGGAGGTGACATGTGACCCTGCTGGTGAGTAGACACAGTCCTCCACCCTCAGGATCAGAGAGAGCTAATGGGGGTAGAGGGATCTTGGTGGAGGGCCTTGGAGCCAATGTGAATGACCAAGACACATGTTTAGGATGTCCGAAAACCAGGGGTGGGAGAAGGGGTCAGGGAGATAAGGGAGATTTGGGTACAAAAACTAGGCTAAAGGGGGTGCCTCTGCTGAGGAAGGCCAAGAGATAACCAAAGGCCAGAAGCTCAGCCTGCTATGTGGTTGGATGGGGAGGACATTGCAGGGTGGGAGGAAACACCAGAAAGATTATCCTCGAGGAGATTCCCGGGCCCTGCAAAATCCGTCTCAATTACCTCACGCCAGCCTTGGAGAGCGGGTCTGAACAGGAAGTTTTATCCAGCAAAGTCCTTAGCAATTTGGTGCAGGTAAAGGGCAACGGGCCGGGAATGAGAAGACTTGGGCTTGAGTGAGACCAGCTGTAAGACTGGGGGGGCGGAGTTCATTTCACCTCCCTAACCTTGAACTTTTTCCGCTGCAAAATGGGGATTGTGAAGTCTGTTCTGTCTCTCTCAGGGTTTGGGGGTGAGGGGCTCAAATTGGATAACACATATGAAAGGGCTTTGTAAATGGTGAAATGATGAACACACGTAAGGGGTTCTGACTGTTTCTCTTCTTCTCTTCCTCAATGGACAAAGTGGTCATAGTAATGACAGAGGGTGGACTGGCCTTCTTTGATGATTCCCCACCATTAAAATTGCCAGGGTCCATTGACATATATACATTACCAAACGTAAAATAGCTAGCTAGTGGGAAGCAGCCGCATAGCACAGGAAGATCAGCTCGGTGCTCTGTGACCACCTAGAGGGGTGGGATAGGGAGGGTGGGAGGGAGGCTTAAGAGGGAGGGGATATGGGGATATACGTGCGCATATAGCTGATTCACTTTGTTATACAGCAGAAACTAAGACAACATTGTAAAGCAATTATACTCCAATAAAGATGTTAAAAAATATATATATATAATATTATTGAGATTTTTTTTTTTAATTGCCAGGGTCCTCATGCTATTTTCAGATACCATAGAACGTTCATTCTTTGCACCAGCCTTTATGGCGTAAATTCTCAGACATGAAAGAATTCTCTGGCATAAACACTCTCTTATTTCATGCAAGGAAAAAGAATCAAAACGTTGGGGTGATGATGGTTCTGTCATCCTACTGACACAGTCTGAGACTTGGCCTCTGTAAAGCACAGTGGTTGAAAGAACAGCTGCTAGAGGCAGACTACCTGGATCTGAACCCTGGCTTCCCCATCTAGTAGCTGTGTGAACTGGGCACGTTGCTTAACTTTTCTGAGCCTTGATTCCTCATCTGCAAAATGGAGATAACAATAACCTTGGCTTCATCAGATTGCTGTAAAGGTGAAATGACTATATGTATATAAACTTATCCCTAACTTAGATCAACGCCTGGCTCATAGTAAGAGCCCGGTGAATGGGAGCGTCCATGGCAATGATGATGAAGCTGTGTGGTGCTGATGGTGGTGATGATGACGATGATGGTGATGGTGATGATGATGAACAGGATAGTTGTGGTGGCGGTGACGGTAGTGATGATGGTCATGATGGTACCTCCCCAAGCATAATCATCCCCTTTACTCAGCATTTCTTCCCAGGAACCCAAACCACTTCACACATACACGCACACACACGCAAGCAATGTCTCATCAAAGCTAATGTTTTAATTATAGATGACGGTCAGGGCATTGGCTATGAACTTAAGAAGCATCGTCTTGGGGCCCCACTGACTCATTTCATGTCACGAGAAGAATCCCTGCATCACCGAATGACTCACCTTCTCTCCCTCTCCTTACATGGGAAGAACATGGTGGTGCAAGAATAAATGGCTTTATTTTGTTAGACAGCTTTGAACTTGTTGGATGAAAGGAGCTGTTTAAGTACAAAGGAAGAGGTGACGGTGTTTGGGCCAGGTGCTAAATTAGGACTGATCAAGATTGCTCTTTCTTATTGGGACCTACTCTTGGGTAGGTACCTTAGGGATGCATCACCTGTACCCAGACACCTTTACGCTTGGGAAAAAGAGCAGAGGCACAGTGGAAGGGAAGGGAGGAAAGGGTAGACAGCCTCTGACCTTCCAGAGCTTCCTATGATGGAAGAGCTTCCTCTTAAGCAAATCAGTCCTGTCTACACAGACGGTGGCCAACAGGTAGGATTCTGGGCTTGAGAGCAGCTGGAGGTACAGCAACCGAGGCCTGGCTTAAGCTCTCTCCACCCCTGGGACTTGGGACTGTTGTCACTCCCGCATCAGGACGGGCTGGACTCAACAACCATCAGCTGGACTTTGTAAATTTCTCAGCAAGCTACTCTGATTCAGAGAGTTCACGGAGTAGAGAAGGAAGACAAGAACGAGCTGCTGGAGTCAGTGTGTTAGCTCCACTTATAGTTTCACTGATTAATAAGACCTAGAAAGAAGGGAGTCATCGAATTTGGAGGCTAGAAGACCCCTACAACCATCTTATCCAGCTCCATCAGCTGCCTGAGCGACCTTCTCAACGTCCCCACCAGGTGGTTATAAAGGCCCTCCTTGAATGCCTCCAGTGATGGGGAACTCACTGCTTGGTCAGCTCTAATGCTGGGTTCTGAAGACCTGCTCTTCTCATCCGTGGCTGCCTAAACATGGAGCTTCTGGTTCACGTGGCTGTTGGCTGCAAGTTCCAAGCTGGGCGGCTGCTGAAGGACTTGCCAGAGGAGCCTGTGGGGGAGCTTGGGGTGGATGAGTTTGATTGACCTTTTCTAGACTGATGGTGTCACCGGCTCAGCAATTTAACACGTTCAGCACTATCTCAATGGGATAAAGAGTTCCTCACCCGTGAGATCAGGAGAGTGAGGCCCATCCCTTCTGCAGTGGGTCTGGCCAGTCGGGATCTTACTTCACAAATAAACCCCCCTTACACGGTGATTCTTCAACTTGAGCGTGCATGGAATCACCTGGAAGCCTCGATGAAACAGACTGCTTATTCAGAAAGTCTGGGGTGGGGCCCAAGAATCTGCATTTCCAGCATGTTCCCAGGGGATGTTGGTACTACTGGATGGAGGACCACACTTTTAGAACAACCACCCTAAACCTTCTCGTGTTTAATTTTTTGCCCCTTCAAAGCTTTCAAAGTATGGGCTTCGGATCTACTTCAGAGAAACTGGGGTTCGAGCCTTGATTCAGCCACCAGCTGAAAATAGTAACAGCCGCTCCCTCTCTGCAGGGCTTTTGTGGGACCCTGTGTCACCGTGTCTATAAAGCCCCGACACGGGGCCTTGCGATGGCTTCATCCAGATTAAAGGGGGACTTTATTTAGTCTGAACGAGTCTGTATTTTAAAAGCTCTGTGAATCTGGCTTAAACAGGCTTGGCCAGGTCCAGAGCTGGGTATCCCTCATCTGTGCCATCTTGCTGCAGTTCCACTTTTAACCACGGTCCTCACTGGCTTTGCCATCTTCCAGAACCACTCTGGTGAGTGAGCCACAGCCCCTGCTACTACAGGAACGGTTGCATCACGGTCTGGATGGAGAAACAGACCAGCAGGCACTGGACTCCTTATGCTGCAGAAGTAAAGTTTATTAGCGAAATAAAAGCGAGGTTACCCTCCCCATCTCAGAGAGATCAGGAGGCAGCAGAAGAGAGAAAATGGAGCAGTCAGGACATCCTGAAGAGAGGAAGCACAAATCCAGGGGCCAGGGCTGAGCTACCGGGCTGGAAAGCCCGTCAACAGAGAAGCACTGCCTGGCTTCAGTCTCCCCCAGGCTGGCTGGGGAAGAAAGGCCTCCGATGGCAGGACTGGGGGTTGGAGCCAAGGGACTACAGACATCTCCCATTTTCTGGCATCTCTGGCTGAGGAGTAATTCAGCATCGAGGCTCTGAGCAAGGCCCACAGGAGGCCCGAGAAGGCCCGAAAAGGCAGGGAGAGCAGTGGGTACAGGCTGCAGGGGCCGCACAGGTGCTGGAGGCTAGGGTCGCGCACATGTTGCAGGGGAGCCTGCAGAAGAAAAAAAGGTGCTTAAATATTGGCATGAGAAGTGTATGAAAATCCAAAATAAATAGGCACTTTAGAATTGGAAGAGAAAAGGGGGCTTAGACGGTACAGGTCCCTCTAGGCCTAGAGAGGGGAGTGACTTGCCCGGAATTTACAGTGAGGCTGCGGCCAGAGCTCAGAGCGCCTGTGTGCAAAGCCGGTGGCCGGCCACTCTCTTCATTTAAACACAGCCCCTGGTCCTCTTCCTTATTTCTCACAGGGGTGTACTATCTGTCCTACCTTTGTCACAGCGTTACTGAGGAACTAAAATGAGAGAATAGATACCACCACCCCATGCAATATTTTTAAAAGCTCCTGGAATATTCCAGAGAGAATTTAGCAAAACCTAAACGCACAGAGCCCTCAGTATTTTAGCCCCTGTGGGAGTGACTAGCACCTGGGAGCATAACATGGGCCACACAATGGACGGCATGAGCTGCAGAGGCCCTGCACACCCTCCTCCACGTCCAGGCAGCCCACCAGGCTTGCTGGGTAGCAAGTTTGTCCCCAGAGGTGGGGTCTGCAATGCCACGCCTCCTTTTGAGTCATTCCTAATAAGACGTCTCTGCTTTTACACATGATATTGACACAAACAACATCAGGCTACATACGTACAGTCCTCAGTCTCCAGAAAGTTCCAACATGTGGCGATCTCACCCTCCAGCCAGGCCTTGACGTCCAGTAGCACCTGGTACTCCTGGCTCTGCCGCTCCAGGTCAGCCCGGATCTCCGACAGCTGAGCCTCCACATCGCCGATGAGGCACTGCCTCTGGGCCAGCTCAGTGCCGAAGCGGGCCCCGGATTCACACAGCCAGTTCTGCAGACCAAAGAAAGAGGGAAAGAGGTTAACAGTCATCGACCCTGTCCTCAGTCTCTTCAGAAAGGCTATGACACCCCAAGCCATTGCCAGGCCCCAAGAAAAATCCAGTCCTCAGCTGTGACAACTAGCAACGCGCTGTGACTCTTCCTCGTAGACCTCAGGAGACGTTTGCAGAACCTCCCTCACCACATGAATGTTCTTGCGTCCCCATCTACGAGAGTGTTCTTGCAAAGGTGAGGAATCAGGTTAAAGCTGGGTCCCTGGTCTGTATCTAAGTGACGCATGTACCGAACCTGGGAATTGCCCATGGGAAGCGGGAGCCCAGCTGAGTCTTCCATGCCCACAAAGGAACACACCAGCGTGAGCTGAGCCTGCAGCTCTACCTCCAGGGCCTCGTACGGGCACCACATCTCCTCCAGCACCCCGCCCAGATCCACAGCGGGCACCACGTCCAGCTCAGTCCGGAGCTGGTCCCCCAGCTGACACTTCAGAGCGTGGACTCCCTGTGGACATAGGAGGATGTCCCATACATGGGGCCCCCACTGCCCTCTACTCAAAGCCTCACCTCCCACTTCCCATCCCCTCCAGCGATTTCCCTGCCCTCCTCTGAGGATGAGGTGCTGCCTGCGTCAGCATAGCAGCTTCCAGAGCCTTTCAGTGGGCAAGGTCCCACGGAAAGCCAGAGCTCCCCTTCAAGGCTTAACAGCGAGGCACGAGCTTCCACCCAAGCAGGAGGAAGAGCCTCACTGCTTCCTCCAAAGGAGCCTGAGTTCACCCCCAGGACGTCTCCACATGTCACACAAAGGGCCCCGCACCTGCTCGTGGTTCTTCTTGAGGCAGAGCAGCTCCTCCTTCAGGGACTCCAGCTGGGCCCCCAGGTCGGCCTTGGCGAGTGTGAGGTCGTCCAGCGCCCTGTGCAGACCACAGACGTCGGCCCCCTCCCCAGCTGGCAGAGCAAGTGCTCCGTCTGGTACCTTCACCAGGGCAGGCACAGGAGTTGGGGTTAGAGAGCAGAGGGGCCCCAGGACACAACCTACAGCATGCCTTGCTGGCCTTCCCTCTGCCCTCCAGTTGTGAGTTGGCGTTTCCTGTGTCGTGCACTCACAGAAACAGCAGGGTGATCCCCACTCATTCAATACTAAGCACCTAAGACAACCAGGCAGAGTGGCCGGTACTGAGGATACCAGGATGGACTGTGGTCAACGCTGCCCTCGTGGGCAGATGGCCAAAGGGGAGGCTACAGAGCAGCCAGGTAAACCGTCCTCTTCCACCCCCCCAGCTGAGATGGACCCTGGATTCTGTCCCAGATTAGAAGCCAAACTGGCAGAATGAGAGAAAGGAAACGGCTTCCTTAACTCTGGAGGAGTGAGGCGTCCACAGTGCCCAGAAAAGAGACAATAAAATATAATGTCCTGGGCTTCCCTGGTGGCGCAGTGGTTGAGAGTCCACCTGCCGATGCAGGGGACACGGGTTCGTGCCCCGGTCCGGGAAGATCCCACATGCTGCAGAGCGGCTGGGCCCGTGAGCCATGGCCGCTGAGCCTGCGCATCCGGGGTCTGTGCTCCACAACGGGAGAGGCCACAACAGTGAGAGGCCCGCGTACCGCAAAAAACAACAACAAGAACAACAAATATATATATATATAATGTCCTTCCCTGCTCCTACATTGGACCCTCTAGGGAGTATAAACCCTTTGACCTTCACATGCCTCCACTGTAGGCTGCGGACCATGATTTCTGTCATGAATAATTAGCGCTCACAAATTGGTCGAGCTGCAGTGTGGAAACACATCCTTTACCAAGGCAGCGGAGTTTCGCATGAAATGACCTCGGGGTAGGAAACGCGGGGCCAAGTTCTGGTTCTACCGCTCGACGCCGTGCAACTTCTGGCAAGTGCCATTAGGGCTCTGAGCCTCTGCGTCCTCACGAAGGAGATGCCATCACTGCCCTGCCCACTTCACCCGGTTCTTCTTACATAGAATCAAGTGGAGGATGCGTTCCAAATCAGATTGTAAATTATAAAAGTTAAACAACTGCAGGTCGCCAGGGGTGTTTTCTCAAGACCTTGGGCTTAATGCCCTCTGTTTACTCCTGCTGTAACTGTGGGTTTGGGATCTTGGTCGATTACATCTCCTATACCAAGTGCCTCACGAGAGAGAAGTCCAGGTAGACATCTGGCCCCTCCCCCAAGTGTGGTACCCCAACCCACTTGGTCCTATTGTCATCAGCAGTCAGCTTGGCATTGTCTATTTGCACGACCAGCTGCTTGTTCTCAGATTTGACGCACAGGATCTGGGAAAAGAAAGTACACTCAGGGATTTTCTCGTTCCCAGAGCCATCTATGGCCTCAGTCAAAGGAAGCACCATTGGCTGGGTTCAAACTACAACATCCTCTTGGACAACACGAACTCCCAAACATGTGAGCTATGCTGGTGTGGTACAGGAGGGGCACATGCAAGAGGATGCGTGGCAAAAGGTGAAGGTATAGAGCCAAAAGAAGCAAGAGATGGAAGGTAGTTGCAAACTGAACATATAGCAAAGACTTAATTTTATTTTGCTAGATATGATGCTTAACCTGGTATAAACAAGATGTGGAATCTAGGCCACAGAACAATGGGCTGGTTATTACGCTTTCAGGTAAGGTGGGATCCATTCTTAATAAGTCCCTTTCACTGGTTGGTCAACCTCCTCAAAGGTCTTCCCTGAATCTAGCCATAGCTCCATGGCCCTTAGTCTTTTTTTTTTTTTTTTTTTTTTTTTTTTTGCGGTACGCGGGCCTCTCACTGTTGTGATCTCTCCCGTTGCGGAGCACAGGCTCCGGATGCGCAGGCTCAGCGGCCATGGCTCACACGCCCAGCTCCTTCACGGCATGTGGGATCCTCCCGGACCGGGGCACGAACCTGCGTCCCTTGCATCAGCAGGTGGACTCTCAACAACTGCGCCACCAGGGAAGCCCAATTTAATTTTGTTTTTTGCCTTAGTCTTTTTTTTTTAAACATCTTTTTTGGAGTCATGGCCCTTATTCTGATATTCTTTGTCTTTCTGTCTCCAAAACTAAGATGAAGTCTCTTAAGAAGTATTGCATTATAACCAAAGGGGACAGCAGAGACCAATATTACTGAATAGATATATACTGGCTCATAAAGGACATTAGAACATACTCCCCTGACCCCTTTTGCTGCACCAGAACTTAGGTTGCCCTGTTTTTTGCAACTACAATTTAGGAATTGTAAGCACTGAAACTCAGAAAGCGTAAACTCAGAATCCTGGGGAATCAAATCCTACGTCTCATCCCTCTCACATTCACATTCACCTTCACTCAAGAGATTCTCTTCCCACAAGTTTGGGGTTAGCAGATACAAACTACTCTATATAGACTGGATAAACAAAACATGGTCCTACCGTATAGCACAGGAAACTGTATTCAATATCCTGGGATAAACCATAATGGAAAAGAATATAAAAAAGAATTTGCATACATATGTATAACTGAATCACTTTGCTGTTCCGCAGAAATTAACGCAACACTGTAAGTCAACTATACTTCAATTAAAAATAATTTTATCTGTGGCTGATTCCACTGCCAATCCAGGCCCTGAACATTTAGTGCAGGGTCAGTCAACTTTTTCTGTACAGGGCCGGATAGTAAATCTTTCAGGCTTTGCAGACCATGAATCTCTGTCATGACTACTCGACTCTGCCATTGTAGCACAAAAGCGGTCACAGACAATACGTCAGTGAGTGAGCGTGGCTGCGTACCAATACAACTTTAGTTACAAAGTCAGGCAGGAGGCTGAATTTGGCCTAGGGACTGTTGCTTGCCAACCTCTGATCGAGAGCATCGCAAACCTCACTTTCTGCTGCAGCTCCTCGATAGTGCAGAAGTGGCTCTGATAGTCCAGACACGCGGTGGCCTCATGGCATTCGCTCGACTCTTGGATCTGGGTCTCCAGCTCCATGTTGTCCCGCTCCAGGTGGCGCACTTTCTCCAGGTAGCTGGCCGGCTGGTCATTCGGGAACTGCATGGTCTCCTTCTCATGGCTGTTAAGGGAGCCTTCACCATAGGTCCTGCAGATTCCGATGTTGCCAGGAATGTGGCAGGTCCCCAGCAAGGGGCAGGCGGCATTGCAGCTGTGGGCAGACAGAGGCTGGGTCAGCCCAGAGGGGTTGTTCCCACTGGGATTCGGTTGGCGTGTGCCAGAGTGGCTGAGAGACATAGGGGGGCATTGTTGACCTCTGCCCCAGGCTAGTCTCTAATGTCAGTGGAGGAGACACAGATGTTTCTTGCTCCAGGAGTGTTGGTGCAGCCCAGGCAGTGGGATGAGCTGATGTAGGAGGAAGTTATGGTGGGCTGAGGATGCACAGGAGGTTCAGAGCCGCCGGGAAGGCTAAGCCACTGAATCTGACAACCCTCTTCCCTCCCGGCCCTTTTAAACCCCATCCCAGGTGGGTGTGGTCTCCATGCTTTGACCTCCCTGCTTGATTCTCTACCTCCTGTTGCACCATCATCCTGCTACTCAGCTGTTGAGTTTACCATTAGGAGTTCCTTATCTCATTAAAGGAATGTTGAAGAATCTGAGGTGCCTCTTGGCTCTCTGATATCAGGTTGGCTGTGGGTGGGAAGTCAGAAGCTTTTTATTATTTTAAAAGAACAGAAGTCCTTTCAGCCATCAGATGTTTGTGCTTTGACTGGGGTTGGCCTCCTTGTTGATGTGTCCACACAGAAGGCATGACTATTCCTGTTGGTCTTTGGAGCAGCAAGAGAGACAAACTTCTATGACTACAGTGGCATTGACCTGGGTGAAAACTCAACCAGCCTTCCCGACCCAGGGAAGAAATTGATTCTTAGTAGATGTTATAGGCTTCTTGATTAACAAGAAGTCCTGTATTTCTTCTTTCTTCAGTTGTTTGCCTTTTGGTCTCATTTTAAGGGGCAAAAAGACTATGAAGTCCATTCATTCAGCACATCTCCTGGCACATCCTATATGCCAGGCTCATACCTGACACACAGTTGGTTACGTTCCTGTCCATCAGGAAGCACAATAACTTGGGTAGCCATGGGTGTCTTAAATAGTGTCTAAGAAACTCATCAGTATGAGGGTGACTCTGAAGACCATGCCTGATCCAGACCAAAAACAGAGAGCTCAAGAAGCCAATAACAAACAACACTGAACAATAATCTTTTGGAATATCATCTAAGAACTTGACCAGGAAACTCAAAAGATTTGTGTTATCAGAGTCACTGCAACCCCTCTTCCTGCCTTACTTCCTTGATTCTAAAGTCTGTTATGATAGGAGCACCTATCATGTGTGTTAGGAGCACCTATCATGTGTATTAGGGGACTTATCAACCATATTGTCTATATCCTTCCTACGCCGTATAAAGTGGGTATTCTTATCTTAATTTTACAAAAATAAATAAATAAGGTTTTGAGGACCAGAGATGTGAAGTCATTTTTCTTGGCTCAAGCCAATTATAAAGTGTCAAAGCCGTTCTCAGTACCTGTTTCCTTCCACTCAAAAGCCTATTCTTATTCAACTTGACTTCCACCAAATCCCCTACCCTAGCCCCCAACAGAACAACTGTGTCATTGCCAGAATTAAGAAGAATTAAAAGGCTCAGAAACTGGGCAAGAAGTTGAAATTAAGAGATAAACAAGGGGCTTCCCTGGTGGCGCAGTGGTTGAAAGTCCACCTGCCAAAGCAGGGGACACGGGTTCGTGCCCAGGTCCGGGAAGATCCCACGTGCCGCGGAGCGGCTGGGCCCGTGAGCCATGGCCGCTGAGCCTGCGCGTCCGGAGCCTGTGTTCCGCAACGAGAGAGGCCACAACAGTGAGAGGCCCGCGTACCACAAAAAAAAAAAAAAAAAAAAATACAGTACTGGCCAGATGAAACACATTTCAGGCTGGATGTTGTCCTCAGGCTGCCTGTCCTGTCTCTGGGCTATTTGGCCTCCATCCAATGTTCAGTGTGTTGTTGCTGGGTTTTTTGGGTTTTTTTGCGGTACGCGGGCCTCTCACTGTTGTGGCCTCTCCCGTTGCGGAGCACAGGGCCCGGACGCGCAGGCTCAGCGGCCATGGCTCACGGGCCCAGCCGTTCCGCGGCATGTGGGATCTTCCCGGACCGGGGCACGAACCCGTGTCCCCTGCACCGGCAGGCAGACTCTCAACCACTGCGCCACCAGGGAAGCCCCTGTATTTTTTAAAATTTGTTGAAAAGGTTTAAAAATCAGGAGAACTTAAAACATTTGTTTTAACTTTTTTTTTTTTTTTTTTTTTTTTTTTTTTTTTTTTGCGGTACGCAGGCCTCTCACTGTTGTGGCCTCTCCCGTTGCGGAGCACAGGCTCCGGACGCGCAGGCTCAGCGGCCATGGCTCACGGGCCCAGCTGCTCCACGGCATGCGGGATCTTCCCGGACCGGGGCATGAACCCGTGTCCCCTGCATCGGCAGGCAGACTCTCAACCACTGCGCCACCAGGGAAGCCCCAAAACATTTGTTTTAAAAGAACCTAAACATTTAAAAGAAATGCAGCTTCCCAGCTTCCCTTGAATAATGAGAAGATCCAGCAGTACTGAATCTTCATCATATGTGGTAGAAATGGCCCTGAGGAGGCAGCACCACCTTCATTGGACAAGCCATAGCTCCCTGGTTATCCACTGTCCCACAGCAACACCCATGTCACTCACGTATGTTCATGGCCTAGTTCTTGAAAAATATTTGACTTTGCAACCCTTGCCCTGGAGGGCAAGATTCTAAATGGCAGAGAAGCAAGGCTGAATGTCTACCTACAATCATCAGCCCACCAGGTATCCAAGGCCCAGAGGTATCCTGCATCCAGGCAGCCACCAAGCCCTGCCAATTCTGCCTGTACCATGGCTGGGGGCGGATACTTCCACTGCCCAAATTCAGACCCTCTCCATTGTTTATTACCTAGACCACATCCAAGGCCTCCTGGATGGCTCCCGTGCCCAGCCCTTCCTCCCTCTCTCTACTCAGCCCTTCCTGTTGCCATCTGTGCCATCTTCCTGAAGAGCAGCTTTGAGCTCTCATTGACTTGGTCAAGAAACTTTTACTGAGCATCTACTATGCACCAGATGGAGGGGATAAAAATATTTTTTCTCTGAGTTCCAGTTGTTTACCATCTAGCAAGGAGCTAGGCAGTTAAGCAAATTCTATCATTTCCTCCTCAAAAAGAAGTTAAGGCCTCCCAACTGCCTATAAAATAAAGCCCTCCCTCCCCAGCATGGCCTTTGTGGTTCACCGTTGAATGGGGCCCAGCTGATCTTTCCTGTCCTCCTTTCCACCACAGCTCAACACATGAAGCTACATAATCCTTCCAAGTGCCCCAAACATCCACCCTTCCCCAGTATGATCTCCAGTGGCATGTCTGTCTCCCTGGAGATGGAAAAGGCTTGAGAACAGATGCTTTGTCATCTTCCGTCTCAGTATCCCCTGGCACACGCTGGCACACGCTGAGCACTTAGAAGGAGTCTGCCAACTTGGAATGGAGCAGAATGGTCCCAATGGGCCAGGTGTGGGATGGCAGCATGAAGACCTGCCTGACGTCTTTGGATCATCCCGGCTTCCTAATCCCTTATTAATCATGACAGGGCTGTACCTTATGGGTAGATCCAGTTGCTTCCTATAACCTCCTCCAAACCTCTCACACCCCAGGTACTTGCAGTCCTCGCTCTCCAGCAGCCCCCGGTACGTGTTGATCTCAAACTCCAGCCGGGCCTGGACATCCAGCAGCACCCGGTACTCCTGGCTCTGCCGCTCCAGGTCACAGTGGATGTCGGCCCGCTGGACCTCCAAGTTGGTGATCAGGCATTGCATCTGGGCCAGCTGGGAGCTGTAGCGGGCCTCCGTCTCTGCCAGGGTAGATTCCAGAGAGTCTCTCTAAGGCAAAAGGAAAGACAAAATAGCTGTGAGGAGAGGACCTATTTTCCATGACCTTAGAAAGAACCGAGAAACGGCCACTGTGGAAGACGGTATGGAGGTTTCTTAAAAAACTAAAACTAGAAATACCATATGACTCAGCAATTCCACTCCTGAGTATATATATGAAGAAAACAAAAACATTCAGAAGGATATATGCACCCCAGCGTTTATAGCAGCATTATTTACAATAGCCAAGACATGGAAGCTACCTAAGCGTCCATCAACAGATGAGTGTATAAAAAAGACGTGGAGTTTATGTACACAATGGAATATTACTCAGCTATAAAAGAGAATGAAAAAAAAAAGAGAATGAAATAATGCCATTTGCAGCAACATGGATGGACTTGGAGGGCATTATGCTAAGTGATATAAGTCAGAGAAAGACAAATACTGTATGATATCACTTATATGCGGATTCTAAAAATACAACAAACTAGTGAATAAAACAAAAAAGAAGCAGACTCACAGATATAGAGAGCAAACTAGTGGTTACCAGTGGGGAGAAGGAAAAGGTGAGGGGCAATATAAGGGTAGGGGAAAAAAGGGTTATTAGAGAATTATGTGAAATCACGCATGTGAAACTTCTGAAAATTGTAAAGCGCTATAGAATTTAAAGAATCTTCCATTCAATTTTTTAAAAAAAGAAAGAAAGAAAGAGCCGAGAAGAGACAAGTCTCTCCTTGGGTTTGGGAATGACCCCTCCCTACCTGAGTCACTGAGGAAACTGAAGCCCAGAAAGGTCAAGTGACTTGTTCAAGGTTAAACAGCTGGGAAGTGACAGGCCAGCATCTGAACCTCCGTTCACGTGACGCTGAATCCCTTATTCCTTCTTCAACCTTACTCAGGCTTCAGGCCTTGGACCTGCGGTTCTCCAGGCTCCCCCGCTACAAGCATCACTGAGATCAGTGGTCTTCAACCCTGGCTGCACTTTAGAGCCATGTGGGAGACGCTAAAAAAACGCCCATGCCCAGGCCCCACCTCCAGAGACTCTGCTATAATTCATCCGGGGAAGAACCTGGGCATGGAGACTTTTTAAATCTGCACAGGCGGGGTTGAGAAGCATGGGTCTGGAAGGGCAGGCTAAGCAGAGGACAAGCCTTCTTGGGAAGTGTTTGACAGGAGCCACCTAACCCACATCAGATTTGAAACATGGCCCTTTTATCTCTGAGCTGGGTCTTGGGAGAAACCTCCCTGCAGGAGAGGTCAGCCGGGCAAGCAATGGTGGTGGTTAAATCTGGACCTCCTCCCCCTCGCCGTCCCCCTCCTCCCGCCTCTTCCTCTTCCCCCTCCTCCTTCCTGGACGCCTGCCCCTACATTGGGTGCTGCCTGAGCTCCAGAGCTGGGAGACAGGCACCCACAGGCGCATTCACCAGGCTGTGTCGGGCCTGCAGCTCGATCTCCAGCGTGTTGACCGTTCGTCTCAGATCATTGATGTCTGACTGGTAGCTCTGAAGCTGCTCAGAGCTTGTGGCTACCTGCTGGTTAAGTGCTTCCATCTGCAGTGGGGGAGACAGGAGAAGGCTGGGGGTGCCTCTCAGGGATCCTGGGGAGGCCAGCCCCCTGCGAGAGGCCCGCCTGCCTGGTGAACCATTCCTCCATGTCCCTGTGATTAGTTCTCCACCAGGGCCCCGTACTGACACCACATCTCTTCCAGAACCCTGTTCAGGTCCACGGGGGTTGCGGCGTCCACGTCAACGTTAAGGCGGTCCCCAAGCTGGCATCAGAGGGCATCGACTTCCTGAAAAGACACAAGAACACCAGGCAAGTGTGAAGTCGTGAGATCCTAGATCACCTCCCCAAGGAGATGTGAGAAGATGGAGCAAAGGATGCTAAAGACCTCTGCCTTAGAGGGGCCCTGTGAGGACTGCAGCCACTCTGCAGCACCCCGAGGGTCTTTCAGCTCCACCTGGACACCCCGTGATGGGAGAGGCTTCCTACAGCTTTGGCAGAAGCCAGGAGCAACATCAGGGTTTGTTTGGTCCATTTGGACTAAAATGGGACAACTGTGCCCTGTCTCCCCGGCCCCCCTCCCAGCCTGCGTTCATCCGGGAAGGAGCACTACAGGAGCCTGGCTTTCCTTGGTTCAAGGCCCAAGTGAGAGCAGGCGCCTCCCAGGCTCCTGCCAAGAAGAGAAAGTTGCTGCTGAGGCTGCCGATACCAGCGATAACTCCTCATTAGTGGCCTCCTGGGGCAGTTCCCAGTTCTCTGATCCAGATGGGGTGAGTCAGGTGCTTTCGGGCGCTCATTGAGTATGTGGTAACATTGTTACTTTACACTTCAGCCTGAGGAAACCCAGCCAGGATTCAGAGGCACTTGTGCTTTCAAATCCCAAGTTGAGAGGTTGAGTGTCAACCCAGGGAAAGAGGTAAAAAACACCAGCGCTCGGGTGGGCTTTACAGCATACAGGTGCCCAGGGTGGAGGGGTTCCCCTCCAAGGACCTGCAGGAGATGAGGAAAAATCAGAAAGCAGGGGGTCGACCTGTGGCTTTTGGATTAAGTGTATTATATGCAAACAGAAGAGAGGAAGGGGAACAAGGATGGGGAGAGAAGAAAAGAAGAAAACCACTGCAGTTCACCTCTCCCTTAGACGAGATGGGGGCCACCCCCCGCAGTCCAGCCTAGCAGAGACGGACGGGCCATTCCGTGTTGGTTCTAGAAAACAGCCCCCTCCAGCCCTAGTGGGCCACTCTACCCCTGTTATGCAGCTCTCATGAGAAAAACAAGTCACCACAAGCCCTTGGCAGTCACGCCAGTCCAGGAAATGCAGAAGGGAAGGTCGTTAGCATTTCCAAGCACCAACCAAAGGACAGGTGTTTAAGACCTGTGACTTCATTGAATTCTCACAGCAGCCTTGTCGATAGAGTTAGCCCCATTTTACAGATGAGAACATAAAGGAAATGTTACAGAAGGGTTAAATAAATTGGGCAAAGTCACATATACAATCTGTGGCCGGCCTGGGAATTTCAGCCCATGACTACCCAACCCCAAATCCCACGTTCTTCTCACTGGGCCCCCCAGGACCACCTCAGCTGGACTTCAGGCCTCACCTCCTCGTGGTTCTTCTTGAGACACATCAGCTCCTCCTTCAGGGACTCCACCTGCATCTCCAGGTCGGCCTTGCACAGGGTCAGCTCATCCAGCACCCTGCACAGGCTACTGGTGTCGGCCTCCACCAGCTGCCACATGGCCAGCCCCATCTCATACCTATGTCAGGACAGGGTCAGCGACTGAGGGGTGAAACTGAGTGCCAACCCCAGGGAAGACCTTGAGCCACTGGCGCTTTTCCTACTGTCTATGAAACTGACAGAAAGCTGCCCCCAGGCATGTGCCGGGAGACAGGGTGCCTCCGTCCCCTGGCCGCACTCACTTGGTCCTGAAGACATCGGCAGCCACCCTGGCATTGTCGACGTGCACGATCATCCTGGCATTCTCTGCCTCGGTGTACAGAACCCGGGGGCCACAGCACACAGAGGGGGTCGGCCCAGGACAAGAAGAAGGAAAAAGAACCCAAGTGAGGAGAACCAGTAGCCCTGCAGCCATCCCTGCCGAAGCCTCTGGAACTCTGAGGGATATTCAGTGAACTGCAAGTCCTCAGAAAACGTGAGGTTTATTTTTCAAGCACCTGGGTCTTCATAAATCTGAATGCCCCATTTTGAATGCAATGAGCAACGTGGGAGGAAAAACTCTGTTAGACATGACAGTGAGAAGGGTCCTTAACGAGCACTCAGGTTTACTGAAAACTCACCACGTACCAAGGGCTGGGCTAAGCACTTTACCTGTATTAACCCATGGAAACGCTTTGACATAAGGACCCTTATTATCCCCATTTTCCCGATGAGGAAACTGAGGCCCAGGGAAGGGACCTCCTAGAGTCACGCAATGAATCCATGACAGAACTGAGACTAGATCCCAGGCCTCTTTCCACGTGAAGGGCTCCGGCTGAGCACTCGAATTAGGAAATAATCCTGCGCCCTAGGGAAGTTTCTTTTCCCTGAACGTAGCTTAAGAAACGAGTGAGATTCAGATCTGGAAGGCCAGCTCTTTGGGTCTCCTTCCCAGGGAGTCTGTTCACCGCTTGCCCTCACCTTCCGCTGGAGCTCCTCGATGGTCTTGAAATAAGACTGCTAGTCAGGACCCAAGGCAGGCGCTCGAGACCGGGAGGCGTCTCGAGTGCAGCTCTCCAGCTGCGCGTTGTCTCGTTCCAGCTGGCGCACCCTCTCCAGGTAGCTGGCCAGGTGGTTGTTCAGGAACTGCATGGTCTCCTTCTCATCGCCATTGAAGGAACCCTCGAAGTATCGGCTGTAGGAACCCGTGGAGCCGGAGCTTCTGCTGGTCGGGCGGCAGCTGCCGGGCTGGCAGGAGCTGGCTAGTGCGCCTTTGAGAGGCACGTGGCTGGCCGGTAGGGGGTGGGCGCACAGACAGAGGGCATGCACATCCCGGGCTGGCAGACGTAACCCAGGCACAGCTCCAGTCGGCAGCTCGTGCTGCTGGAGCAGACAGAGGGTGACGGGGGGCAGCTCTTGATGGAGGCTGGGGAGCAGTTAGACGTCATGTCGGAGAGGCTGCAGCTGCGTGAAGTGTCCGTGTCTGCCAACCCCATTCCGCTCGGGCCTTTTTATGTACCCTTGGAGTCAGGGGGCTTATGCTAGACCACCAGTCCCAGAGGAAGCTGCTCATTCATTTGTAATTTGGTTTCCAAGAAGGAGTTCCTTTCCTCATGAAAGAGGCCAAGCTTGTCATTTGGCTAAGGCAGGACTCTGGGCTCCCGTCATTGATGACCGGGCGAGAGCCTCAGGATACATCTTCAAAGGACCAGCTCCAGGCCCGGGCCCTCATCTCTAGGGGGGGGCTGCCAGGCCTGGCTCTGTGCTGCCAGTGGCATTGCCCCCTGCGGCCCCACCTGCTCTGTCCCTGAGAGAGGCCACAGTTCTGTGGGGCAGCGACCCCTCCTTTTAATGAGATCATTCCCTGCAGGAAGAGGAGGCCCGGCCCCTTACAGAGGAAATGTGTGGGTGACGGAAGCTGCACCGATGCTGGCAGTGGTGTGAATCCAGGGAGGAAAGAAAAAGAGCCTCTGAACCTCATGAATGTGCATCATCTTCCTCCCAGGGGAAGGAAATAATATTAGGGAGGAGAGAACAAACTCAGCACAGCCTAAGAATCAGGGGCCTCCTTTCAACTGGATGCTACTGAGAAAGAGAGAGGTAAGGACCCCAGTCTTGGGAAAGGAAGTCAATGCCATGAATATCTCTGTGAGCAGATGCTCTATCTCGACCATCTCTGGATCCTCCCCTTCGTTTCTCACTGCTCCACGTACAGAGAGTTCGATTATTGTTGTTGAACAAGCTGGAACTGGCTCTGACCTCGCTTTCTGCAATGGGGGGGCTCACTCTGGGACCCCAGAGACAGGAGCAGAGTGAATCAGCTCCCTTGAGAAGTGACACTGCAGCCCTGGGACGAGCAAAGCCAGGAGACCAGGAGCAAGTGTCTCTGATTCTAGAAGCCACTGGGCACTTCTTAAGAAAGCAGCAGGTGAGACCAGTGGTTTTTAGTCCTGCCTGTAATACTTGTGGGCTCACACACTTCGTGTTTACTATGGGTGTGTTATATAGCCACTTTTTATTTACGCATCTTCTCAATATAATATTGAAGTATAAGTACTTTTCTTCTTTTTCATATATTTCTAGAAGAGTTGGTGAAGGGGCATGGAAGGAAAAGTGCCGCCCAGCCCTATTCCCTGAAATGTGTTGCTTAAGAAAAGTCAAAATAGAGATGCTACCTTCTAACTAGCTGTGTGACCTTGGGAAAGTCACTCTACCTCTCTGGGCTTCAGTTCCCTCCTGCAAATTGAAAGCGTTAGATTAAATCATCTCTCAGTTTAATTTCCTGTAATAACCATAAATTCCAGTTCTTTTGTCTGTATTAACTGTTTAGAGAGGACAGAAGGACAGGTGATGCAAACACCAACCACATGGAGTGAGACCCATCAGACCAGCCTTCAGAATCATCACCAGCACTTTTTGAACGTGTACAAGTGCCAGGTGCTGTGCTGGATGCTTGGCATTAAATTGCCCATTTAATCCTTACCCTAAAAATATAAGATATAATTACACCTTGGAGATATTGCAGGTTCAGTTCCAGACCGTGGCAATCAAGCAAATATTGCACTAAAGCGAGTCACACAAATTTTTAGGTTTCCCAGTGCATATAAAAGTTATGTCTACACTGTGCTGTAGTCTATTAAGTATTCAGTAGCATTATGTCTTTTTAAAATGTACAGAATTTAAAATGTTCATTGCAGCTCTATTTACAATAGCCAGGACATGGAAGCAACCTAAGTGTCCATCAACAGATGAATGGATAAAGAAGATGTGGCACATATATACAATGGAATATTACTCAGCCATAAAAAGGAATGAAACTGAGTTATTTGTAGTGAGGTGGATGGACCTAGAGACTGTCATACAGAGTCAGAAAGAAAAAACAAATACCATATGCTAACACATATATATGGAATCTAAAAAAAAAAAGAAAAAAAGTGGTCAGAAGAACCTAGGGGCAAGACGGGAATAAAGATGCAGACCTACTAGAGAATGGACTTGAGGATACGGGGAGGGGGAAGGGTAAGCTGGGGCAAAGTGAGAGAGTGGCATGGACATATATACACTACCAAATGTAAAATAGATGGCTAGTGGGAAGCAGCCGCATAGCACAGGGAGATCAACTCGGTGCTTTGTGACCACCTAGAGGGGTGGGATGGGGAGGGTGGGAAGGAGGGAGACGCAAGAGGGAAGAGATATGGGGACATATGTATATGTATAACTGATTTACTTTGTTGTAAAGCAGAAACTAACACACCATTGTAAAGCAATTATACTCCAATAAAGATGTTAAAAAAATAAATAAGTAAATAAAATTTTTTTAAACATGTACAGAATTTAATTAAAAAATAATTTCTTGCTAAAAAATGCTAATCATCATCTGAGACTTCAGAAAGTCGTAGCAGTAACATCAAAGATCGCTGATCACAGATCACCGTCACGAATATAATAATCATGAGAACGTTTGTGAGAATTACCAGAATGTGACACAGAGATACGCAGTGAGCAAATGCTATTGGAAAAATGGCGTCAATAGACTTGTTCAATGCAGGGTTGCCACAAACCTTCAATTTGTAAAACACGCGGTGTCTGTGAAGCACAATAAAGAAAAGCACGAGAAAATGAGGTCTGCCTACACTCATTATTGTAATAACGTATAGTGGTGGTTCTCACAACGTGGCCTCCTGACCAACACTGTCAACATCACTCAGGAACACGTTAGAAAAGCGGTTTCTCAGGTCCATCCCAGACCAGCTGAATCAGGGACTCTGAGGGTGGGACCTAGCCATCCGTGTTTAACAAATCCTCCAGGTGGGTTTGAGAACCACTGGGTGATAGGAGCATATATATCTTTTTTCTAAGTGTAATTTCCAGATCATTGTTTTTTCAGAGGACAGGATCTCTTCAGTCTTTAAGGAATTAGCTCTGCGGGTCTAAATCAGAAGGAAGCCAGAAATGAAAGTGGGGCAAGGAAAAGGTGGACGCCCATCCTCAGAGCAATCCTGGCGTCCTGCTGGAATGGAGCTAATGATAGTTACCAGTTTTCAGATGCTGAGCATGTGCTCGGCAAAGCACCAGGGACCTTACAGCACGGCAAGTGTCCTGTTCTCTATTTCACTGATGAGGAAACTGAGACTCCCCAAGGGACTACCGCCTGTTAAAGCTCCCATAAGCAGTAAACGCTGGGGCTAGGATTTGAACCCAGGTCAGGCTGCCCACATGCGGAGCCCATGTTCGTCACACTAAGGCCAGACCCCCTTTAGCTGGCCTCCTTCCACCACTGAGGTAGGACAGGAGAGAGGCAGTGAGTGGACATCCTTCCTGTCCCATCCCAAGGCTTCCCTCAGACAAGGGTCAATCCCACCCCTGGCACCTGACACACTGCCTGGCCCAGGGAGGCACTTAGTAAAAGTTTGCTGAGTGAACTGAATGATCCTGAGACCCTCATCTTCTTTAGGACCAAGGGGTTCCAAGAAGATGGGAGCTGAGGTGGTGCCGGGCACCAGGAGTGAGGGTGCTGGGAGAAACCAAAACCCCAGGCCTTCCTTTACGGGGGGTGGGAAAGGGGAGGATTCTAAAATTGAATCAAGGTGAACTCTACTGGGTGCTCTTAAGGGTTGGGGGTCTCAGGACTACCTTGGTCAGCATCTTCCACCAATCTGTTCTCCACCTGGAGCCCTGTCACACTCTCTTGATGTCGCTGAAGCACCTTAGCTGTGCTCTTGGCATCTCATGAAGAGCGTATGGCCATCTAGGGACAACCTGTCTTCCTTTCTATCTCAGAGTTTTCCCTTCATCCTTCTCCATTTCCCATTGGGATTGGTGGGGCTTTTGTCATTTGCCTGGTCTGTCGAGGAGGGACATTCTGGGCACAAGTGAGTCTTTGGTCCGAGATGCTGGGAGCTCCCACTTCCATGCGGAAATGCCTTGGGACCCAAAGGCACCATGCACCTCATCAGAGGTCAAGAGCACAGGAGAACATGATGAGTCTCTTAAGAACAAGACTGTCTGGACTGTGGGTGGAAGTCACAGCGGCGGGCTCACTCTCCCATCTCCTGCTTTGGATGGGCTGTGGGTTTTAAGGGGGTTTGCTGAACTGGAAGGGCTGTGTGAAGGTTGAAGATATCACGCTTCTAAAAGCGTGGGACTTTTATGGAGTCCCCTGGGTGTGGGATTCCGTACTGTTTCTCGTACAAGGACCACAGGCATGAGGCTAATGAAGTGGCCTAAAATTCTTCACATTATACCGATCTCAGCGTTCATCATCCTCTCCTGGGGCCCCAGAGCGACCATATATACTAAGAGGGTAGTAGTAGGGGTCTGGTCACCTGTCACCTGTCACAACACTGGAATCTTGGAGAAGGGTCTTAATCAGGAAAGCTGAGCTAAATGCTACACTGTAGACCTCTAACCACCCCAACTAGGGGCACAGGGACCCTGTCATCCTCAGGGTCATACATGGTCCAACCTCCCCCATTCATCTGCCCAAGAGTCACCCCTCCTCACCCAGCAGAGACACAAACCAACAATATCAGAACAGAGCTGGTTAGGCATGGAGAACCAGAGCAAACGCTCTTTATTGTTCCTCCAACAGGAGCCTTCTGCTGCATTTCAGACCCCACCAAAACAGCACCCAGAAGGAAAACCTGGCCCGGGAGGCAGCCTGAGAACAGAGACCCTGACCTCCGTTGAAATGATGAGCAGCTGAGGGCTTCAGGGTTGGCCAGCCTTAGTGACAGGCTTTGAGAAAGGTGAAGGTGTGGAAGCCTTCTCAGGGCCAGGCCTAGGCCTGGGCTCTGCACAAAGACAGGGGATTGGGCTTTAGGATTACGGTTGATTTGAGGCCAAGTCCGAGCCCTGGAGATAATGGCCTTGGCTTACTGGACTAGCCACTCTCAGAACCGGCCCCGCAGGCAGGGCACACAAATGGGGCGGGGGCTACAGGTGGTGCGGGCTGCACCAGGCCCGCAGGAAGCCACAGGAAGACAGGGGACGCATGACTTGGAGGGCGAGTGCTCAGGGGCACACGGGTTACAGGGGAGCCTAGGAGAAAAAAAAGGCCAGAAGACTATAATTTTCCAGTTGCTGTTTTCAATAACCCGGAGCACCTTAAAAATCCCCCTCGTCCTGGAGTTCGGGGTTTGGGGGCATGGGCCACCCGTTCTCCTTGCTGGGCCCTGCAATAAGCCTTTCTCTGCTCCAGACGCCAATGTGTTGGTTTGTTTCGCCTCCCTGTGCGTCGGGCACACGCACTTGAGTTCAGTGACGGTTGTCAAAGAAAGAAGTAATTATGATAGATCATGTCGTTCGGCTGTGAAAAATACAATGAGGTCATAATGATGAAAACTCTAAATATTGATTTAACTAAACGTGAAATACATATGAATAATCAACTACATTCAAGAATTAATTTAATAAATTTTTTTTGTTAATGAATGAAGAAGAAAAGAAAAAATACCCTAGTCCTGCCCCCTCATTTTACCAACGGGGAAACACAGGCCCAGAGGGAAAAGGGACTTGCCAGGGTTGCACGATGAATGTACAACAAGACCTGAACTAAAACCCAAGGCTCCTGATTCCAAATGCTGGGCTCTTCCCAGGCACCATGCTGTATCCCCAGAACTTTGTAGATCGTATTCAGAAGATGAGAGAGCATGCAGGGATCCTCACTCGGAGTCCTCGCTCTCCAGCAGCCCCCGGTGTGTGTTGATCTCACACTCCAGCCAGGCCCGCACATCCAGAAGGACCCGGTACTCCTGGCTCTCCCGCTCCAGGTCACAGCGGATCTCCACCAGCTGGGCCTCCACGTTGGTGATCAGGCGCTGCATCTGGGCCAGCTGGGCGCTGTAGCGGGCCTCCATCTCTGCCAGGGTGGGTTCTAAAGCATCTCTCTGGGAGGGCAAGGACTGTATAGGGAGGAAAAAGGTTAGATGTCAGAGGAGGAGCGAGGAGGTCACGCCTGATCCATCTGAGTCTCAGTGAGGCCTCAGAATCCAGGAACGGGAGCTCAGAGAGTCACTCTGAGCCTGGATGAACCTCATCTCATCCAGAACACAGTTCAGGTCAACAGGTGGGGCAGCGTCCACCTCGACATTGAGTCTATCACCAAGCTGGCACCACAGCGAATTCAATTCCTGTGCCACAGACCAGGGTCAGCACTAACTTTCCCAGAGGACTGACTCACTCATCCCCCTCCCCCATGCTCACGTGATCCCATGTTTACCTGCCCCCCCCCCCCCCATGGTTCTTCTTGAGGCTAAGCAGCTCCTCCTTTAGGGACTCCATCTGGGCCTCCAGGTCAGCCTTGCACAGGGTCAGATCATCCAGGATCCTACACAGGCCATTCATGTCTGACTCCACCAGCTGCCGTATGGACACCTCCATCTCGTACCTGGCAGGCACATAACAGGGCGCCTAAAGCTGCTTTTCCTTTTTATATCTAAGTCAGATCCCACCCCAGACTGGCCTGGTGCTGTGTGTCCTGCCTTGTGCCTCAGGGACTCGATAACCAAAAGTCTGAGCACCACCCATGTCCAGCTCTACCAGCCCCCAACCAATGAGCGAGTGGGACAACTCACTTGGTCCTAAGTCATCTGCAGCCAGCTTGGCGTTGTCCATCTGCACCACCAGCCTGGCATTCTCTGCCTTGGTGCACAGGGTCTGGGGAAATAAAGAAGTGACTTCAGTGAGAGAAAGGGCATTCTTCTGGCAGGAGCTCCCCAAAGCTGGTGCAGGCTGCCTCTGAAGGAAGAGGGTCACCCATCCCTGGGCTCTTGGCACTGAGACTCCGTGGAGCCTTACGGGCATGCTGTAGGGATCAGAGCAGGTGACCCCTAAGGGCCCTACCAAGCAGAGCATCTCTCACCTGGGTTAGAGAGAGAGAAATGCTGCAGGAAAGGCCTGGCACGGCGGTTTCCTCCTGTCCTCCTATCTCCCAGGACTACAGGGGGTTCACGGCAGGTTATTACCAAGAGCATACTCTGTCATTCCCTGGACACAAATGGTCCCTCTCAGGAGTCAGCTAGGACTTTCTGGGCAAGAAGGAAACTGAGCAAGAAGGAAACTTCTGACAGGCTCTCCCTTCCCTGAGTTAGTTATAGGAGACCTGGTCTGCACCAAACACATCAACCCTGAGCCCCTCCCCTTAAAAAAAAAAAAAAAGAAAAAATTAAAACTCAGAGAGGTGGCTTGTGGTACTAAAGTTCTCACGACCGGTTGATTCATAGAGCCTGTATTCAAGCTCTGGCTCCACTAACGGCCCCCTGGGTCACCTTGAATAACCAGCCTGAGCCTCAGTGTTCTCATCTGTAAAATGGCCTCATGATACCTCCCTCATAAGATTATTGAGAGGAGCAAATGAGGCCACCCATGTGACCAGGCTTTGTGACCTCTGAAGTGTCCCGTGGGAGCAGGGTTGCCAGGCCAGTGCTGCTGGCACCAGGCTCCTACATCTGAGCTGGAGCTCCTCGATGGTCCGGAAGCGGGACTGGTAGTCGGGGCACACAAGGGGGTCTTGTTGCTGGCTCCGCTCCCGGATGCGGCTCTCCAGCTCCGTGCTGTCCCGCTTTGGCTGCCGCACCTTCTGCAGGTAGCTGGACAGCCGGTCGTTCGGGAACTGCATGGTCTCCTTCTCGTTGCCGGCAAGTATGCCCTCCCTGACCCAGCCCCCTCCCCCTCCATGCTGTAGCTGCTGGCAAAGCCTCCGGAGGGGAGACAGCTGGCAGCCCTGCAGCCGCTCCTGCCCAGCCCAGCTGAGCGGGCAGAGAGACTCCAGGCCCCCCGGGACGGGCCGGGGAGCTTGCAGGAGCTGCTGGAGTACATCGTGGACACGCGAACCGAGTCCCCACCGGCCCCTCCCGGGACCTTGAGAGGCCCCGACAAGAAGCTGGCCTTGAGGCATTTGGAAGCCACGGCTTCGGCGGCACAAGGGATCAATCTCCGAGACCAGATGCCCCCAGTGCAGAGAGGCAGCTCCTCACCCCGAGTTTATATCTCTGCCCCGGTGGGTGTTGGCCTTTACAAAGTGTTTTCTCCTCATCAAAGTTAATACCACTTTCTATCAGAGCCCCTCATTAACCTGTTACTTAGCTTCCCGTGAACATCTCCCGGCCTCGTAAAAACGGAACCCCGTTGGACCGGTGGCTACGTCGAGACTCATCTGCGCCCCTCTGTGTCTCCGGGAGGACCAAGTCCCCATCTGTGCTTCAAAGGGGCCTGTGGTCAGCACCCAGCCCTCAGCCGCCTGGCTAAGAAGTGTGGGAGTCCAGCCACCATCTTTTTTTTTTTTTTTAAATCAAGGGTGATATTATTATTATTATTATTATTTATGGCTGTGTTGGGTCTTCGTTTCTGTGCGAAGGCTTTCTCTAGTTGTGGCAAGCGGGGGCCACTCTTCATCGCGGTGCACGGGCTTCTCACTATCGCAGCCTCTCTTGTTGCGGAGCACAGGCTCCAGACGCGCAGGCTCAGTAGCTGTGGCTCACGGGCCCAGTTGCTCCGCGGCATGTGGGATCCTCCCAGACCAGGGCGCGAACCCGTGTCCCCTGCATTGGCAGGCAGACTCCCAACCACTGTGCCACCAGGGAAGCCCCCAGCCACCGTCTTGACTTTCTCCAGCATAGTCTCCTTTGATGAGCCCAAGGGAGTAGAGGAGGCCTCGGGCTGGCTCCTGGGAGATCGACGAGCAAGCCTGGTTGTTGCAGGAAGCTGGGGGCCTCCCACCTAGGGAGACACAGAAGACTCTAGAATGGCCAGGGAAATAGGGCCATGGTGACCAACTATCCCGGTTTCCCCATATTCTGGTTTCAGTGATAAAGCCCCATATACTGGGGAACCCCTCAGTCCTGGGCAAAATGGGACAGCTGGTCACCCCAGATACAGCAGAGCCTCGAGGGACACATCCCCGCTCCCTTTCTTGCCAGGAAATCTCCTCTAATGAAACTTCAAAGCTTTTGCACAGCAAAAGAAACCATAAAGAAGATGCAAAGACAACCCTCAGAATAGGAGAAAATATTTGCCAACGAAGCAACTGACAAAGGATTAATCTCCAAAATATACAGGCAGCTTGTGCAGCTCAATATCAAAAAAACTAACAACCCAAACCAAAATGGGCAGAAGACCTAAAGAGACATTTCTCCAAAGAAGATATACAGATGGCCAACAAACACATGAAAGGATGCTCAACATCACTATTCATTAGAGAAATGCAAATCAAAACTACAAGAGGTACCACCCCACACCGGTCAGAATGGCCATTATCAAAATATCTAGAAACAATAAATGTTGGAGAGGGTGTGGAGAAAAGGGAACCCTCTTGCACTGTTGGTGGGAATGTAAGTTGATACAGCCACTGTGGAGAACAGTATGGAGGTTCCTTTAAAAACTAAAAATAGAGCTACCATATGACCCAGCAATCCCACTACTGGGCATATACCCTGAGAAAACCATAATTCAAAAAGAGTCATGTACCACAATGCTCATTGCCGCTCTATTTACAATAGCCAGGACATGGAAGCAAACTAAGTGTCCATCGACAGATGAATGGATAAAGAAGATGTGGCACATATATACAATGGAATATTACTCAGCCACAAAAAGAAACGAAATTGAGTTATTTGTAGTGAGGTGGATGGACCTAGAGTCTGTCATACAGAGTAAAGTAAATCAGAAAGAGAAAAACAAATACCATATGCTGACATATATATATGGAATCTAAGAAAATAAAAATGGTTCTGATGAACCTACGGGCAGGACAGGAATAAAGACACAGACGTAGAGAATGGACTTGAGGACACAGGGGGGGAAGGGTAAGCTGGGTCGAAGAGAGAGAGTGACATTGACATATATACAATACCAAATGTGAAATGGTTAGCTAGTGGGAAGCAGCTGTATAGCACAGGGAGATCAGCTCAGTGCTTTGCAACCACCTAGAGGGGTGGGATAGGGATGGTGGGAGGGAGATGCAAAAGGGAGGGGATACGGGGATATACGTGTGCATATAGCTGATTCACTTTGTTATACAACAGAAACTAACACAAGATTGTAAAGCAATTATACTCCAATAAAGATGTTAAAAAAAAAAAAAGAGCAGGGGTTCCTTAGCCAACACAGATGCTCTGAACAACTGGATAAAAAGGTAGAGAAAGCTGCATAAATAAAGCACCTACCACACACAGGCTGTTTGAATGCATGTGCTGAGGCTGTGAGTGCACTCGGCAAGCTGTAGAACGCACATAAACAGGGAACACACCGCGTGGTTCGAGGAGCTGACAGCGTGATTGTCAGGTCACAAGCCCGCACCACCTGTCTGCTGTTTCCACGCAGGAGCCAGGCAGCTGGAACAGTGGCCAGAACAGAGGCTCAGCCCACTGCCCAGCCCCTAGCTATTTCTATGGAGAAGCACCCTGGGGTGTGGTGCGCTCTGCGCATGCCCGGCCTCCCACCTCTCGTCTGAACCTCTGCCAGAGCCGGAGCTGCAGACCTCAGACCCCAGAGCAGGAGTGCGGAGCACAGAGAGCGGCAGGGCAGGGCTGAGACCACGTGGGCTGGCCCTGCTGCCCGGCCTCTTGCCCCAAAGCCAAGCAGGTCTGAGGTTGAGCCCTTTGGGCTCAGCTCTGAGGGTGCTGCTGGAGGGCAGTATTGGCCCCGCCAGCGTCCTGCTGTGTAACCAAGCAAAGAGCTTGGGCCCGCCTGCTGGGCTTTCCCATTCCCCACTCTCCGCCCTGGGACTCTTCATTTAATACCAGCGCTCATAGCTACCACTTCCGGGCACTGTGCACGCATTGGAGCCTCCCCCACCCCCATTTTACAGATGCACCAGCTGGACCAGAGAGGTCACGTGATGTGGTTAGGGTGCACAGCCAGGCTCAGCACCAGCTGCTCCAGCCCGCCCGAGCGCTTCTTCCCCTGAGGTCCAAGATGTGTTTGCTGCACCTCTGGCTTGTCAAGCAGGTTGAAGATTCATGTTTAGCACCAACTACCTGGTGACATAGACAGAACCAGGTCTTTCCCATGGGTCTTGGACTCAAGTAAGAGCCCAGAGGTAGAGAAAAGAGGGAAGGGGGTTGGGGAGAGACAGAGACAGAGAATCTGTGCGCTGGGAAGAGTGCCCGAGTTAGAGTCAGAAGAGCTGAGCAATGGCCTCATCCCCACCACTCACCGCTGTGTGGCCTGGGGCAAGTCACTGCCCTCTCTGGGCCTATATTCTCAACTGAAGAATGAGGTAGGGGGACAAAGGAGGCATGGGGCCCTCAGACATCTCACAGGCCATGCTTCTGTGATCAGAGGGGCGTCCAGGCTGAGCCATGCCCAGATGAGCATGGCTCAGCCAGTGGAATCTGAGGCACTCTGAACTTTGCTCCACAGTGAGGTCTGGCTGTCCCCTCCCCCTTCCCCACTTCACTGTCCCTGCCGCCCTTCACTTCAGCCCTGTGTCCAGTGTTAGGGACGTGGGTTCACCCAACCTTCCCACCTGCATCTCCCAGCTCACACAACTCCCCTCCCTGGAGTGGTTGGCCCAGGCTGGCTGCTTGGAGTTTGCCTCTCTGGGTGGCATCCCCTCTCCTAAACTGTCCCCAGTGTCAGGCCTGGAGGTGGCCAGCGAGGTGACAGGAGCTAGACAAGGGAGGAGACACTGAAGGGAAGAGAGAACCACCAGACCAGGCAGGGCTACCGAGGAGGACGGCTTGGGAGCCTTTGCCTCTCCTGGGGCCGCCCCAGGTGGTCCCCATGGGCAGAGTCAAGCCTGTAGGCTATTGGCCAGCAGCCATCGGATTAGGTCAGCGTCTGTTCTCATGGTCCAGGCCCTAGGGTATCCCTGTTATGAAATAGTTTGAATCATTCTGTCACATCTTACCACTCAGAGCCAGAGGAGACAGACCTGAAACCAAAATCCACACCTTCACAGCAAGCCCAGATCAAACACCCCCAGTAACTAACCACAGAAGATCGACAGAGGCAAGTTTGCTTTACCAAGAGAACACACTTTATTGGGTAAATTTCCAGGGAAACCTAGTTTTACAAAGCATAGAAGCAGTAAAGGTCAGAAATACAGTCCAAGAAGTATTTTAGGTAGAAAAATCTGTTGAGCAGGGAGTGCCTCTAGGGAAGGGAGGGGGGGATCTTTTAGAGCCGGGACCCAGAGGGGTGTCCTCCTTCCTGTGGGCCAGGGCCTGCCCCTTGGGCTGGGCAGCTGGTTACAGCGGCTGCACGTGCTTCCTGCTGGAAATGACTTTCCCATCTCTGATCTCCTCCGTGATGGTGCAGATCTGCGTGCTGCTCTGGGGAGCCGGGGCGCAGGGCACACTTGGGATGTAAGGAACTATAACGGCAGGCTTGCATTCCGTGGCACAAGGGCGGGCAGGCAGCTTGAGGAAATGAGATCATACAAGGGTGTTTGGCATTGGCCATTGGACTGACATTTGCGTTAAACGTAAACAGGGGTCAAGTGAGACAGGTGGGTGACAATGACAAAGGGCTCAGACAGTGCCTCTGAAATCCCCAAGGGCTGCAGGGATGAAGACCAGAAACTCCCAGCCAAAAACAATGGTTGGAGAAGTACCATGAATGGGGCTGACTTGTCCCCCTGCAAAAGCCCAAAGCCCAGGGCTGGAAGGAATCTCTCTGAAGATGCTTTGATTAATCCCCCTTCATCTGTGCAATAACCACCCTAGGACTGATGCCCTCACCGCGGCACTGAGGGTTGGGTCCAAGCGAGCCCTTTCCACAAGCCGGGACCTCCGGAACCCACTCACCTGCACTCTTTCTCCCTCCAGCAGGCAGCGGTAGGTGGCGATCTCCGACTCCAGGCGGGCCTTGACGTCCAGGAGGACCTTGTACTCCTGACTCTGCCGCCCCAGGTCACAGCGGATCTCAGACAACTGAGCCTCCACGTTGCCGATCAGGCACTGCATCTGAGCCAGCTGGGAGCTGTAGCAGCCCTCGGTCTCCACCCGCGTGGATTCCAGGGAATTCCGCTGCAGTGGGAAAGAGGAAGCACTCCCAATGTGAGGGAATCCCACCCAGAGACCCACAGCCCTGCGCATCTGGGTACCACTTGCGATCACACCCCGTGATAACCGAGGCTGGTGGATCAGGGTACCTGCCACGAGCTTGGCCAGCCACTCAGGCAGGGGCCACTCACCATGTTGTACTGGGCCTGCAGCTCGATTTCCAGGGCATTGACGGTGCGTCCCAGCTCAATGATCTCTTTCTGGCAGCACTGCAGCTGCTCCGAGCCGGACACCACTTGCTGGTTCAGCTTGTCAGTCTGAAAAGCATGAGAGGACCCAGAGCATGGTCAGAGCAAGTGAAGCTACTGTCAAGGGTGACCCCTCCCCAGGAGCTTGTCCTGGGCTGGCCCAAACCCACCTGGGTGTTGAACCAGGCCTCCAAGTCTCTGCGGTTATTTTCCACCAGGGTCTCATACTGGCATCTTATCTCATCCAGGATCTTGTTGAGATCCACTGGCGGGGCAGCATCCACCTCCACATTCAGCCTGTCCCCAAGTTGGCATCGAAGTTTGTTGATTTCCTGCAGAAAGGAGGCAAGATGGCATAAGGCTGTGAAAAGGATGCTGGATGAGGGTTCGACTGACCTGGGTAAAAACCCTCCTCCTTCAGTTGCCAGCTGTGTGACATTAAGCAGGATACTTAACCTCTCTGAGCTTCAGCCTCCGCGTGCACCTCTACCTGCCTCCTCAGAGGATTTGGGAGAGTAAAGTGAGACAATGCAAACACCAGGCAAATAGAATCATTATCAGGCACTACCTTCCAAACGGAGATTTAGTGTCATGGGCAGGAGTCTGGGATCTGTGTGACATTAGGCAAGTGACTTAACCTCTCTGTGCCTCAGTTTTCTCATCTGCAAAATGGAGCTTGTAATAGTATATGACTCCTGGGATTATCGTGAGAATGACATGAAGTGAGAATGAAATGCAAAGTGCTTCGTATAGTTCCTGGCACACAGTGGGCCATCAGTAAATGTCAGCTGGGGTTACTGTGGAGGTGGTTGTCATAGTTTTACACCCAAGGGTCAGCAGTGGCTCCCTGCTGGATGGAAAACATCGAGGGGGTGCGTGGCATCAACCTCACCTCCTCATGGTTCTTCTTGAGACACATCAGCTCCTCCTTCAGGGACTCCACCTGCATCTCCAGGTCGGCCTTGCACAGAGCCAGTTCGTCCAGCGTACAGCACAGTCCCTTGGTGTCAGCCTCCACCAGCTGCCGCATGCCCAGCTCCGTCTCGTACCTGCACGCAGAGAGCCCTGCTGAGTCTACAGCAAAGCAGCCATGCACAGGCAGGGCCCACTGCCCTGCTGACCAGCTGCAGTGGCTGATTTGGGGTCAGCATCACTGCAGTCCTTTCCCTTGACCCGAAAGCGATCCAGGAGCGATGCCACATTTCCCACGTACGGCTCCATCTGGCCTCACTCCCACTCACCGGCTCTCAGAGGCGGGGGACAGAGGCAAGGGAGCAGCACAGAAACATTCCTAGATCAGGTCACTCACTTGGTTCGGAAGTCGTCAGCAGCCAGCTTGGCATTGTCAATTTGCAGGAACATCCTGGCATTGTCAGTCTTGCTCAGCAGGATCTGGGGAACAGGGGGTGTCCCATGAGCTGAGGAAGGCCCAGCAGTGTGGGGACAGGTGGGGAGGGGACAGCCCAACTTTCGGATGCCATGCTTCTAAGTACCACCGGCACCTTTGGCATTTCCAGCCCTGAACATCCTGAGCCCAGGTGTAGAAGGAGCATCATTCCTGGGAGGGGCATCAAAGGGATGTCAGTGGCCCTCAGTCCTGACATCCACAGCCCCAAAGTGGCCCAGTGGGTGAGTGGAGAGAACCAGGCCGACCTGGATTCAGGTTCTGCATCCAACAGCAACAGGCTATGGGATCTCGGGCAAGTTGCTGCACCTCCCTAAAATTCAACTTCCGCATCTGTTAGATGGGTCCAGTAATATCCATCTCTTTAAGATGAGGGATAAACAAGCGAAAGGATAGGAAGCTGTCAGGCACAGCGCTTGTGTCCAGTAGGGGCTCAGTGCATGTGACTGCCCTATCTATAGCTGAGACAGCGGAGGGAGGGGAGGAATGGCTGGATTGGAGGGGAGGTTACAAGCAGCAGAGAGGTCTGGGTCCCCCAAGAAACCAAGACCCTAGAGAGAAAAGCTGGCCCTGATAGGAGAGAGAATCCCCTAAGAGCTACAGTCCCATCTGTAGTGGGACGAGACAGACCCCTCCCAGGGTTTGGGCTGCTGGGCTGGAGAAGGGCCAGGTCCCAGTTACCTTCTGCTGGAGCTCCTCAATGGTCTTGAAGAAGCACTGGTAGTCTGGTCTGATGTACGGCATCTGAGACTTGTACCACTCCCGGATGCGGCACTCCAGCTCTGCGTTGTCCTGCTCCAGCTGGCGCACCTTCTCCAGGTAGCTGGCCAGCCGGCCGTTCAGGAGATGCATGGTCTCCTTCTCGTTGCCATTGAGGGAGCCCTCGCAGAACCAACCCCCGCTCCCAGTAAAGTCGGAGCAGGGGAACCCAGAGGACGGGCAGGAACGAGGCAAGCAACTCCCAAGGCCGGAGAGGCCCAGCCTGACGGAGGAGGCTGACCCCCCAACACCAGGAAGGCAAGAGACTCTGCAGGATCCCACAGGGCGGACACAGGACACCTGAGAGACACCACCTGTGGTGCCACAGAGGCCTTTGATGGATCCAGAGGAGAAGATCGGAGAGCAGAGCTGGGTGGCCATGGCGCTAGCAGAGGAGGTTGCAGCTTAGCAAGGAGCTCAGGTTCTGACTCTCATGGCCTCTCTGGGGCATTTATATACACTTTCCGTGGGGTGTTGCCATGTTACTCTTGGGAAAGCCTGTTCCCATTCCAGGAAGTTAGTCTCATTAAAATGTGATTTTTTGCTACCCATCCAAATTCCTTGCCTTATAAAAAAAAAAAAAAATTAGTTTGCTAAGTCAGGACTCTAAGCTGTTGTCATTTCCTAGCAGAATACGAATTTTATTGCCTCCTCAAAGTTCTTGCACCAGATCCCATGAATCAGAAGTGGCCTCACAAATGACATGTGGTACCTGCCCTGCCTGCACGCTTTTCCCGAGGAGCCAGGTATTTGTCACCTCTGTCCACTACCCCAACCCCCCTCGTAGCTGCTCACCTCTGCCTGGGCCCCTGGGATGGTGAGGAGGGAGCAAAGGGAACTAAAATTCATGGAGCAGTCATCATGTGCCAGGCTTGTAGTTATTTCATTCACACCTCACAACAGTCCTGCTGAGAATGGTAGAAAGAGAAAGAAAGAAAGAAAGAAAGAAAGAAAGAAAGAAAGAAAGAAAGAAAGAAAGAAAGAAAGAGGGAGGGGGGAGGGAGGGAGGGAGGAAGGAAGGAAGGAGGACGAGAGAGAGAAAGAAAGAAGGGAGGGAGGGGCAGGTAGAAAAAGAAAGAAAGAGGGAGGGAAAGCTTGCTTGAGATGAACAGGCAGTGAGTACAGATCTTGGATCTGAAACCAGGACTCTCGGACCCCAAATCCCATGCCCTTGTCCCACTGCTTCTGCCATACAACCAAGGTCAAGTGCAGGCACCCAGAATTTCGAGACAGGAGACCTAGGTTCAAACCCTGGCTCTGTGATGAGGTACCCTGTGATGCTGAGCACATCACTCCCTCCCAGGCATCCTCAGGGTCCTCACTGGGACAGTACAGATCATCAGCCTGCCCCGCCTGCTCCACACAGATGCGAGGAGAGTCAAACCAGGCCAGAAGTAAAAGTGTTTTAAAACCCATCGGGTGCCGTAGAAAAGTTGGTTGGGCTAAGAGGACTTAGCCTTTGATGATGGTTTACGGCTGTGGCTGGCAAAGGGTCGTGGCTGCTTTGGAGGGAAGTTTCCTTTGTGACCCCCAATTTCCTGAACCTAAGGGGGTAAAACCAGGACCCTGGACACCCCACGGGTGCCTAAACAGGTTACAGAAACAGTCAATGCAGCAGACCCTTTGGACAGGGAAGGGAGGAACAGATGACACACTGCCAGAGAGTTAAGCAAGCCAGGAGGAGAGCCTGAGAATTAAGGACCAAAGGTAAATTCTGTCTTCCACCCTCAAAGTGGGATTTCCCAAGGCTTGAGCAACCTGCTCACTCTTCGCCCACACAGACACACACAGCAAGGCTGGCATTTACAGAAGCATTTATGTGCTTCTGAAGTTGTAATTTACCAACCTCTTAAAACGCATTATAGGGCTTCCCCGCTGGCGCAGTGGTTGAGAATCCGCCTGCCAGTGCAGCGGACACGGGTTTGAGCCCTGGTCCGGGAAGATCCCACATGCTGCAGAGCAACTAAGCTCGTGTGCCACAACTACTGAGCCTGCGCTCTAGAGCCCATGAGCCACAACTACTGAGCCCACGTGCCGCAACTACTGAAGCCCGCGTGCCTAGAGCCCGTGCTCCACAATGAGAGAAGCCACTGCAATGAGAAGCCGGCGCACCGCAATGAAGAGCAGCCCCGGCTCGCCGCAACTAGAGAAAAGCCCGTGCGCAGCAGCAAAGACCCAACACAGCCAAAAATAAATAAATAAATAAAATTTAAAAAAACACACACACACACATTATAAGCTTCTCTCTGAAATTACTCAGGAGGGTTGGCTGTGGTGCACACACCTTGCCCAGTTCAGTGGACACCTCAACAGGAGGCCCGAGAGCCACCTGATGGGCTCCCCGGGGTGCACAAGCCGTGCGGCCCCTCTTAGGAGGGACAGCCGGGGCATCAGGCCTCCAGAGCTCCACTACTTCAGCAATGGTTCCTTATGGCTGCCCATCCTCCCTGCTCTCCCTGCAGGGCCTAGGATGGGGCTGTCTTGAGGCTTCTCAACCTCGGCCCTGTGGACATCGCAGACTATGTCATTCCCTGCGCGGCGGCTCCCTGTGCATCGTGAAGTGTCAGCAGCATCTCTGAACTTTACCGCCAGATGCCAGTAGCAACCTCCTCCCACAGGCGTGACAACCAAAAATGTCTCCAGAAGCTGCCACGTGTCCCCTGGGTGGCAAAGCTGCCCCCAGTTGAGACCCACTGGGCCATCAGGACAGGGAGATCTCCTGTAAGCGCCTCCTTTGTTTTCTAGGACAACTAGTGCAGAGTCTGGCTGTCACTGTAGGGCCCGTTCAGGCAAGTCCTTAATGCACCCATGATCCAACTCACTTCCTTTGTGACACAGCGTGCTCGCCCTGAGGGTACCACCTCCTAGGCCCCTGACACGGCTCTTCTCTCTTTGGGGTCTCTGGCTGCTGGAATCTGAAGTTAACGTTCTCATTTTCTTTTTTTCTTTTTTTTTTAATCCCTCCGCTGTGCAGTCTGAAGCTGATTCTAAGTTTCTCTCAGGGCAACTGAGTGAGCAGCTCTCTGCTGCTTCGGCTGTGTCCTGTCACTCAGTACGTACCTCCAGAGGGCCACTGTGGGCCAGAGTCCAGACAGGTGTCTCCAAGTCTGTGAAGAGAGGCACGTACCTCTTCTGGAGCGAGTGACAAGCTGGCCAGAGAAGGTCTTTCGGTCGCCCTTGGTCCCCTGCCTTTCTCCGTGGTGTAGACTTCAAGGCCACCTGGAGGGAAGTGTGGTAGGGGGGCCTCATGGAAGGAATTCCTCTGCTCTCTTTCACCTCAGAAGCCTGGACCACCACGGGATGAACTGAGGCCCGAGAGGAACAAACGCTCTTCCTGTATCAGAGGAGAGAACCCAGGTTTCATAGGGCTGCTCACCTCCCGAGGCAGCTCAGCCCACCCCCACCCATGGTGGCCCTGGAGAAAATCCACCTGCTCAGCGTTAAGTACGTCAGGGGTACCCAGGCATCAGGTTTTATTTCAAAATAGGGTCCTATTCTGAGACCATCCTTTCTAACATGAATCAAAAATACACTGGGCTAAGAGTCAGGGGACCTGGACTCCAGGCCGACCTCTGCCTCACTCTGTTTGAGCCTCAACTACTCTGGGCCCCAGAGCCCCATTCTGAACAGGAAGGGCCTGGACAGGGTGAGCTCAAGGCCCTTGCATCTCAGACATAGGATTTAAGGCCCAAATGTTTCCCATGGAGCCGGCCAGGAGTCACCTGGACGTGTCTGTGACTCACCCACCATCAGCCACTGTCCCTTCTCTGTCACTGACCACAGGACCAAGTGGAGTTATGGAGGTTCAGCCTGTGACACGGTTGGGTTTTCTCCTCTTTGCGGTCCCCATGGAACTCAGCCTCCCTTTGCCTCTAGGTCACTGTATGGCTGTTAGCATAACGTCATCTTGGGCCCTTCCCGTTCCTCCTGTCCTCCTGCTGACCCTACCCAGGACTGTACTGGGCAGTAAATCACTTCTCTATCATCAAGGACTTTGTAGTTAATAGCTATTGTCTAATAATCATTAGGACCGGGTGGCCTCTGTGATCTGTTAGTCCCCAAACAATGATGAAAACCTTCCATGACATATTCCCAGCATGTCCAGGCTGAAATGATATCTCTGGCCAACTGAGCCAACTAAGACTTGGCTTTGCAGAAGAAGGGCTTAGAAAGTATCGGGCAGGACAGCAGGGGCCCTGGGCCTGGACTCAGCCAGACCTTGCTTGGTTCGAGCTCCTTAATTCCTTCAAGTCTCCATTTTCCCAAAAGTTGAGTGGAGCCTATGATGCCATATTCACAGGATTGTGACAACTGAGTTGAAACGTGCTTGATAAACAGGAACCCACTTCACAGATTTAAGAGATCAAAACTCTTCTTAATGGAGTTCCCTGGTGGTTAGGATGCCCGGTTTTCACTGCTGTGGCCCGGGTTCAATCCCTGGTTGGGAAACAGAGATCCCATGAGTCGCATGGCGCAGCCAGAAAAAGAGTCTCCTTACAGCCCATGTAGTCTGAGCCCCAGCTGAATGCTATCTCCAGGGCACAGACTGCTCACCCAGGTTTCATGGGGTGCTGACTTGGAGGCCTAACCCAGCCGTGCAAGGAAAGACAGCTGCTCAAAGAGGTTGTAGCTGGGACTGTGTCCAGAACTGCAGGGGCCCTAGACTGTATCCAGGACTCTCTGGCCTCTGACCTTTACTGTAGAACCTTCTAAAAGCTCCCTGACCCCACCTATTGCAGACACAGGTGCCAGCTTGGGGGCTACAGAGCTGACAGGATGCTCTCTGACCACCATGACCTCAGCTTGGGGGGCAGGGGGAAGAGGGAGGATGCTGCTGCAGGAACAGAAAACACTCTTGCTTTCCCCAAGGCCACCTTGGAAAGCCACCAAGTTCAAAGTCAACGGCTGAGTTCGTGACTCCTTCTTTGGTAAAAATAGGTCTCCACCCTCAAATGAGCTTCCATTTGAAAGCCAAGGTTCTCCGTGGGCAAAGACCCAAGAAGTCAAGCCTGAGTCTTCTCTACCCAGCTCTGAGCTGTCTCCCTTCGATGTCGAAGGCTTCAGGCACTGCCTGTCACAGTGTGCCCAGGGAGCCCTGCTCTTCTGATCTGTGGTCAGAGTGTACCAGCACCCACAGTGCCCCAGTGGCACTGGCAGAAGCAGACAGTGGACCATGCGGCAGCCAGATCACCTACGACTGGACAGCAAGGGTAACAAGACCATTCAAAAAGCCCAATAGGGGATTTCCCTGGTGGCGCAGTGGTTGGGAGTCTGCCTGCCGATGCAGGGGACACGGGTTTGTGCCCCGGTCCGGGAAGATCCCACATGCCACGGAGCGACTGGGCCCATGAGATCTAAGAAGTGCTGACCCCATCTGTGTCTTAAACTTTTTAGACTCCTACCTACAACCCACCCAGAACAAGGGAGACACACTGATCTCATTCCCCTCAACACTCGTGCTTTTTCCTTGTAACAAAGAATTTGTTCAAGCAACAAATCACTCAGGGTTCCCGGCCCCTCCCTGAACAGCAGGGTTACTACATACTCCGTGTCAAACAACCACATCAAAACTCCTACCAGATCTCCTGCCAGCTGATGCTAGATTTTAGTACAGACAGGCAGGAACAGGTCCACAAAGTTGAAGGAAGCATTATGGCAGGGGAAAAAAAATCTTCAATTATGACATTTCGAGCCACCGATTTAACGTGTCCCAAGAATCAGAGAAAGGTCTTGCTTATTTGGTTTTGAGGGTGGAAAACTCAGGGCGGTCTGCAAACCTGCTGAGGGTAGGGTTGCCAGGTTTAGCAAATAAACATACACGCGACATTTGGGACATGTGTATACTAAAAGCTTATTCATGTGTATTTGCAACTCCAATTTAACTAGGCGTCCTGCATTTTCTCTGGTAATCCTCACTAAGGAGCATCACTGTTTGAGAACTTTGGCCAAACAAGACACAGCTGTTCCTTCCCTCCTTCCCCTGTGACTTGTCACCATGACTGGCTGGTCTCAGGAACAGGTATAATGGGCTTCCCTTGGGAAATCGCGACTTTCCATCCTTCGTCCCCTGATCTCAGTGGCTGCCGTTTTTTGCCCACACAGGCCCGGTGAGCAGTATTCAGAATAGTGCTAAGGTGTCCTTTCTGTCTCCTGGACACCTCAGTGACGTTCCACCCCGACGGTAGCTGCCTTCAGCGGGGTGACTCAGTCCTTCCTCGGCAAGATTTGGCAAGTCCCTCTCGCCTCCGTTTCCTGGTCCCCCGGCCTGTGCCCCCAGATTGCGCCTGCCCCCTGCTGTCGCCAGGCCTCACCAGCCTCAAGGCAGTCTGAGTGCACACACTAATTGACCGTGGAGGTCTTCCCCACGCCCTGGCTGCCCCCCTCCAGGGCCCAGAGCCAGTGCTAGGGGCCTCAGGAGAGCAGCAAGGTGACCACGGCCCTTGGCTTCTCCCAAGACCCTAGGGCTCTGCCAGGTTCCTAAGCACCCAGTTTCTCAATGTGCTGCTCCGTCGATGGTCCCGAATCCCCACTGGGCCAGGACCTGACTCGAATTAGGTCTCGAAACTCCCCCTTTACCAGGCCCAGAATCACCCTGGAACCCTCATCTCCCCCCAGATATAAAGGTACTTTCTCTCGCCCTGGGGTATGGTTTTGGCAATTGTCCAGGGCTGCAGGATTCTGCCCCAAACTGTTCTTGCCATTGGGGTGGCCCAGAGAGCTGCCCTGAGCCCAGTCTTAAGCCGTACCTCTCCAGTTCTCTCACACCAGGCTCCACCTTCTGCGTCCTAGGGCCACTTCTGTCTCGCCTACAGGCCAGCTCTTCCTGCACAGCTGCACTGGCTGACCGCTCCTGTCTGTCTGGAAGAGTCCAGGACCTCCTGCTCTGGTCCACTCGGTTGCTAACTTCCCCCCCACCCAGCTTTTATGGAGAATTCCAGAGCTGTCGCTGCTCTCCCTGATGTCCTTAGAGAACCTTTGGTTTGTGGGAGACGCACAGACCCGCTGGGAGAAGAAGCTGGTGCCTCAGTCTCCCGGGTCCCCTTGATTCAGGTACCACTTAACTGGACCACAGAACAAGTTCCCCAAACACCCTGTTTGATTGGATTCCATCGTCTGCATTTACAGGGGCTGGTGTTGCAGTCGACCTCACTCTCTTCCTGCTAACGACATTGTGTCTGCAAAACAGACTATGGGCTCCAGGCAGTAATTAACCAGGATTTATACTGGGGGTTCTACTTTCAAACTCATCTGAGTTGAGTTGGATGAAAGAAGCCACAGAGTTATTATGGCTGTTCATCAAAATGGGCCAGAAAGAGTGAATACCAGCTCCTTGCCAACTCGCCCAAATCCCCACCCCCTCCAACAGGTGCCCGCCCACCTGCTCCCTCCCAAGCGCTGCAGGAGAGTGGAGAGGCTGATGTGCCCAGCCCTTTGAGAGCCCCCCAGGACAAGCTGCTCAGAAGGATGTGGCCTGCATACCCTGCTCCTCTCCAGCCCCCAAGAGCTCCAGGAACACCATCTAACAGGGGGCAGGTCCCAGTCACCCCGAGATACACTGTCCCAGGCCAGGAGGGAAGAAGGGCACAGCCACTGACGTGGGGAAGCTGGGACAGTGTGTGGACCACAGCCCTCCTGTGACATCTCTTCCTCTCTTCCCTCAAGCGAAATTCCCCTTACTAGGAAGCCCCAGGCACCCTCATCATACTCAGGGTCTTCTGTGGACCCTCGAGGCTGCTCCCCAAAACAGAGGGACAACAGGCACCCGAGGGGTCTCGGGGCTGCAGCCCCGCCCTTAGCCATGGCCTGCTGCCCAGCCGCCCCACTCAAGGCTGGGGACTGGACAGGGTCTCATATCGGGACCAGGTTTAGTACCCTGTCCCTCCACTCCATGTCACAGCAAGTAGCTAAAGTGCCACTGACATGATTTCCGGAGTGAGCCCGCCCCCTACAGGGCCCAGGCAGGACACACAGCCCCATTAGGGAAAGCAGAGGTGCACTGGTCCATCCACCCAGGGCGGAGCCTTTGGGAGAGGGAAGCACCTCGTGCCGGGTGTGAGGAAGAGGCTGACTGTGCAGCCAGGAGTCACACAGCAATCAGCCACCTTCGTGCAGCACTGCCGGGAGGAGGCACATCCCTCCCAAGCCCTGAGGCACTGGGGTGCTATGGGCACATTCCACGGTGACGACATTGTCCCCTAAGCGTTGGGGCTTAAGTGAGAGCCCGCTTTTGCCACAGATTCCAGAGCTGAAACTTTGGCTTTGACCGAGGGCCAGCCACAGTCTTGGAAAGCGCGTTGGAATGTGGGTCCCGGCTCTCCTGCCAGGCAGATCTCTCAACCAGTCTGAGCCTCAATCTTCAGATGTGTAAAATGGGTGCAACAGTGCCAACTCGGGGTTGTTGTAAAGATGAAATGAAACAAAGAATAAAAAAGAGCCCTAGGGCTTCCCTGGTGGCGCAGTGGTTGAGAGTCCGCAGGGAACGTGGGTTCGTGCCCCAGTCCGGAAGGATCCCACATGCCACGGAGCGGCTGGGCCCGTGAGCCATGGCCGCTGAGCCTGCGCGTCCGGAGCCTGTGCTCCGCAACAGGAGAGGCCACAACAGTGACAGGCCCGCGTCCAGGAAAAAAAAAAGAAAAAAAAAAAAAGAGCCCTAGACAAATGCTGAACACGTTACTTTCCCCTTTATTAGCAAACCCTCTATTTTGGCATTTTTGCATTAACTGGCAACCATTGACATAGAGGTTAGTCAGCCTCCATGGACAGGGCTGTTTCTCTCAGCCCTGGGAAGCAGGGGTGTTGAGCCTGGGGGAGGGGTGGGGCACGTGGGCACCTGGCCAACCCCAGGGAGGGGCAGTATTGACCAAGCAGGACTGATAAAGCCGCCCTCCCTTGAATGGTCGCCCCATGCCGATGACTGAGGGGCTGAAAAGAGTCCTGGATAGAAAAAGCAGATTGCCCTCCCCTCCCCCAAGCCTCTCCCACATCTCAGACCAGAGCCCTGAGGTCACCACCCCTGTCCAGCTCAGGAAGTCTCCCGGATTAGCTTTGAGAGAAACACCCACCCCCACCCCCCACCCCAGGGTCCCCTCCAGGCCTCCTCGGGATTCCTGATAGGGCCACAGAGATCCTCGGGTGGAGCGCAGCTTCTCGGGTATCCTCCCCGGGGTCTGGGTGGAAGGGTCCCAGGCCAGAGCCCCTACCAGGCCCGGGGTGCAGCTCATTTCACTGCTCCACATGGGCAACTCACCCCACCCACCACCAAGCCCCCCGGCACTGGCTCAGAAAAGGAGGGGCCTGCTCCCTACACAGCCTTGGCCTGAGTCTCGGGAAGAGGGGCTCCAAGCCCAGAAAGGCCCGGGAGGGCCGTGCACCAGCCCCGGGGCTCAGCTCTCAGGACCTCCTCCAGCCCAGTCCCCTCCCTCGCGTCTGCAGGACAGTGTGCTTGTCCACCTCTTTCATTACTGAGTTTGTCTTCCTTGTCAGCTCTCATTGCTCCATCCAACACTTGTCCTGAGCTCCTTTAACAGCCTAGTTAGGAGGATGGTGAGGAGGACAAAACGATCCCTGCCCTGAAGGAAAAAGGACAACAAAGCTTAATTTACTGAGCACTTAATACGAGCCTGGACTGTTCTAAGCATTTGACTTTCATAACTTCCGAGGGCGGTGGTACTTAGCAGGTAGGAAAGTGAGCCCACAGGGTTCAGTGGTTTGGCCAGTGTTACAGATGGAATCAGTGGCAGAGATGGGACACACGCCAGGATAGCGCGGCTCCAGAGCCTGTGGCCATCGCGCCCTGCCCTCCGATAATGGCCATGACGGCCATCAGTACAGGGGGCCTTGAGGACAGACCGGGGAGGGTGGGAGTGGTAGGGAAAGAGCAGAGATCTGTAGCAGAATGTGAACCCTGAACTGAGCTTTGAAGATGGCAGTAAGTTATGGTTGCGGATGCCACCTCCTGCCGCCCGCCAGTCCGTGAACTCCCTAAAGAGAGAGGCTGAGTTTTGGCACATTTCTTTCTCTCCAGGATCCAATATAGTGTCTGATACACGGTGCGCTCAACTAACAGCTGCTGATGAAATAGATTAACAAAAAGGAAGCGGGTTTGGGAGTGGAGGTCATGTCCTCTTTGTCTTTGACCTCTGAGCTCCCAGCACAGCTCTGGGCATGTGGAGGACAACTGAGCCGCACCTCGTTCCTCAGTGGGGGTGGGATCTGGGATGAGTGGACGGTGACACCTTTCCCCTGGCTAAGCACGCTGGGCGGGTCACTTCTGAGCGACCACTGTGGACTAAACCAACTGCCCAGTGCCCAGGCAGGCTTGGGGTGGAGAAGGATGAAGGAGGGCAGCGACGATGCGGACAGGGGGGCGGGAGGGGGAGGGGAAATGAGGAAGGGGCAGGGAATGGGCAAGAGTGGCAGAACCCCCCTACCCTCTGGCCTACCACCCCGTGACAAAACTCAGATGGCATCCGAGGGGCACTCCCCCAGTTCATTCACTGGTGTCTCCTCTCAATAAGCACTGGCCGAGCCCCAGCAGTCGGCTGGACACAGCCCGGCTCCCTCGGCGCACGCGGTCTACGGTCAATACCCGGGCAGGAGGGCGCAGATGTGCCAACACCTGAGTGCACCCCATTCTCTCCGGGTGCCGCAGAGGAGGGGGTGTCCATCTCAGTCGGAGCGTTGAATAAAAATCTGGTGGTCTCCAATAAAACAAAGAGAACAGGAGAGGAAGCTAGAGGAAGCTCAGATAGAACGGAGGTCACTCATTGAACAAGGGCCGGAGGGGTCCAGCCATGTGGCTGGCTCACTGAGAACGGTTTGGAGTGGCAGGACCTCTGGGTGGGCGGGGAGAAGCCAGTGTAGAATTAGGGCCAGAGAGAGGCCGGAAGTAGCCGGACCCGGTGGCCTCTTGTCTGGCAAGGAGGCTGGACTTTCCTCAGTGGCCTGTGGGGAGCTTCTGCAGCATCTCTAAGCCGGGAGGGCTTTCCGTTTCCAGCAATGGCCCTGGCTGGCGTGTGAAGCACGGATAAAGGGGAAGCTCAAACTGGAGGCAGGGAGGCCAGGGAGGCCACGGAGGCCGTGGCAACCTGCCCAGCAAGTTAAGACATTGAGGACATGGGCATCCACGGATGGACTTGTGAGGAGGGTGAAGGAGAGACAGAACCAAGAGGAACCAAGGCTCCTGGCGTGGATTCCTGGGTCCTCTGGGATGGAGGACCAGGAAGGCCCAGATCTGGGAGAAGGAGGGATGCTCCTTCAGATGAGTGGATCTGAGGAGGCGATGGCCGGCTCATTTGGGCATGTGAGACTGGAACAGAGGAGAGCGACCTCGACGGAGAGTCATCAGGACATACTGGTAATTGTGACCATGGATATGTCCCAGATGGCCCAAGGAGGGGCGGGGGGAAGAAGCAAAAGAGAAGACTGCCTACGTCAGAATCCAGGGGACCCGTCCCCGTGAGGAGTAAGCAGAGCCAGAGGAGGCTGCACGTGTAAGCTGGGATGTCCAGAGAAGCAGGGGGAACAGGGGTCCAGAGGGGAGGCGGGGAGGAGGGTCACCGTCAGCCCAGGCTGAGGTCACTCCTTGAGTCATGCCTCTGGTCACTGAGTGGCTTGGAATGGCAGGACCTTGGGGCAAGCAGAGGGGTGGGGGGACTGAAGGTGAGGGTGCCCAAAGGAAGCTGTCTCCGCAGAAAGCAGAAAGGCAGTAGCTGGGGCTGGAGTAATTGTCCTAGGCCTCTTTCTCCCCACAGCAGCCCTGCACGAGCCCTTTGCATTCTGCCGCAAGCCCTCTGTACCTCTTTCCCGCATGTCCATGTTTGCAGGGCGCCATCACCCGTGAGCCACCTGTGGCCCTGTGTTTGTCATTATCGACCCCGTGGCTGACGGTCGGCCCGGGTGCCTTGTGTCCCTCCCATCTGGGAGCTCTCTGGGCCGGGCCTCGTCAGGGTGGGCCGTTCAGCCCGACCTCACCCACCCACCTCCCCCCACCGCCCCCAGTCAGGGGGTACCACCCTCAAAAACCAAGCCAGAATCAAAAATACATTTGCAAGAAAGTGGGAAACTTTATTGAATTGGCTTTTCTTTTTAGTAGAGAAGCTGAGGAATCAGAGGAGGCAGGTCAGGGGGAAGAGGAAGCAGACCCAGAGAGAAGGGCGGGGAGTGGCTGCCCTTGGGAGGGTGCGGGCCGAGAGCGGAGTGGCCGAGCCTCGGGTCCTGCAGCCCCTCCTTTGCTCCTGCAGGGAACCGTCAGCTCTCTCCTCTGGGCACTGAAGACAGAGCGAGGGGCTGCCCGGCAGATTTAAGGCCTAGTTTTTTCTGAAATGCGGCGAGTGGAGGTGGTGCTGCTAGTAGAGATGGTTCCTGGGCAGTGGAAGAGGCAAAAGAACTTCAGGCTGGAGAAGACCCAGCTCAGGCCAGCTCAGGCCCCCCAGGAGGGCCCCAAACCCCTAGTCAGTCTGGTGGCGTGGTGGGTAGTTGATGGGGACTCTGTGTTATTGTCTGGGGGACCCCCTCCGTGACAGCCCCGTCTGTGGGGCTGTGGGGACAGAGCCACCTATTTTGAAAGGAAAACAGAGGAGCAGGTGACCGCTTCTGCTCCAGTACCATTCCCCGCTCCCTACACTGGGGAACCCAGCACTGCCGCCCAGCCCGCCCACAGGGCCAGAAGCAGGAGCCGCATCACCTCTCCCACTAGGTTATTTCCTTACCTCCTGCGGGGAAGCCGGGAAGCCTGGGAGAAGGCAGAAAGGAGAGAGGCAGCCATGAGCGGAAGGCAACTGAGGACAGCCGCCTACCTGTCCCCAGATGGAGTCTCTCAGATCATCACTTTGAGCCCCTGAGTTGGGCTCTTTTCCCAGCTGTGTCACCAGCCCACAGAGCAGCAGCGTCAGGTGACTCCCAGGCCTGTGCTGTCTGTCTGGGAAGCCTCAGGAGGAGATATTGTTAGGCACTTGCTGGGTGTTTTGTCCTCCCTGTGCTGCACTCGACCCCTTACCCCTCCCTTGATCCCACAAGGATGGCCTGATCCCTGCAGGTAGTCTGAAGGCAGTTAAATCTCTATTTTAACAGCTCTGCTGGGCTGCCCTGAATCCAAGCTAATACTTTTCCAGTATGAGATATCTTCTCCGTAGTCCCTAGTCCTGCCAGTCTAACCTGGAGGCCCGAATTAAAAAGTTAACGGAAATGCCCCTACAGTCTGATGCCAGGAGACAAGAAGGAAGCGCTGGTCCTGGATCCTGGTCCAGGCTGTTGAAGCTCAGACAGGTGTCCTTTCCTCCCAGACACAAGGGCCTGACAGCCCAGGGTCCTGCAGTCAATTTCCCACATGACCTACTTGGCGTCCTGGCCCTCCAGCAGGCTGCGGTAGGTGGCGATCTCCTGCTCCAGCCGCGCCTTGATGTCCAGCAGCATCTTGTACTCCTGGCTCTGGCACTCCATCTCACTGCGCAGCTCGCTCAGCTGGGCCTCGATGCTGCTGATGAAGCCCTGGATCTGCTGCAGCTGCAGGGCGTAGCGGCACTCGGTCTCCGACACCGTGCTCTCCAGCCCGGCTTTCTGGTGGGGCAGCAGAGGAGAAGGTCAGAGGGGAGCCGGGCCAGGGGGAGGGGCCTAGAGGGGGCAGCCGCTGGGCAGGGGCAGCAGGTGTACCATGCTGAGCTGGGACTGCAGTTCAATCTCCAGACCCTGGAGCGTACGCCTGAGCTCCGTGATCTCCGTCTTACTGGTCTGGATACTGGCAGTGCTGGAAGACACCTCCTTGGCCAGCTCTTCACTCTGGAATTCAAGCAGGACCAAGGTGATGGAAGAGCCCAGCTGGAGGGCCCGAGCACCCCCTGGCTCAGCGAGGTTAGAGGGCCAGGTACCTTGCTGTTGAACCATTCCTCGGCATCCCGGCGGTTCTTCTCCGCCATGGCCTCGTACTGCTCCCTCATCTCTGCCAGCACGCGGCTTAGGTCAATGCCTGGGGTGGCGTCCATCTCCACATTGACCTGGCCGATCACCTGGTTTCTGAGCTCCTTCATCTCCTGTAGGGATGGAAAAGGAAGATGCATGAAGTTCCTCAGCCTGGCCCTCCTCGGCTCTGAAGGCTACTGGAATGTTCTGGAAAGTGCTTCCAGGTCCCACAGTGGAGGGCTGAGCCTGGCTGCAGCAGAGGGCTCCCCGTCATCCCTGAAGGTGACTCAGCCATGGCAAGCACAGCCCACCTCTCACCTCCTCGTGGTTCTTCTTCAGGTAGGCCAGCTCCTCGTTCAGGCTCTCGATCTGCATCTCCAGGTCAGTCTTCATCAGGGTCAGTTCGTCCAGCACCCTGCGGAGGCCGTTGATGTCGGCCTCCACGCTCTGGCGCAGGGCCAGTTCGTTCTCATACCTAAAGGATTTTTAAATTGAAAAAACAACATAGAGGGCTTCCCTGGTGGCGCAGTGGTTGAGAGTCTGCCTGCCGATGCAGGGGACACGGGTTCATGCCCCTGTCCGGGAAGATCCCACATGCCACGGAGCGGCTGGGCCCGTGAGCCATAGCCGCTGAGCCTGCACATCCGGAGCCTGTGCTCCGCAACGGGAGACGCCACAGCAGTGAGAGGCCCATGTACCGCGAAAAAACAAAAAACAAAAAACAAAAAACATAGAAATGGTAATAGGAGTTTGGGTTTTTGAGCACAAGTCACTCATTCTCCTTACTTAGCCCTGCAATAAACCTTTCTCTGCTCCAATAAAAAAAGGAAGGAAGGAAGGCAGGGAGGGAGGGAGGAAGGAAGGAAGGAAGGAAGAAATGGTATTAGACACTCCACTACCCCTGCACTGGACTCTGCTACTTCCGCAAGACCTTCACTCCTGGGATACTCTGGTTACATTGTTCAGAGGAGCATTTGTCTAAAACTATAACTGCTGGGAAAGGGGAATGAGGGAAATAAACTCACTTGAGCCTGAAGTCGTCGGCAGCCAGCCTGGAGTTGTCGATCTCCAGAATGATCCGGTTGTTGTCGATGGTGGCCGCCAAGATCTGCAAAACACAGAAGATAACCAACCGCTGGAGGGTCCACAAGCTTGGGGAGCAGGACTGAGAAAACACGGGCAGGACGGGTGGCCATCAGACCCTGCCTCTTCTCTGCCCCTGCGAGCTGGGACAGGACACTTCTCCCTGGGCCTCAGTTCCTCTTCTGTAAAGTGAGAGACAGGACGACAGGTCCCATTGGTTTGTTCTGTCACTCCATCATTCTATGTCTGGTCATGGTGGGAAAGATCGGGATGTACATTCCAGGGGAACGACCCCACCAAGAACATCTGTGGTTAGTCACGTCTCTGCAGCGTCAGACTGGCAACCTCTCGTGGCCGCTGTCTTGAGGGCCTTTCTTCTCCTTAAGATCAGGACAGAATCAGCCTGGCCCCCCACAGTTCATAATAACATCACCGGAGCTGGCCTCCCCTCTGAGCAGGGTGGAATTCCAACAAGTTTCCCCATCCATTTGAATTTCTCTTCTAAACTTTTGTTAGACATTTAAACAAAAGCATTTAAAATCCACCCCACATAGCTGGGACTGAGCCCAGGCAGATGGATTTCTGTTCCAACAAGCTGGCATCACAACGTGATGGACAGGCCTTAACGGAGAGAATCTCAGCTTAGCACTGCCTAAGCCTCTGCCTGCATCTCCCCTACCTGGTCGCTGCCAATTGAGAATGCCAGTTTAAAGGAGGCCCCTAGAAAATAGTGTTCCCAAACCAATGAATGAACATGCATTCCTTTCTCTGTTGGTTTTAGCCATTCTTAGTGGCTTTGAAAACTTCCAAATAACCCAGCACAGCTTCCAAATGACCCAGTGGGTTAGGATTATAGAGATCAAGTCAGTAATAACATAACTGGAAAGCAGTAAAAAATGTTGGCATGAGTAAGAACAATAAAAATGAATAATGGGAGAGAACGCATAGCCTGAGAAAACGCATCAGGAAGAGAGATGCAGTAAAAGACTAGATTTTCCCCCAAAGAAAGGGTAAGAATTCTGCCCATGCTGCATCTTCTGGTCCCTGGGGACCCTGCTTTTCCTGGCCAGTGCGTCTCTGCCCTGCTCAGAGGAAGCCTCCTCGACCTGCAAGGACTCACCTTGTCCCGGAGGTCCTCGATGGTCTTGAAGTAGGAGCTGTAGTCCCGCTCCGGGCTGGTTGGGCTCTTCTTCAGATGCCAGTCACGGATCTTCACCTCCAGGTCAGCGTTGGCCTCCTCCAGGGTGCGCACCTTCTCCAGGTAGGAGGCCAGGCGGCTGTTGAGGTTCTGCATGGTGATCTTCTCGTTGCCAGAGAGGAGGCCGCCATCGCCACCACCGAGGCTGCCGCCAAGGCCACCACCATATCCTCCACCGAAGTCACCAAAGCCACCACCAAAACACCCACCAAAGCTGCCACCTCCAAGGCCACCTCCAAAGCCTCCACCCAAACCACTACCAGCCCCTCCACCAAAGCCGCAGCTTATGCCACCCCCAAAGCCCCCAGCTGATCCCCCAGAGCAAAACCGGGTTGAGCTGCTAGAGATACTGCGACCTCCTCCCAGCTTGCAGGAACCACCCCCATAGCTAGCGGAGGAATTCTGCAGGAAACAGCTCATGGTGAGATCGAGATGGGCAGAGAGCGCTGGTGCGGTAGGATCTTGGCTTGGCCTGGCCGAGGACTGTGGCTCTTCCCCAGAGTGGATGCCTTTTATACACCTTCCAGGGGGTTGGACGGTTGCCCCATCTTCTCTCCTCCCTTCCCCACCCTCTGACTGGTGCCAACTGCACGTCTGTTTCCCACAAGCTCATTACCTCTGTTCTCCAGGGTGGGTTGTGCGATGGGGGGAGGGGGCATTTTTTTTTTCTTAATCCTTAACAAAAGTGATGATTCAGAGGGAACAGTGTTCTGCTTGAGACTACCCTTTGAAAACTGAATTCTGTCTCACCTCTCCACTTAGGGAACTCACTCCCATCGGCCCCACCCAATGTTAGAACCGGGACTGAGCTGCACCGGTCTGCCAGGGAGCTTCTGCAGAGGAAGGGTGGCTGCAAAGTTGTCACTTCAGCCCTCTGCCTCCCTTCTTCCTGTTTCTAAAAGGTCTGACTGGAATGTTCTGCGTCTTTCTCAGCATTTCATCTACTCCAGTGCTCCCAGCAACAAGGACGAACTTTGCTTGGTCCTATAGAATCAGCAACCTTGAAGGCTTTTAGGCTAAGAAAAAAATGGCTCCAAGACCATCAGGTAAAGTCATGGCGGCGAGAGACCTTAGGGACCATCCAACACAGTTCCCTCAGCTGGGGAAACTGAGGCATAGAAAGAGCAAGTGACCCTGCACATCATAATAGCTAACACCCTGAGATCCCTCACCATATGCAGGCACTGGGCTAAGAAATCTATATTGACTGCCTCATTTAATCTTTGCAACAGCCCAGTAAGGTGAGTACTCCTATTATCCCCATTTTACACAGGAGGAAACTGAGCCTCAAGGGCAGAGTCAGGACTGAAACCCAAGTCCGGTCCTGTCTACACTAGGCTCAATATTTTAGGCATTTTTTCCGACAGTAAAATGGACAAACCATTAGCATCCAGCTTAATGCATTTTTACCCACGTGTGAAAATTTAAGCACGTGTTTACTTGTGTAACCGCCACCCAGAACATTTCTAGCACCCCATAAAGCCCATTGCACCTTTTCCCAGTCAATCGCCCCCCATACACCCCATGCCCCTAACATACCCATAATTCCAACTCTGTCACCATAGATCAATTCGGATGTTCTCAGCCACGGGCTATTTTGCTCCCCAAGGGACGTTTGATAGTGTCTGGAGACATTCTGGTTGTCACAACTGGGGGATGCTACCGGGATCTGGAGGATAGACACCAGAGATGCGGCTAAATAGCCTACTGTGCACGGGACAGCCCCTGCCCCAGAGAATTCTCCAGCCCAGAAGGTAAGTAGTGTCGAGGTCAAAAAGCCCTAGGTCAGCCTGGCCCATGGGTTTAATTACTCCATTATTGCAGCCACAGAGCCATAGCCACGTCCAGAAAGGAAGCCTTGTAATACTGAGCAGGGCTCTTTCTAGCCCCCCAACCACATGGCACCTGCCTCAGCTTGTGCGTGTTTGAACAAGAGGCCACATAGAGGATGTGACCCAGAGCCTGGGGCCAGGGTCTCTGCCGAGGAGCCTGGGATGTGACTGAAACTCAGGGTCTGCTTAGGAAGCCAGCGGAGGAGGCCTCACCACTCAGGCTGAAAGAAGAAAGAAACGGGCCTTGAGCTGGCCTCTCAGAAGCCCGGGAGAGAAGGAGAGGTTCCAGGGCTGAGACTGCAGGACACTGGACTCGGGCTCAAAGCCTCCACTCACCAAGGGGGCCAAGGTTGCCGTGAATGGCCTCCTGGGAGCTGCCCGCCCACAGCAGCCTGAGGGGCTGGGTGGGACAGGCCAGGAGCTGGAGTGAGATGACACAGGCTTGAGGTTGTCCTGGAAGCCCCCTCGCTGATTCAGCAAGACCAGAAACGAGGGCTCGGAGTCAGGGCTTTCTTGGCCTCTGTTTTCTATGGGTAGGGAAGTGGGCCTGCGTCTCCCCCAGTGGGTGTCAGTGCCAAGGAGAGAGCCAGGCCGGGCTGCGGTGCTCTAAGACCACGGGGAGGCCAGGGACTCAGGCTGACCCCTGACCATGCCCTGCCCTCCTGCCCAAACTGATGGCTCAGCTCTCTCTCTCTGAAAACGTGTGATTCAGCCCAAAGCAGGAGCCCTCCAAGAAGGTAATTAATGGAACCTGCCAGACCTGGAATGACAATCCTCCTGGGGCTGAAGAGCAAGTTCAGCCAACGCCTCTTAGAGGAACAATAACCACAGATCCTCCAAAGCCCCGCGGTGGCCAGGACGTGCCGGCCCCTCTGCACCCGTCCCGAGCAGGGTATGTGAAGCCTTGGCACGGGAATGCCTTCCTCTGACCCAAAGTGAACCCCAGGGCCCATGGGGCGGAGGGACACATGCCAGTGCTACTGAAGGGAGCTAGGTAGAGACCCATCCTGGGGACCCCATTTCTCCTCTCCCAGCCCTTGTCCAAATGGGGCAGGACAGAGTGCTGGGGCTGAGGCACTGCCCACACGTCTAAAGCTTCCTTCTTTGCGTTCTGGCAAAATCACCTCTGCTATAACGTTTCCAGGGAAGGGGAGGGAAAGCCCCGGTATGAGTGGCCCCTGCAGAGGAAGCTGAGCTTAACAGGTTGTCACACAACAATAGGAGAGGGGTTTTATTCGCCCCATCTTATAGATGAGGCAGCTGAGGTTCAGGGAAGATAAGTCACTCATCCAAGGTCCCCATAAACTGGCATCTAGCTCTCTCTACCCCACCAGTTGGTGTCTTGGAGGCTTGCTGCAAACTCGGTGTCTGACCTCTGAGGGTTCCATTCTGTATGTGTTAAAAGATAATAAAATACCACTAGCTAACATTTGTGAATACTGTGTGAGACACTGTACATGCATGTAGAGCGGTCCTTGAAACGACTCTGCTATTGTTATTGTATCCTTTTTCCAGAATAGGAAACGAAGGCCCAGAGAGGTTAACTACATCGCCCAAACTTGAGTATGTCAGGGCCAAGATTCAAACCTCTGGCTCTAGGGTCTGCGCCCTTGACTACTGCCGGGTCAATCCCTTTCAGGCCAGTGTTGGCGCTGTCCCATCCAGAGGGCCTTCTCTCTTGCCCTCTCCATTCTCAGGCCTCCTGTCACCCAAGACCCAGCTGGTGGCTGGGCCTGCATCCCACAGTGGTTAGGCCTGTGCAGCTGTTGGTCTGATGGTCAGCCTGTCTGGCCTGATGTGAGCTCCAAAGCTCGGGGGCTTGTAAGGGTACTTACTCAACGCAAAATGTCAAAGCCTAAATTGTCCTAGGAAATTCCCCATCCAACTCCTTCATTTCTGAGACCCAGAATGCCAAGGCCCGGGGCAGCGGGAAGGGCAGAGTTTCGCATGGATCTCTAGCTCTACCACTGATTCACTGTACATGTGGTGTACATATGGGGGTACATATGGGGTACATGTGGGGGTACCTATGGTGATTCATCGTGGGCCTTACGTTGAAATGGCTTCTAAGTTTCCTTCAGCAATGCCCTCTGAGGCTCTAGTTCTCAAAAATTTATCCAGAGTCACCAGATTGTTCACCTGCAAAGTTGAGGCCTCGACCTCATCCCCCAGCTCCTAACCCAGCATTCCTTGCTTGAATCTTGGATCAGGCTCCTCCCTCCTTCCCTCTCTCCCTGGACAACGGGGGGCCTGGAGCCCAGGCTGGCTGACCACCTCCCAAAGGGTCCTAAGGCTCCCTCACAGGGGAGGGGTCTCGTGTGAAAGGCAGACCCACTCCAGACGGTGGACCCGGGCCCTCTGTCAGCCCTCCACCCTCAGAGACACCTGCTTGACACAGCAATCCCCAGAAGCCTTCTCCAGCCTAGCCTCAAGGCCTCAGGGCTTCACGTTTCTACGTAATCAGCTTTCTAAAATCCCTTTTATACCACCAGGGTTCCCCAGAAACGCCAGCAAAGGCTTTGAATTAGGTGGACCTGTTTCAACCCTACTTCTGCCACAGACTGGCTGTGTGACCTTGGGAAAGTTACTCAACCTTTCAGTGCCTCGGTGACTGCAACTGAAAAATAAGCATTAGAGGCGTTAATATTTGAGAAGCACCTGACCCACAGGAGCTCCCGGCAGGCGGAAGGTTACTCTTCCCTCCCTGTTACAAGTGAGGAAATGTGAGCTTCTCGTTGTTAGATGACCCGGCAGAGAATTCTTCTGGGTCTCCTCCATCCAGTGCCAGCCCATTGCTTTGCCTCCCTCTCTGGTTTCTGCAGCCAGCACGGCACCCACAGCAACCAGACAGGTGAAAGTTGGTGGCATTCCTGTCTTATTTCCCCCACTCAGTCTTACATTTCCTGAAGATAAGGGTTTTGTCCTCCAAATACTGCTCCTGGCACAGGGGAGCTCTGGCTAACCGTCCAAGAAGCTGTTTCAGAGACACGCTGTCTGCTGGCTTTAGGTGAGAAGGAATATCTAGCAGGAATGGTATCAAGTGGGGTCACCCCAGCTGCAAATCTCATGGGAAAAGCTGCCACCTCCTTATTTCCCCTCGTGTCACCAGCTGCCCACGGAGGGACAGGTGACCCCCAGGTGGGCACGTACCCAAGACATGAGCGAATGTCCAGAGCCATGTCTAAGGCAAGAAAGAGCAGAAGAGAAGAAAGTTCATGCATTCGTGCAACAGCTGTTTATTGAGCTACAAACTTGAGTATGACAGGGCCAAGATTCTACGCCTCTGAGGACTCAGCAGTGCAGGGAGAAGACACAGCCCCTGCTGTCACAGGCCAGGCTCTCAGGACACAGAGCAGCCCATAGACAACCTCGAGATCAGCTCGTCCAGTCAGACACCTCCATTTAAAGATGTGGAAACTGAGACCCGGAGGAGAACAGGGACCAAAGTCCTCAGGGAGAGAGGGGTGGGCATGCCCCACGCCTGCTCTGGGAAAGCCAGCCTGAACACAGCACACACCCCGGGGCCCTAATCCCTAGTCCCAAAGCTGCCCTCTCTGTGGGGAGGAGAGAGGCCTGCTGCCTGCTTCCCGGATTGGCTGGAAACCCAGCCCCACCTCCATCCAGGGGCAGGAAGTGGGCTGTCTCTGCCCCCCGAAGATGATTTAAGGGCTCAGCCAGGCATGAGCCATCCCTAGGTGTGGGCTTCTCACTCCACGGTCAGACAGGGGACGGGACTTGGCAAGTTCCAAGGGCTTCTCTGCTAGCCTGTCCCTGAATCCCAGCAGAGCAGGAATGGGAACTCAGGGGAGATAGAAGCAGCCTCCCCTTCCCACCCCCACAGCTCAGGGTCTGGCCCGGAGAGAAGGCTCACTGGATGAGGGCTGAGCCCCCATGCCACCCTGCACCTTTGCAGACGCGGTTATTTTTGCAAGCAAAGAAGGCTCTTCGGTGGCCGTTTAGGAGGCCTGAGACCTCCCAACAGAGGCCCGGAAGCCAGCGAGGCACGAGCAGCAGCCTGGCCACAGTGGGGTCGGAGAGTTCCCAGAAGGAGCCTGGCTGAGCCCAGCATGTTGGGGACGTGGAACCTGGTGCTCTGGGCTTGAACCACAGCGTGAGAGACCAAGGTGGCACGTGACGACAATCTTTCTGACTGTAATGGCTGTGTGACACTTGAACAGGCTGCCCCTAGAGGTTAAGAAATGGGGTTCAGACCATCACACCCTCTAAGGAAGAGGTTGTCAGCTTCTGTCACCCTTATGGCATCCAGGGAAAAAGCAAAGGTCTGGAATCAGAGAGACCGTCCCAAACCCAGTTTCACTGTTTCCTAGTTTATGGCTTCATTCAAGTGACTGAGCTTCCCTGGCCCTCGGTTTCCTCTTCTGACAACTGCCTCTGAAGTCTGACCCCACAGCTTCAAAAGCTGTCTGGAGAATAAATGAGATGCCATCCATTGAATGCCCTGCCCAGAGCCTGGCAGTGTGCAGACACTTAATAAATTCCGTTTCCTTCCTCCGGCCCCAGGGAAATCGGGCCTCAAAGTGTGTACTCAGGAGACACATTCTAGATTAAATCTCCCCCAGAAAGAACAGATGCCACCTTCTCTCCAGCCACGGCTGCTGGGTGAGGAGTTGTACCCAGCGAGACCTACGGGCTCCCTCTCAGAGGGCCTGGCCCTCCTCCCAAATGATCTGATTCTAAGGAGAACAGCGGCACGTCCTACCTGCTCTTCCCAGCAGAACAAAGAAACCGGTTCTCCCTCTCCCCACAATCCTCACCCGAGCCCAGCCCAGCCATGGCACCCAGAGTTCTCCACTTCCTCATTCCCTGCCCTCTATCAGGAGCTACGAATCCTAAAGGAAACAGCCCCAAACCAGAAGCGACAAATCAGGTGTGCGTGGATACCGCTGCTCTAATGAGCCCTCAGGTGGAGGCTGGTGACTGGAGAGCAGGAGCAGGATTTAGACAGAGAAGGGCAAATAGGGGTTGGTACTGCTTTGGACTTAAGCTTGGAGAAATCAGGGAGGACTTCCTGGAGCTGGTGTTTTTCCCTCTGGGCACTTTCAGTGCTTTGGGGGGGATGACAGCTTCGGGGGGGATGGGGGCCAGCTTTGCAGGGGGACAGAGAGGGGAACTGGCTCAGCCGCTCTGGAGGTCAGGTGTGCCTGGCTGGAAAAGAGGGGAGGTTCAGGGGTACATATGGTGAAGGCCAGAAGCAAGGAGGAAGGTCCTGTCAATGAGCTGTGAAGAACCAGGGCCTGGGGTCCCAGAACAAGCCCTGGTCTTGGAGTCATACAGGTGTGGGACCCAGCCCCAGCCCTGCTGCTTACTACCCATCCACGAGGCCTCTGGGCAAGTCATCAGCCTGACCTCCTCATCTGTAAGCTTCTCTAAGTTCCTTCATCTCTAAGATGGAATAATAAATCCTGACCACCGGCAGTTGGTTAAATGAGACCCATAGGCGGGTGTGCCTAGCACAGTGCCAACCACAGAGTGGTGAACCAGAGCCATCGATTCAGTCAACCATCCAGTAAGTGATCAGTCCGTGTGTCCAGCCCTGTGCTAAGTACAACACACTGCTCTAAGGAACCCCGCCTCCTGCTTCTGTGATCACTAAAGAGGGTAAGCAAGACAGCAAGTCGTCTGAGCCACCTGATTTGTCCCAGGCACCCCAGGGAACCCAAAGAGCGACCACGCAGGGACGAGTTCAAAGCCGGGGGGGATGGCAGCGTGTGGGCCCTGGGCTTCCTCAGAAGCCACCAACAAGAAAAACTGGACATACTCCCAGGAGATATTTGCAAAAGGAAAAGCAATTCTTTATTGCATGGACATGGTGCAAACCATGAGCTTGTTACACAAGACGGCTGCTTCCCGCACCTCCCTGCTGTAAGGGGTGGGAAAGCTGAAGCAGGGTCTGGGAAAGCATGTGAAGCACCCAACTAGGAGATGAGGGGCCCCTTGAGCTGGACCCTCTGAAGGCAGTGCCTGGAGTTTGCTTTTCGTTTATTTTTTTCTTTATTATTATTATTATTATTATTTTTTTGGCTGTGTTGGGTCTTCATTGTTGCACGAGGGCTTTCTCTAGTTGCGGCGAGTGGGGGGCTGCTCTTGGTTGCAGTGCGAGGGCTTCTGATTGCGGTGGCTTCTCTTGTCGCGGAGCACAGGTTCTAGGCACGCGGGCTTCGGTAGTTGTGGCTCGTGGGCTCTAGAGCACAGGCTCAGTAGTTGTGGCTCGCGGGCTTAGTTGCTTCACGGCATGTGGGATCTTCCTGGACCAGGGCTCGAACCCGTGTCCCCTGCACTGGCAGGTGGATTGTTAACCACTGTGCCACCAGGGAAGCCCGAGTTTGCTTTTCTGGTCCCTCCAGCCAGCTGTCCACTCAGCCTGGGGAGGGTGGGGATGACGGGGGTGTCTCTCCTGCGCTGGGCACTTAGATGTCTCTCTTTCGAGAAGAAACCACCTTCCCATCCGCTGACTCCTCAACATTGATGAGGACTTTGCCGCTGCCACCACCTCCCAAGGAGGCTGTAGGAAGAAGAGGCAAGCTTTGGAGTGGGAGACTCTCCCTGTCCTCCCTCCCAAGGCGCCAGGACCTTGGCTGAGCTCTGGAAGAACTGCACAGCACCCCTGATCATGGCCATTGGCCAATCCTCCCAGAGCTGCCAGGAGGACTGGTGCTAAATCACTCATCAAAGAGATTGGCGGCGGCAGCGGCAGGTGTGCTGTGCAGTGAGCAAGAATGTCGGGGCTTTTAAGCTGTACATAAACAGAAATTAATCACGGGCATCTCACCATAAGTGCATGAAGGTGGGGTGGGTGGGGGGGGAGGCGGGGAAGGGGGAGCCGGGGTCGGGGGCTATACCCTGGACAAAGCTTACTCGTCCTGGAAGGTTCTCAGTAAATCTTCAATCCCAACCCTACCTGGGGCTGATAGAGGGGTCCCACTGGGGAAGAGGTACCTACTGGAATGGGCATGTCCCCACCCTACTGGGATGCTTGGCCTCTTTCACCTTCCTCCCCATTCCAAGAAGAACTGTGGCTTCAATAGCTTCCCTCTCCCCTCAACTCAGGAAGAGTTAAGTCTCTTGGACTTCTCTGGCGGTTCAGTGGTTAAGTCTCCACACTTCCACTGCAGGGGGCACGGGTTCAATCCCTGGTCGGGGAACTAAGATCCCGCATGCCGCCCAGTGTGGCCAGAAAAAAGAAAAGAAGAGTGAAGCCTCTTACCTTCTCTGGTACCAATGCCAGCCATCCTGAAAGAGAGGGGGCAGCAGATGTAAGCAACAGACAAAAACTCAAGTCTGCCTACAGGAGGCGCCGGGAGACAGCTAAGCCGTCCTCTCCAGCCCCCACACCACCCTCACTCCCACATCTGACTTCTCTAAAGCCTGGGACATCCTGAGAGCCACCCCCAAGCACACAGATTCTGATCTGTGATAACACTCCATCTATTTCATGCTGGAAATGGAACCAGCATTAAATCCAAGACCACGAGCCCAACTGCTATCATTTACAGAAGGTACACAGGTCCAGAGAGGTGACAGGACCTGCCCAAGGTAGCGGCCAAAGACTAGAGCGCAGAGTCCAGAACCTCTTACTCCTTGTTCTGTTCTCTTTTCACTGTAGACGCTGCACTTAAGATGACTCTCCCCACTCAACCACAACCGGCCCCTCCCTCGCTGCCCCCTGCACCCGAGCCCCTGCCTGGCGTCCTGGCCCTCCAGCAGGCTGCGGTAGGTGGCGATCTCCTGCTCCAGCCGCGCCTTGGTGTCCAGCAGCATCTTGTACTCCTGGCTCTGGCACTCCATCTCACTGCGGAGCTCGCTCAGCCGGGCCTCGATGCTGCCGATGAAGCCCTGGATCTGCTGCAGCTGCAGGGCGTAGCGGCACTCGGTCTCCGCCAGCGTGCTCTCCAGCCCGGCTTTCTGGTGGGGCAGCAGACCGACAGACATCACATCAGGCTAGACAGGAAGCCGCCGAGGGCCTGGGGAGAGAGGCTGAATGGATGGCAAGGAACAGCCCCAAAGGGAGCTCGGGAACGCCAAGGCTTACACAGCCACGGAGGGTGGGAGAGGCTGGGGTGGGTGGGGTGGGAGCCAGACCTTGCTGAGCTGGGACTGCAGCTCCATCTCCAGCCCCTGCACCGTGCGTCTCAGGTCTACGATCTCCGTCTTGCTGGTCTGGATCATCTCTGTGTTGGAGGCCACCTCCTTATTCAGCTCCTCTGTCTGTAGGTCACGCAGAAGACAAGTGAGCTCCACGGGCCTCCCAGGAGCTCAGGGAGCTGGAGCGGGGCTGGCAGGTCAGGCCCACCTTGCTGAAGAACCAGGCCTCGGCATCCCGGCGGTTCTTCTCCGCCATGGCCTCGTACTGCTCCCTCATCTCCGCCAGCACGCGGGTCAGGTCCACGCCCGGCGCTGCGTCCATCTCCACGTTGACCTGGCCGGCCAGCTGGTTGCTGAACTCCTTCATCTCCTGCAGGGTGGGTGGGGTCCATTCAGAGACAGAGGGCGGAAGCCAGAGCTGAGTCTGGGGTCCCACGTGCCAATCCTGGCTCCATCCCTAACTCACCACGTGATGTTGGCTCTGCCCCATACCCATCCCGGGCCCCTGTTTCCCACTGCACGTGAAGACTTTTGATCGCACGAGCCCCTCAGCACTAAGGGTCCCTCCTCCTCCCTAGGTTCTGCCGAGGGAGGACCTCAAGACAGTAGGGCCTTTGTGTCAGTTCATGAAGCAGATCAGGACAGCAGTGCCCACTGGCCACCTGGCCTGGCTGTGGATCAGAGGAGAAAAGGGGTCTGGGTCGACAGTGCCCCTTCCTCTCCATGGAGACCCCTGTGTTGGGGGGTGTGCATATCTGAACCGCGAAGCCCTTCCCCCAACTATGAGGAGGCCCCAGAGGCCCCACTCTGCCTCCCATCGGCCCCAGCCACTGCCTGGCTCTCACTTCCTCGTGGTTCTTCCGGAGGTAGGCCAGCTCCTCGTTCAGGCTCTCAGTCTGCAGCTCCAGGTCGGCTCTGGCCAGGGTCAGCTCATCCAGCACCCTGCGGAGGCCGTTGATGTCGGCCTCCATGCTCTGGCGCAGGGCCAGCTCGTTCTCATACCTGGAAAGGAAGAGGGAACCCAAGTAAGGAAGGGTGAGGGGTCTGGGCCACTGGAGTTGGGAGAGGGGGCAGAGGGAACATACTTGAGTCTGAAGTCATCCGCAGCCAGCCTGGAGTTGTCGATCTCCAGGCTAACCCGGGAGTTGTCGATGGTGGCCGCCAGGATCTGCAAGATACAGGGAGCTGGTGTCTAGAGGACCCCTCCCTCTTCCCTGCTGCTCGCCCTGCCCTGCACCCCAGGCGGGACCCCTCACTAAACATCTCCCCTCTGACACCAGCAACGGAAGCCTGTAGGGCCCCGGGGCAGAGTCCAGGCCACCACTTGGTCTGTCCCAAGCCACCCTCCTCGTCTCCAGAACATGAAAGACCAAGGAACCAGGGTTGAGGAGAACCCCCTGTGGAAAGTGCCTGGCCTGGAGAGGGTGCCCTCTTGGCAGTACTCCACCAGCCTCCCCTGTAGACAGCTCACGGTCGCCGGCCTCCTGCACACCTTAACACAGCCATGCATCTACAGAACATTCCAGTCAGGGGGAAACTGGAGGGCAGCTGCGGAAACTGGTGCAGAAGGGTGAGTGAGTGGCTGGGAGAGCCCATACCCAGTTCCAGGTCTCCGAAGGTCCAACAGTGCTTTTGCCACCCAAGACATTCGAAGGGTGAGGCAGGCAGTCCTGGTGTTCTGGACTCCTAGAACCAGAGGTTCATCTCTACACCTCCGTTCTTGCAAAAAACCCAAAGGAATGCTCTAGGCAGAGCCCTGCAGGGTGTGAACACTGCTCTCACCTCGGCCCCTACTGGTCGAGACCCGCGTGCCAGGATCCCCAGCAATGCCAGGTTGAGCAGATGTTTGCGGGCATCCACACCTGGAACGCATTCCCTACGCTCCAAGTTTGCCGAGGTTACACATCATTACCTGGGAAGGCAAGGATTTCCCCCAGGCGGCTGGCACCAGCCACCTGCTCCCCTCTCCCTGACGCCCGAGGACTCACCTTGTCTCGGAGTTCTTCGATGGTCTTGAAGTAGGGGCTGTAGTCCCGCTCCGGGCTGGTTGGGCTCTGCTTCTGGTACCAGTCGCGGATCTTCACCTCCAGGTCAGCGTTGGCCTCCTCCAGGGCGCGCACCTTCTCCAGGTAGGAGGCCAGGCGGTCGTTGAGGTTCTGCATGGTGAGCTTCTCGTTGCCAGAGAGGAGACCGCCACCGCCGAAGTCACCAAAGCCACCACCAAAGCCTCCACCCAAACCACTACCAGCCCCTCCACTGAAGCCGCCCCCATAGCCCCCTGCTGACCCCGAGGAGAAAAACCTGGCAGAAGAAGCTGAGATACTGCGGCTCCCACCTCCCCCATAGAGACTCCCCCCACCAAAGCCTCCTCCCCCAGCCATGAGGGAACCCCCCCAGGTCGAGCCACCCCCAAAGGTGGAGGAAGAAGTCTGCAGAAATGTGGTGCTCATGGCCAGGCAGCAGCCCTGAGCTCTCAGCAGCACAAGCAAAGCTGGCAGGAGGCGTGAGCTGGGCTGAAACCCGAGGTCTGCACCTGTCACCCCCAGCCCCAGGCTCCTTATATACCCCTCCCAGGGTGTTGTGGGGCCATGTCTCCTCCCCCAAAGGGAAGCCAACTCCTTCTGCCTTCCTGACAAACACAGCCACCTGCACACCTCCACGTGGCTGGTTTGGGGTTTTTCTTTTCTTTCTATTTTTTTTTTTTTTTAATGCAACAAAAGAGATGATTCAGAATGAATGGTGTTTTGCCCCGGGCCATGGTTTTAACACTTGGATTACAGGTTCATCTCTACTCTCCAGGAGAAAACCGAAAGGAGCAAACTCGCATCACGTCTGCCAGGCCTCCGCCTGCACTCTTAGAGGCTCAGGCCAACTCCACTCTCCGCTGGACTTCTCTGCTGCCCGCAGGTGGCCGGCTCCCCGCTCTCAGTTCGAGAATCCACTTTTCATCGCTGCCCTGTGCGGTCCCTCTCACAGACCCCATGTGCGAGCCTGCGGGCTCTGGGGATTGGCGGGCAGAGGTACACAGAGGAATGCAGGGCCCACAGGGATAGGCTGAGGACAGGAGAGGGATCCTGAGTCAAGTTCCAGCTGAGGTGACCAGAGGGGCCAGCATCTGTCACTTCCCTGATGCTCCAACCCTCCACCCCTCTCCTCCTCTCCTCCCTCCCTCTCCTCCTCTCCTCCCCCCCTCTCCTCCTCTCCTCCCCCCCTCTCCTCCTCTCCTCCCCCCCTCTCCTCATCTCCTCCCCCCTCTCCTCCTCTCCTCCCCCCTCTCCTCCTCTCCCCCCCCCCTCTCCTCCTCTCCTCCACCCCTCTCCTCCCCCCTCTCCTCCTCTCCTCCACCCCTCTCCTCCTCTCCTCCCCCCCTCTCCTCCTCTCCTCCCCCCCTCCTCCTCTCCTCCACCCCTCTCCTCCTCTCCTCCCCCCCTCTCCTCCTCTCCTCCCCCACCCCCAGTCCCCCTCCTTCTTCTCCAGCTCCCCCACACCGGCCCTCAGCCCCATGGCACTGGCATTCTCACAAAAGCCAGCGGGCTCAGGGCTGACAAGGGGCTGATTGATAATCCCACCGCCTGCCAACTACATGTCACTGAACCTTTGCTTGCTCCTGGGACAAGTTGGGGCAAACCTCTGCAGATAAGACGGGAGCAAGTTCCAAAAAGCCCCTGCTTTCTTCAGGGAGAGGCAAGTCGCTGCACAGCGGCGCTAGATTAACCCTGTTTGTCCCGTCAAGCACCACGAAGCTGAGGAGGGATCCGATCCAGAAAGCTGTATGTGCCTGAGCACCGTGAGGAGGTGGGGGGATAGAGAGGCCCGCAGGGCGGGCTGGAAGACACCTCGGAGATCTTGAAGGTCGAGGCACCGCTTCAGAGAGCAGGATGCTGAGGCCGGAGAGGGGAGTCCAACACTCGGGAGAGCCCTTTTCTCCGCCGCCAGCTCAGGGGCCCGTGTTCCGGGGATACCTGATACCTGTGGGCAGTGCCACCGGAGGCGTGGCCTGGCCCTCTGGCTTTGGCTGCGGGGTTTAGAGAGAGCCAGGGGTGGGGAAGTGAGCAAGACCAGGCTGGAGGGTCAGGAGGAGGATTCCTGGACCACAGCTGCAGCACCATGAAGCTGACGGAGCTCTGGATTCCCTGGGACCTGGCTTCAAGCCTGGCTCTACCCATCACTGCTTGGAAAACCTTGGACACGGTACCATTCAAGTCTCAGTTTCCTTGTTGCAACGGGCACTCTCAGCTCCCACTTACGGGGAAGCCCTGAGGCCCAAGAGCCCCCATCCTGCCTCTTCCTTGCTCCCCGTCTTCTGAGGCACCGGATAGAGGGGTGCATGTCCAATACTTAGGACTCCCAAGTACCATCACCTGCGGGGACATTTTTTTTGTCCTCGGGCATCAGATCTGCCCTGTGAGTGACCGTCACACCCTGCCATATTCTTCCATAACCAGCACCTACTGGGCAATGCAGGTCATTGTTTTTATTGCTTTAATAACAGTAAATTCTTACTTCCACCGCATCCTTCACAGTTTACAGTGCACTTCTGCATCCACGCCGCCTCTATTCCTCACAGCTAAGAAGATGATCCCTGCCCCTATTTCAGAAGGAATGAAATTGCAGCTCAGAGAGGGAAGTGATTTGTATAAGGTGGCACAGCTAGTAAGAGGGCATCGCCGGGACTCACTGGGTCCTCTGACCGCCCCCCCCCACACTCAAACAGGAGACAGGAAAAGAAGGTGTTCCGCTCCCCAGACTCCAGATTCCTGCACCTGAGCTGGGGTAGTGGAGTATTCCTGGTACGTGGGGGTGGGCTTCTCCTCGCCCAGTATCACAGTGAGCCCGCCTCTGAGTGCTGGGCCCAGACAGTGAGGTATTGTCTCGTGGATGGGAGGATACTGTCTTTTCCTCTGAAAGAAAAATAATCAAACTCAGATCAGCCATAGCTCCTCAAAGCCTCTGCAGACATTACGGCCCCAGCAATTACCCCGGGAAAAATTATGTGGCATCACCCCAGGGTGAGGGAGGGCTGGACCCCAGCCAGCCTCTCTCTGCACCCTGACTCCCCTCCAGCAGCCCCTCAAGGGGGCTTTCCCTACGCTCTCAGGCCCAGGCCAGGCAGCAGCTGCCCCAGTCACAAACCCCTGGTTTCGGTCCAAAAAGTTCCTATGAGCTCAAGGTCTGGGTGGCCGGAGCCTACTCACTAGCACCAGAAGGTGATGGCTGGGCAAGGGTGGAGGTCAAGCTCCATTTCGCTCCAGCCCAGACTGCAGACCTGGGCCCTGCCCCAGGCAGCCCACCCGGGATGCTGTGCCAGTTTCTGTCCTTTGCCCACTGCAGGCCGACAGGCTGTCCCAGAGCCAGCCTTCCCTCCTAGGGATGGGACGATGCAGCCCAGTGGAAAGAGCCTGAGCTGGACTCCACCTCCGGGTGCGACTCAACATCTCCGAGCCAGGTTCCTGACTTAAAACTGCGCCATTTTCCCACCTACATGAGACACTAAGAAGAGTCAAAATCATAGAGACAGAAAGTGTAATGGTGGTTGCCGGGGGTGGGGAGAGAGAATGAGGAGTTATGGTTTAATGGGGATAAAGTTTCCGTTTTACAGGATAGAAAGAGTTGTGAGGATGGAGGGTGACGCTTGCACGACACGCTTGCACAACAAGGTGAGTGCACAGAACTGCCACAGAGCTGCGCACCGAGAAATGTGTGAGATGGTCATGTTTATGTTATATGTATTTTACCACAATAAAATATTAAAAAAAAAAACACGGACCCCATTAACACTGGCCCCAGCTACAGGGCCACAGTGAGCATTCAGTGTCACAGGGGGAGTGGGGACCTCCATAGATGTTAGAATCTCCTCTGCTCCCCAGGGAGATGCCAGGGTCAGAGAGAGGGCATGCCCTGGGGCCTGGAGAATTCCTCATTTCTCATTTATTAGTTACATGGCGTTGAGTCATCAAGCCTCCTCTCTCCGAGCCTCAGTCTACCAATTGGAAAAATGGAAATAACTCTGACCCAGTCTGACTCACGGGGATGGAGCAAGATGACGGACCGGAAATGCTTGCAAACTGAAGTGGTCAAGATGACCAGCAGGGCTGCCCCCCCAAATCCCCTCCCCCTTCCTCTCGCTCCCTTTCCTCTATCCCAGCTGCTTCTGTCAACACAGTACCCCTAGTTTCAGCTCCCAGACGGAGACAGAAAAGTGTCCACACACACACACACACACACACACACACACACACACACGCCTGCACGCACGCACGCGCACGCGCGCGCACCTGCACACAAAGGAAAGCTTTATTCCTGACACCCAGACCTGAGACCCAGTCACCAGCCCCACCTGTATGGGGCCCAGACCCCGCCTCACAGCCACATTCCAGGAGCCTCTGGGGCACAGGGGAGGGTTTCAGCTGTGACAACAGAGGCTTTCACGAACAGGGGACAAATATCTGGGCACTCCCAGCCTGGGACTGGGGGTGCAGCCAGGCCTCTGGCCTCTAGCTCCAAGGCCTCCTAAGTCAAGTGGGAGAGTGAGTCTGTAGGTGCTGACGGCCAGAGCGGAATAACTGGGGACGTGGCAGAAGGGGCTCCTGGCCCAGGGCTGCGGCAGGGGAAGCGGGAAGAGCTGGGCTCGGGGGTCACCAGCCTGTGATTTGGAGTAAACTAATGAGCCTACCAAGCTTCATGGAAAATGGCGGAAAAAGCCCCCCCTTCAGGATGAACACCAGGTACGGCGGGGTCCTGAGCCTCCTTCGCGCAGTGCTGAGCACAGGTGGCAGAGCGTCCGTCTGTCCCCCTAGAGACCTTCCGCCTCACTCAGCCCCTCCCTCACAGGGTCGGCCGCTGTCACAGATCCACGAACAGACCCACTCAGCCTGAACCTCTCTGCTGGGGGAAGTGGGACATGTTTACCTTTAATTGGCCTCCGTTCTTGGCTGCTAAGCTGTAAACCACAGGGACAGGACCATACCAACCCCAGGGCAGAGTTGTACCAGGAAGCTGGGACTTGCATTCCTTTGGGGGCCTGGGACGGGCCCCAGGCAAGCCAGTTTGGGGGTCTCTGTGGGAGGTCTGGGTCACAGCTGGGTCCTATTCCAGGCTCTGAGCCCAGGTATGGGCTGGTGGGCGTAAGGGGCTTACGCAGGGCTGCCAGGGGATGGATGGAGGTGTCAGTGCGTGCGCACACACACCCCAACGAGGGCGCCCTCTCCAGCCCTGTTCTGAACCGGTTCCCGCCCCCTGACCCCAAAGCCCCAGTTTCTCCTTAAGTTGGGTGGAAAAACCTGTCAGGAGGAACTGCCTCAGGGGATCCCAGTCCTAGGCCTTCACACAGAGCGAGACTGGAATGTACTGAGGAAACGGCACAAGCAGTGTCATCCTAGGAGATGGGGTGCAGGGGTGGCACTGTGGGTTAAGAATCAGGAAATGTAATTCTGGTCCTAGCTCTGCCATGTAGTTGCTGTGTGGCCTTGGTCAAGTTACTTAACCTCTCTGAGCCTGCTTCCTACTCTATAGGATACAACTCATACTACCTTTCAGGGTTGTTTGATTAAATAGCACTTAGTAGGTGCTCAGTAAACATTAATTACAGATACACAAACACACACCAACCCTTGGGGTGAGTTCAGTGGAAAGAAAACTAAATCTGGAAGCAAAAACCAGTTTCAAATCCCACCTCTGCCATGTGTTAGAACAGTTATATATACAACAACCCACCTCGCCTCTCTGAGCCTTAGTTTATCCCTCTGTAAAATGGGAGCAATGCTTATTAAACATCCTTGTTTTAGGGAACAGGTGAGATACATGAAGACCTCTGCAAAGGAATTACTGTAACAGCTGGAGTTTGTGAGCGCCCTCCCTCCCCTTTCCTGGGAAAGCGTGGACTCTGGTCCAAATGAAACCTAAACAATAAAACCTAAACAGTGCCAAGGCCTGGCCCCCCCACCATGGGCTGAAATAACAAACTCAACGTCCTTCCTCCCTTGGGCCATAAAGTTTTATTGGAAGATCAGGGGGAGAGCCAGGGATAAGGGTCCCTCCCCTCCCATGCCCCTACCCAGGGGAATCCCTCTGCAGCAGAGTAGGAAGGCCAGGAGGTTGCTAGACTCAGAGGACATTCGGGGTGGACAGGTCGTTGTAGTAGGCGTCCTGGCCCTCCAGCAGGTTTCGGTAGGTGGCGATCTCCTGCTCCAGCCGGGACTTGATGTCCATTAGGTGCTGGTACTCCTGGTTCTGCCGCTCGGTGTCGGCACGCACATCGCTCAGCTGGGCTTCGACACCACTGATCAGCGCCTGGATCTGCGCCAGCTGGGCTCCGAAGCGAGCCTCCGTTTCGGCCAGCGTGCCGTCCAGGGCAGCTTTCTGAGGGCAGGGAGAGGGAAGGAGACTCAGCAGAGCCTGGTGCCCAGCGATGGCATGGGCCCAGCCACCATCCAGGCTGCCCGAGGCCGCAAGGACACGAGTGCGCATCCCACAGGGCAGAGGGCACATACCATGCTGATCTGAGACTGCAGCTCGATCTCCAGACCCTGGAGGGTACGCCGCAGGTCGGTGACCTCCGTCTTGCTGCTCTGCAGCTGCTCCGTGTGGCCAGCGACCTCCCTGTTCAGCTCCTCGGTCTGCAGTGAGAGGAGGCAGAGGGAGTAAGCGCTGAGGCAGACCCTTGCCTGGGAGCATTAAGCCCGCTCTCCTTGCCACCTCCCCAAGGGGCACCTGCCTCCCCGTCCATACCTGGCTGGTGAACCAGGCCTCAGCATCCTTCCGGTTCTTCTCAGCCATGACCTCATATTGGCTTCTCATGTCGCTCAGGATCTTGGCTAGGTCGATGCCCGGAGCGGAGTCCACCTCCACACTGACGTGACCACCCACCTGGCCCTTCAGGACACTGATTTCCTAGAAAGATACAGCAGAGATGGGCATGTCAGGGCCCAGAGCCTGCTGGGCCTGAGCCAGGTCACGCCCCCATCCCCCAGGCCATAGGGGTCTGGTTTTCAGGTGCAGACCTAGGAGTCAGCACTGGGGTACAGATGGGGTCACCACCGTTCCCTGCTGGAACGCTTGGGAGCCACATGACACACTCAGGGCCAGGTCAAGGGTGCAGCAGATGTGGCCACGGTCAGAGGATACAGGATAAAGAAAAGTGTCCGCAGCTCTGGGAAGCTGGGCGGGGGTGGATGGGAAGCCCAGCTTGAAACCCACCTCCTCGTGATTCTTCTTCAGGTAGGCCAGCTCCTCCTTGAGGTTCTCGATCTGCATCTCCAGGTCGGTCCTGGCCAGGGTCAGCTCGTCCAGCAACCTGCGGAGGCCGTTGATGTCGGCCTCCACGCTCACGCGCAGGGCGTGCTCCGTCTCGAACCTTTCGGAGGAAATAGTTGCAGTCAGGCCAGCATTTCCTCTGCACCTCTGAAGACTTCCCCACCTCCCCTGGGTTCAGGGGCCCATGGGGCATGGGGTGTGCTTCAGACCAGCCTGGGTGGGTGAGAGCAGAGTCCATTCCCCCCACGGCACTGAGCCCCATAAGGGCCTGAGATTGCCCCCCTCCCCTGCCCTGGCTTCTGCAGCCCCCAAGGCACAGACACTCACTTGGTTCGAAAGTCATCTGCAGCCAGACGAGCGTTGTCGATCTGCAGGACCATCCTGGAATTCTCAACGGTGGCACCAAGAATCTGGAAGGCGGAAGGCAGGAGGTTAGCACCAGTTCGTACGTGGGCACCGTCCACCCACTTCCTTCCCAGAGGAGAGAGGAGAGCAAAGGAGTGTGCGTGCCTGTGCGCCTCCACCGCCTGGAGACCAAAGCCTCAGCCACCCCAGGCTGCCCATCAGCCTGCTCTCTGGGAGGCCTTGGAATGTGTCCAGGCCCAGGAGCTGGAGCGGGAGAAACTACCGCCAAGGAGGCTGAGCCAGGGGGGAAACGGGAAGGGCAGGGAGGTAAGCCTGGGGGGAAAAGTCTCCACGACCTGCACCCAGGGAAACTCTAAATGCTCGTAGGGAGGCAACTTCTAGTGATCCGCAAACCAGATGCAGGGAGCACAGGGGTGGGCTGTGGTCTGAGCTGTGGTCTGACCCCCACTCAAAGCACCTCTGCCTTCGGGGAAGGGAAAGCGCTCTGTGGAGCATCTATTATGTGCCGACACTTTGTGCCTCCTCTTTGAGGCAAAGTGTATTCCCTTGTGTGGGTCACAGTTTATAAAGTCTGAAAGCACTACGCTCGTTGTTTACATCTCTAGCTCTCCCTCATCTACGGGTCTGGTCCAGGCCCCTGGCACCCAGCAGCACTCCAGGCACAGGGTGGGCCCTGGCCTACGCTGCGGGGACTGTGCGTTTGGAGACCCAACGTGTGAGGCTGTTTAATGTCCCACTGGCTTCTGAAACATTTCTTCGGGACCGAGATCCCAGCTCTGAGCCGTTCCCTGTGGGCAGAGACCAAGCCCCACCCCGAAGGACCCTGAGGGCCTCCCAGCAAGAGGCTGTAGCTGGGACTTGGGGTCTCCACCCACACAGCACGGGGCCTCTCCACAGAGGTCTTCACAAGCTCAGCATTCGTCTCTCCTTTCCCAGTCTGGGGGCCACAGCCTATGTCCCTCCTTGCCCAGGGGCCAGAGTTAGCCTCTCCCATTCTTCCTAGAGCTCCTCTAAGTCCCCAGTGGCCCCCTGGGCGGGGGAGGGGCTTCAGCCTCTGCGTGATGGAAACCAGACCCGCCCGGCGGGAGACAAGGAATGCAGAGGGCCTCACACCGGGGGCAGCAGAAGGCAGGTCTGGCCCGGCGAGAACCAGATTCCTCCCTGGCCAAACTCTTGCATTTCCCTGTTGCACAGCGACTCAGGTCCAGACCTCAGGGCAGCCCACAGCGCGCCCCATCTCTTCCCCCTCCTTCCTCCCCGCTTTCCCAGGCCTAGCCGACCGGCGCGCCTTCTTCCTCCCGCCCTCCAGTCCCCCACATTAACCCACTCCCCCCCACCAGGCCTCCACTTCCTGCCCCGTGGTCCTGCCCCTCCTCACCGGCCGGCTTCCCTCCGCCCCACCCTGCGGGCCCTCCCCCATCCTAACCCTCGCTCCCGCCCCGGCCGGGAGGTGGCTCTGGCGCCCGCCGCCCCCGCCTCGGGCCTCACCCGGCCCGCGGGGCTGGGTATACGCGACAGGTGCACTTCCCGCGGCCGGGCCGCCTCCCACCTGGTCCCGCAGGGCCCCGATGGTCTTGAAGTAGTGGCTGTAGTCGCGGGCGGGCCCGGGCCCCTGCTTCTGGTACCAGTCGCGGATCTTCACCTCCAAGTCGCCGTTGGCCTCCTCCAGGGCGCGCACCTTCTCCAGGTAGGAGGCCAGGCGGTCGTTGAGGTTCTGCATGGTGAGCTTCTCGTTGCCCGCCAGCAGCCCGTCGGAGCCGGCCAGGGCGCCCGCATAGCCGCCGCCGTAGCCCCCGGAGGAGGACGAGGACACGAAGCGGGCGGAGGACACCGACACGCCGCGGCCACCCGAGCCCCCGTGGATGCTGGGCGCGCGGAAGGCGCCTCCCACCCCGAAGCGCATGGAGCCGCTGCCCAGACCCCCGAAGGAAGAGGTGGCCGACGACTGGCGATAGCTGTAGGAAGTCATGGCGAAGGAGGACGCGGGCGACACCGGTCGGAGTGGCTGCAGTCGGCAAGAGGAGTGGCGAGGCCCTCACCTGGCGCCTTTTATGCCCGGGGTTGGGCGGGGGAGGGGGGACGGCGTCGGGCGGATTTCTGAGGGCCCAGGAATTTGCAGGCTCCTGAGTGCAAATACGGGCGCTCTCCCCATTGGTCAGTTCCTGGCGGCTCTGCTTCCGACTCTCCCCTCCCTGCGACCAGAGGCTCCTGCCCTCCGGAGAGCTGCCCCACACCAGCCCACTCCGATGCCCAGCCACTCACCCCGCTGGCACACTCGTTCGGATCTTCACCCCCATCACACGTACACTTAGACATCCCCGCAATTCACATGCTGGCCCTCCCCCATTAAGATCACCCAGAGTTTGACACCCCCCAGGAATTACAGTTTTTCTGAGAGTACACGCCGAGACGTCAGCCCCCCACCCCGTGATCCCTCACTCAGAGTCCCCCCATCACATTCTGAGCCCCTTCCTTGTGATCAAAATTAAGCCCCGCAAAGTACATTCACCTGATTCCTACGCCCCACTGGGAATTACAGTCTCTCAGAACCTGCCCCTTGGGGATCACCCACACCCTGACCCCCCCCTCAGTCCCCCACATGAGGTGCTCTGAGCTGCAACTTCCCAGGCCTCCTGAGACAAAGCCGCCCCACCCTGCTGTGGCCATACAAAGCCCCAAGGTGACAATAGGCTCCTGGGAACAGCTGCTGGGAGGGGTTCTGCAGCGGGACTGTAAAAGGCACCTTCAGAATCCCGAGCTCAAGCCGGAGATCCACCTGGGAGCCGAACCCCCGACTCAGTACTCTCACCAACCATCCACCCATGCCCACCCCCAGCCAGGACAACCCTCTACCCTCCAACCCCAAAAGCATGCATTCGACGCAGACTTACTGAAGTGATGCTGTAGTGAGGCATCTGAGCCTAAGGGAGGTGAGTAACTCGCCCATTTTGCGGTACGCGGGCCTCTCACTGTTGTGGCCTCTCCCGTTGCGGAGCACAGGCTCCGGACGCGCAGGCTCAGCGGCCATGGCTCACGGACCCAGCCGCTCCGCGGCATGTGGGATCCTCCCGGACCGGGGCACGAACCCACGTCCCCTGCATCGGCAGGTGGACTCTCAACCACTGCGCCACCAGGGAAGCCCGCCCATGAGACTTTTAGCACCTGCTGCCCAGAGACAGGATGGAATCCCTACGCCCTTGTGAGCATCTCCAAGGAGGGTGTAGGCTGAATCCTCCTGTGCCTAACAGTCCTGTCCTAGTACATGGATGAATGACTGGATTGCTAGGGAGGGCGCCCACACGCAAGGTGGAGAGTTTCGATAACAGAGGAAGGGGTCCCTCCGCTCCATACACAGCCCCCAGCCCTGTTCTTCATCCAGCTCAGTAACTCCATCCACCTTTATGATCTCCTTGGAGGCCCCCCTGCCAGACACTGCAGGGCCCTGAAGCAGCCTCGCCCCAGTTCCTGTCCGCAGGGACCTCACACCTCCTCAGAACTGTCCCCGCAGTTCCTTTGCACCCTTATGTCAGAGCAGCCACCCAATCTCAGGACAGAGGCCCGGTGCCCTTTTGACAGGGTGGTAGGGAGATGGGTCAGTTACTCTCAGTTTCCTGTGAAATCTTAGGCCTCCTCTCTGCATATTATCACCTGGGTCACCTGTGGCTAAATGAAGACTTGTCCCCAGCCTCTGAAACCTGTCCCCAATAAACTGTCTTCTGGCCACCAATTGATCCAGGAACAGGGGCACCAAACCCCCCCTACACACACACACACACACACACACACACACACACACACGCACGCACGCACGCACGCACGCACGCACGCACCCATAACCCACCAGGAGCAGCCCCAAGCCACTAGGAAAGCCAGCCTGAGGCTGTTCAAACTAGTGAATCAGACCTGCAAGTGGGTCCCGGGGCTCCGAGGGGGAAGGAGATTCAAGGCTGGCCCTGAAATCAGGGTGTGGCTGGGCTTTCACAAAGGTTGTAGCCAGGGCTGATCTGACGTGAGTCACTATTTGGCCTGAAGGAGGAGGCCTGCTCCTGGTAGGGGAAGGGGGAGACGGGCCAGATGGTTGCTGGCACACCAAGCCCCAGCGGGAACCTCTGCTTCTGTGGCCTGATAGGAGAGTTTGGGAAGGGACTTTGCATTAGGAAACAAAGAATAGGACCAGCAGTTCTCCTCCAGATTAACGGGTTGTGAGTTCACTAAACTTCAGAAGAGCTTAGAGTCCCAGCCCCCTACCCCAAAGCCATAAGAACAACCGACTGCAGGGAAGTACCATTTACAGAGCCTTTTCAGATCTCATTGGATCCCCAAAGCAGCCCAGTGGAAAAGGTATTCTTATGCCCATTTTACAGATGAGGAAACAGAAGCTTCGAGAGGGACAGCCAGGAGTGTCAGATTCTGGCTTCCAGCCTCTTAACCCTCAGCCCCATGGCCTGGGGTCCTGAGTGCAACAGAGGCTGCACTCCCCCTTCCAAGGAAGTCCCAGCTCCAAAATGACTCCTTTGAGTCTCTTCCCCCCAAATCCTAGGCTAACCCCAAAGACAGTCCCCTGCTCCCACTCTCTGGCCAGAACAATGCCTAGCACCTTCCACCGTGAGTTGTGTGGCTTTTAAACACTTCTCTGGCACATCTGCCCCCCACCGCCCCACCCCCAGAGACGGAACTGAGGAATCAAGCTGCGGTAAACAGGTAAACAGACCGCCCACGAGCAGAGTCCTTGAACTGCCCCTGGCTGAGTGAGGGCAAGAACCTGTAGAACCTGATCGGAGTAGCTCCTTTCCCAAGTCCTGATCTCCAGCCTGGGGACCCACAGTCTGCAGAGGAGGGGCACACAGGGTCAAGAGTGATGAAAAGGGAATGTTTGAGCATGAAAGGATCCCAGAGAGGAAAGTGCCCAGCCTTCCCCTGACTTGTTGCTGCAGAGCCGCAGCCCCACGACATCCTTGTGGGAAAGGGGGGCCGCTGTCAGATAGGATCAGAAACACTGCTGTCCCCACTGCCTTTTGGAAATTCACAATGCATGGTACTAAAGGCTGTGAGAACCTCAGTCCTTCATCTGTAAAAGAGGGATAATAATCATAATAACAATCTAGTTCCTGGAGTTGTTTCAGTGGTTAGATAGGTGCTAATTAGATAGATAGTAATGTACTATTTAATAACAATGTAACACAATACATACTTATCATTTGATTGTATATAATGTATTATATACATGTAAGTATTATATTAAGTATTATTATTTAACTTCATTTAATCAGCAGTTCCAAAATATACGGGACCATGGCGTCTTTTGTCAGGTAATGCCTAGGAATAATCCATATATCACAAGAAAAGTTGATCCAGTCCAAGGAAGCTCAGAGAGGTAAAGTGACTCTCCTGAGGTCACATGGCTAACTTGTGCCCAAGTCCTGAGGCCAATGGTTCTCTCTGCATCTCCACCTGGACCCACCCTAGAAGCTTCTTACACTAGAGCAAATGCAGATTGCAGTTCCCAGAGGGGAGGGATTCAAGGTAGGGGAGTTTTCATCATCCCTGAGGAAATGAAATAGTGGTTGGGGACCACTGGAAAGAAGTGAGAGTCCTAGTCCCTGGGTAGAACGAAATGGTGTGACTATGACAATAAGGGCGACGATGATAATGATGACAAAGGTGAAAATGATGACAGCCAGCATCTACTGGGCCAGCCTCTAGGTTAAACACTTTGTATACATTATCTCAACTAATCCTGTGACTTAAAGTATTATCATCCCCATTTTATAGACCAAAAAGCTGAGGCTCAAAATGGTTACTAACTTGACCAAAGTCACACAAGTAAATAGTGGACCCAGGATTCAAGCCCAGATCTTTAACTCCCGAAAGCTGTAGTCCCAACCACTAACGCTGTCCCTCCTCTCATGAGTTGGGGGTTAAGGTGATTTCTTCCACTGGTCTGGAGAAAGGGTCATCAAGTCGGGAAAGGCATAGCGTCACCTGCCAAGGTCCCAACTTGTCCTCCCTGCTTGGATACACAAGTATCTGTTTGGTCAGTCAGTGGGTCATACAAACAAGATTCAAAGTTCAGCCTTGAAGAGGAGATGGGCTCATGTATGTAAACAGAAGTGATAAGCTGGAGGACAGAAAGGAAAAGGATGCAAGACTTCATGGACTTGCCTGTCATGTAAACTGGTAACCCTTCCCTAAGCAACATCCCCTTCCTAAGGACCATCAGCACAAGATGCTCAGCTATCAATACTTTCTCACTCGCTCCTCCATTCAGCAAAAGTGTATCAAGTCCTGTCCCCTATTTGCCAGGCAAGATGCTAGATGCTGGGATACAGAAGTAAATACAAGCCTGTCCTGCCTCTAAGAAGCTGACAGTCTGGCAGGGGATTATAGAGACATTTCGTTTTGATTAAATGTGGTAGATTGAATACCCACATTCATTTTTGCACCTTCCTAAAACCCTGTTAAGCTGACAGTAAAGGACTATTTTAAAAGAATAAAAGAAGAGACAACAGAAGATGATAAATGGCCACAAAAAATTTTAAAGCTCGAAAATGGTAACTAAAAGCAGACGAGGAAGCTGAGACCTAGGGCTCGGGAGCATAGGGAAGGGACAGAGGAGGGGAGGGCAGGAAATTCACAGAAGCACGAAGATTCTCAACACAAAACCCAGAAGCTTGGGAATTGGGGCACCAGGGACCCTGAAAGGAGAAGTAGAAGATGGGACTGTGAACAGGGCTAGCTAGAAGTTTCTATAAACAGCACCAAGTTAACTGGAAAGAACAGATGTACACGGATATGTATAACTGAATCACTCTGCTGTACACCTGAAACTAACACAACATTGTTAATCAACTATACTCCAATATAAAATTAAAAATAAAAACTAAAGTAGGAGTTGGGAAATTATGACCCATGGGCAAAAAAAAACCCCCAAAACCCAGCACCAATTTCCCCTCCCAGCCCAACCAAGGGCAACAAGGAGAAGATGGGAGATTCGCTCTTCCCCATTAGACTGGAAAATTACAAAGTTTGATAACGTCAAGTGCTGGGGAAGATGTGGGCAAATGAACTCCCACAGGCACATTAGCGGGAGGCAAGTTGCAGTCGCCACTTTGCAGGGCGATTTGTCTGTGTCTTTCTTTAAAAAATTCCATACACCCTGCAAGCCCCAGTTCCACTCTTCTGCATTTACCCCAAAGAACCCTTGTTCATATATTCAGGGAGGCATATAAAAAGATACTCTCTGAAGCATCATTTGTAATAAAGGAAAGACGGAAACAACAACAGGTAGGGAGACAGTTGAGTGAACTATGTAACATTCACATGGCGGGAGAAGAATTGAACAGAATGAGTCGTGTCGATATTTAGTCACGTGAAGAATCTTAAAGAACCAGCTGCTGGGTAAAATAAAAGCAGCGGGAGAGCAATACATATAATTAATGCTGACATACACTTAAAAGATGATATTTCTACAAGTGCATATGGATATGCACGTAAGCACATAAATAAGGAAGGAAACACACCAGACTGACAACAGAGATTTCCTTGGAGAGAAGCTGATTGAAGGATAGTAGTCAGGGGAACCCAGGCTTGTCTCTGCTATTCTCATTTTTTTTTTTTTTTTTTTTTTTTTTTTTGCGGTACGCGGGCCTCTCACTGTTGTGGCCGCTCCCGCTGCGGAGCACAGGCTCCGGACGCGCAGGCTCAGCGGCCATGGCTCACGGACCCAGCCGCTCCGCGGCATGTGGGATCTTCCCGGACCGGGGCACGAACCCGTGTCCCCTGCATCGGCAGGCGGACTCTCAACCACTGCGCCACCAGGGAAGCCCTGCTATTCTAATTTTTACAACAAGAATGTATTTACGTATTACTAGTTAATTAAAAATGATTAATTGCTAATTAAAAATAATTTCTTAGGAAACACTATATGACGGACATTTAGAACTGGCCATATTTAATCCAGTAAATCCCTCTTCCCCTCCCCGTACCCACAACACAGACCTCTGTGTCCCCACTCATACACTCTGACATTCTAGTCTTGGGTTAGGAAAGGAGAGAGGAAGTTTTGGAAAGAGGAGCAGTAGATATGGGGAGAAAAGAGCCCCCCGCAAAAGGTTTCTATGCTCCTGCCCCTACCCCTGGGTCCTTTGCTCTGATTTCCCTCTTTATGAAGCAAGAAGGTGAGAAGGGAAAAGAAGAGAAGGCGACAGAACTTTTCTTTTTTCTTTTTTTTTTGGCCACACCACGTGGCATGAAGTATCTTAGTTTCCCGACCAGGGATCGAACCCATGCCCCCTGTAGTGGAAGCACGGGAAGTCCCATGACAGAACATTTCAAGAGGGACGTGGAAAGAGTCTGGGTGCAGGAGGGCTCCTTCAGCTCGGATAACTTGGACCCGGGGGTGGGGGGGGGGCAAGGTCCCTTCTGTTCTGGTTCCCCAAGGATCGGAAGCCTTAGGAATATCTGGTGTCATCCTCTGGCAGGGACCTGGGGGTTCTCACGACGGGCAGCCAGCCTCCCCAGGTAGTGCACGTGGACAGGTGGGCTGGAGCTGGAGTGACCCCGGCCTGAGCCTGCAACCAGCAGCCACCTTGAGAGCACATGGGAGACATTTGTGAGGGAGTTTCTAGGGGTGCTGGAGGGAGTAACCACTCTATGGGCCACCATTCTGAAGCTGTTGAGTCAGGCTTCCCTGGTGGCACAGTGGTTAAGAATCGGCCTGCTAATGCAGGGGACACGGGTTCGAGCCCTGGTCTGGAGTGATCCCACATGCCGCGGAGCAACTAAGCCCGTGCGCCACAACTGCTGAGCCTGCACTCTAGAGCCCGCGAGCCACAACTACTGAGCCCACGTGCCGCATCTACTGAAGCCCATGTGCTCTAGAGCCCATGCTCTGCAACGAAAGAAGCCACTGCCATGAGAAGCCCACGCACTGCAACAAAGAGTAGCCCTTGCTCGCCGCAACTAGAGAAAGCCCGCGCTCAGCAACGAAGACCCAACACAGCCAAAAAAAATCATAAACGAAAAATAAATTTATTTTAAAATATATATATATATATAACTATTGAACCAGTAGGCATATGGACCTCATACAAATCAGTATAATCGGGTGTGTGGGTGCTGGGAATTCCCACGCAGCAGCGGGCAGGCGGGGAGGGGGGCAAAGGGAGGGAGCCCTCATTTCTGCCTGGGAGCAAGATGGTTCACAGAGGCACCACCCTTGAGCAAGAGGCTGAAAGACCTGTTGGTGTTTATCAGGCAGAAGGTCCTGGGAGAGTGGGATCGCTGGGGCCAGCTCGGGAGCCATTGGACATTCAGTTCAGTTGGGGGCATGTGGGGGAGGGGCAAAGCCAGGGGAGAAATCACAGGGGCTGTAACTCTCGGCCAAAGGGTTGATTTATCCTGAAGACAGTGGAAAGTCATTGCAACCAGGGATGTGATGTGGTCAATTTCATAGTTTAGAAATTGCCGTGGGTTCCACGTGTTGAATGGTTGGTAGGATGAGCGAGGCATGGCCAGGGGTGGGGAGACCAGGTTAGGTCTGTTGAGATAGAACCCGTTGGGGCTAAAGAGGGCCTGGACTTAGTCCCAGGATTGATGGTATAGAGTGAAGGATGGAGACAAGAAATGGCTGGCGGTGCTGTGGACCAGTTTGCTCAGGCCAGGTGGGTGGTGTCACGGGGACCGAGGCTCTGCGGCAGCTCAAGTGACCCAGTGCGGCTGTCACTTCCCACGAGTGGGAACCCAGGGAAGGTGGGACACAGCAGGCTGACCCAGGATGACCCCAGGTGTTCCTCTTAGAGTCCCCCGGGGAGGAAAAACCAGCCTGACAGGAAAGGGACCAAGCATGGGGGAGGGGAGGGAGCGCTGAGTCCTGGGGAACTGCCCCAGGTCCAGACCAGTGGGGGAGGGAGAGGGTCAGCCTCCCCCAAAGTGCCACATTCCACGCCCCAGGGAGACAGGACTGGCCTCTCCCTGTCCCGCCCCTCCCACAGAGCTGAGTGTACGTGACCAGGTTCAGCTCCTCTCCATACAGGCAGGGCCCTGGCCGGCCACTTAGCCAGGGGTACCTCTCTCTGCCTCTGCCCTGATTCTGGGCTACTTGGGCCCCATTCAGAGTCTGGCGCCAAACCTTGGCCCGTACCACATGAGCTGGGGCATGGGGAGGGCCAGACACAGGACAGAGAGAAAGAAAAATGTCCCGCGTCTGCCCTGATTTCCTAGAGCCCACCGTGGTCCCCTGAGTGGACTTCTGCTAACTTCCCTCCCACCAGCATCCTCAAGGCAACCGGCGCTTCCTCCCTCAGGGGCAGAGGCTCTAGCATGTGGGATCCTTTCCATTTCAAAACTGATCTGATCCTGTGAACCCTACAGAGCCCTTGCTGACCTCCCCACAGCAGGGTTCCTGTCCGGGAACTGAAACTGTCTTCCTCAAAATCAGGTGTGGCTCCTGGACTCAAGCTACCTCAGCATTTTCACCAAACACCTGTTGTGCACCAGAGGCTGACCCTAGGCCGTGAGGGCCACATCCCTGCCCTCCCGGAGGGAAGCAGGCCCTTCCGCTGGCCTGGAGCATCCTCCCTTCTCACCTGCCTCCTTTACCTGGATGCCAGTAACTCAAGTCCCTCTTTCAGCGCTCAGCTTGGGCATCACCTCCTCTGGGACGTCTGCCTGATCCACTCAGGCTGGGCCAGTTTTTCCCAGCCTCCCCGGCCCCAGCCCCCGGATTCGCCCCATCAAATGCCCTGGCTCTGTCTCCCCAGCTAGACAGAGCTTCCCCTCTGCATCTAGCCCCAGGCCAACACCTGCACTAGTAAATGCTTAATAATTATTTGCTGGAAAAGATGAAAAAAAAGGGAGAAGACCTTTTTCGTTTTCATTCGACCAATAATTACGGATCACCCTCTATGTGCCAGTCACCTTCTAGACTCTGGGCTTCTAGAACAAAACAGTCAAAATCTCCCTGCCCTCCTGAGCTTTCACGCTGGGCTTCTGCCAGCTTTCACACTGGCAGACAGTGTGATTCTAGGAGTGAGGGGCACCTGGGGAGAAGCAAAGAAGGGAAGGAGTGAAGGGCGTTGGGGGGCATGGAAGAGAGGCCCCTGAGGAGGTGGCACGTGGACAGAGACCTGAGAGAGGCAAAGGAGCCTCCAGACCCCTGGGGACCGGGCTGAGGGCACAGCAGAGGCAGACTCCCTGAGGAAGAATGCCCGGAGCTGAGAGGCGTGTGCCAGGGGCGGTGTGCAGGAGGGGAGTCCTGGGGGAGGCCAGGCACACAGGTCAGCAGTCTTCCTAGGGAGCTGGGCTTTATTCTGAGAGTAAAGGGACCTTGATCCGAGGAGCCCTGGCATCCCTGTGGCCGCTTTCCAGATCACAGACCAGGAGCTAAGGGAGGAAGCTGGAGATCTGATAAGAGACTCTGACAAAAGTCCAGGCAGGAGAAGCTGGGGGCTGGATTCAAGGAGATGTGAGAGGTTGGTGAGAAGTGGCCTGACGCAGGGTGTATCCTGACGCAGAGGCTAGACGCAGAGGCTATGGGTGGAGCTGATGGAGTCACGAGGAGCACGAGGGAAGGACAGGAATCTAGGATGGCTCCTAGCTTGGCGCCGGAGCCTGGCATCTGCACTGCAGTCAGAGGACTGGTCTGGACCCGTGATTTATCCGATTCCGCCCCCCACCCCGAGAAGGTCAGTGGTTCCCCCCCGCCAGGGTCATCCCTGGATCCGCTTTGGATGAAGTCCAGAACTAGGTTCTAATTGGGTTCTACTCACTAAGCACTCCCTGTGCCCACGTCTGCCAGCGCTGATGCCCACTGAGGGAGGGGGAAAGACAAAGGCTGTGTCCACACAGGCCCTGCCCACACGGAGCCCACAGTCAGGGCCAGGAGTTGGGAGGTGACTTCTGACCAGAACCTGCGTTTTTCAAAATCTCAACAGAGCAACAGTGAACATGTATCACCTCTATAATCTGGGACGGAAGGTGTTCACATGTTTTCAAGTCTGACTTGCCCTAGGCGTCAGTGGCCTCAGTAGGGCAAGTGCAGCCCAGCAGACTGGGGGAGGGGTGATCAGGTTGGCCAAGCTCCGGGAAAAAGAGCTACTTCCCCAGGGAGGAGGGCAGATGGAAGGGTGTGTGTTGGGGGGCGGGTACATTCTTGAGGGCAGCTGGAATTCAGAGCCCTCTGGAGACAGAATGCTGAGCCTTGACCCTCCTGGCCCTTCTTGGCTCCTCTCAGCTCTTCCTGGCCTCTCCTGGCTCCAGCCGGCTGCAGGATAAACATTCATTAAGTAGAAACCGCAAAGAATCCCAGAACAAGGCGGGCTGCCGGAAGCGGGGAACAAAGGAGGGCTCCAGGTCTGGGGTGTGCTGGGGGAGAAGCCCTTTGCCCAGAGAAGGAACGACTGAGGCCCCGTCCTCTGCCAGGGGCCTTGTATCCAACGGGCATTTTGGTCAGCCAACAGTCGATTGGGAAGGAAAATGCGCCCCGCCCCAGACAAACACACACACACACCATTAATGGAGGACAAAACCTCATTGGCTCCCTTGGGTACTTCACTGCTATTCCAGACAGGACCTATGCGATGCCAGCCCCAGCCCTCACCGGCGCCTGGGGCACCCAAGCACCAGGCCTGAGGCCTTCCAGGCGCCACCAGGGAAGCTCGGGGAATCAGCTCTGGAGCCAGAGGGCCAGGAAGCCCTCCAGCCACCCCGGCCTGAGCCCCAGCCCTGTCCAGTGGAATGTGCTGGGGTTGGGGGGGGGGGGGGGCGCGGGGACTTCCTTTGCAGGCCTGGTCTGGGATTAGGGCAGGGGCCTGAGGAGACCAGAACATGCAGCAAAGACATCAATCCTAGCTCAGTAAACACACAGAGAGGTCCCCGGCAGGCGGAAACCCACCCAGCACCTTCAGGCAGAGATCCGTATCCGGGCTTTCAGAAGGAAGGGTTTCAGCCGGGGAGGGGGCGGGGAGGCTCCGGGAACCCGGAATTTGCCATTCCTGCCAGGCCCACTTTACCTTGTCCTCACCGGCATCTTGACAACTAAGAAATACGGTAAACCCCAACTACCATATGACCCAGCAATCCCACTACTGGGCATATACCCTGAGAAAACCATAATTCAAAACGAGTCATGAACCAAAATGTTCATTGCAGCTCTATTTACAATAGCCAGGACATGGAAGTAACCTAAGTGTCCATCATCGGATGAATGGATAAAGAAGATGTGGCACATATATACAATGGAATATTACTCAGCCATAAAAAGAAACGAAATTGAGCTATTTGTAGTGAGGTGGATGGACCCAGAGTCTGTCATACAGAGTGAAGTAAGTCAGAAAGAGAAAGACAAATACCGTATGCTAACATATATATATATATATATGGAATTTAAGGAAAAAAATGTCATGAAGAACCTAGGGGTAAGACAGGAATAAAGAGACAGACTTACTAGAGAATGGACTTGAGGATATGGGGAGCGGGAAGGGTGAGCTGTGACAAAGCGAGAGAGAGGCATGGACATATATACACTACCAAACGTAAGGTAGATAGCTAGTGGGAAGCAGCTGCATAGCACAGGGAGATCAGCTCGGTGCTTTGTGACTGCCTGGAGGGGTGGGATAAATAGGGTGGGAGGGAGACGCAAGAGGGAGGAGATATGGAGTTTTATGTATTTGAATAGCTGATTCACTTTGTTATACAGCAGAAACTAACACACCATTGTAAAGCAATTATACTCCAATAAAGATGTAAAAAAAAAAAAAGAAAAGAAATACGGTAAACCTCCGCTGCACGCCAAGCAAGAGGATTCAGATGAAACTCCTACACCTGTAGGACAGGAGGGCAGAGACCTCCTCACCCTGAGGTTTTCAAGTCTGGCCTGACCACACACACTCACACACACACACTCACACTCATACATACTCTCACACAGGTGTGCTCACACTCACACACCTGTACATATGCACGTGCACACGCTCTCCACACTCAATTGTGTGCTCACAAATACACTCACACACACTCACACACTTACACTCACATGCTCACTGTCACATGCATACACGCTCATTCACTCACACACGTGCACACACTCTCCACACTCATATAGTCACGCACTCACATGCTCACACACACACACACACACACACTTACACACTCACACTCCTCCATCCAAAGCAGCTCTGCTCTCACTGGTTTCGCACAGCCAGCTTCCTGTAAGGTAGTGCTTGAGCAGAGGATTGTTCCTCTTCTAAAGCTCAACGACTGGCGCTTTCAACCAACTCCATCAGTTTGTAGGTCAGGAGACAGAGACAGGAGAGAGACTTGGCCTCCCTGAGGTCACACAGCTGGTTTCCCGCAGCCGAACTGAGACCAGCAGGCAGGCGCCCTGGAACCAAGCTGTCTGCCCCCAGGGGAAGAGCTGAGCTCACAGACGAGAAAGGGGTAAACACTGCAGGCTCCTGACAAGAGCAGGTGACAGGCCAGGGGCAGAGGAGGGACACCTACAGAGGACTGCGGGAGCTCAGGGAAGCAAAGCTGCCCTGTGAGGCCTGGGGTGAGCAGGGAGGCACCCCTGGAGGAGGCAGAGTGAGCAGAGCCCAGGGTGAGCAGAGTGAGGACACCAAGGTGGCAGATGGGTGGAAAGTTCCAGAAAGGGTGCTGTAAAAACAGCCCAAATGACACGGGTTCAAGCCCTAGTCTGGGAGGATCCCACATGCCGCGGAGCAACTAGGCCCGTGAGCCACAACTACTGAGCCTGTGCGTCTGGAGCCTGTGCTCCGCAACAGGAGAGGCCACGATAGTGAGAGGCCCGCGCACCTCAATGAAGAGTGGCCCCCGCTTGCCATAACTAGAGAAAGCCCTTGCACAGAAACGAAGACCCAACACAGCAAAAATAAATAAATAAATAAACTCCTACCCCCAACATCTTAAAAAAAAACCAGCCCAAATGTATTGAGTCCTTACTACACGCCTGGCTCTGTTCAAGTATGTAGCAAACACTGACTTGTTTACATCATAAAAGCTCCCCTGTGCTGTAGATACTGTTGCAAACAGCAATATCCCCATTTTACCAACTAGGAAACTGAGGGCCCACGCAGGGATGGTGGACATGTCACATCCTATCCTCCTATTGGTGTCACAAGCTCTCGGCTGTTGAAGGCTCTCCCTGTGCCGGGCACTGTTCGTTACATATGATGTTTACTTATCTCGCACAAACCCTCTCAGGTTGGTGCTGTTAGCCCCATTTCAGAGATGAGGAAACTGAGGTTCTGAGACGTTAAGTAACTGGCCTTGGATGACATGGCCTTAAAATAAATAGTGGATCCATGAATCAAACCCAGGCCACATTTTATAGGGGAGGAAACGGAAGCTCAGGGCGGTGAAGCAATTGGACCAGGCTAATGAGTAGCCTTTCACTACAGAATTTGTGGGAACAACCCAGGGGAAATATTGGCAAGCTATATCATGAACCCACGGCCAATAGCCTTAAGACATTTAGAGTTCCTACAAATAACCAAGTAAGAGATCAACAACCCGGGAGGAAAAAAGAGCCAAGCATGTGAGCAAAGAGTTTCCAGATGCATATATATATATAATATACCTCAGGATATGCAGACTGCATTTAGATATATGAAAATGTTCAACCTCCCTCACAATAAGATAAGTGCAAATTTAGACTATCATAATTTCTCATTTTTTACATGTCAGATTGGTAAAGATGAAAAGGTAACTTACTATTTGTTGGGCATATGGGGAACTGAAAAAGCCACTCATTGTTGATAGCAGGAAAATCAGTATAAAATCTATGAACAGTGATTTCCAACTTCCATCAAAATTTTAAATATTGATTTAAAATTTTGACCCATCAACTTCTCTTACAGGTATTTATCTTTTGGGTGTATTTTTGCAAGCATGCAAAATGACATGAGGTACTAGGATGTTCATTGCAGTGTTATTTATAATAGCAAAAGGTGGAAACATCTACATATCCATTATATGGTACCTCTATACAATACAATACTGTGCAACCATCAAAAAGAATGAGGCAGCTCTATATGGGACTGATAGGAAAGATTTTCCAAATACTTAGATGAAAAATAAGGTTGCAGAGCAAAGAATATCATTTGCTACCCTTTGTATGTGTGCTCCAGGGAAGAACTTGAACACACGTATATTTGTATATGCACAGGATAGCTCTAGAAAAACACACAAGAAAGTGATGGCAAGGAATGCTTTCTGGGAGGGGAGCTAGGAGATTGGATTCAAAGGATGCAGGAAGACTAACATTTTGTTGTCTATCCTTCCTACTTTTTTTTTTTTTTTTGCGGTACACTGGCCTCTCACTGTTGTGGCCTCTCCCGTTGCGGAGCACAGGCTCCGGACGCGCAGGCTCAGCGGCCATGCCTCACGGGCCCAGCCGCTCCGCGGCATGTGGGATCCTCCCGGACCGGGACACGAACTCGTGTTCCCTGCATCGGCAGGCGGACTCTCAACCACTGCGCCACCAGGGAAGCCCTATCCTTCCTACTTTTAAATTTTGTACTATATTGTGCATGTAGTACCTCTTCCAAAAACTACATATAAAATACATTTGTGAAAAAAAACCAAACTTGGGCTTTCAGACCTGCCAAGAAATTTGGATGGCCTGGGACCCCAAGCCTGGGCCCAGTAGGGCCTCAAGACTTCAGCCCCTCTGGATCTCGGTGGCTGCAGGTGGCCTCCCTGACCTGCGTCCAGAGCCATGCCCAGAAAGCATCATTCACTGCCTCACTCGTTTGTCTGCCACGCATGTGCTCTGAGCCAGGCCCTGCACCAGGTGCAGAATACAGTGAGAGATGAAAGAGACCCAGGCCCAGCCCCTGGCCAGCTCCCTGTATAGCGGGCAAGGTGGAGGCGGAGCAAAGGAAGATACGTACAAATAACTACGGGACAGAGCTAAGCAGTTTAGTGCAGCAGTTAAGATTAATGAGTGACTGTGTAGTAGGCCAGTAGGCCAGACAAGCTGGCCTTTGAAACGAGCCACACCTCAGTTTATGAACTACTCATTAGCCTGGTCCAGTTGTTTCACTGCCCCGAACTTCCGTTTCCTCTCCTATAAAATGTGGCCTGGGTTTGATTCATGGATCCACTATTTATTTTAAGGCCATGTCATCCAAGGCCAGTTACTTAACGTCTCAGAACCTCAGTTTCCTCATCTCTGAAATGGGGTTAACAGCACCAACCTGAGAGGGTTTGTGCGAGATAAATAAAAATCATATGTAACGAACAGTGCCCGGCACAGGGAGAGCCTTCAACAGCCGATAGCTTGTAACACCAATAGGAGGATAGGATGTGACATGTCCACCATCCCTGCGTGGACGGCCGCTCGGCAGGTGCTGTTTTTTGTCAGTGAATGCAGGGCATTCGGCAGCTGGGAGCAGTTCAGTGTGGCTGCGGAGTAAAGTTGGAGGCGTGGAGGCTGGGGAAGGCCATGGAGGGGAGCAAAGTCCAGACCCACACTTCCGCGGGGGAGAGAGTGGTACTGATTCTAAAGCCGTCAGCTGCGGGGGTCACATGGGTGGGAGGGGAGCAGGCTACATGGAGAACAGTCACTGAGGGACAATCACAAAGGCCAAACTGGCCGTGACTGGTACCTCAATAAAGCAGGGGAATGAAAGCTAAACAGCGGCGCTGACCGGCACCCACAGGGCCCGCCCCAGCCCCACCGTCCCTCTGGGGCAATGTTTGCCTCCTCTTCTCAGAGGCCACCTATTTGGATTTGGAAATGGAGCAGGCACTGGCCTTTCAGCTTTTCCAGGCCTATCCCCCAAAACCACACCTTCCTGCAACCAGACATCAGGTGCCGGCAGGAGCTGCTTATGTCCTCACGCTCCTGCCTCTGCTCCACCATCCCCTCCACCTGCAGTGTCCTTGCCCTCAGCCATCAGAGCTCGAACCCTACCCCTTCTCCAGTGCCCGATGTGATAGGCAGATAGTGACCCTCCAGAGATGTACAAGTCCTAATCTCCGGGACCCGTGACTGTGTATCTCACATGGCAAAAAGGGAGTCTACGAATGTGATTAAGTTAAAGACCTTGAGATGGAGACGTTATCCTGGATCATCTAAATGGGCTCAGTGCAATCACAAGGGTCCTTATAAGAGGGAAGCAAGATGGTTAAAATCAGAGACAGGAGATGTGACCACAGAAACAGAGTTTGGAGCAACGCACATTGAAGAAGGAAGGGGCCACAAGCCGAGGAACGCAGGTGGCCTCTAAAAGCTGGAAAAGGCAAGGAAACAGATTCTCCCCTAAAACCTCCAGAAGGAACACGGTTCTGCTGACACCTTGATTTTAGCCCATAAGCCCATTTCAGACTTCGGACCGTTAGAACTATAAGATACTAAGATCTTGTGTTGTTTTAAGACACTAAGTTTGAGGTAACTTTTTTGAGCAGAAATAGGAAACCAATACACCACTTCCTCCTTCAAGCCTCTGCGATCCTGGCACCCTGTCCACCCCAACTCCTTCCCTCCTCTAGCCCATCTGGTGCTTTATCTGACCCTCTCCTTCGGCTATCCTCTCCCCACCTGGTGAGAGTTAGTTGGCTCTTATCTCCTCTACTAGACGGTGAGCTCCTTGAGGGCAAGGTCTGGCTATTTGGGTTTGTGTCCCCACCACCCTGATAATTCTTCTGCATCCTTCCAGATGTATTCTCCACCCTTCTTGGCCCTACTCCGTGCCCCGACAGCTAATCTCTGGCTGCCCCCGTTGGATCAGCCAATGGGGGACAGCTGCAGGAGATGGACAGGAGGGAAGAAAGACGCTGGGCCTATACTTCCCCCCCCCAGGGCAGCTGCTTCTGCAGAGCAGCCCTCCTGGCCTCAGCCCCCACCAGCTCCCATCACACTGCTCCCTCCTCCACTGTCCCTTCAGCTCCCATGCTCCCCGCCCCACCCCACCCCCACCCCGTTGCTACCCCATCCCTGCTCCTGTCCAGACCTCCAAAAATAGTTCTTTCTCTAAAGTCCTTTCAGCTGACCCCGAGAGTCATTGTATCCTGCGGGCACCCTGACACATGCAGGTGTGGCAGTCAGCTGCAGTGGGCCTGCTGCCCATGTAGACACCGCCTCTGTCTGTTCTGTCTTAGATGGTGACTCCACCAGGGCTGGGAGAGGCCCACGGAGCATTCTTCTCCACCCCCAGCCATGCAGGCAGGGAGAAAAGCCTTAGCAAGGGGGGAGAGCAGGAGGGAGTGGGCAGCAGGTGGGGCAAAGCAGCCTGGCCCTCACCCCCATCAGGTTCTCTGGACCCCACTGCCCACACCTTGACAGATCCCAGCCACATCCCTGCTCCTGGGGCACGTGGGCAGGGCAGGAGCTGGTGGGGTGGGGCTGGCGCGGTGCCTGGTGCCACCAGGCCTGGCCAGCTGCCGTACTCCTTCCCCTTCACTCCCCAGGGTCTGGGCTGCTAAGTGACTCACCCCACATCCCTCACACCCTGCCCTGTCCCTGACCCCCCCAGCCCTGGCCCCTGTCAGCCCCATCTCCACACTGGTTCCAACAGCCTGAGCAATGCTGCCCCACACTCTGCACCCCCAGAATCCAGGGAAGCTCGCCCCTGCCTCACGGAGAAACAGCAGGCCTCGGACGTCCCAGCCCAGACCTGGCGCCCCCCCCATTTCCAACACTAGCTACCCTAGACCAGGCGCCCGGACGTAACGCGTTACATCCATTCTGTACAACTTTCCAAGGGAGATCACCACCACCCATTTTACAGATGACACTGAGGCACAGAGTCCAAAGCCCTCTGCCTCCAGCCACGGCAGCTTTCCCGTTTACCCTGAGCCAAACTCAGGGAAGTCAACAGTAAGGAGGAAAGGGCGCTGGTGTCGAGTCCAAAGCACTGGATGGAGTCTGGCCTCTGAGAGAAGAGGGAATTGCAAGGCGGATCAGAGGCTGGCATCTGGGCCACGGAAGGAGGCGGTGGTGTCTGCCCCCGAGCCAGCCACGGCTTCAGAAACAGCAAGACGCGGGCCACCGGGCTGACTTTACGAGCTCCCCGGCCGCGTGCAGCTCCCTTTTGTCCTCAGCGTGCTGAGCTCATTACGCCTGTGCAGCAGACGCCCAGGACCAGGCCAACTCGGTGCCACAGCGTCCCCTGGAGGTCTCATGGGGACTCGCCGCCCTGCCACGGGAGGCGGCCCTCCCCTTTCTGCATCTCTGACTGTGCTCAATTCTGAGAAGAGAGAAAGGGTCAGAGAGGTCTGTCTGGGCAAGGGCAGGCCCTACACTCTAGTCTACTCCTTGGCCTCCCTATGGAGAGCAAACGGGCCCTGAGCTGAGAGTGGTACAAAAGAGCGAGCCCCAGAAGGGCTGGAAGTCCAAAGGCCCAGATTCTAGCTGTGGGACCCTGGGCATGTGTCTTTCCCTCTCTGGGCAACAGAGGAGTGGAGGAGGCCATCTAAGGAAACGTACCTCCCCTCCCAATTCTAAATTTGTAGTTTGTCTGACATTTAGTTGCCTCCAGCGCAAAATGGCCACAAGGGGCCGCTGCAGCCACAGCTGTGAAAGAAGCTGGCGCTCATAGAAACTGGCCACACACCTTCCCAGCTGACCTACCTGGCCGCACCACGCCCCGCCACGACCTCGAGGGCAGTCAGCCCAGCCTCCCTCCTCCCAGTACCATCCCTGCTGGAATAATAATGTAACCCAAATGTTTACAACCTTCCCAGAATAGGACAGTCCCCTCAATTCATAGTTCTGTTGGGGGTGGAGCTTAGTGGGACCGTTAGGAGATGCAGCTACAGAAAGCTGGGCAAGCTAGGAGCATATATCCAGTGAGACCTAGAAACACCCCTAAATCCCTTGCAAGGGGCTAAGACAAGATGCCAAAAGGAAATCCAGTCATCCATGGAATCCCGTGTACGTGGGCTCAAATCCAGGAGGGTAGGGAGTCCCCAACTAGCTGGTGGTGCTTAGACAAGTCAATGACCCTCTCTGAACTTTGATTTCTTCCCAAAACCACCTGGTAGGAGGAAACCCTCTGGAGGTGGGGTCAGTATTTGAACTGGGGGACCCACCCCCAAGTTCCCCCCATCCCCAGCAGTTGCCCTGCACAGATAGGAAATGTGGGCATGGGCAAGGGGCTCATAGCAGCCTCAGAGCAACCCTTGAGATCACTCTAGAGATGTGACGTTAGAAGATTCCTCAGCCTAACCCTCCTACACTGCTGTAGGGAATGTAAATTGGTGCAGCCACTAGGTAGAACTGTATGGAGGTTCCTCAAAAAACTAAAACTAGAGTTGCCATATGAGCCAGCAATTCCACTCCTGGGCATATATCCAGACAAAACTCTAATTTGAAAAGATACACACATCCCTATGTTCATAACAGCACTGTTACGCTGCCGCTGTTCTTTCATCGGTTACACTTCAACATGTGTTCAACAAGCATAGACCTCAGCCCCTCCACAGAGGAGAAGGGGTTGGTTTAGAAGTCAGCACAGCTTGGGTTCTCACCTACCTGAACCCCTGTCATCGGAGAATTGATGGGAAGTCTTCTCTGCCACTTTGGAGCCATGCCAAACCTGGTCACTTACATGTTAAGTGACCTAGGGCGAGTTGGTGAACCTCTGAGACTCAGGATCTAGAGACAGCAAGACCTTCCTCAAATCGTGGTTGTGAGAATTCATGAAACAGCATATCTAACCTGCCTGGGACCGTGCTGGGACCTAGCTGAAACTCGACCAATGGGCGTCATTTGCTTTGTTTTCTTTTTATTAGTAGTGGTAGTTGTCATATGGTTCTTGCAGCACACGTTGCAAGAGAGAAGGTCCCCAGCTCAGGGGCTTAATGTACGTGATGGCGAAAACAACGCGTGATGAACTGACACAGACATCCGTCGGGACAAGGACAAGGTTGTGCCTTGATAGTTGCTGGGAGGAGAGATATGCTGGGAGGTGGTGGTGGAGGCAAGGAATCCTTCTACCATTCCCCACGCTCCACTTCTACACACTGAGGTAGGGCCACCACTCTGTTTTCCCTTGTCCCATGTGCCCTGGGGCTGGAGTTTCTCAGAAACTCTGAGATGACCTGTGTCCATCTTCAGTGGGGGCCCCTTCTAGAAGTTCTCTGACCAGCTGAGGAAGGTGGGTTGGGGGACCCCACTCACCCCATCAGCATCCTTCAGAGAGCACCAGCTCTTCAGCAAATTGTTGAGGGAATTCTGGGTACTGTTACTTCCTCTTGGAAACACACAAAGCACTTTAAGAAAACAAAGGCTTTAAAAAGTCCTGCAAATACAGAAAACTGTTCGACTTGTTTACTTCCATGTTTCCCACTGGATTTGATCTCAAGAGTTTTGGTTGGGGGGTTGTGTTTTATATTTATTGGCACCCCCGGGAAAATACATTGGAAAATTGAGAGCCTCAAAGAATCTAGGAAGGGGCTTCTGTTAGGAACTATTATAGAGAGGATGCTTTGAGCAAGCCCACCCCAACACACATACATACTTTTTGCACCTCAAACAATACTATTTGCAGTGGATTTTGAATTTTGTTTCCTTTGTATTTATCTGAGGTATCTGCCAGGGCTGACAGAAGTTCCCTTGGAAAATCCCAGCAGGTCATGTTGAAGAGAACAGAGAGAAGGGACTTGGTTTGGTTCATGTTTGGCCTGAGAGAAAGAAGATGGTGTGGCCCTGAGGTTGAGGGGGGAGCAACAAGACAGATGGATATAAGACCCCAGGGGCAGAGAAAATCCAGAGGGATTATGAGTGATGGATTTCCCTGGCTCAGGAAGTCCGTGGAGACCACCCACCCCAGTGCCCTCATCCCTTCAGTGTCAATCCATTTGTTCCACACACTGAAGATCTCTAGTGGGGAAACTGAGGTCCAGAGACAAGAAATAGCTGAGACAGGGACTCATTGTTCCTTTGTGGCCACTTGCTTCCTAAGAAGAGAATTTCCAAAGCTTTTCTGCTCGTGAGGGGTGTTCATCTCTGTACCCAGTAGGTGCCCAGGGATTATTTTAGACGGCATGAGATGATGAGGGTGGGCTTGAGAGCCAGACCAACCCAGATCCTTACTCAGCTGCGTTATGTCCTCTGTCTGAGCCTCAGTTTCCCATCTGTGAAGTTGGGTGGTTGTGGGCAATCAAGCAGATGACTTACGTAAAGGCCTGCCACAGGACCAGCATAAAAGGGGTGCAACTGTAATCATGATGAGGACATGCAGATGGGGTGGAGGCGGAGGACAAAAACGACAAGGAGACTTATAGTTACCAATGGAGCATAACTTTGGAGAGAGGAAGGGACCCAACTCAAGCACAGTTGTAAGCTGGGGGGCAGGGTCCTCACCAGTGATAAGTGTCATAGGCGCACACACACAGGGAGCTATTGAAGTCAAAGCTGTGGATACAACTCAGCCATGGTGTTTACGCAGAGAAAGCAGGTGCTGGGAGTTTGATAAATGATGCTTCCCAACTCTAGTGCAGCTTCCGACCAGATTGGAGACCATGTGTCTTCTTGCCAGACTCATTCTCTACTAGGAGGATTGCATCCGGACCAAAGATGGTCGCACTTCTTGGCCAATAGGGCTTTGTCCCCCACACAGGGCTGGGAAAAGGTGAGTGTAGAGAGGGCACGGGCTTACCTGGGGCCCTCGGGATCCAGTTCAGTCTCCTCCCCTTCACCGAACAAGCCCTCTCCTTGTCCCACCCCCGGCCCCCACCAATGCACCCTGCCCTCTCACCAGCCCCAGGAAGCGGGTTCCAGTTCCTCCATTAGGCCACACTCAGTGTCACCTCCAGGCCTTGACAGTTGCCCCTGCCCAGAACACTGGCCTTCCTGCAATACACACATGCACATAAACACCACACCTCCATCAATTTTCACCAGGATGTATCCAACCGGTCCTTCAGGTCTCGGCCCAGCCCTGGCTCCATGGAATGTTCCCTGATTCCCAAGACTGGGTTAGGACTCCTGCTGTGTGCCCCAGAGCCCCCGGGCTTCCCAGAGTGGAGCTCAGCACCCTAGGTTATGCCACTGTTACTCGTTGGTCTCCCCCCGTAAGACTCCGGGGCAGAGCCCGTGTCTGCCTGGGTCTCTGTCGTAGCCCCGGTAACCAGCAGCGTGCACAGAGCAGGCCCTGGATAAGTGCGTGTTGTGAATGAAGGTGTCAATGACTTGGTAAAGGTAGACCGGGGCTCCACTGGGGACGCCCCAAAAGCAGGAGGCTCGGAGAAGCCAGCTTCCTCCCCACCCCTACCCCACCTTTGGATCTCAAACTTGACTCTTTCTTACAGGTTTGGTGTTTTCTTGATTCACTTTCCTGAGGTTTCCCTCTCCCTTGACGAAAGTACTTCTGATAACGGCCCACGTGTCTCAGTCATGCTGAGGGGAGCAGGTGAGAGGGATCACAGTTGGCTGGGTCGGGCCTGAGTTAAGGTGAGAATGCCAAGTCCCGGGGACTGAGGGTGCTGGTGGCAGCAAAGATGGATCGAGAGTCTCCAGGACTAAAGTTCAGGAAGATCAAAGCCATCTGAAGATGTATGAGTGTCAGAACCAGACAGTGTGGGGGCAGAGGAGTTCTTAGGGACCATCTGGTCCAAAACCCTCATCCTTCCTCAGCGTCATTCATTCATTCATTCCTTCAACAAGCTCAGACAAAATGCCTTCATGGGGGAAACTGAGGCCAGACATCGCAGAGCTTGCCTAATTATTTGCACAATTGTCTCAAAACAGCTCTTCTCTGCTCTTCAGAAGCCCATCTCTGACCTTAGAAAGTGCTAGAATAAACCATAATGGAAAAGAATATGAAAAAGAATATATATATGTATCACTGCATCACTTTGCTCTACAGCAGAAATTAACATTATATGTCAACTATACTTCAATAAAATAAGTTTTTTTTAAAAAGTGCTAGAAATTGTTAGAGGCCACATAGGCAGTACTAGGATGGCAGTATCTGGAGCCAGGACAACCTTGGTGTGTGTGACTTGGGCAACTTCCTTCCTTCTCTGAGCCCTGGTTTCCTCATCTATAAATGGAAACAACAATAGCTAACTCTCACAGGCGTTGTGAGAAATAATGACATGTTACAGAACATCCCTGTCCCACACCTGTCATAGGGAGCGTCCCCTGCCGCCATGGTCAGGTCAGGGGCCCTGTGCGCTTTCCCAGCCCCTGTTCCCTCCCCTCACCGACTGCACACACAGCACATCGTCCGTCCGGCAACGACCAGGCTGCTTATCTGCCTCCAGCACTAGACCGCCAGCCCCATGGGGAAACAGACCTCATCTGTTCTGTTCACAGTTTTATTGATTTCCACCCCCTGACCCAGAAAAGGCACCAATAAATATTCGTCGAATGAATCAACAGATGAATGAATGATCTGAAGAAGCAATTAAAATAGAGACTCCAGCTAGAGATGTTCATAGAAGCACAGTCCCCACACCCACCTTTCCTCACCATCTTTTAACCTCACACCGTACTGTCGCTGCTGGGTTTTATTTGTTGCTGATGCTGGTGGCTTGTCCCCTTGAACTTTATTTTCGGTTTCACAGGAACCCGCTCCCACAGTCCCAGTGGTTCTCAGTCTAGTAAGAGTTACAGAGAAGGGAGCTGATTATCTTCCTGTTTGGGCCTGAGACAGAGAGAGAGCCTCAGGGCCCCGAGGCCAAGAGGGCCAGCAGCAGCCTCGACATGTAGCAGAGACTCGAAGGGGAGGGAAACGCAGGGAGATCAAGGCACTCGGGGCTTATGAGCGTTGGAGTAACAGATGCTGGAGCCAAGAGGATTCTTGGAGACCATCCAGCTGTTACCCTCATTCCTGCACTATTGGCTCAGTTACCCACACCTCCCATTGGCCAGCACTGAGCCAGGGCCTTAGGCGGGGAATCTGAGGTCCTGGGAAAGAATCCGCGTGTGGGAAGTCACCATCTTCTTTTTTTTTTTTTTTAATAAATTTATTTATTTAATTTTGGCTGAGATGGGTCTTTGTTGCTGTGTGTGGACGTTCTCTAGTTGCAGAGAGCGGGGGACTTCTCCAAGCTGCCAAACCACAGCATCAGTTGAAATCATAGTCTTGCCAATTCTCTCATGTAAAATTTAGACCATCGACCAGGCAAGGGGGGCAGCCACAGAACTGGAAGAGAAATATATGAGTCAATTTAATCGACTTATAGTACCCCCAAGCTCCAAATTATCCTCACACTCCCCCCTACCATCCTTTGTCGTCTCCAGAATTATAAATCAGACCCCCAAGGGAAGAGGTCCATTATAAAGCGAAAGCTGAGAGAAAAAGGCTTACTCGCCAAGAGAATGTCAAGATGTTACTAATCTGTATCAGCAGAAATGTGAATACTGGGTTTGGGAATGGACCCTAATTTTTGATCAGGCTAAATTCATCCATATAGAGGCATTAACCAGAGATTCACAATTCAGCTGCTAGTTGGACTGTCCAGGAGTGGGTCTAAAATATTCGTTCAGTTGGGTGGCAGAAACTGAACTCGGTAGTGGCTTATACAAAATAAACTTGAGTTTCCATAAAATCCTTGCAAAGAAGGAAGGAATAATAATAAGGGAAGAGGAATAAAGAAGAAGAAATGCAACCAGCCAGGGAAACAGAAATGTCGGGGTGGGGTTATCATGTAGAACCCATTCAATTAATTCCCAACTATGAGAGCCCAGAAGACACTGTCTAGACTCTGGCAATTAAGAAATACCTAGACAAGAGGGAACACAGTGTAGCAGTTGTTTGGGAAGTGATCAGAGTCATCAACCCTGAATTTTTTCTGCTACCAGGAAAACATGGTAGCAGTTGTTCTTTGGGGTTGTGGATGGGAGATGCTACATTCGAATTATCCTCCCCGATTTCTATAGAAATGGGGTCCCAGGTGGCAGAGGACAAGTAGGGACCCTTCAGTTCTGGAGGGCTGGAATAGTAAGCAGAATGACAAGACCTGTAGGTATCTATATGATGATTAGTTCATCATGGATCTCTATGACCAAAAGATGAGGGCAGACCACCAAAATCTTGCTTCAGTGAGCATTCAGTTTAAAGTAACAGAAACAAATCTCACTTTCTTAACAGAAAGGAATTTAATACAGAGCATTGGCTGCTTACAAAATCATTAGAAGCCTGGAGGAGCAGACTCTAGATTGAGCCTCTAGGAAGGGCTCCCAGATTAACACCACAGAACCACCCCCCAAAGGAAATCCTGGTCTGCCACAATAAGTGGCCCTAGGACCATACAGTAACTGGTAGATCTATTCCAACAAGAAACACTTCCTTCCTCCAGATCTCTTTCCGCTCAACTCACGTCCCACAGAAGTGCATCTAATTGGAAAAACCCAAATTACACCTAGATGTAACTGTAAGGGAGTTTAGGAAAAGTAGGGTTAAAGATTATCTGCCTCTAGAGAATAGGAAAGTTCACTAGAAGGATGTGGGAGCTGATATGAGCAAGTCGGTCTGTCATATCTGCCATAGTTTCCTACCCCACCCCCCAAAAAGAAAACTTTAGGCCAGGAAGAGGCCTGTCTTAAGCCTTGTGATAGAGAAGGACAGACTCTTATCCAGTTCCAAGACCAGAATCAGCTCCTAGACCCGGAGGACTTTGAATAAAGGGAAGTCCAGGTACCCCTGAGGAAGGGCTCTGCAATAACATCACAAGCAAGTACTGTACATCTACCTCCTAACCTTCCACATAGGAGCCTGTGGGCATTTACAAGAGTAGCTGTGTGCTGGGGGAAGGAAAATATCCAGACCTTTGGGGACTATTGGACTCTGGTTCCAAACTAACTCTAATCTCTGAACATGCAGAACAACACTGTGGTTCACCAGTTAGACCGAAACCTTATGTGGGGGTAGGTTATATCTGTCATTCCAATCACTATTCTTTCCCAGGTAAATCCAAAAACTACATTTCCCAGCTTCCTTTGTCACTAAGATAAGCCAGGTGATTTAGGTTCTACCAATCAGGTGCACCATGTGAGACTTAGAAGGGAGGTATGTGAAGTATGGGCTCCACTTGGGGCATCTAGTTTGCTGGCATGGATGGCAGAGATGGTGTTGTCCTGAAGCCCAAGCTGGGGAGGCTGTTGATTCAGAAGGCTGCATCCTGACCTGAAAACTTCCTAGTCTCGGCAGCGGCAACAGCTCCCTTGGCAGACCCATTCTGCTGTGTCATTTGGGGAGATGTTAGAAATTCAGCCTAGGTCCTGTTTCTCTAACCCTCCTAATGATTCTTTGATTTATCTAGAGCAGCTATAAATCCCTTACTTGTTAACGTAGCCAGAGTAGCTTCTGTTGGTTGCAGCTGAGAATCTGACCACTACAGAGGATCATACGGCAAATGGAGTTTTGACCTAAGTCTGCCTCTCCTGAGCCCAATAGCACCCTGGACCCAGCCTGTGTTTTTTTTTTCCCAGTCTCTGAAATGGAATAGAAGAAGACAGTAAATGGCTCCCTGATCCATGGAGTAAGGATTATTGTGGTGAGAAGCATCAACAACACTACATCTCTAAGGGAATGAGAGAGATTAGTGCCATATGAAAGGTCTGATAAATTCAGGGTTGATGACTCTGATCACTTCCCAATGAACTTGTCGTTTTCTCTGTGCAGAATATGGGCAGATGTTAGGGAAGGATTACTTTACAACTTATTACATGTCTATTCTAATAGCAATCATTGATCCACATTGGACCACAATAATCCTAGGCACCTGACGTGGAAACCTCTTTTTTCTCTATCCCAATAAGCAAAGAATACCAGAATGTGTTTGCTTTTACCTACAGAGAAAGCAGTACATCTTTTCCAGCATTTGCAGAGAATCAGACTTGGGGTTTATGCAAACAGAAGCCATTGTCCAAATCACACTAATTAATTGCTCCAGGAAGACACCACTGCTGTCACTGCTGGCCACAGACATTGCAGCTCGAACCACTGATGTTGGGCACTGCATATCCCTGCAGAACCACCGCTACTGCAGCCTTAATAAACTCCCTGTCTCTGCCCCAGCCCTGTTCCTGCCATATTAGATGCCACTCAATGCTTCCTTCCCATACAAATCGAAGTCTTTTGTAGGAGCATCTGATTGACAGAGCTATGCCACATGGCCATACCCTAGCACCAAGGGAAGTTGGGAAAACCAGTTCTTGGGGAGTCTCAGACTCAAGATGGAGCATTCCCCAAATAGAGATAGAGAGAAGATAGGCGAGGAAGAGAGCTGGTAGCAGGAAGAGAACCAGAGAAGATTGTCACCAGTTGCACACTAAGGGCAAAGCACTAGAGAAAGGATCACAAACTCTCGCTGCTCAGGCATCTTGCTAGAGCCATCTTGGACCCAGAGACACCATACAGCTTCCATCTCCATAAATCCCAGGATCTTGGGTTTTCCTGAGCTTCCGTGTTTGCTTAATGTCCTAAGTTTACCCTTACATAATCCCTCCCCCAATGATTCAGAGAGTCTGTGGCAAATTATATTTTCCAAAGATCAATATATCTCATTCCACATGCTGTCCTTCAATGTGACATTGCCACTCCTCCATCTTGAGATGGGGTCTCTGTTTTCTATTTCTGCCAAGCAAATTACTGCAAATGTAGCAGCTTCAAAGAGGACCCATTTCTTAGCTTGCAGTTCTGCAAGTGTGACCGGATTCTCTTTGCAGGGTATTACAAGGCTGAAACCAAGGTGTTGGCCAGGTCGAGTTCTCACCTGGAGACTCTGGGAGAAAATCTACTTCCAAACTCTTTCTCGTCCTTGGAAAAACTCAGTTCTTTGCAGCTGAAGGGCTGAGGTCCCCGTTTCCTTGGTGGCTCTCAGCCCTTAGAGGCCAGCCACATTCCTTGCCTTATGCCCCCTTCCATCTTCAAGCCGGCAATGGAATATTGAAATCTTTTCATGCTTCAAATCTCTGACTTCCTCTTCTGTAACCAACCAGAGAAAGCTATCTGCTTTTAAAGAGCTTACGTGATTACGTCAGGCCCACCGGATAACCTCCCTATCTTAAGGTCAACACAGTAGAGACCTTAATGAATTCTCCAAAATCCCTTCACAGCAACACCTAAGTTGTCTTTGATTGAATAACTGGGATTATCTTAGAATTCTGCCTACTGCAAGGTCTATGCTTCCTCCCCTTGAACCTAGGCAAGCCTGTGAGTACAGCAGAAGTGACACTGCCTGACTTCCAAATCTAGGCAATGAAGAAAAACAGCTTCTTCCTGGTTCTTTCTTGCTTAGAACATATGTCTTGGGAGCCCTGAGCCAGCATCTAAGAAGTCTGGCCACCCTGAGGCTGCCCTGCTGGAGGGATCACACTGAGAGTCTTCATACAGAGATGCCAGGGAGCCCCTGCAGGGCCAGCCCCCCGGTTTGAGTGTTTCCAGCCCAGGGACCAAACATGTGAGCAAACAAGGCTTCGGGTGACTCCAGCCCCCAGCCTGTGAGCCTCGGTGACACCAAGTACAGCAGAAGTGGGCTGTTCCCACCAAGCCCCCAAATCGACATTGTTCTTTTAAGCCTCTAAGCTTTGGGGAGGTTTGATACACAGCTGTAGCATCTGGAACGCAGGCTGAGGGCTCTGTCTGAATCTGTCTCTAGTCAGAATCCTTGGAGAACATTGTCAGGTGCTGTCTTGTGAGAATGTTCCTCGCTTTGCCTTGGAGCACTTTATTTGTGCCTATATGTTTCACCATCTGTGAAATCTTCCAAAGAAAACCCACATCATTTTTGTCTTGTTTCCCTCTGTAGGTAAGAGACCTTACACACTTCTGTTCATTATCCAGACTTGCTTGAGCCAGCTGGCTGGAGGATGAGAGTCATGTGGTCCTTTCAGCCCTAACCAGTATGCAGCCAGCCCCTGATGCAGAGCTACGCAGCTGACTTGGAACTGACCACAGATGCTTATAGGAAAACAGAACTGCCCAGTCCAAACTGTCAACTGCAAAAGCACAAGGTAAATAAATGGTTGTGATTTTAAGCCACTAAATTGTGGGTTGCTTTGTTACAGGCAAAAGTTAACTGATAGAAAAGCTAACCAACACTCTTAGAGTGGACTCACTTGATTTTCCCTTCACGTCCTTTCTGCCCCACCTCAATCCCAAAGAACAAATGGGTCAAAGTCCAAGTTTGATTTCCAGTAAGAAAGCTTTATTGGGAAGTCGAGATAAGACAGGGAGTGGGTCACCCCCAGACCAGACAGAGGGAGGGAGGTCTCCCCAACCCTCTCAGAGGAGGGAGCCAATGGGCATCCAGAGGAAAGACATGCCCAGTCAGCCCAGTTCCAAATGGGCCTGGAGGCTTGTTACTAGCTATTCCCAATGTCAGGCTGCATCCAGGTCTGCCTGCCTGGGGTATGCTCAGCTGAGGCGGGGCTGGGAAAGTTTACAGGGGCTCTAGTGTCACAGCGGGTAGCCTGTGGAGAGACAGAAGGGAGGTGAGAGTGAAAAGAGAGGACTTAGAGCAAGAGACAGAAAGACTTGGAGGACGATGGGCAACTGGCAGGAAGATGGGCACCTGGGAGCAAGGAGGCTAGAGCTCAAAGAGCTGGAGAATCCTGAGATGGAAGGACCCTTGAGTCCTAGTGGCCCCCATCCAATTCCTGAAGATCTCCTGCAGCAGCTGGCAGGTGCTCTCCCATATCTGAGGATGGAGGCTCATGAGGCAGCCCCCTCCTCCATGAAACAGTCTTTGTTAGTAAATCCCGTGCATGTTGAGGCAAAGATGGCCTCAGCCTCTGCCCATGGATGCACATCCATGACCCTGCAGTGCCACCCGACACACAAAACCACACCAGACTCTCTAGAGAAGAGCAGCTCCCAGGCACCTCAAGGCTTCTCTGAGCCAAACATTCCCAATCATGTTACCCAGCCTTTCGCTACAACTTCATAGTAAATTTTTATTTTGCAAGATTCAACATGCACAAGGGAAACTTTCTCTGACCTAGAGACCACTTCACCTGTGGGACTCTTTCCTGCATTTAGACTTTATTTTTAATATGTGCTCCTTTGGGCAGTTTTATCGTATAACTGGCTTGTCCAAGCCAACCACTGACTACAACCCCTGAGCCTCTTTTCTACCTGAACCGTGGCTGACCCAGGTGCCCCCATCCTCATGATGATTAAAAGCACTGGCTATGGGGCCCCACAGAGCTGATCTCTCATTTATGAGTTGTATGACCTCAAGTAAGTTACTTATCTTCTCTGAACCTCTTTTTCCTTATCTCTAAAATGGGGATAATAACAATACCCACCTCGTAGGGTGTGGGGAGAAATAGACTAGATAATACACCATTTCCAACTCATCTCCTATGCTTTTGAGACTTAAGTCATGTGTGTCCTAGCCTTACCTAAGGCTCTGTCAAAAATAATAATCAGGCTTCCCTGGTGGCGCAGTGGTTGAGAGTCCGCCTGCCGATGCAGGGGACATGGGTTCGTGCCCCGGTCCGGGAAGATCCCACATGCCGCAGAGCGGCTGGGCCCGTGAGCCATGGCCGCTGAGCCTGCGTGTCCGGAGCCTGTGCTCCGCAATGGGAGAGGCCACAACAGTGAGAGGCCCGTGTACCGCAAAAAAAAAAAAAAAAAAAAAGGATAGGAGAATAGGCCCAGACATGGCATCGGGCTTCCCAACATCACATAGTGAATTGGTGTCAGACTCAGGACCGGGTTGCCCCATTGCTATGCTCCCTCCACGCTGCCTCTGCATTCCCCACCTAGGCCAGGCCAAGAGTTGTTTCTGATAAAAGTTAAAGTTTCCATGGAATCTAAAATATAACACAAATGAACCTATCTATGAAACAGAAACAGACTCACAGACATGGAAAACAGACTCGTGGTCGCCAAGGGGGAGGGGGGTGGGGGAGGGATGGGCTGGGAGGTTGGGGTGAGCAGATGTCAGCTGTTATATAGAGAATGGATAAACAACAGGTCCTATTGTATAACACAGAGAACTATATATCCTATGATAAACCATAATGGAAAAGAATATTTTTAAAAAGAATGTACTGGGCTTCCCTGGTGGCGCAGTGGTTGAGAGTCCGCCTGCCGATGCAGGAGACACGGGTTCGTGCCCCGGTCCGGGAAGATCCCACATGCCGCGGAGTGGCTGGGCCCGTGAGCCATGGCCGCTGAGCCTGCGCGTCCGGAGCCTGTGCTCCACAACGGGAGAGGCCACAGCAGTGAGAGGCCTGCGTACCGCAAAAAATTAAATAAATAAATAAATAAAAAGAATGTACATATGTATGTATAACTAAATCACTTTGCTTTACAGCAGTAATTAACACAACACTGTGAAGAAGTATACTTCAATTTAAAAAAATAAAATTTTTAAGTTAAAGTTTCCAAGGAATGGATTCTCCAGCTACTGTCTAAGCTTAGAGTCCAGCATCTTGCCTTCTGGGGGGAGATAAAGCATGTGAGTGCGTGTGTGAGCGTGTGTGTACACGTGTGAGAGAGAGAGAGATGGGGAGACAGAGATCCGAGTTTCCCGGGCTTACCTGGTTCTTGAGATCCCGGATGGGGTCATAATAACAAGCGTAATCCTTTTGGACGGGCCCCTGCCTGTTGTACCAGTCCCAGATCTTACTCTAAAGGTCGGCATTGGCCTCCTCTAGTGTCTGCACCTTAGGCAAGTAGGGGGACAGCCGGCTATTAGGTTCCTGCATGGCGGTCTTCTCATCAGCAAGAAAGAGGCCCCCATCTCCGCCTTCAGCACCACCGCCAAAGCCACTCCCCACAGCCCCTGGAACCTCCACCAAAGCCTCCACCAAAACTCCCAACACTGAAACCACGCCCAGATCCTCTGCCATAAATGGAGCCAGAACTGCCGTCACCTCCCCTCCCACAGGCCCCAGAGTTCCCCACACCATAGCTACTGGTAGAGCTGAATCGGCCCCCTCCTCCACCAGCCCCAGAGGAGCTGAAGCGACTAAAGGAGGACCTCGTGCCTCCCCGACCCGGCTCCAGCAGGACGATGAGAACTGTCTGCAACTCACGGCACTGCCCGCAGCTTGTGGATGAAAGCAGTTGTAGGAGTGCCGCCAGCTCTGGAGCCAGGATGCAGAGCAGTCCCCGAAGCTGCCTACTTATACCCTCCGTGATGGTGGTACGCCTGGCTGTGCCCGCTATCTGCTCCATTCTCCCCCAGACAGACTCCCAAGGAGGTCTGAGATCCAGGAGGTGGCCGGACTGCCCCAAGCCGCCCCAGGCTCAGCATCCTTTGCTGACTGCCCGGAGGCGGCCCAGCCTCTCTCCATCGTGTGGGGTAACGTGACGATATTAGGCTGTCATGGGCACCATAGATCAGCTCCGCCACCAGGGGGTGACCTAGATCCTAGAGTTTGGTCTCCGCTGGCCCCTCTGGGATAGAAACTCCCAGGAACAGAGTCACCTCCCCCACTGAGGATCAATACGGTCCGCACCCCTCCCCGCTCCCACCTGGTGCCCATTGTGAGTGAGCTGGGACCAGGCCACCAAGGAGCTGTTACAGAGGATGAGGGAGCTGCCTGTGTGGGTAGAAAGCCCGGCCCCCGGCCTCATGGAGCCCCAACCTGATGGGGAGCCCAGTCTTTGCTCTCAGAGTCTCCAGTCTGATGGAAGAGACAAGTGGCATGGCAGAAAGGCTGAGACAGTTACAAAGCAGCGTGCCCCCCAATACTTGAAAACAGCAAGCAGAGTTCACACGAAGGAATTGGGAGAGAGTAGACTGAATAAAAGCACTGCTAACGCTAGCTGACCTTGCAGCAGGAAAGGCAAGTGGCTCAGCAGGGCCCAGCAATGGGTATGGAATTGACCTTTCCCATACTGAGCCCTGGGAAAGGTACTGAGATGTGTGACTTATCCTGCCCTCCTGGAATTTACAAGCCACTGTCCCTGGCAGAAAGTCAGAGCATATTCTGGTGGACAAGGCAAGAAGAGAGCGGGCTCTGATGCCAGGCTACCTGAGCTCAATCCCAGCTCAAAGCTCACTAGCTGTTTGACTTTGGTAAGTTACTTGACTACTCTATGCCTTTGCTCCCTCTTTTATAAAATGATGATATTAGTAGTCAGCCCATCTCCTAGTAAGAGATGCATGAGAAGCACCCGAGAAATGTTAGACTGGCCTCTGCTCGTTCAGCCCCCTGAGTCCCTCTCCACTCTGCCCTCACCCAGACCTTTGCCACCAGCTCCTGGCTGTTCTCCCTGCTTCTTTCAGGCTTTCTAACTCCTTCTCCACGCACAAAGCGGAGTAGACTTTCCTATCTGACCGTCGCTGACTTCCTTTCACCCCCAAGACAGGGTCCACATTCCTGGCATCCAAGGCCCATCCCAATCTTTCATTCCGGCCCCATCTCCCACAATTCCCCAGACCCCCTAACTAAACCATACAGTGCTCCCACACACCCTGTGTACCTCAGAGAATGTGCACACTTGCAGCTCCCTCCAGTTCCTCTCAGGACTTCCCTGGTGGCGCAGTGGTTGGGAACCCGCCTGCCGATGCAGGGGACACGGGTTCGACCCCTGGTCCGGGAAGATCCCGCATGCCGCGGAGCAAGCCCACGCGCCACAGCTACTGCGCCTGCGCTCTAGAGCCCATGAGCCACAACTACTGAAGCCCGCGTGCCTAGAGCCCGTACTCCGCAACAAGGGCAGTGCTGTCCATAGGCGAATGGGATACACATAATGAGGGTGTGGCCCGGTCAGGAAGATCAGCGAGTGTCGCCATGAGAAAGAGACCCTTGAGTGAAGGGTGAGTACGAGTGAGCCAGTAGAAGAGCATCCTGGGCCATGCAGTGGGTTGGGGGGGGGGGGGGGTGAGACAGAGCATGTGCAAATGTCCTGAGGTGAGGAGAAGCAATACGGCCACAGAACAGAGGCCAGTATGGCCAAAGGGCAGTGAGTTGTCAAGCAAAGGATTTTGGTGGTGAAAAACAGTTCTGACCTCACCGGGTTGCTGTGAGGCTCAAAAGAGCTAGTATTGTATATCTGTGGGTGGGGGTTTGGCACACAGCAAGACGTTTTCCCGACTGTCAATGGCAGTGTCTGCCCCCAACTTCCCCTTGGACTATGTGGACAACTTCAGCTCTCAGCCCTCTCGTTAATAAGTCCATCCTCCTAGTCTGTTGAGCTCCCATCCACCTGTGCTAAGCGGCGCTGAGGAGAAGGGCACACAAAGGTTGGAGGATCATGGTTTCTTCCGTCAAAGACCCTCCAGGCCTCCAGGTAAGACTCCAGTGAAGCCCAGGGCCTTCACTCTTGTCTTTCTCTGATTCTGTTTCTGTCTCTTTTTCTCTGACTCCTCTCTCTCTCTTTCTCTCTCTCTGTCTATATGCATGTCTATTTCTCTCCATCTCTCTGTGTCTCTTTTCACCCTCTCTCCCATGCCGTCACCCCAAAGTTCATCAGAAAAAGGAAGAAAACTTTCTTTCCCAGGCATTCCCGACAGCGGCTAGTACTGCACTGGGAACCCCATCAGGAAAGTGCTGGCCTGGCAAAGGGCAGCCCTCGGAGCTGGTGCCTGTCTTGTGTCTGCCTGAGTCCAGGCATTGCCCTGGAAGTCCCTAGCGCCCCCTTGTCCCCTTTATGGCAGCATCCGATCTCAGTGAGGATCCCGTCAGGACGTCGGGACCGCCATCTTCCTGGGCTTCAGGCCTCCCTGGGGCTGCCTCGTCCAACACCAGCCCATGGGACTAGCTGGCTACATTACCCAAACCAGGTCACCTGCTGCCGTGAGGACGTGCCCTTCACCTGATCAGACAACCATATAGGGAGGTAGACCACCTGTTGCCTGTACCGGCCCCTGGACATGTTTGAGGTCTTTTCACAATAAAAAGGAGCACCCCCCAAACTAAAGGAGACCCAGAATATCAAAATGGGCACTGTCCCATGAAACAAAAACCTTGGAGTCAGCTAGGAGAAATTCATCTTGGTCCTGTTGGGCTCTCAGCTTCATCCCGAGAGACTACAGAACAGGAATGAGCACAAGCCTGACCAGGAAGCGGGGCTGAGCTTAGCCACTTTCCATCTGTGTGACCTGGAGCCGGCTCCGAAGAGGAGGAGGTTGGAGGAGCGATCTCTGCAGCCTTTCAGCACTGCCCTTCTGTGCTGTGTTCTGAGGGCGGAGAGAGGGTCATCCTTCCTAATTGCTTTGGGGGAAGTGGAGCCAGAGGGGCCCCGCGACCGGCCCCAGGACTCTGAGAGACAGCTCCTGCTGCGTGCACTAGACTGTGCTATGAAGTCACTCTCCTAGTTTCCTATCATCTAGATCTGGGGTGACAAGGGGGTAGGCGGCCTTGCCTTCGTCAGAGGGAATGGCCCAGGTCTTTAGCTGGGTGGGTAGTTGTGGCACCAGGGCCTGTGGACGAGAGCGCTGGTCAGCAGCTGGACATAAAGTGTTGGCCTCACTCTCCCTAGTGGGGTATGGTGGTGAGCCAGTGGGCTCTGTGTGGGACTCTGAGACACTTGCCTGTCTGTTCCTTCCCTCTAGGGCCCAGCATACAGGGTGGGACCACCTCAAAGCCCACTGCTTGACTTCCTTCCCTCCCACCTCTGAGCCTGCCTCCTGGCAGGCGGCCCCCAGCTACACCTTCCCCATCTAGCAGCTACCCACAAGGACAGGAAGCCCAGCCCCGCACAGTCAGGTCTAAGAAATCTCACATTTCCATATTCCTCTAAAGCAGCTCTCCTCTGGGGGTGGAAACTTTAATCTGGTACCACCTCCAAGGCAGAGTGATGTCTGGGGATTCTTAATGCAGTCCTCATCGGTGACTAAGGGTATGTTTTGCTCTCTGCCCAGGCCCACGTGGCCTCCCAAATGTGGACCACTCCCCAGACTCCATGCCACTTGAGCTCATTGCCCAGCTGAGAACGCTGGTCCCCAGGGTCCAGCATCCCTAGGAACATCACGCAGCCCCTCCCCACCAGGGTCCTATCACGTTTAGGGCCATAAAACCATCCCTTCCCAGTCTCCGAGGAAGGTCATTCAAACCTCCCGCCTCCCAGAACTGTCCCCTCATTCCTCCAAAACTCTGTCACTCACCTCCAGAATGGCTCACCCTCACCCAGAGATCACCCCAGATAAACCCTTTTTAGAGCCAAAACTCAGGTAAAGAGACATCCCAGAGTTTCAGGCCTCCTTTCCTGAGGTGAAAATGAGGTCAAAGAAACCAATATGACTTCATTCCTTTTCCTAATAACTCACACTCTTACACTTCCATTTATGGAGCACAAGCTGCATGCCAACTACAACGCTAAACCCATTCCTACATGAGATCATTTAATCCTCCACGGCCTCGTGCAGGGAGGGTTGTCGTTGCCTGTTTTGCAAACGGGGATCTTGCGCAGATCCTTCCCGGCTAGTCAGGGTAGGAGCCGTGACTCCAACTCAGGATGTCTGATTCCAGCCCAGGCTTTTGGTCCCCTTGCCTTCAAAGACTAAGTCTTTTCTTTAACCCTAGTCCCACCCTTGACTCCCCCTCAAAGCTTCATTCACGTGGCTAAATGAATGAGCTGTAGAAAGTGACACAGTTCCTAGTCAACTCTTCCCTAGCTTGGGGCGGTGAGCCCTCCCCACCTCGCTCAGGTGGATGTCCTCCCCTTCCTTCTCTTTTTCCAACCCCCCAAAGAGAGGAAAAGACACTCCCCACGGGAGGAGCCTCCTACCGCCCTGGCTCTAGATGTGCACTCACTCCCTGGATTCCCATATAACTCCGAGAAGCAGAGTTCACCATGCTTCCTGAATAAATGGGGAAACAGAGACTCTCCAAGGTCATGGAGCTGATTCAGAACAGAGCCAGGCAGGGCAGGAATAAAGACACAGTCAGCTCGATGTTTTGTGATGACCTAGAGGGGTGGGATAGGAAGTGTGGGAGGGAGGCTCAAGAGGGAGTGGATATGGGGATATATGTATACGTATAGCTGATTCACTTTGTTGTACAGCAGAAACTAACACAACATCGTAAAGCAATTATACTCCAATAAAGATATTTTTAAAATGTAAAAGAAGAACAAAGCCAGGGTTAGAAACCAGTCAGCCTGTTCCCAAGCCTCTAAGAAAAGCTCTCATTATGGACGAGAGCCACCATGGACAAGAGGTAACTCACACAGTGTCACTCACACAGCCGTGCCCTGAGCCTGCACTGTCCCAGGCACTGTGGTAGAGGCCTGACATGTGGTAGAGGCCTACCACAGTGTCTGACATGTCCCAGACACTGTGGTAGAGGCCTGACACTGTCCCAGGCACATGTGGTAGAGATGGGACTGCAGCTCGATCCTCACAAAAAGCTCCCGGGGTAGGTACTGTCATTGTGCCCACCTTACAGATGTGGAAACTGAGGCTTGGCGATGCTAATCAACTTACTCTATGTCAACTAAGAGCAGGCAGGATTCAGACCCAGCTGTGAAGGCAAGGGCAGGTGGAATGGAGGGAGACAAGACTCTCAGTAAAACATGAGTTCTGACTGGGTTCATGGACCTCAACTGATGAGCTCTAGGGAGCCCGTGAATCTCATGAATTATATGCAAATGTGTGTATGCTTATTGGGCATGGGAAGAGATCTACAGTTTTCAATATATACTCAAAGGAATCCCTAAAGACCAAAGTGTTAAGAAATCCCTCACCTAGCACAGTGCCTGGCTTACAAAAGTCACTCAATAATACCTGTTGAACGAATAAGTAAATGGATCAGTGAGTAAATGAATGCATGTTCCTCCATGCCCCAGGAGACACCACAAATGACCTGGTACACACATCTATCTTCTGCGATGGCGAAAGCCATCTTGGGACCTGGGCCTGATCTGCCCCCAGGTCCTTTCTCCCAGCCCCGGATGACATAGCCAGGTGCTATGAGAGCTCCAAAGAGATGCTTCCTCCGCTTTCTCCCCACCACCCCTCCTGACAATGACCAGGCAGAGGCGATAGCTGTGCAATTCAGATAATGAAGCTTTATTGATTGCTGGGAGGGGCAAGGGTGAAACAAGGCTCAGGTGTGAAGTGCTTGCGGTGGGGGGTGGGGGACAGGACAGGGGATTCACCCAGGGAAATCTGTGTCCACATGGGGAGCTTTCTAGGCCTGAACAGCGCAGAGCAGCTTTAGTTCTTGGTGCGAACGATCTGCTCGTGGGAGGACACCAACTTGCCGTCCTGCACATCCAAGACTTTGGTGCGAATCTGACGACTGGAGGAGGTCACTGGGGAAGAGGGGAGAGAGGGTGTTTTCAGCGGCGGATAGGCAATGGAGAAATCAGGAGTGCGAGGGCACTTAAACAAACTGTCTCCCTGCTGCCCTCTCCCCTGATTACCACTTCACCCGCTGCTCTCGCCCCGGCACGGATATCATCAGCACATTTCTTTCAGACTAGAGCTCCCGAAGGTCAGGGGCAGAGTCTGTGTCTTCAGACTGGAGCTTCCTAATAACTCAGCCCAAAATGGTTCCATCCAGATCTGCCCAAATGGACTGGTCTTCGTGGGAAGACCCATGTGGGGCTCTGTCCCTGATGCTGACCGCCAGAACTATGGGATCTGCCACACATAGGGGGCCACCAACTCCTCGCCATAAGGAGGGTTTAGGAAATGGCTTCTTCTACCCACAGAGGTGCATAAGGGATACTGGGTGAGAAAACCCTAGCTCAACCCCTCCAGAAGCTCCCATCTAACATCCTAGACATGCTGGGAGACAGGGGGTGGTCTTGAGTCCAGGCTTGATGAGGAGGAAATTCTTACCATCTCTGGATGACTGAGAGCCAGAGGAGAACTGGGAGGTGGGGAAGCTGTGAAGACAGAAAAGGGGCAAAATGATCAGACACACAGGGGGCAGTGAGTGAACAGGGCGGAGCGGGACTGAGAGGGGGCCCCTACTCACCGGGCATCCTCGCCCTCCAGCAGGCGGCGGTAGGTGGCGATCTCCTGCTCCAGCCGCGTCTTCACGTCCAGCAGGATCTTGTACTCCTGGCTCTGCTGCTCCATCTCGCAGCGCAGCTGGGCCAGCTGCTCCTCCACGTTGCAGATGAGCCCCTGGATCTGGGACAGCTGCAGGCAGTAGCGGTTTTTGGTTTCCTCCAGGCTGTTCTCCAGGGATGATTTCTGTGAGGGAAGGAAAGAAGATCAGGAATCCATGAGGGTGGTCATTCTCTCCCTCCAGGACCCTGGGCACGCCGCCCCCCAAGCCTGGCAGCGCCCCTACCATGCTGAGATGGGACTGCAGCTCGATCTCCAGGTTCTGCATGGTGCGCCGGAGCTCTGAGATCTCGCTCTTGCTGCTCTGCACCATCTCGCTGCTGCTGGCCACCTCGCGGTTCAGTTCCTCTGTCTGCAGAAAAGAAAACATCGTTGGCACTGGAAGTTCCACGGAGGCAGGCGTCCTGGGTCCCTTCCACTCCGAATGCCACCCACCTTGCTGAAGAACCAGTCCTCGGCGTCCTTGCGGTTCTTCTCCGCCATCTTCTCGTACTGTTCGCGCATCTCGTTCAGGACGCGGCTCAGGTCCACGCCGGGGACGGCATCCATCTCCACGTTGATATCCCCGCCCACCTGGCCTCGCAGGTTAGCCATTTCCTGCACAACCAAAGAACGGTCCACAGTCAGGGGCCTCACTATGGCAACCGATTAGGGCTCCCTAGTCAGAGGTGTTCCAGGTCTGAACATTCCTCTCCACCATCTCCTCCCTCCCAGCTAACCCTCTAAGCTGGCTTTTCCATTTGGTTCTCACCTCCTCGTGGTTCTTCCGGAGGTAGGCCAGCTCCTCCTTCAGGCTCTCGATCTGCATCTCCAGGTCAGCTCTGGCCAGGGTCAGCTCATCCAGCACCCTGCGGAGGCCGTTGATGTCGGCCTCCACACTCAAGCGCAAGTTCAGCTCCGTCTCGTACCTGGAATGACCCAGGGAAAAAGGAATGAGACACCCTCCCTGGCCACACTGAAGGCTCTGTTCTCTTCCCCCTGCAGCTTCTGCCCATAGTTGGCATCCTGTGGGCAGTTTAGTGAGCCAGTCTTGAAGATGGCACGGATGGACACAGAGCCCATTATTCCTCAGATCTGAAATTCTGGGGAGGGGGACAGTGCCAAGAATAAGACAGTTGATCGTGCTATAGAATTCACGGAGGGGCGATGCTTCTGGCTTCAGCCAGCCAGTAACACACAAGGCCTCCAGATAGGACTACCTCCTGCACTTCAGGGGCAGGCGGGGAAGTGGGGACTGCCCCTCCCTAAAGCAGTGGCCCCCTAATCTGGCTGTGGGTCAGGATCACCCAGGTAGCCTATTAAAAATAACTGAATGAAAAAATAATAATAATAACTGAATCCAAACCCCAAAGGTGGGGCCCAAGAGTCTCGTATTTTTACAAACACCCCAAGGGGTTTTCAACACAGCCATTGTGGCACATTCCAGCTCTGTTCAGGGAACACTTCTCCAAAAATGCCCAACCCAGGGGAGACGGGATGCTCTGAAACACCACTGCAAACTCACTTGGTGCGGAAGTCATCAGCGGCCAGGCGGGCATTGTCAATCTGCAACACGATGTTAGCATTGTCCACAGTGGCCGCAAGGATCTGCAGGCGGAAAGGGCACAGGTCGTTGGTCCAGTGGACAGCACTAGCCAGACCTGACTGCAGCCTGCATCAGGACTTTGCTTTCATGCTTCTGCCTGAGTCCCTGCTACTCCCCACAAGCCTTTGCCACGGCAGCCTAAAGGGTAACTCACAGTGGTCCAGATTTGACCCAGGACTTGGCTACTCGTGGTCAGCAGAATGGGTAGAAAGAGCCCTGACCTTAGATAAAAAGCCCTTGAGTTCTGATCCTGTATCTACCACTGAGTTGCTGCAAAGCCTGAGATGAGTCTCAGGCCCTCGAGTGCCCGACCCACAGAGGAGGGGAGTGACTGGACTCTCCAGACCCCCTTCCGGATCTGAGTTCTGCTCTCACTGCACAAGTCAGCCCTGCCAGTCCTCTGTAGGCACGTATACTCCTTTTCAAGTCTTCAGAGCACAGGATCTCAAAGTGGGGCTTTCCCAAAAGTTGAGATCCAGCTGGCACAGGGGATTCGACAAGAAGAAGCAAAAGGAAAGCAAACAAAGGTAGAACCCTGGACTGGCTAGAGTTCCCTCCCTCATCATCTGATTTCCCTAATCCACTCAAAGCATCAGAGCCAGATACCAAGGGAAGCAGGGTCAGCAGATCCCTGGGGTGACATGGGAGCAAGGAACGGGGGCTGGAGTCAGATAACACAAGCCCCCCAGGCCCTCTCCTACGCAGGGCACGTAAAGTGGGCCACCAGTGACTGTCTCTGTGGGTTTTCCATGCCCTCCTGGCTGTGGGGAGGGGCCACCCGTGCCAGGGCGCACGGGCAGCAGCCGCCACAGCCCAGACTAATGAGCTAATGAGTGACTTGGATGTTTAGCCTGGAGCAGTTAGAGCCTCGCTCCTCCCCTGTGCTGGAGAACGGGTTGCTGCCTCCTGTACTGGCAGGTGGGGCACTAGGGCTTTAGGCTTGGCTCGGCCATTAATTTGCTGTGTGACCTTGGGCAGACAGCCCAAAGCTTCAGCTTCTTCCTCTGTAAAATGTAAGGGTAGGAATCCCTGGTCTCTTGTGGTCTGAGAATCTGGAGCTCAGAGAGGCATGAACAAGATAGGGGAAGGGAGACCATCTTCTCATAGACCAGCTCTGTTGGAGGCATCTAGAGCCAAAAGAAGGGATCTGGAGCTGGAAGCTCTTCTGCCTAAGAATCCCAAGTAACCAGTGGCCTGAAGCAGCCATTGCTCCTAAATGAGCTGGCCAGAGCGGCACCTCCCGCTGCCTGGTCCACGCACCTTGTTCCTCAGGTCCTCGATGGTCCTGAAGTAGGCGCTGTAGTCCCTGATCTCAGTGGGCCGTTGCTTCTGGTACCAGTCGCGGATCTTCACCTCCAGGTCAGTGTTGGCCTCCTCCAGGGCGCGTACCTTGTCCAGGTAGGAGGCCAGGCGGTCGTTGAGGTTCTGCATGGTCACCTTCTCACTGGCCACCAGGAGCCCATCACCACCGCCAAAGCCGCCACACACGCCACCACCTGAGCCACCACCGAAGCCACCACCGTAGCCGCCACCAGCCCCACCGCCGTATCCTCCACCGAAGCCGCTACCCATGGCCCCACCGAAGCTGCTGCTGCTGCTGTAGTTGCCACCATAGCCGCCCCCCACCCCGCAGACACCCCCGGAGGAGTAGCGGGAGGAGGACAGGCCCCCGTAGGCGCTGGGGGCCCGGAAGGAGCCTCCGGCCCTGGCGGAAGACCCGCAGCTGGAGCCGCCGCTGATGACATAGGAGCCCTTCATAGAGCTGGAAGATGTGCCCTGGCGGCTGGTCATGGTGTCAAGGAGGGAAGTGAGCGAGCGAGTGAGTCGGCAGAGAGAAGAGAAAGGTGCTTGGGTGAGTTAGGAAGGGATGCAAGGCTTTATACTCCTGGGTGAGGGCGGGCCTGGCATTTTCCATTCCCCTTGGCTTTCATCACCCAGGGGACAGTGCCAACTCCCAGTCAGATCCCTCCTCTCCTCCGCCCCATCATGTCTGTCATATTTTACTGGAAACTCATTGTTCGGGGTGTTTCGGGTTTCTTGTCCCACCAGGTGTGAGTCACAGGAGGAGGTATGGGCCCACAGGCTACACTTTCCCTTTGGGCCCTGGGAGCACAGCCCTCTGCATGCCGGGCTCAGCCAGGTGGTGGGAGAGGGTCTCTGCACCGTAAACCTAGTGACTTGTTAGCCCCCATTAACTAGGTGGGTCTCTGACCTCCACCTAGAGGAAGCCCAGCACTCCATGTTCCAGGAGGAACACCAGCATGGCAAGGTCACACGGGGCACAGAGACGCCCCCTCAGCGTTACCACCCATAAAAAGAAACAAGGTTTTGGGGCCCTCCCAACTCTGACCTGCTGGACTGTGCCACGGGGCCTGTCACATCCCCGAAACATGCCCAGCCAGTAGTCAGGTGGCTCAGGCTTCTCTCCCGACACCCCCGGTAAAGGGAAATCCAGGCGGCTCTCCCCAGCCCTAGGCACAGACCCTAAGATCCTCCACACATCTGTGGTTGGGCCCATGGCATTGGCTGCTCAGTCTGGCCAAAGGCAGGTGGTGTCACAGGAGACACTGGGAAAGTGCGTGGAGTCAGACTGAGTCCTGACTCTGCTATTTACTCCTGTGTGACCCAGGCCCTGACCCTCCTTGGAGTCTCAGTTTGCTCATCTGTAAAGTGGGAGTACTGCAGAGTCAGCACTGAGAATTCAACGTGGCAATGGATGTGAAAGCGTTTTGTATGCTGAGTGTGGCACAAAGTCTGGGTAGCACTGTTGTAGCCCAGTCTGGGCCCCAGAGGGGGGTGAAGCAACACTACTGGAACAGGACTGGAGGGGGCCCTTTTGCTTCCAGCCCCAGGTGTTTTCTCAGGCCCCCAGGGCAGCCCCTCGTGGGAGGGTCTGGCTCGGGTACACTTGTTTGAGCCCCTTGTGGAGCCGACTCAAGGAATGTTTGGGGTTGGTTTGTTTGTTTTCGGTGACGGGAGGAGTGCAGGCACCTGAAAGTGAACTCAAGGGTCCCGGACTACTGAGGGCCCGAGGGTCAGGGGACACGTCCAGGGGTCCATCAAGTTCTGCCTCGGAGGTTTGTATATGGGGCCCTCAGCTATGCCAGGTCTCCCAGACAACCTCTAAAGGCACCCCCTTCAGCCTCACCCCGCCCTCCTGCCGCCCCTCAGCCCCACGGACCCCGGCAGGCATGTTGGGAGGAATGTGGTCGTGTCTGGGGCTGCCTGACACGTCCCATCTCCCCAGACAGGTCCTAACAGCTCCTGCTGGAGGTTCCAACACTCCTCCTAGGATCAATGGCTCCCTGCAGGGAAGCGATGCCTCCCTCTCCCCCCACCCTAACCCAAAGCAGAGGTCAGGGAGCTGCCCTCCCTGCCCCCTGCCACTGGGGCTCAGAAGACAATGCTGAGACAGACACTCGAGGCTGTGGGCTCCACAAAACTGCCATGCTGAGGACGCTCAAGTACGTGAGTATGTGAGTAAGCGAGTGACCACGCCTGACAGGGACCCGTAATCTCCTTCCAGAGGAGATTCCCGCAGCCCCGGCCCAGCCCTACATCTTCCTCAGTGAGAGGCAGCAGGGATTTGGGCTGAAGGAGAAAGCCTTTGTTAGGAGATGTTGCAGTCAGCTGTGGGGTGGAGCACGGATGGGGTGCTCTCCAGAGAAGAATGCAGCGTCCAGAGGGAGCCGGGGGGACACCAGTGGGTGCAGAGCCCAACACCCACTTCCTCTGTGCCACCTACCACCCTCTCTCCACCACAGGGAACCACGGATAGAATCCCTGGAGCACGGGACACAGGAAAAGCTCTTCTTCCCTCTCACTTGATTCAGTGGAACCCAAAAGATCCTCCCTCCTTGCCCCTCTCCAAGGGGAATCCAAAAGACAAGCAGGGTAGGGAACCCATGACATATAAATTCACGCACACCATCTAGGAAGAGACCTTTGCCAGCCTCCTCCCTACCTCCATGGACCCTGGAATCCCAGCATGGGAATCAAGTCTGATCTCCTCCCTCACCCAGGACTAGACCCTGGCTCAGATCCTAAGGCCAGTCCCCTTCCCCCTGCACACAGGGATCTAGATGCAAATAGCCCAGCCCGGTGTTCCTGACATTTTGAAGAGAGGCAGCTTTCGGGGGCAGCTGTGGCTAATGTGATGGGAGGTTGTCTGTTGGAGCTGGAGTACCCCCCCCCAACCTCTGGGGTCCCAGGCAGGCTTTGTGTGGCATGTCAGGAGCCTGGGGCAGTGCGTCTTGTGGTTGGTGAGTCTCCCGGCACCAGCCTGTGGTAGGGCGGACCAGTGCCAATCTAAACTGGTGAAGGGGCAGGGCGAGGCAGCCCCCACAGAGCTCACACTGTGTGCTGAGGACCACACAGGGGATGGGATCCTAAGGAAGGAGGGGACCTAGGGACAGCCCAGTCTGAGGAGGGAGGCACAGGCCCTACTCTCAGAGCCCGATCTAATGGAAGAGACTGTCTCTTTGGAAGCCCCCAGCCTGAAAGGAAAGAGAGGCTACCCATCAGAATTACTGAAGATATGAACAAACATAAGAAAAGTGCAATTCATGTGTATTCATTTCCTGAGGCTGCAGAAGTAAATTATTACAAACCTGGTGGTTAAAAACAACTGAAAATCTTCTCTCACCGTTCTGGAGGCATGAAGTCTAAAATTAAGGTGCCACACTCCCTACGGATGTGCTGGGAGAGAATCCTTCCTTGCCTCTGCCAACTTCTGGCGGCTCCATGCATTCCTTGGTTTGTGGCAACAAAACCCCAATCTCTGCCTCTGTCTTCACGTGGACAGCACGTGTGTCTCTGTGTCTCCATGTGTCCTTTTCTATCTAAGGACACTCATTGGATTTAGCGCCCACCCTAATCCAGTATGATCTTCTCTCAATTCTTACATCTGCAAAGACCCTATTTCCAAATCAGTTCACATTCTGAGGTTCCGGGTGCACATGAATTTGAGCGGGACACTCTTCAACCCACTACACCATGTAACAGACCTGGAATTATCCGTGTTGCAGAGGCAGTGGTGAAAATTTGTTGGAGGGATGGTTGTGATAAGATGTTGGCAGGGCCAGTCCGGAAGGCTTCTGGGAGCAGCTCTAACTCAACATGTAAAGGTGCCAGGGAGGGAGCAGCAGGGAAGCACGGAATTCTCAGGTCTCTGATCCACACTCCCTGTCACCCAGTTTCTCTGACTCCTTCACAAATAGACAACGGCTCGGGGAGAGAGCTCTTTTTTTTTTAACTTTTTATTTTGAAATAATTTTAAACTTTCAGAAAAAGTTGCAAAATTTGTACAGAGTCTGTGTGTACCCTTCACCCAGCTTCCCCTAATATGAACAGATCACATAAACATTATACAACAATCAAAACCAACACATTAACATTGACCCAATACTGTTAATTAACGACAGACTTGAATTTCACCAGTTTTTCCACCAATGATCCTTTTTTGTTGCAGGATCCAATCCAGGATTCCACTCACTTGTTGTCATGTCTCCTGCAGTCTGTGACAGTCCCTCGTCGTCGTTCCTTTTCTTTGAAGACCTTGACGCTTTTGAAGCGTACTGGTCGGTTATTTTGAAAATATCCCTCGGTTTGGGTTTTTCTGATATTTTCTCAACATCAGATTGAGGTGATGCATTTTGGCAAGAAAAGCACAGAAGTGTCGTTGTGGTCTTCTCAGTCCATCATCTCAAGCGTCCGTGTGTTGACGTGTCTTAGGGCTGGTGACATTAACCTTGTTCATTGGCTAAGGTGGGGTTTACTAGGTTTCTCCACTGTGATATTATTTTTCTTGCTGAAACTAATAAATACTTTGAGGAAGATACTTTGAGACTATGCAACTTATCCTGTTTCTCTTTAAACTTGCACCCACTGGTTTTTGCATCCATCAGTGGAGGGAAGGAGCTCTTGATGCCCACTGGCTCTAGAGCCTCATTTATCCATACTTGAGGGACTGTGGCTTTTAGGAGAGATTGGGGGAGTGGTCCAGGCCCAAGAAGGAACTCTTTCTTCCTCTCTTGTCCAGCCCCAAAGCCGGTCTGGGCCCCCTCAAACCATCTCTGTGCCCTAAGGTATGCCCAGGCCTCTTCCCTTAAGAGACACCAAGTGTTTCTCTAACCACTGATGTCTAGAGTCTTTTCTTAGCCCCCCACCAGCCATGGGGGAAAGGAAGGGACAGTCAAGTCCTCCCCATGTCACAGGTAGGAAGTCTGAGGTCCAGAAAGGTTCACAGTCAAGTAACCAGTGGAGCCCTCCTTGCGATTCTCAGACCACCTTCCCCTCCAGGGTCTGCCCAGGGCTGGGCTTCTCATCTCCTCCTGACAGAGTTCTGTGTTCCCTGCCCTTCCTTCCTCATCTCTCCACACTCTCCCCTGCCCAGGCCCCTTCACTTTTTCCATCCCTCTCCCCAGGTCCCAGCCACCTCTGTACAGCAAGGGTTAAGTCTCCTAGAGCTGAGGGCTGTCACTTCTAAGAATGACAATCTGGGACCTGAACTGACCTGGACCTGAATGTCTGTCGCCAGAAATGCAGGGCTAGCACGGGGGCCAGGAGCAGGCTGGCAGGTAGGATTGCAGGCCCAGGAGGCAATCAGGAGCCTGGAACACCCAGGTGCCCTGTCCCATAGAAAGCTCTACCACCCGCTGGTTTCCCAGGTCAGACTTCCCATCTGGGCCAAGCATCCTGTGAGAACCAGCGCTGACCCAACGGATAGGCTGATTCAAGTGTTTCCAGATAGACTGATTCAAGTGTTTCCGTGTCCATGGGCCCGTCTGAGCCTGCCAGCTGCTAGAGCTGACTGAACAGAGACTGACCATCCCACGTTTTAGATGCAGACGTTTCAGAGGTTGAGGAAATTCTCAAGTGTCCACAGCAAGGAAGCTTCTCAGCCAGGATTCAATCCCAGCTCGCCTGGGCTGTAAGCCTCACTTTTCAACGACAGGTCCCCTCCTGCCAGAGGGTCCCCAAAAGTCTGAGCCAGAAAGGGCTTCAAGGGTCATCGAGACAAGTCTCTTAACTTTACAGATGGGGAAACCGAGGTCCAGAGAGGGGAAAGGTCATGTTCAAAGTCACACAACAGAACCTGCTTTGAAAGTGCCAAGTGTTTAACGATTGTTAGCCAGCAATCTGAGCTAGGCAGGGTGAGAATGTGTAGGGTGAAAAGAGCTGTGCCTGAACCCCAGAATCACGTTCGGGTTGTTAAGAACATTAACGGTTAGGTAACCAAAGGCCAGCAACAGATGGCTTCACTAACCCTCTATTAGCTCCCTGTTCAAGAAAAATAAGACTTAAGTTCTCCAGCCAATAACCCGTGATGCCCAGTGCAAAACTGAGCTCCACCGCAGCAGCCCAGTTCTCTCACTACCCCTACATCCCCACTCATCTCCCAGCCTCTGCCCGAATTTCCTCTTCTGTCTTCTCTTTCTGCCCAACTCTCACACTCTTTGAGGCCAAGCCTCAGTTCAACAGACAGATTTAAGATATGATTTCTGTAGACTGTGTGGCATAAAGTAGATGCTCAGTGAAAGACAGACAGAAGAGAAAGAGAGAGGGGCAAGGAAGGGAGGAAGGGAGGAAAGGGAAGATGGTAAGGAAATGTGGAAGGATGGATGGATGGATGGATGGATGGACGGATGGATTGGCAGGTGAGTGGGCAGATGGATGGATGGATGGAAGGATAATGGATGGATAAATAGAAAAATGGAAGGTGGATGGGTGGTGGGTGGGTTGATGGGTGGGCTGGGGGGTGAAGGATGGATGGAACACAGAGAAAGGGAAGTCATCCCACCCATCCCAAGGTGGGCAAGCATCCTAGAGGAGTTCTTAACTTAGCTGAACCTTGACGATGAATAGATGCTAAGCAAGCTAAGGAAGTGAGGAAGGACATCCCATTTGCTCGAGGAAGCACCTGAGCAAAGACACATAGGCGTGAGACATGGGTCTGCTGGAGAATGCAAGCACTTAAGCATTGCTGGAGCACACTGCTGAAGGCTGGATCTGACTGATGGAACTGAGAGCAGAGGCTGGGGGACAAATGCTGTGCTAAGGAGCTCAGACTTTATCCTGACAACTCTGGGGGCACTGAAGGGTCCTAAGAAGGGCAATGACACTGTCAGGTGTGTTTACAAGGGCTACTCTGGCGTCCGTGTGGAACACACTTTGGGAGAGGGGGGAGCAAAGGGAAAAGGGGGAAGGAAGATGCCGCTTGCCCTTATCCAGATGAGGGACGGGTTTGGCGGACTTCTCTCCCAGGGAGTCCCACCCCCTCACCTCAGATCACCTGGATTTCCCCTTTTTCAGCGCTCCCAGTACTTCTATGATCTGTGCACCCCCCATTATAGTTTAGTACAGTGCCTTCGGGGGCCAGCCACAAAGTGTCTCTCTCATGTAGCAGGTGTTCAGTGTGTTAATTTACTGGAATTACTCTGGTCTGACACGGGAGACACAGCCCTTATGCTTGGGGACATCCAGTCTAAAGCGAGAGGGCAAATGAGCCTAGAGCCTTCTCTGCTCCGTAGGCTGAGGGGAGCCCAGAACTGAGGAGCCGCCGGGGAGTTGGATAGCACATGGAAGCCTTCTTGGAAAGGTTTGACTCAGGTTTGAAAGAAGGAAGATCCCTGCATGGGTGGAGTGGGAGGCAGCATTCCCAGACAGGGGCGTGGCTGTGAGAACACCAGCGCCAGCAACTTCAGCACCCGGGAATCACAAGAGCTGTGTCAGGAGCCTTGAGCAACAGGCCCTGGGAGAGAGTACGGGAGACCCCGCAAGAATGGCAAGGCTTTCCAGCCTGAAGGGTAGAAAGAAAGGAGCGGTTTCCACCAGTCAGAGGTGGGGGACCAGGTTCAAGGCCGTGCAGCTCACCCCTTCCCCCAGGCTGAGACACGGAGGAGTCACACTTGGGGTTCCAGCCTGGGATCCCCCACTGACCGGCTGTGTGATTTTGGACAAGTCACTGCAGCCCTCTGAGCCTGTTTCCTATCAAATGGGCAAAATAATAATTCCTCCCTCGCAGGATTATTGAGAGGAGTAGATAATTCATGGCTAGTAGCCAGCATGGGCTTGGCACAGAAGAAATTTTTAGCTAAAAACTTACTTTAAATGAAGCCCTAGAGGTCAAGGGCGGGCAGGGGGTGAGCACAAATGGAAAACAGGTATCAAAATTCAGGCAAAGACCAAAGAGGAGTCCAGGAGAGCGCTGGGGCATCAGAGTGACAGGAGGAGGGAGGCCTCCAGAGAGCTGCTGAGGCCAGCAGGCCACGGTGATGATGAGTATGCGAGGGCCTGGCCAGGGCGGAGTCTCTGGGAGCTGGTAGATGCGGAAGCCCTGCCAGGGAAGAGTCAGCAGGACGGCTTGGGTGTGAGGGGAAAAGGCAGGGACCCACATTCTGAGGTTGGAGGTCCAGCACCGTCCCCCCGCACCACTACCCCCCGGGAGTGAGGGAGGCAGGGAAGCAGCAGCTCGGGGATTCCAGTGAGGCCCCGAGACCAGGGAAGTCGCACCAGTCACTCGGCGTTACCTGGTTCTCCAAGCAGCCCTGGCAACATCTGTCCTCAGACACATACACATGCCCATTTCTGTGTCACTCACTTCCGAAAGAGGGGACTGCGCAGCTTACGAGAAAAGACACATGTACAGCACAGCAAAAGAAACCATAAACAAAACAGGAAGACACAGGCTGGGAGAAAACATTTGCAAACGATGCAGCTGACAAGGAGTTAATTCCCCAAATATACAGATAGTTCATACAACTCAATATCAAAAACCAACAACCCCATCAAAAAATGGGCATCACCAAAAAGGCTACAAATAATTAATGCTAGAGAGGGTGTGGAAGGGAACCCTCCTACAATGTTGGTGGGAATGAAAATTGGTGCAGCCACTATGGAAAACAGTATGGAGGTTCCTTAAAAAACTAAAAATAGAACTACCATACGACCCAGCAATCCCACTCCCGGGCATATATCTGGAAAAAATGAAAGCTCTATTTTGAAAGGATACATGCACCCCAATGTTCATAGCAGCAGTATTTACAATAGCCAAGACATAGCAACCATCAGCAGATGAATGGATAAAGAAGACGTGGTATACATACAATGGAATATTACTCAGCCATGAAAAGAATGAAGTAATGCCACTTGCAGCAACATAGATGGACCTAGAGATTATCATACTAAGTGAAGTAAGTCAGGCGGAGAAAGACAAATATTATATGATATCATTTATATGTGGGAATCTAAAATATGATACAAATGAACTTATGTACAAAACAGAAACAGACTCACAGACATAGAAAACAAACTTATGGTTACCAAAGGGAAAAGAGGAGGGGGAGGGATAAATTAGGAGTATGAGATTAACAGATATACACTACTATATATAAAATAGATAAGCAACAAGGATCTACTGTACAGCACAGGGAACTATATTCAATATCTTGTAATATCCTATAATGGAAAAGAAGCTGAAAAAGAATATATGTGTATATATATATATATATATATATATATATATATGTATAACTGAATTTACTTTGCTGTATACCTAAATATTGTAAATCAACTCTAGTTCAATTTTAAAAAAGAAAAAAATTTATAACATAAAACTTACCTCATGTATAATAAAACTAAAAGTATCCATTAAAGTAAAATAAATCAAGAATTAGATAATAGAGTATATTGATGAACATGTTTTGGTTGCAAAAGACAGAAACCCAAATTGAATTAGTTTCAAAAAGAGGCAATTCATTGATTCATCATTCTCTCTCTCTCTCTCTCTCTCTCTGTAATGTGCACGCGCGCACACACACACACACACACACACACACACACACACACAAGGCTGGAACCATGGCTGAAGGCAGTCCTAAACTCATCCTTCAGCCTCTTGGCTAGAGAGGATCAACTCGAATTTGAAAAAAACCCAGGGAAGGCCACCTGCATGGCCTGATGTGGCCAGTAGCCAGAATCCTATATGACCAACCCAGCAGGCATACTTGCCCCACAGCCCCAAGGCCCAACCAAGGAGTAAAGGTCTAGTATCAGAAAAAGTGGGGGGCACAGATTTGGCCCCAACCTCTATGATCTAAGCAGCCACCCCAATTTGTGTCTACTGCAAAAGGGAGGTGGGGGCTTCCCTGGTAACGCAGTGGTTGAGAGTCCGCCTGCCGATGCGGGGGACGCGGGTTCGTGCCCCGGTCCAGGAAGATCCCACATGCCGCGGAGCGGCTGAGCCCGTGAGCCATGGCCGCTGAGCCTGCGCGTCCGGAGCCTGTGCTCCACAACGGGAGAGGCCCACAGCAGTGAGAGGCCCGCGTACCGCAAAAAAAAAAAAAAAAAAAAGGGAGGAGGCTGGTAGACCTGACCTCTAGCTCTGGGTTTCCCGGCAGCCAAGACAAAAAAGGAAACATGATGAAATATAAAACTCTCACTAACTAAAAAGGAGGCACATCTGACTGTCAAGAGAGATAAATATCTTCTAAGGTCTGCGGTCTGAGAAGAATCTGTCTTCATAGACTCTGAAGGACACTTAGAGCTTTCATTTCCTGAGCCCTGGGCTAGGCACTACCACCGATATTATCACTTAATCCTAAGCCTCTTGGGGAAGGTTAGAGTATCCATGTTATAGACTTAGAGAGGTAAAGGCAAGGAAGCTCCCTGGGCCTCAGTCCCCAAGTGCTGAGCCCCTTCTAGCTGCCACTGAATGTGCAGCTGTCCCAAAGCTGCCAGGATGCTCCATAAAGCCAACCCCTGGCAGCATCACAGCCTCCTGTTACCACCAAGTTCTGGTCACTTCTCCTAGGCACTTACTGGCCAGATTTGTCAGCAGCAGAGACTTTTGCCTGAGGACCTTCTCTGGCCACAAGAGCCCATTCTGCCAATGTACAGGACAGGCCAGAGTGCTGGGGGCGGTTAATGCCACTCCCCCTGCCTGAGACTGATGGAATGGGAGGATAAATACCCCAGCTCCCTCGTCCTTTGGAAAGAACACTGAAGTGGGAGTTCCCTGGTGGGATTAAGCTCCAGTTGTCCACAGTGTTCACTTGCTTGATAACACAGCCCTTATTAGCTTCCTTTCCCTCCCTGTCTCACTTCCCACTTCCTAATGGTGTTTCATGAGACATCACCCAAAACACTTCTTGCACTTGAAATTTTGGTCTAAGGATCTGCTTCTAAAACCCAAACTGAGGCACCTGAGCTTTTGGGTTTTAACTATATATGCCAGTGGTATGCTGGTAAATGTTCACCCACCGGATATCCAGGGAGAGGGGAAGTATATACATTACACACAAATAATATATAATTATTATATAATTTTATAATATATTGTACACATATTACATAGGCTAATATATAATTTTACAATATATTGTATATGTATTATATAATAATACAGAATATGTTACAAATTATAATAAATATGTAATTTTATAATGTATAACTATATATTACATATAATATATTATATAGTTATATATCATATATTCTAATGTATCATTATTTATTATTATATTAATTGCATATTATATTAATATATTCATTATATAATTTTATATTATAAATATGTAATAGTCATAAATAATATATAATATAAATTTATAATTAGTATATGTATAAATGATATATTTATATTTACAATTATATTGATAAATTTTATAAATATAAATATATAATCTATAAATTTTATTAATATAAGGGATGTCTAGCAGCAATTTACAAATAATAAGGCGTACTCTTTAATTGTAGGTCCATAGAGTCAAATGATTCCCATAGGATGCTTTCATTCACTGATTTTGCCAAACTCTTGCAATCTCTGGTTGCCGCTGACTATAAAGTGTTGTTCTGACATGAATGCTCGTTAAAGTTTGTGTCTACGTCAAGGGATAAGATAAAACTGAAACAACAAAGGCCTAGGCCCTAACTTCAGTCATTTACCAATGATGTGAGTAACTCTTTTGTAATTTTTGCTATTCAGAGGGCAATGGCTACAGACATGACACACTTTTCAGATTAATCTGCATTTTTTTAACATTTTTCTTCTTGAAATGTTAAAGCCTAGACTTTCTTAAGTCTGGACAATCACTAAAACACAACAAATCAAGCCCCAGTTTGTAGCATGGGCCATTTCCATGGTGTTAATGCCCCACTGCCTTACCTAGAGGAAGAGGAGGGGGAGGGGAGGCAGCAGCCAAGACCGGGCTGCCCAGGGGTGCTTGGCCTGGGGGCGGGGGGCGGGGCTGGTTGCGGAACCATGCTGCACACACCAGCGGCACCTCTAGGAGAAAGACAAAGAGTGCCCTTCCCCGCGTAGTAGCTGTAAATCAGCACCTCCTTTAAGGCCAGGGCTGCTCCTGATTGATCACCGTAGCCCCCACCCTGAGCCCAGCACACCTGGCCCAGAACAGCCTCTAAGTGGACATGGGCTGAGTCACTGGACTCCTGCGGGAACTTGCCTTCTCTGGAAACCTGAACAAGTCAAACGAGACCAGTGGTCTGCTCATCTGGAAGATCTACCCTGAAGTGGGATGGGTGGGGGGACACCGTTCTAACACCTCACCTACCAGTCACGTGCCCTTCAGCAAGCGGCTCACCCTCCTTGAGCCTCTATTTCCCCACCTGTAAAATGGGACGAGTGTGGTACGGGGAGATAGCAAGGAGTCCTGGCAGACAGCGGGCAGGGAGGAGGCGTTCACTTCATCTCAGCCTTAACACGCAGGACACAGAGCCTGCCCCCAGCCTTGCTGCAAGAATCAAAGGAGGCAACAACAGGTCGGGCTGCTTTGAAAACTGTCCGAGAGAGAGGGAAGAAGCAAGCAAACATTTATTGGGGGCCTACTGTGTGCTTTGTCCACATTTTACTTCCTTTCATTCTTTCATGAACCCCTTCAGGTAGATGCCAACACCCTAAATTTACAGAAGAGGAAACTGAGACTTGGAGAGATGAAGAGATCGGCTCAAGGTCACGCTCCAAGTTCAACCCATGTGGTCCTCTTATGGAAGGAGGACCTTCTTCCTCTCCTTAGTGGTCCTCTCCTTCCACTATACCACACTACCTTCTGCAAGGGACTACGATCTTACTTTAAGCTTGTTTTATTTTTTTCTTTTTGGTTGTCACTTTTGATTTGTATAGCCATATTATTATCTAAACACAAAGTGAATTTAAAAATCTATTATATGGTGTCACATGCCACAACATGGATGAACCTGGAGGACATCACACTAAGCAAAATAAGCCAGTATCTATTATTTTTCAAGTTCTTTTCCCATTTAGGTTATTAGAATATTTAGAATATTGAGCAGAGTTCCCTGCGCTATACAGTAGGTTCTTGCTGGTTATCTATATTAAATATAGTAGTGTGTGTATGTCGATCCCAAACTCCCAATTTATCCCTCCCACACCTTTCCCCTTTGGTAACCATAAGTTTGTTTCCTAAGTCTGTGAGTCTGTTTCTGTTTTGTAAATAAATTCATTTGTATCATTTTTTTTAGATTCCACATACAAGCAGAATATCCTATGATATTTGTCTTTCTCTGTCTGACTTACTCTACCTAGTATGATAATCTCCAGGTCTATCCGTGTTGCTACAAATTGCTTCCATGTCTTGGCTATTGTAAATAGTGTGCAATGAACATTGGGGTACGTGTATCCTTTCAAACCATGGTTTTCTCTGGATATATGTCCAGGAGTGGGATTGCTGGATTATATGGTAGCTCTATTTTTAGTTTTTCAAAGAACCTCCATACTGTTCTCCATAGTGGCTGCACCAATTTACTTTCCCACCGAAAGTGTAGGAGGGTTCCCTTTTCTCCACACCCTCTCCAACATTTATGGTTTGTAGACTTTTTGATGATGGCCATCAAAAAGACTACAAACAATAAATGTTGGCTATCATCAGCCAGGTGAGGGAAGGGAGTCCCAGGTTATATGATCAGCTCATGCACAATTCTCTGATTGGTTGATGGTGAGGTAACAGAGTGGTATTACTCTGTTAAAATTCTTCAGTCCTTAAGCTCCAGTAGGTCTGGGGGCTACATGCTCATGGTCATCAAGTAGTTAATTTATTCCATTTAGTGGGGGTTTTAGCATCTGTAAAACAACTCAGGAAATGTGCATCAGATACTATTATCTAGGTACTTCAGACAGGAGCTAAAGCAGAGGATATGGGGGAAGGGTTTGTCCCAGGAAGGCCCCATAGGGTCCTGCTTGGTTATGGCACTGTCCCCTTTACTATACACTACCAACGGTTGTCACTTGGTTTTCCATTTTCAGCCACTATAAATAACGCAGCAATAAATATCTTTGTACATTTGCCCTTTTATACTGGTCTTTTCTTTCTTTTTTTTTTTTTTGTTTTTGGTGGTACTCGGGCCTCTCACTGTTGTGACCTCTCCCGTTGCGCAGCACAGGCTCCGGACGCTCAGGCTCAGCGGCCATGGCTCACGGGCCCAGCCACGCCGCAGTACGTGGGATCTTCCCAGACCGGGGCACGAACCCGTGTCCCCTGCATCGGCAGGCGGACTCTCAACCACTGCACCACCAGGGAAGCCCTGGTCTTTTATTTCTATTAACTTATTCATTTAATAATGAAGCCCCTTAAATATTTGAAAGTCACCTTTGCCATGTACTCACATATAAGGAAGCCAGAAAAGAGCCTAGGAGAATAAAAATCTTGGGGACAGAACAATGGATGAATGTTTTGTTTTTTTATATTTCCATTTATGTTGTCACACTATTCATACGGCAGATAAAAACTGTGTTACTGGATGCAAGTTCATGTGCCCTATGCACAGCGGGGCCAAACAAACCAAGACATCGGATTTTGGAGCAGAGAAATATTTTTGCAGCGTCATGCAAGGAGAACGGGTGGCTCGTGCCCAAAAAAATCCCCGAACTCTCTGAAGGGTTTCAGCAAAGCATTTTTCAAGAAAAACTCAGGAAGTATGCATGAGATACTATTATCTGGGTACTTCAGAGAGGAGCTACATTACCACAGAGGATATGGAGGAGGGGTCTGTCCCGGGAAGACTCCACAGGGTCCTGCTTGGTTACAATTGGAAGGAGCAAAACATATCTGTTTTAGGTGTAATGATCTTATAATTGTAGGAAAGAAAGAAACATTTGGACCCCATCAGTGGGTTAACAGGGAACCGAGTCAGAAATGGACTCTCCTTCCAAATAGCCTTTTATGCTCTAACACCCCTTGATCTGCTCAAAGCCCTTCTGGCGTCCTGGACAGATGGGGAAGCAGGGACACAGAGCTATGTCTGCCCATGGCAGTGACCACACAGCACATCAGAGGAAGGGGCAGCACATCCGAGGGAGGCCAGATAAAGAGCTGCACTTGCTCAGTGCCTCAGCTCTCACAGCCCCGACTCCACCCCTCCATAGCTCAAAAAGATACTTGCTTTCTCTTCTGCGGCAGCCTTGGAGCAATGTGATGAAAGGCACATGGAATCTAGAGAAGCCCGTCCCCAAGAATCTTCCTTCTGAGAACGTTCCATGGAGACCAGAGCGAGCAGAGTCTTCTACACCAAACCCATGGCTCTAATCCACAAATCTTGAGTGTCCCTTACATGCCGGGTGCTGTCTAAGTTTGTTGGGGACAGGCAAAACCAAAAGCTTCATGTGTGTTATGTTTCAGGAAGCCATCAGAAGATTTTAAACTACAAGCTACAGCAATGGGAAGGCAAACAGAAGAAATCACTTATCTCAGATATCAGAAACAATGGGCCCAAAGAACGCAAAACCTTTAGGAGCTTACCACTAAGTCACTGACTTCAGCAGATACACTTTATGGGCTATCATCAATTCTCACTTCAGCCATTGTTTAGCACTTTATGCAATTATCTAAAACAATATTTTACCAACTTTGACACATAACTCGAGCATGAAGAATCTGAGGGTGTGTTCAAAATAGACACGTTACAAGGAACATTCAAGAGCACTCAACCTCCTCATCTCAGGTGCCAGGATCTTAGGAAGCAGGAAAGACCAGCCAAGAGCAGAATGCAGTCTGATCTGACATAGAGAATAGACCTGTGGTTGCCAAGGGGGAGGGGACATGGGGGAGGGATGGATTGGGAGTTTGGGATTAGCGGAAGCAAACTAGTATATATAGGATGGATAAACAATAAGGACTATATAGCACAGGGAACTATGTTCAATATCCTGTGATAAACCATAATGGAAAAGCATATGAAAAAGAATATATATATGCATAACTGAATTTCTTTGCTGTACAGCAGAAATTAACACAACATTGTAAATCAACTATACTTCAATAAAATTTTAAAAAATTAAAAATGCAGTCTGATTTGGACTTGAATCTTAGCTTGAGAAATCCAAGCATTTCCAGATGGAAAACCTGCTTCCTTTACTGAAGGCGAAATTTACATTTCTGCTTCGATAATGTCTTTCTGTAAAGGGGGCTCATGATGAATATAACAAAACAGAAATAGACTCAGAGATATAGGGCACAAACTTGTGGTTACCAGCGTGGAGAGGGAAGGGAGGAGGGGCAAGATAGGGATAGAGGATTAATAGGTATGAACTACTATGTATAAAATAAAATAGGCTACAAGGACATATTGTACAGCACAAGGAATATAGCCAATATTTTATAATAACTTTATTTTTATTTATTTATTTATTTTTTTTTTTTGCGGTACGTGGGCCTTTCACTGTTGTGGCCTCTCCCGTTGCGGAGCACAGGCCCTGGACGTGCAGGTTCAGCGGCCATGGCTCATGGGCCCAGCCGCTCTGCGGCATGTGGGAGCTTTCCAGACCAGGGCATGAACCCATGTCCCCTGCATCGGCAGGTGGACTCTCAACCACTGCACCACCAGGGAAGCCCTATAATAACTTTAAATGGAGTATAAGCTATAAAAATATTTAGCCACCATGTTGTACACCTGAAACTAATATAATGTTGAAAATCCACTATATCTCAATAAAATAATAATATTAATAAAAAATAAAAGGGGCTCAGGTTTTGTTTACACTGGACACAGCAATGAACAGGAGACACATGGTTCCTGCTCTTAGGCAATTTTTCTAACTAGCTGAGAGACCCAAAGAAATTTTTTTTTCCTTGATTATTTGAAATCTCAGTTTCCCCATCTGTCAAATGGAGGACTTTCTCATGGAGCTTTCCGAGGGTCCACCGTTGGCTGGTATTCATTCTGAAGACACAAGCACAAACAGTTTTGTTAAAATCGCTCCCCACACCCAGGTAAAGTGTGTTCTGCACACTCTGTTCTGACATCTCATTACTCAACAACTCATGAGCATGTGCTCACGAGTTTTTAACAACCCAGGCCAGGACTATATGTCTGTGTCAGAGTTCTTCCATAACATCAGCTTTAAAAGTGATGAATCAATTCACAAAAGATATTTTTTAAAGATAATACTCAAAGTTGCTGAGCATGTTTTGAAATAGGCACTCCCATTCCCTGATGGAAAAATATGTAAATTGGTACAACTTCTCTTTAAATCAATTTGGCAATACAAATTAAGACCATTAAAATATTCATTATCTTCTCACCTAGTAATTATACTTCTGGGAATCTAGCCTAAAGAAATACTGCAAAAAATATATGAAAATAAAGTGTTATGCAGAAAGATGTTCCATTGTTGCATTACTTTAAATGGTAATCAAAAAAAGTGGAAACAGCATTAAATTGTATTTGGTGTGATTGTAGTTATGTTTGTATATATATATGAAAGAAACTCACCAAAATGTTATCAGTGAAGAACATGAGTTCCTACATTGAAAGATTCTGCTAAGTGCCTAATCCAACAGATGAAGACACAGCCACAACAAGGCAGAATATGTGATATTTCAGCCACTGGAGAGAAAGAGAAGAACCTAAATCCTGCTGGGGGAAGAGTGGGAATGGGATAGTATGAAGGATCTAGAATCAAAATAGAATTAGACTTCTCAAGTGTAATACCGGAAGCCAGGAAACAGTGAAGAAACAATACCTTCAAAATGCTGAGGAAAAATTATTTCCAACCTAGAATTCCATACCCAGCCAAACTATCAGTCAAGAGACTAACAATATTTTCAGAAATAAAAGTTCAAAAACTTTAACCTCTATAAAACTTTCCATAAGAGTATGTGTTTCACTCAAATAAAGGGAGGGAGAGGGAGGAAAAAGAAGACATGGGATCCAGAAAACAAGGGGTGCAATAGAGAAAGAAGAGATGCCCAAGACAATGGTGAAGGGAGATGTCCGGGTAATAGCAGGCCCAGAGAGCACCCAGAACAGACTGGAGCAGGAGGACAGAGGGCTCCAGGAAGGACATCTTCAAGAACATGAAATTGATGGAATAGGCAGTGTTTAACACATTAAGAGGAGATGTATACTTCTGGCAATGAATTAGTGATAGGTACAAAGAAAACTTATACAAACTGAAAAACAGATATTTATTCTGAGGAAATTTAATATAGTGTAAAACATGATTTGATTGTGAATAATATTTAAATAGTCATAAAAATGTAAACATTAAACATTTACTAATGAAAAGTTATTGAGAGGGTAGGAAAGAGTGGATAGGGAAAATGCACATAGAGAGCTAAATTCTCTTCCTATACAGCAGCGATTAAAAACTAAACCTGAAAAATGGCTATACTACCCAAAGCAATCTACAGATTTAATGTGACCCCTATCAAATTACCAAAGAGAAAAATAACCAAAGTTATTTTTCACATAACTGGAGGAAATAATCCTAAAATTTATGTGGAGGCATAAGGGACCCAGAATTTCCAAAGCAATCCTGAGGAAAAAGAACAAAACTGGAGGCATAACCCTCCCAGACTTCAGACAATACTACAAAGCTACAGTAATCAAAACAGCATGGTACTGACACAAAAACAGACATATGGATCAATGGAACAGAATAGAGAGTCCAGAAATAAATCTGCACACCTACAGTCAATTAATCTTCAGCAAAGGAGGGAAGAATATACAATTGGAAAAAGACAGTCTCTTCAGCAACTGGTGTTAGGAAAGTTGGACAGCTGCATTTTAAATCAATGACGTTAGAACACTCCCTCACACCATACACAAAAATAAACTCAAAAAGACTTAAAGACAGGACTTCCCTGGTTGTCCAGTGGTTAAGAATCCACCTTCCAATGCAGGGGACGTGGGCTCAATCCCTGGTCAAGAAACTAAGATCCCACATGCCGCAGGGCAACTAAGCCTGTGCATTGCAACTACTGAGTCCACAGGCCACAACTAGAGAGCCCACATGCTGCAAGTACAGAGTCCACATGCTCTAGAGCCTGCGTGCCACAACTACAGAGCCCATGCACGCTGGAGCCCCCACACCACAACTAGAGAGAAGCCCGAGAAGCCCGTGTGCCACAACAAAGAGCCCGCACATCAAGTGAAAGATCCCGCATGCCGCAACTAACACAGGATGTGGCCAAAAATAAATAAATAAACAAATAATTTTTTAAAAAAGATTTAAATATAAGACGTGACACCATAAAACCCCTAGAAGAGAACATAGGCAAAACATTCTCTGACATAAATCGTAGCAATGTTTTCTTAGGTCACTCTCCCAAGGCAATAGAAATAAAAGCAAAAATAAACAAATGGGACCTAATCAAACTTATAAGCTTTTGCACATCAAAGGAAACTATAAACAGAACGAAAAGACAACCTAAGGAATGGAGAAAATATTTGCAAATGATGTGACATACAAGGGTTTAATTTCCAAAATATACATACAGCTCATACAACTCAATAATAAAAAAAAAAAAAAATCAAAAAATGGGCAGAAAACCTACACAGACGTTTCTCCAAAGAAGACATACAGATGGCCAATAGGCACATGAAAAGATGCTCAACATCACTAATTACTAGAGAAATGCAAATCAAAACTGCAGTGAAGTATCACCTCACACAGTCAGAATGGCCATCATCAAAAAGTCTACAAATAATAAATGCTGGAGAAGGTGTGGAAAAAAGGGAATCCTGCTACAACGTTGGTGGGAATGTAAATTGGTGCAGCCACTATGGACAACAGTATGGAGGTTCCTTAACAAACTAAAAACAGAGTTACCACATGATCCAACAATCCCACTCCTGGGCATATAGCTAGAAATGATGAAAACTCTAATTCGAAAAGATACATGCACTTCAATGTTCATAGCAGCACTACTTATAATAGTCAAGACATGGAAACAACCCAAGTGTCCATCAACAGATGAATGGATAAAGAACGTGTGATATATATATGATGGAATACTACTCAGCCATTAAAAAAGAATGAAATAATGTCATTTGCAGCAAGACGAATGGACCTCAAGATTATGATACTAAGTGAAGTAGTCAGACAGAGAAAGACAAATATCATATGATACCACTTATATGTGGAATCTAAAATATGATACAAATGAACTTATTTACAAAACAGAAACAGGCTCACAGACATAGAAAACAAACTTATGGTTACCAAAGGGGAAAGGTGGGGAGGAATAAATTAGTAGTCTGGGATTAGCAGATACAAACTACTATATATAAACTACATAAAAAACCAGGTCCTACTGTATAGCACAGGGAACTATATTAAATATACTGTAATAAACCATAATGGAAAAGAATATGAAAAAGAGTATATAGATATAGATATAGATATATCTGAATCACTTTGCTGTACACCAGAAACTAACACAACACTGTAAATCAACTATACTTCAATTAAAAAAAAAACTAAAACTGAAAAAATATCTAAAAATTATAGCATAGCCAGTTATTTAGAAATAAGGAGATCGATTGTTTCAAGATGGCAGAGTAGAAGGATGTGCTCTCACTCCCTCTCGCAAGAGCACCAGAATCACAAATAACTGCTGAACAATCATCGACAGGAAGACACTGGAACTCACCAAAAAAGATACCCCACATCCAAAGACAAAGGAGAAGCCACAGTGAGACGGTAGGAGGGGCGCAATCACAATAAAATCAAATCCCATAACTGCTGGGTACGTGACTCACAAACTGGAGAACACTTATACCACAGAAGTCCACCCACTGGAGTGAAGGTTCTGAGCCCCACATCAGGCTTCCCAACCTGGGGGTCAGGCAACAGGAGGAGGAATTCCTAGAGAATCACACTTTAAAGTCTAGTGGGATTTGATTGCAGGACATCGACAGGACTGGGGAAAACAGAGACTCCACTCCTGGAGGAACACACAAAGTAGTGTGCACATCGGGACCCAGCAGAAGGAGCAGTGACCCCATAGGATGCTGAACCAGATCTACCTGCTAGTATTGGAGGGTCTCCTGCAGAGGTGAGGGCTGGCTGTGTCTCACCATGAGGACAAGGACACAGGCAGCAGAAGTTCTGGGAAGTACTCCTTGGCATGAGCCCTCCCAGAGCCCGCCATTAGCCCCACCAAAGAGCCCTGGTAGGTTCCAGTGTTGGGTTGCCTCAGGTCAAACAACCAACAGGGAGGGAACCCAGCCCCACCCATCAGCAGACAAGCGGATTAAAGCCCCACCAGAGCAACAGCCAGCTCTACCCACCACCAGTCCCTCCCAACAGGAAACTTGCACAAACCTCTTAGACAGCTTCATCCACCAGAGGGCACACAGCAGAAGCAAGAAGAACTACAATCCTGCACTCTGGAACAAACACCACATTCACAGAAAGATAGACAAGATGAAAAGGCAGAGGGCTATGTACCAGATGAAGGAACAAGATAAAACCCCAGAAAAACAACTAAATGAAGTGGAGATAGGCAACCTTCCAGAAAAAGAATTCAGAATAATGATAGTGAAGATGATCCAGGACCTCGGGAAAAGAATGGAGGCAAAGATTGAGAAGATGCAAGAAATGTTTAACAAAGACCTAGAAGAATTAAAGAACAAACAAACAGAGATGAACAATACAATAACTGAAAAGAAAAATATGCTAGAAGAATCAATAGCAGAATGACTGAGGCAGAAGAACGGATAAGTGACCTGGAAGACAGAATGGTGGAATTCACTGCTGCGGAACAGAATAAAGAAAAAAGAATGAAAAGAAATGAAGACAGCCTAAGAGACCTCTCGGACATCAAATGCACCAACATTTGCATTAAAGGGGTTCCAGAGGGAGAAGAGAGAGAGAAAGGACCCAAGAAAATATTTGAAGAGATTATAGTCGAAAACTTCCCTAACATGGGAAAGAAAATAGCCACCCAAGTCCAGGAAGCACAGAGAGTCCCAGGCAGGATAAACCCAAGGAGAAACATGCCAAGACACATAGTAATCAAACTGACAAAAATTAAAGACAAAGAAAAATTATTGAAAGCAAAAAGGGAAAAATGACAAATAACATACAAGTGAACTCCCATAAGGTTAACAGCTGATTTCTCAGCAGAAACTCTAAGAGCCAGAAGCGGGTGGCATGACATATTTAAAGTGATGAAAGGGAAGAAATTACAACCAAGATTACTCTACCTGGCGAGGATCTCATTCAGGTTTGATGGAGAAATCAAAAGCTTTACAGACAAGCAAAAGCTAAGAGAATTCAGCACCACCAAACCAGCTCTACAACAAATGCTAAAGGAACTTCTCTAAGCGGGAAACACAAGAGAAGAAAATGATGTACAAAAAAACCCCCATAACAATTAAGAAAATGGTAATAGGAACATACATATCGATAATTACCTTAAATGGGAATGGATTAAATGCTCCAACCAAAAGACACAGGCTTACTGAATTGGATACAAAAACAAGACCCATATATATGCTGTCTACGAGAGACCTACTTCAGACGTAGGGACACATACAGACTGAAAGTAAGGGGATGGAAAAAGGTATTCCGTGCAAATGGAAATCAAAAGAAAGCTAGAGTAGCAATACTCATATCAGATAAAACAGACTTTAAAATAAAGAATGATACAAGAGACAAGGAAGGACACTACATAATGATGAAGGGATCAATCCTAGAAGAACATATAACAATTATAAATATATATGCACCCAACATAGGAACACCTCAATACATAAGGCAACTGCTAACATCTATAAAAGAGGAAATCCACAGTAACACAATAACAGTGGGGGACTTTAACATCTCACTTACACCAATGGACAGATCATCCAAACAGAAAATTAGTAAGGAAACACAAGCTTTAAATGACACAATAGACCAGATAAATTTAATTGATATTTATAGGACATTCCACCCCAAAACAGCAGATTACACCTTCTTCTCAAGTGTGCACAGAACATTCTCCAGGATAGATCACATCTTGGGTCACAAATCAAGCCTCATAAATTTAAGAAAATTGAAATCATATCAAGCATTTTTTCTGACCACAATGCTATAAGACTAGAAATCAATTACAGTAGAAGAAACGTAAAAAACACAAACACATGGAGGCTAAACAATACATTACTAAATAACCAAGAGATCACTGAAGAAATCAAAGAAGAAGTCAAAAAATACCTAGAGACAAATGACAATGAAAACATGATGATCCAAAACCTATGAGATGCAGCAAAAGCAGTTTTAAGAGGGAAGTTTATAGCAATACAAGCCTACCTCAAGAAACAAGAAAAATCTCAAATAAACAATCTAACCTTACACCTAAAGGAACTAGAGAAAGAAGAACAAACAAAATGCAAGTTAGTGGAAGGAAAGAAATCATAAAGATCAGAGCAGAAATAAATGAAATAGAAACAAAAGAAACAATAGCAAAGATCAATAAAACTAAAAGCTGGTTCTTTGAGAAGATAAACAAAATTGATAAACCATTAGCCAGACTCATCAAGAAAAAGAGGGAGAGGACTTGCATCAATAGATTAGAAATGAAAAAGGAGAAGTTACAACAGACACTGCAGAAATACAAAGCATCCTAAGAGACTACTACAAGCAACTCTATGCCAATAAAATGGACAACCTGGAAGATATGGACAAATTCTTGGAAAGGTATAACCTTCCAAGACTGAACCAGGAAGAAATAGAAAATATGAACAGACCAATCAGAAGTAATGGAACTGAAACTGTGATTAAAAATCTTCCAACAAACAAAAGTCCAGGACCAGATGGCTTCACAGGTGAATTCTATCAAACATTTAGAGAAGAGCTAACACCCATCCTTCTCAAACTTTTCCAAAAAATTGCAGAGGAAGGAACTCTCCCAAACTCATTCTATGAGGCCACCGTCACCCTGATAACAAAACCAGACAAATGTACTACAAAAAAAAAAAATTACAGACCAATATCACTGATGAATATAGATGCAAAAATCCTCAACAAAATACTAGCAAACAGAATCCAACAACACATTAAAAGGGTCATATAAAATGATCATGTGGGATTTATCCCAGGGATGCAAGGATTCTTCAATATACACAAATCAATCAATGTGATTAACCATATTAACAAATTGAAGAATAAAAACCATATGATCATCTCAATAGATGCAGAAAAAGCTTTTGACAAAATTCAACACCCATTTATGATAAAAACTCTCCAGGGAGTGGGCATAGAGGGAACCTACCTCAACATAATAAAGGCCACACAGGACAAACCCACAGCAAACATCATTCTCAATGGTGAAAAGCTGAAAGCATTTCCTCTAAGATCAGGAACAAGACAAGGATGTCCATTCTCACCATTATTATTCAACATAGTTTTGGAAGTCCTAGCCACGGCAATCAGAGAAGAAAAAGAAATAAAAGGAATACAAATTGGAAAAGAAGAAGTAAAACTGTCACTGTTTGCAGATGACATGATACTATACATAGAGAATCCTAAAGATGTTACCAGAAAACTACTAGAGTCAATCAATGAATTTGGTAAAGTAGCAGGATACAAAATTAATGCACAGAAATCTCTTGCATTCCTATACACTAATGATGAAAAATCTGAAAGAGAAATTAAGGAAACACTCCCATTTACCACTGCAACAAAAAGAATAAAATACCTAGGAATAAACCTACCTAGGGAGACAAAAGACCTGTATGCAGAAAACTATAAGACACTAATGAAAGAAATTAAGGATGATAAAAACAGATGGAGAGATATACCATGTTCTTGGATTAGAAGAATCAATATTGTGAAAATGACTATACTACCCAAAGCAATCTACAGATTCAATGCAATCCCTATCAAATTACCAATGGCATTTTTTACAGAACTGGAACAAAAAATCTTAAAATTTGTATGGAGACACAAAGACCCTGAGTAGCCAAAGCGGTCTTGAGGGAAAAAAACGGAGCTGAAGGAATCAGACTCCCTGACTTCAGACTATACTAGAAAGCTACAGTAATCAAGACAATATGGTACTGGCACAAAAACAGAAATATAGATCAATGGAACAGGATAGAAAGCCCAGAGATAAACCCACACACCTATGGTCAACTAATCTATGACAAAGGAGGCAAGGATATACAATGGAGAAAAGACAGTCTCTTCAATAAGTGGTGCTGGGAAAACTGGACAGCTACATGTAAAAGAATGAAATTAGAACACTCCCTAACACCATACACAAAAATAAACTCAAATGGATTAGAGACCTAAATGTAAGACTGGACACTATAAAAGTCTTAGAGGAAAACACAGGAAGAACACTCTTTGACATAAATCACAGCAAGATCTTTTTTGATCCACCTGCTAGAGTAATGGAAATAAAAACAAAAATAAACAAATGGGACCTAATGAAACTTAAAAGCTTTTGCACAGCAAAGGAAACTATAAACAAGACAAAAAGACAACCCTCAGAATGGGAGAAAATATTTGCAAATGGATCAACGAACAAAGGATTAATCTCCAAAATATATAAACAGCTCATGCAGCTCAATATTAAAAAAACAAACAACCCAATCCAAAAACGGGCAGAAGACCTAAGCAGACATTTCTCCAAAGAAGACATACAGATGGCCAAGAAGCACATGAAAAGCTGCCCCATATCACTAATCATTAGAGAAATGCAAATCAAAACTACAGTGAGGTATCACCTCAAACCGGTTAGAATGGACATCATCAGAAAATCTACAAACAACAAATGCTGGAGAGGGTGTGGAGAAAAGGGAACCCTCTTGCACTGTTGGTGGGAATGTAAACTGATACAGCCACTATGGAGAACAGTATGGAGGTTCCTTAAAAAACTAAAAATAGAATTACCATATGACCCAGCAATCCCACTACTGGGCATATACCCAGAGAAAACCATAATTGAAAAAGACACATGCACCCCAATGTTCATTGCTGCACTATTTACAATAGCCAGCTCATGGAAGCAACCTAAATGCCCACTGACAGACAAATGGGTAAAGAAGATGTGGTACATATATACAATGGAATATTACTCAGCCATAAAAAGGAATGAAATTGGGTCATTTGTAGAGACGTGGATGAATCTAGAGACTGTCATACAGAGTGAAGTAATCAGAAAGAGAAAAACAAATATCGTATATTAACGCATGTATGTGGAACCTAGAAAAATGGTACTGATGAACTAGTTTGCAGGGCAGAAATTGAGACACAGATGTAAAGAACAAACGTATGGACACCAAGGGGGGAAAGCGGTGGGGGTGAGGGATGATGAATTGGGACATTGAGATTCACATACACACACTAATATGTATAAAATGGATAACTAACAAGAACCTGCTATATAAAAAAATAAAATAATATTCAAGAAAAAGAAAAAGGAAAGAAGGAGACAAATGATAAAAGTAAGAACTAAGACTTGAAAGTGGGAGGTAAGTATGGAGGTGTGTGACACCTGGGGATGTCAACCTGGGAATGGCTCTTTTTCATAAAAATCTAATTATGTTCTACAGACATAACTTTGATTTTTTTTGTTTTGTTTTCTTATGTTTTGTTTTGTTTGGACCACGCTGCATGGCTTACGGGATCTTAGTTCCCCAACCAGGGATTGAACCCGGGCCCCGGCAGTGAAAGCGCCGAGTCCTAACCACTGGACTGCCAGGAAATTCCCATAACTTTGATTTTTTAATCAAAATTTTAAAATATAGAAGGCATCCACCGCAAGTGAGAAGTGCGGTACACCTCAATAGCCAAGTAGGGTGGATTCATGCGGTGCAGGGCAGGGGGTGGGGAGAAGCACCACAGTGGGTTGAGACGGGAAGGCCAAGCATCCCAGGAGAGAGGGAACAGCACAGGTGGTTGAACAGAGGGGTCCTGACGGCCTCCTTATTCTTGATCTGTACCACATTCTCGTTAGAAAGGTCATTAGGTAGAAGTGAGGGTGGGGGAGATGGACAGCAAGGGACTCCAATTAGTAGGTTGGGCCCAGTTCTAGGGAGTGAGGGAGTCTGATGGCGGCGGTGGTCGTGGGGATGAAGAGGAAGCAGGGGTGACAGATATTTCTAGGGGACTCGCTGGCACATGATTCACTGGCTGAGGGGAACGAGGAAGAGGAGGGAGTTGATGGGAGTGACGAGGGGGAGCAGGTTGGAAGAAGAAAGATTCAGTCCTAACCGTGGATACCACCCCCAAGGCAGCAGGCTCTCCCTCCACCATCCAACACTAAAATCATTGTGTGCAAAGGTGAGGCTCCGAGGGGTAGAGTGAGGAGCTCAAGCTTGGGAGTCTTGGGTTAAAATACCTAAAAAGATAGAGCCGTAAAAAAGAAAGGCATGGACTTTGCAGCTGGACAGACCTGAGCCACCGTTGCGCCACTTCGTGTCTGTGTGACATTAAGCACCAAGATGAGCCTGACCTCAGCCCCCTCACAGAGTCGCCAGGTGAGTCGGAGGAAAGAGGTGCTGTAAAACGCCTCACGCAGCATCTGTCAACACGAGCGAGCTCCCTCCCATCCTATGTCCCAACTCCCACTCCCCCGAGAGCATGCAGGTCTTCAGGGAAGACCCTACAAGCTCTTCTGAGCCTGGCTTTTTCCTGTATCCCTCAGGCTGTGAGGTCCCAGAAGATTCCTGGGAGGCACCTCCAATTCCTGTCCCATCAGCTCAGGAATAGAGACCACACAGGATTGTTGCATCGACCAGAAAGTCAGCTTTATGAACCCACCACCAGCAGAGAGGGAGGGGAGACAGCTGGGGCGAGCAGGGGCTGGACCCAGGCCTTCAGGTGGTGAGGCCGGCGGGTGGGCAAAGGCGGCTCCGGGACTCTCAGGAGCCTTACCTTCGCAGGAAACATAGTTCTGGCCGGATGGGTGCTGGGAGGAGAGGCTGTAGGGGAGAAAAGGTAGAGCGGTTAGGTGTGTTGGGAGCAGCAGGGGTGGGGCTGAAGGGTCTGTGGGGCAGGACAGGGGGGGGGTCCCCACTCACTGGGTGTCCTCACCCTCCAGCAGGGGTCGGTAGGTGGCGATCTCCTGCTCCAGCCGCGTCTTCACGTCCAGAAGGATCTGGTACTCCTGCTTCTGCTGTCCCATCTCGCAGCGCAGCTGGGCCAGCTGCTCCTCCACGCTGCAGATGAGCCCCTGGATCTGGGACAGCTGCAGGCAGTAGCGGTTTTTGGTCTCCTCCAGGCTCTTCTCCAGGGATGCTTTCTGTGAATGGGAGAGAGCAAAAGAGAGAGTCAACGGAGGGGGGTCACTGCTGTCCCCCCAGGTCTCTGGGCATGTTTCCTGACAGGTGCATGGATTTTTGACCCCAGCTGGGCTACTTATTGGCTAGACAACATGGAGAAAACTTATTCCACCGTTTGTTCTGGGCCTTCATTTCTCCATCTATATAATGGGTACAGTGATCCCTCCAACCCACTCCTGGGAAAAGAGAGATGGAACCGTACTGCGGCGATGCTCCACTACAGGGGGCGGTGCCATTACTGGCGACTTGGAGTCTGGGCTGGGCCCGATCCTTCTTACCCTGCAGAGCTGGGACTGCAGTTTGACTTCCAGGCCCTGGAGCACCTTCGGAGCTCATTCAACTCATTGCGGCTGTCCTGCATCAGCTCGCTATTAGAGGCCACTTCTTTGTTCAGCTCCTCTTTCTTTTTTTTTTTTTTTTTGTTTTTTTGCGGTACGCGGGGCCTCTCACCACTGTGGCCTCTCCCGCTGCGGAGCACGGGCTCCGGACGCGCAGGCTCAGCGGCCATGGCTCACGGGCCTAGCCTAGTGCTCCGCGGCATGTGGGGTCTTCCCAGACCGGGGCATGAACCCGTGTCCGCCGCATCGGCAGGCGGACTCTCAACCACTGCGCCACCAGGGAAGCCCCTCAGCTCCTCTTTCTGAGATAGGAAAGAACAGAAGGTGTGGGGCACTCCAGAGGCACCCAGGCTGGGAAGTCCTGCAGCAGGACTGAGGACCCATAACACCTTGCTCAGGAACCAGGCCTCGGCATCTCTGCGGTTCTTGTCTGCTATCTGTTCATACTGGTCGCACATCTCATTCAGGATGTGGCTCAGGTCCACACCGGGGGCAGCATCCACCTCCACACTGACGTCCCCGCTGGTCTGACTCCGCAGGGTAAACATCTCCTAGGAAGAGATGGGGGGAGGTGGTCAGCTCAGCTGCCCCCTTCCCTGGCCCCAGGTGCATCTGCAACCCCACTGGATCAGCCTCCCACTGCCAGCAGCAGCCTTACCTCCTGGTGGTTCTTCTTCAGGTAGGCCAGCTCCTCCTTCAGGCCTTGATCTGCATCTCCAGGTCAGTCCTTACCAGGGTCAGCTCGTCCAGCACCCTGCGTGGGCCATTGATGTCAGCCTCCATGCCCTGGCACAGGGCCAGCTCATGCTCATACCTGGCAAGACAAAGGTCAGGGCCTCAGGGTCCATCATGAAGCTTCTGAGGCTCAAGGCCTGCTGGTCCTCCTGTCTGGACAACCCCACTGCTCACCCCCTGCCCTCTACTCTCTGTCCTCAGCCCACCACAGTGCCACTCACTTGGTCCTAAAGTCATCGGTTGCTAGCCTGGCATCGTCAATCTGCAGAAGGGGCTGTGTATTCTCTATTGTGGCCTCGAATATCTGCAGAGGGGGTGAAGGACACGTCTGGCTAGCCAAGGCCCTGCTGCTCAGGGGTGAATAGCAAAGAGGGGGGAAAGGAGCCTCACCATACTTGGGGTTATCTGGCGCGCAGGTCAGTCTTTACTCTCCCCCAGACAGCCTAGGGTGCCTTCTCCACCCAGCTTAGCATGTGCAGGGGATGCATCCACGTATCCGCCACCCCATCCTGGGCCCCATCTTACTTCGGAGAGAAGCTGATCCAAAGAATGCTTGCGGGGAGTAAGAGATTCAGGGTACCAGGTCCAGTTCAGATACCCTGATGCTAAAAAGGGACCCTCTGCCACCACTTCTGAGTAGTCCCTGGCCACTCCTCAAAAGCGGGCCTCAGTCTCCCTGTTTGTAAAATGAAGATGCTAGCAAGCGTTTTTCTAGGGTCCACTGCAGCCATGACCTCTATCAACACTCCACCACCAGAGTCGCACACCTGGCCACACCACCTCGTTCCGCAGGTCCTCGATGGTCTTGAAGTAGGGGCTGTAGTCGCAGGCGGGTCTGGGCCTCTGATTCTGGTACCGGTCTCAGATCTTCACCTCCAGCTCTGTGTCGGCCTCCTCCAGGGTGCACACCTTCTCCAGGTAGGAGGCCAGGCGGTCATTGAGGTTCTGCATAGTGAGCTTCTCGTTGCCAGAGAGGAGGCCACCATTGCCACCACTGAGGCAGACGCCAAGACCACCGCCATATCCTCCAACGAAGATGCTACCCAGGGCCCCACCGAAGCTCCTGCTGCTGCTGAAGCTGCCTCCATAGCCGCCCCCCAGCCCACAGACACCCCCGGAGGAGTAGCGGGAGGAGGACAGGCCCCCGTAGGCGCTGGGGGTCCGGCAGGAGCCTCCCGCCAAGACGGAAGACCCACAGCTGGAGCCGCCGCTGATACCACAGGAGCCCTGATGGAGCTGGAGGAGGTGAACTGGTGCCTGCAGGTGGTCGTGGTGAGAAGAGAGAAGAGAAAGGTGCTCGGGGAGGCTGGGAGGATGCTGAGGGGTCCTCAAACTCCAGGAACGTTTATATGCACGTGAGGAAGGAGGGCCCCTCCCAGCTGCTGACTCCGGGCACTGCTCCGGATTTCATCACTCCAGATCCCATCCAACTCCCCACTCCAGATTATTCAGCCCGGGGTCAACTCACTTCACTGTGTGCCTCTCTGAGTTCCCACCCAGTTTTGGGGGGTGTGGAGCTGAGAGAAAACATACCAACTCAAGTTGGTGGTGACTCACGCTAGGCAACGGGAATCTAGCTGGAGTTAGTTCCTGGAGGCTGAGGGGCCAGCCGTGCCCTGACACAGGCGAATTTGTGGTGACTGCATCCCTGGGCAGTGAGTCAGCCCATGGAAGGACTCCCTGCCCGACGGTGACAGCCTTGGATGAATGGCCTCAGCGATGCTGTCCAGGGGCCGTCTCGGGATGCAGCTGTGGGGACCCTACATGGCTGGCTGTGGACGGGAGACCTGGGTTCATGGTCCTGCTCTGCTCTGCTCCCTGTGTGACCTGTGCCCCCCACCCGCCACCTACCTTCTCTGGGCCTCTGTTTGCCCTCAGTAAAGTGACAAGCCTGAACTGGGCAATCTCAGAGTCCTTTCCAGTTCTAAAAATTCTCTGAGTCTTATCCCAGTTTCAGAGGTTGCCTTTGAGCCCCCAGGACCTCCAGAAGTGGTGTGTACCATGAAACGAGCAGATAGAAGCTTGAATCCCTGCTCTGCCCTGTACAAGCTGCATGGCATAGGTAGTCCTTTAGTCTATGAGCCTCTGGACCTCAGTTTTCTCATCTGTAAAAGGGGAGGGCACACCACCAGCCACAAAGGAACATGCATGATGGACCCTGCTGGCCCCTTCCCAATGGCCAGCCCTGACCCCCAGCCTCCCCTTCCTTCCCTTCCAGCCCAGCTACCCCTCACCCACCCCTCCTCGCCCACCTCTATGCTCTGGCACCCCCCTCCCACATGCCTGCCCTCTCCTCTGCTCTCCCACACTCCCACCCTTTGAGCAGCTCCCCCGCCCAGCGCATTGCTTCACCTAATCACAGGCACCCACCGTAAACTGTGGTGGGAGGGAATCTCCATCCTGCTGCTGGTACTACCTGTGACCCCGAACCCCGCCACAAGACTCCGAGACCCCACACTGTATCCAGGGCTCAGATCCCAACAGTTTTCTCTGGAGAGTCCACAGCTTCCAGGCTTTATTCGTTCAGTCGAGGAGACAGGGGAAGGTGGCTCTCTGGTCACCTGCCACGCTCAGGTATTTACACATGCCACACAGTTCTGTGAGGGGCCTTATTCCTGCCACCAGTTCACAGATGAGGAGGCTGGAAGGGTAAGTGGGCTTACCAAGACCCCAGTCAGTGAGGAGCTGGGGCTTGAACCCCCATCTGTCTGCTCACCCAGCCCAAGTCCTTTCCACCATCCTGAACCACTCTCTTTTTGCCCCTCCAACATACATCACTGTCTTGAGTCAACCCTGTGAGGTGAGGAGGAGAGAGGGAGAACCAGAGAGAGGGTGATTTGCCCAAAGGCACTGCGTTTAAGCTGCAGAGCCGGGACTTGACCCCAGAGATGGGCTGTCTTCAACTCTCCCGCAATGCCTGGCAAGCATGTCCATCGTCCTCTGCCTCCCCGAGGTGCCTGGAATGAGCTCTGCCCGTGGTGGGCATGATATCGGCCTGAGGGCTGAAGGCAGGACTGGGGGGGTCTGGACCCCAACAAAGAGGCCTCCTTGGGGTGCCCTGGGGGGTGACCGACAGAGCTGGCCACTGTCCCTGCTCTGCAGTGCCTCTGTGGAGGTGAGAGGAGGCGGAAGAGGGCTTGCCTCAGCCTGAGTCCCGCTGGACAATACCACCTTGAACCTTGGGGCAGGAAATTCTGTCTCAGCATAACCAGGGCTTTGTTTCTGCCACATCACGTCCCTCATCTGGAGGCACAGGGCCCCGAGGGATGAGCAGAGCTGGTACCCAGCCTATGGCTTCAGGGCCAGGCCTGGGAGAGAGAACATGCTATTCCCTCCCCTAACCCCCAAAATAGGCAAAAGGGACCCTGGAATCTTACACAAAACTCCCACCATCCCAGGCTTCAGGATGGGCCTGAAGTTCAGGTCCAATCACAGATTCAGGGGAATTTCGGAACTGGAAATGGCCTTCAAGGTCAGCAAAGACCACCAAGTCCCAACCAGAGAGCACAAAAGACTTGTTCCATGTTAAACAGGACAGAAGCAGAGGAGCAGATGGACTTCCCTGGAGGTCCAGTGGTTAAGACTCCGTGCTTCCAATGCAGGGGGTGCAGGTTCAATCCCTGGTTGGGGAATTAAGATTTCACATGTTGCATGGCGCAGCCCAAAAGATTTAAAAAAAAAAAAAAGAAGAAGCAGCAGCAGAGGAGCAGAGACTAGACCCAGGTCCAGCACCCTGACCGAAGTCCATACTGACTCTCCTAGTAGTCTCTGGGAGCTCCTTCTTCTCTGCACCACCCCCCAACCTTCCACCTCCCTTCTCACCAGATCACCGCCCCTGCCCCCATTCCTGGAGGAGTCGGGGGTGGGATTACACACAGGCCCAGCCCTGGAGGTCGGGGATCTGCATGGACTGAGAAGCTGCCGGAAGTTGCCAACCAACCCATCAGATCACTCAATCAACACCGCAGACCAAGCACCCACCATGTGTCCAGCATCTGGGGTGTGGCAGGGAGGAGAGAGATGCTGACGTGGTCTCTGACCTTGGAACTTATCATGTGACCCTGGAGAGAAAACTAAGGCCGGAAAGACAGCACAGTGCAGCAGGAAACCTGGGATGCTCGGCCCGCAGGATGCAGCTGGCATTTCCTCCGTGCCCGTGAGGCACACCTGCTCCGAGGTTGCCAAGATCCAGAATCACCAGACCTGGTCAGCACCGAGCACACACTCCCACCAACCCTCCAGGCAGTGGGTTCCTTCCTCCACCCAGGCCTCCTTCCTCTCTCCTCGGCCCAGCTCCATCCCAGGTATCATCATCACATACCTGAACTGGCCAGGAAATATTATTGGCCAATGCCACACCTCAACTTGCAGCGATTCCCAAATCTGACTGAACACGAGAATCCCCATACAGATTCCCGGGCCCTGCTCTGAACCACTTCGTCAGCCTTGTCCAGGACAAGCCTGATGGTGGGGAGGTTTTACAAGCTCCCAGGGGATTCTGGTGTCCAGCCAGGCTGGGGACCAAGAGGCAGCTGTGGGAGGGAAGGGAGGGGAAGGAGACTCCAGGGAGCCTGAGGGGAGAGGGGAGGTCGCTGCAAAGTCCCCAGCCACTGATGGCAGCCACAGTTACAGGCTTCAGGGCGGGATGAAGAAAGAAAGGAGCCAGATGAGCCAGGACAGAGCAGGCTGGAGTCGGGCCAGCAGGGGCCAGATACTAGGCAAGTCGTTCCTCCCCTCTGAGCCTCAGTTTCCTTCTCTGGGAAATGGGAATGGCAGCACCACTTCGCAGGCACCGAGAGGTGGAATAAATAAAGCAGCTGTCACAGACTGGTGGCTGTCACTGCATTTATCTTCAGGTATTTATAAAGCACCTACTATGTGCCACTGGACACTCAGATGCAAAGAACGAGACAGAGAGGCCCTCAGGGCAGAATGTCTGGAGGAGGTAGAGACGTCCCCAACACTGAGTGTTCAGGCCATAATGGGGGGTAGGGGGCCTGCAGGGAGGGGACAGGCTCTCTGGGAGTGAACAAATGGCCCCCAGGCAGGCTCCGGCCCCGTGCCTGGTCCCAGGATCGAGGTGAGCCTGTGAGTGCCTTACCCACCTTGGGCGGTCCTCCGCCACAGTGTTGGCTCTCCCCCTTCCAAGGCAGGGCCTCTCGCAGCCCCTCACCATGGTCTGCACAACCAGGGGCCCTCAGGGGAGCCTGTGGCTGGGTTCAGCTGGGTGACAGTCTGGACTCTGCCTGGGGGCTGAACCGTCCTGGCTCTGGTCCCTCTGTTCCCCTCAGCCCCCCGAAGCCTGGGTGGCACAGGAGAACACACTACATAAGGGCTGAGGGAGGATGGGCAGGCATCGTCATTGTGCCCGGCTTACCACTCCTGGACTGGGGTACCTCAGGGTCCCTCCGAACCAGGGCCTGGGTCTCTTGCTTCCCCCGGGCCCAGTGCAGACCCAGGCACAGAGCGGCGCAGTGCCGTGGACAGTGTTACTGCCGTGTCATTTCTCTGCAGAAAGCACCGTCAGGTCACCCTTCCAGAGTGTGGGCGAGGCGGAGGAAGAGTCACGGGGGCTGACTACCCGTGGCCGGCCCGAGCCTGGGCATCAGGTGTGCGTGTCCATCGTACGAGTGTGGGTGAGACGGCACCCAGGGGAGGCACAGACCAGCTCACTGAAACATCTTGTGCAGCAGGTGGGTGGGTGTGGATGAATGTGAGTCCCTTGGAGAGTCCCACAGCTGGGTCCCCCAGTCCAGCCGCAGGCACATGCCCCAGCAGCCTGGGTCAGCGTCGTGTGTCTGGACAAAGCCGTACCATCCCCAAGGGGACCACAGGCCTCCACCCCCAGGCACTCCTCCCTGCGGCCCCCACCTGCCCAGGCCTGGGCTGAGCACTCCTGGAAAGGGCGGGGCTTTCCCAATCTGGGCCCAGCACTCTGCCCTGTGGACCTCCAGCCCCGGCACCGCAGCCACTGCTCTCCTGGTGCAGCTCCCAGGACATCCGGCTGCTCCCCCTTTGTGGCCTCCTGACCACCCACCCACTTGCTTTGTGGGCAGGGGCCTCTTCCTCCGCAGAAGGGTGAAGTCTGGGGCTGCCTCTCCCAGCCCCACACTCTGACCCCTCCTCACTCACCCCATCAGTAAAAGTGCACCCCCAGAGTCTGCGGGGAGAGAGGGCCCTGCCTAAGAGCCTGGGGTTGGGCAGGGGGTGGGGCTGTGGCCGCCTTCCCAGCGTAGCTGCCTCCCCTCCCACGCCCTACTCCACCCCTGACATGCCAGGCTCCATACAGGGGCTGAGTCACTGCTCCTCAGAGCCTCAGGGTCCCCATCCACATAATGGGCACCTCTTCCTGGACCCTCCCCTCTTCCTGGGACTGTCGTTCAGGGAAATGAGATCACCCCCAGGCGGGCCATCCTCAGCCCAGGGCTGGTTCTCCGGGTTGTGGCTGGATGTACGGTGGGGGCCTGGTGGGTACGGTGCCTCCCTCCCTCCTGCCCTCCATCCCCACCCTGATTGCTTCCCAGGGAGCTGAGAGATGCCAGCTGCTGCAGGAGCGGAGCCCACGCTCCCAGCCTCCTTTGATTCCGGCATTTGCCTCTGCAGACACGGGCCCTGGACTGCTGCCTGTTGTCCCTGCCATGGAAAGGAATTCACTGTCTTCCCTTTCCCTGGGATCGGGGCCGGAAGGGCCGTTAGCTGCGGCTCGTCTCACCCCTCCTTTACTGTGGCTTCTGAGATCCAGAGAGGGCCTGTGACCTGCCCAAATTCCTCACACCCCGCTGCCCACGTCATAGACAGTGCTCATGCCACTGCCCCACCTGCTTCTCCCGGGCCTCCGCTGGTCCCAAGCCTCCACCACGCTGGGCCTCTGGGGGCTCTGGCTGCTTCTGTCCCCTCCCTGCCCCGGCCGCGCCCTCAGTCTCCAGGCACCGGGCGAGAGCACGTGTTTGGAGGGGGCCTGTCAGTGAACCCGGGTGAGGGCATCCCTCCTCCCGTTAACACCTTCCACCCACCCCCACTTCTTGAAGAAAACCAGGAAATCAGACCCGCCTGGCCCAGTGGTTTCCAGATTTACTCAAAGAAAGACTTCCGGGGCTCCTCTCCTGCTGGCTCAGCGCCTGGCCGTGGAGTGAGGGGGGCCAGGCTGGAGGGTGTTGGAGCGGCTGGGGCAGGACGGCCCCTCCCCCTTCCCCAGGAGGCAGCTTCCCACCTCCCTGACCTCCAAGCTGCTGGAACCAAGAGGGGACGAACTGCCAGGGAGGGCAGTGCTGCCCCCCGGCACGACCTCCCCTGAACGCCCCATTCTGAGCTCACCATTTGAAGACATATCCCTGGGAGAGGCCCCACCCTCTCTCCCCCACACCTGGGAGAGGCCCCACCCTCTCTCCCACACCTGCCTTCTCTGGAAGCACAGGTCTCAGCTCACATTCCTGGGGTTGAGGCCATGGGAGCATCCGGACCCACAAACCCCTCCTAGGGGTTTCCCGAGACTCACACAGGAGCCTGGGCCCTAATCACCCAGCCTGCCTCCCCGCCTTCCGTCCTCCATCCCCCCCTTCAGGAGGATCCTGATTTCTGCCCTGGCCTGCCTCCCTGCCCCCTCCCCACCTTGTCCCCTCTTAGAGGAGGACACAGCCCACAGGACTGTGCGGGGCAACCGAGCGGATGCTTTAGCCCTGCGTCTCTGGTTCCTGAGACCTTCTTGTCCATTTATGGATGAGAAAATGAGGCTCAGTGAGGGGAAGGCACTGCCCAAGGTCATGGACCCAATTACAGGCCAAGAAGAGGACACCTAAGACACCCGCCCCTGACACGCTGACCTCAACCTGGGTCTGGCACTGCCTGGACCACCCTCCCAGGGATCACCAGCCCTTGGGAGATAAAAAGCAACCCCCACCCCTCGAGTTCTGCCCAGACCTAGTCTTCACCCTGCTCTAAGATGACCCCTGACCTCCAAGTCAACAACAGTGGGTGTCCACGGACTCCTCCCCCTGACCCCATTCGCCCCCCCCCCCACCGGTTCCCCCCTTCCGCGCTAGGGCCACGTTAGTGGCCACAACCAGAGAGCATTCCATGTCTCAGTCAAGGAGATTTATTGGTCAGGGAGGGGGGATGGGAAAGGGACTGAAGCTGGGTGCTGGGGCTGCGGAGCCAATGGGAGGCCCCAGAGGGGCTGGCAGGGGGAGCAGAGTCCTCAGATGTTGGACTGTTGGACCTGCTCGCGGGAGGAGATGACCCTGCCATCCTGGACTTCTTCCACAATGGTGCGCACCTGGCGGGTGGTCACAGCTGCAGGAGACAGACACTCAGGGTGGGCGGGGCTCAAGAGGTCCTGGCCTAGCCCCCAGCCCCCTGAGTGGAGCCGGCTTTCTCCCCCATGGCCACTTGGTGTCCACGCCTCTGCTGGCCCCTCAACATCACATCCGCACAGGTGTCCCCCCGACCTTGCCACTCCCTCCCTCTCACCCTGTTCCTTGCTGGTGCCCCTGGGTGAATCCTGCCTCCCAAATAGATAGTTTGATTCTGACCCACATGTCCTTCTGCAAGAGGAAGACTGCACAGACTGGATGCTACACAGACTGGGGTCTGTCTCCATTTCTCTGCAGTCTCAAGGGCCTGGATTACCCTCCCTTCAGAAGCGGATCTCCAAGACAAGACCCTGGTCCACACCCTTAGACTAGATGCCCCAGGGCTGGGATTTTTTCTTCCCCATCAGACTGGGATCTGGAGGACAAGGACCAAGTCCCTTTCTGCTATCAGACAAGAGACTCCAGAACAAGACTGCTTTTGCTCATCTGTAGGGTCCCAAGAGCAAACATCGTGAGACCATGTCCCTACCTCCCCATCAGATGAGAGTCCCCAGAGCTGGGACCATGTCTCCCACCTCAGACTAGGATCTCCAAGGTAAGGGCCATTTCCCTGCTTCTCCCCCATTGGATCAGATAGTGTCCCGCTCACTTGATTAGGACCCTGAGCGCTACCGGGTCCCTTCCCCCACCCCTGCCAAGGGTCAGCCATCACTTCCTGGAGCTCCTGGACACCCTCCCCCAGCAACGTACAGGTGGGTCGCCTGCCCCGTGCAGCCCCACCCTCAGCTACCAAGATGCTTACGTTCTCTGGACTTGTGCAGAGTCAGCCTGCAAAAAAAAAGAGAGAGAAGATTAGATGTGGGTCTCAGCCTCACCTCTGCCCCAGGCCCCCAGCCCTGGCCCCAGGTCCCCTCTCACTGGGCATCCTCGCCCTCCAGCAGGCGGCGGTAGGTGGCGATCTCCTGCTCCAGCCGTGTCTTCACGTCCAGAAGGATCTGGTACTCCTGGCTCTGCTGTCCCATCTCGCAGCGCAGCTGGGCCAGTTGCTCCTCCACACTGCCGACCAGTCCCTGGATCTGGGACAGCTGGAGGCAGTAGCGGTTCTCTGTCTCCGCCAGGCTGTTCTCCAGAGATGCTTTCTGCAGGAGAGCGGGAGGGGCAGGGGTCAGAAGGGTTCTCAGTGCCCCCTCCAGGGACCTGGGCACCTCCCCCACACCCCCCAGGCCTGGCAGCGCCCCTACCATGCTGAGATGGGACTGCAGCTCGATCTCCAGGTTCTGCATGGTGCGCCGGAGCTCTGAGATCTCGCTCTTGCTGCTCTGCACCATCTCGCTGTTGCTGGCCACCTCGCGGTTCAGTTCCTCTGTCTGCAAACAGGACACAGGACAGGGCAGCATGAGCCCAGCTTCCCTTCTCCAAGTCAGGTGACCCCCGTGGCCTCCCTATGCTCAGCCCAGGGCCCACTCTGTGCCCAGACAGGCACCTGGGCTCTCCCCCACTGCCCCAAATACCCCCTCACCATGGCCACCTTCCTGACCTCCCCTGGGCCTCTCAGGCCTCCTCCCAAACCTGACTGTGGGAGCAGTGCCTTCTCACCAGCTTCCCACTTCCCCAAAACCAGAAGCCTTTGAAAGGATGTTAAGTTTTATCTTTAATTCCTGCAAATGTAAAGCACAGGAATAGGAAACTTGAGAACCAGTCAGGACAGTAGCCAGGCCCCTGGTGCTAGTTCCTGACTTCTTGAGGGACAGATGCAAGCTCCTGAGGGGGGCTCCCTACCCACCACCAGATCCCAGCTTCAGCCAAGCTCCAGGCCTGTGGATGCAACAGGCGACCCTGACCCCCGGTGTCCATGTGGCTCACCGGGGATAAGGTACCCAAGATGCCAGGCGCTGGGTTTACTGTGGGGACTCAAGCCTTGCACCCCATCCCCTGGGGAAGGCCTCTGGCCTGCGGCAGCCCCCACCTTGCTGAAGAACCAGTCCTCGGCATCCTTGCGGTTCTTCTCCGCCATCTTCTCGTACTGTTCGCGCATCTCATTCAGGATGCGGCTCAGGTCCACGCCGGGGGCGGCATCCATCTCCACGTTGATCTCGCCACCCACCTGGCCTCGCAGGACTTTCATCTCCTGTGGAGGAGGGGATGGTGGGTGTGGGCATGCATCCTGATCCCTCACTCTCAACCCTTCCCACGCAAGTTCTCCAGACCCCTCCCAAGGACACCTCCTTTGTTCTGCCTGCCCTCTACTCTCTGACCCTCTGAATGATTTTTATTCACCTGCTCTATGTGGGCTTTGCCTCCACCATCAGGCTAGGGGTTCCCTGAGGACAGATTCTGTGTTTCCCCCGTGAGACTGAGGGCTCTCTGAAGATAAAATCTAATTCTTAAGCCTGAGCCCCCAAAACATCCCGTCTAATTTCCAAACTTCTACCTAGGGGCCAGATTCGAGGGTTTGAGCTGGGACAAGGGGGCAACCTCCTCGATTATCTCCTGTCCTGCTGAGGGAAGGCAGGAGGGGCAGAAGAGGCCTCTGCGGGCCCCTGGGAGGCTCCCCAGATGCGGGGAAGCAAGGTAGTACGTGGAGGAGGCTGCCCTGCATGGGGATCAGGGCTCTGCAGACAGAGCAGCGCTGTAAGGCGACCAGCCTGGACACCTGTGCTCTTCCCACAGTCTCAACCTGGCACAGCCCCAGAGCCCTGCCCCCCACTCAGCATCCTCTTTGACCTACTGCCCCAGCTGCCTCACCTCCTCGTGGTTCTTCCGGAGGTAGACCAGCTCCTCCTTGAGGTTCTCAATCTGCATCTCCAGGTCGGCTCTGGCCAGGGTCAGCTCGTCCAGCACCCTGCGGAGGCCGTTGATGTCGGACTCCACGCTCACGCGCAGGGCCTGCTCCGTCTCGAACCTGCGAAGGGAACCAGAGACTTCGTCAAGATGCTTGGACTGGCAGGTGCAGGTTCTGGCCAGCACCCTGCCTCCGAACGATGAGGGGGTGGAGTAGAAGCCCATCGCAGCCCTGGGAGCCTGGGACCATGCAGGACAAGGCCCCACCCCCACCCTGCTTCCTGGCTTCTCTCCCCTCTTCCTCCCGCCTCCCTTCTCGCTCTTCCATCACCTGACTAGGCCCAGCAACCTTCAGCATCTGCTGCGTTTGCTGCATCCTGGGCTAAGAGGTGCAGGACTCTTAGCAGGGACCTCCCCTCCCCCAGCTCCTGGACCTTGCCACCAGCAACTGAGGAGTCCTGGGGTAGGGAGGGGTGCCCCCAGTTCCTCCCCAGCACCCTCTGGCCAGAGCTCACTTGGTACGGAAGTCATCAGCAGCCAGACGGCTGTTGTCGATCTGCAGCAGGACGTTGGCATTGTCTGTGGTGGCCATGAGGATCTGGGAAGATGGGAGAGTAATCAGGTCACTGGGTGGGAGTAGCTCAGCACAGACCAGGGTTCTGAGGCGGGTCTCTCTGTCTGGGGGCCAGGATGCAGCTGCCTCCTCCAGGCAGGCTCCCTTCCCACCCAGCCATTCCCCTTTACTGCATTACAGTTGGTAAGAGAGGCGGGGCCAGCCTCAGTCTGATGGCTGAAACCTTGCCCCCCTCCCCCATGCCAGGCTCTGCCTTAAACCAGAGTGGACAGCCATCCGGGAGTGCCAGGCTGGAAATGCAGGAGAGCAAGAAAAGAATGGGAGGGTGCCCCGGGGCAGAAGCTGTTCCCAAGTCCTGGAAAGAGGACAGATATGGGAAACCTCATTTTACAGCTGGGGATATAGTGTCCCTGAGGGGCTCCCCCAAAAAGGAAGACTAAAGGAACCCTCACCGAAGAGTAGTTCCAAATCAGAAGTCATGACCCCTGCTAAGTCCTGACCCCGGGCTCCAGCAGGCAGCCCCGGCCCCGCCCCAGGTTTGCTGAGCCCCAGTCTTGAGGGCGCAGCAGGAGAGATGGGGAAGCCAGAAAAGTCCCCAAATAAGGCACACAAGTGGCCTCCTGAGGTCCCGCCCCCTCTCTCTCACCTCCTCCTCCTAGCAGGTGTTAGCAGGAGCTCGCCCAGACCCCTGACCCCACCGTAGCCCTAAATCCCCCTCTTGCTCCGAGGAAAGAGGTGCCTGAGTACCCAGCGACCCCAGGGACCCAGCCCTCCACACGCATCCATTCGTCTCATCCTACAATCACACAAGGTGGCAAAACGCTCCATCCTGGGAAACGGAGGCTCCAAGGAGCTCCACAAGGCCTGCTTGTCCCTAGCCCAGGCCGCTGCCCCCCAAGAAGAGACCATAGGCCACAAGGTGGCCCCAAATGGGCTCCCAGAAGCCAAGCCGGATCCCAGCTGTCCTTAGCTCCCCAAGACCCTGGGGCAGCCCCAGGCTGGACTCCAGGCCTTGCTCAAGGGCAGGAGGTAGGGGAGGAAAAGCTGTGCCCCGCCAGGTCCCCTCCCACCGTAACCCCTACCTTGTTCCTCAGGTCCTCGATGGTCTTGAAGTAGGCGCTGTAGTCGGAAGTCGGCCCTGGGGTCTGCTTCTGGTACCAGTCACGGATCTTCACCTCCAGGTCAGTGTTGGCCTCCTCCAGGGCACGCACCTTCTCCAGGTAGGAGGCCAGGCGGTCGTTGAGGTTCTGCATGGTGGCCTTCTCGCTGGCCCCCAGCAGCGCATCACCACCTCCAAAGCCACTGCCACCAGTGCCAACGCTGCCGATGCCGTAGCCGCCACTGCCGTAGCCGCCGCTGCCGTAGCCGCCGCTGCCGTAGTCGCCGCTGCCGTAGCCGCCTCCAGAGCCGAAGCTGTAGCAGCCAGAGTAGCTGCCGCCCCCAAGGGCATTGCCCAGGCTGCCAGACAGCTGGCGGGAGGTGAGGGACGAGCTGCCCCCCAGGCCAGAGGAGCCCCTGATGGAGTTGGAGGAGGAGAACTGGCGGTTGCTGGTTGTCATGGTGGCGGCAGCGGGTGGCAGACAGACACGGAGAGAGGGCTCGAGAGGAGAGAGGCCCAAGGCGTGTGTTGCTGCCGGGGCTCGCCCGCCTCCTTTATAGGCCCCAACGAATGGGCGTAACGATTACAGCAAGTTCGCTCCTCTGTTCCCATTCCCCTGGGCTTTCATCACCGCTGGCTGCCCGCCAGCTCCCAGGTGGCTGTGGGTCCCCTTCCCTCCCACCGTCGGGCCTTTGCATCATTTCTCCAAACCCCCGTGCTGGGCGTCTGCTTGTGTGTATGTACGTGTCCCTGGTCTCAGGCCTGTCACCTGTAATTCAGGCAGGCCCTTCAGCTACGCTTTCCCATGACCTAATACGGACAAGAGGAATAAGCAGGACGTGACCGTCACTGAGCCCTCCCAGGCAGCTGCCCCCGGCCACACACCACACCACACACCACGCCACACACGATGCTGGCCCTGGGCGAGGTGCAGGGGAGACAGCGAGGACCGGTACCCCATCCTGCCTTGGAAACTAGACCCAAACCCACCAGCCTCACCACACAGTAGCTCGGTCAGGTCTCAGATTACCACCCCATTCACAGATAAGGAAACTGGGGCTTGTAGAGGCAAAGTGTCCCACCGCCCCACCCAACTCAGAACGGGGCTGTCAGGGCTTCTTCCTTCATCGCACCCTGCCACAGCAGCTATATGCCTCCCCAGGGGCCTGCGACACACTGGCCCCCTTCTGCAGAGCCCTGACACCAGGGAAGCACCGCAGGGGCCGTGGTTCCCTCTGTCCAGTTTTCTGACCCTGTCCCCATCCCTGGAACCCCCTGGAGACCCAGCGTCCTTTTCTGACCTTTCCCCATCTCTCTCTCTCACAAGTGGGAAGTCCTGGGCTGGAGTGGGCAAAGGGGAGCTTAGCTGCAGGCTGGGGAAGTGGCAGGCTGAGAGGGGGCATCGTGGTAAAGGCAAGAGGAAGAAGGGTGAGGGGCACGCCCCTTCCACCCTCCTCACCCCTCCTATTCCCCAAGAGGCCTCAGGCAGGGGGCATATACCTTTGGGTCCCAGCCAGCTGGAAAACTAAAGGACACTGCCCAAGAAGAGGGGCTTCCTGAGACCCCGGCCCTGGCCAGTCCCCTCCCCTCCTCCCCCCTCCCCTCCCCCTCCTCCCTCCTCCCCCTCCCCTCCCCTCCCCTGCAGTCTCCCCCAGGGGCCCCACCCAATCCCCTGACCTGGCCCCTCAGGATGGGCCAGGTGCCCGCCCCACAGCCCCACCCTGCCCTGCCCACCACCCTCAGTTCCAGGGTCCCAGCAGGCCCAGTGGGCGGAATGTGCTCATGTCTCAGACTGCCAATGGCTTCCACTTCCCAGACAGGCCCAGACAGCCCCTGCCAGCAGCCGAGAGAGATTCCCCGAGAGCCCAGCAGCTGCTAAGCCACCAAAGCAAGGAGGACGCCCCCCCACCCATGCTCACATGCAGAGGGGCCACCCCGCCCCACACACCCACAAGCCCAACAGAGCCGGTCTGGCTTCCTGGACTGGCCATGCCACTGCCATCCCTTGCACGCTTCAGCACCTGGACCACCTCTGCAGAAAGCCCCCTGCCCAGCCCCTCTCCCTCCGATCTTGACCTTGTACCGCCCCAGGCTGAGACAGGGAGCTGGCCATAACAGGTGTGGCTCCCCGGAAAGTCTATGGGGCCCTCCCAGGGACCAGCCACAGGCAATGGGGACCCAGGGGCTGATTCTCAGGAACTTTCCCAACCTGATGGGCTGTCCCACCCCTCAGCCCTCAAGCCTCCCGTCTCCCTCCTTTGAGCCCCAGGCCCGGATGGGGTGGGCAGAACAGGTTGGAAGGGGTCAAGCAGCCCCAAACCCTCAGCAGACTCTCCTTGTCCCCCCATCCCTCAGCCCACACTGCCCAAGCCAAAGACCAGACCGAACCACAGGAGGCATTGAACTTCAAGCAAAGCTTTAATTGCAGTCACTGGGGCAAACTCAGGAGGTCCCCTTGGTGAGGGGCTGTGGGAAGCAGATAAAGAAAGGCAACCGCTCTTGGGCGGTGGCCCAGACGGGCACTTGGGGCACGGCAGTAGTGTGCTGGGAGCTGCAGGCAATGGCTGCCCCTTGACCCTGGAGGCTGGGCTGTCGCAGGTAGACGGGGCCTCAGTGGGGGGAGCGATGGATCTGCTCGCGGGAGGGGACCACCTTGCCGTCCTGGACTTCCTCTATAATGGTACGCACCTGGCGGATGGTCACCACCGCTACGGGCAGAGGAGGAGGGAGGCACAGGGAACCTCAGGCTGGAGGCCCTCCCCAAGCCTCCCACAAAGAAGGGTCCTCAGCCTCTCCCCACCCGCCCTGGGCAGGACAGGGCAGGCCCTTACCTTCCCGGGTGGGCGAGGAGTACTGGGTGGCCAGGCTGCAGGGAAAGGGGGACCTGTCAGCCCAGTGGTGTTGGTTGGGAGCCCAGCCCCCAGGGAGGAGGAGCAGCTGGGGAGGCCCCGGCCGAGGGGAGACAGGTCCCAGCAAATCGGACAGAAATCACAGCAGGGAGTATACGGCAAACAATGGCAACCACAGGGTCAAAGGGCACAGGCCCGGTGGGCAGAAGTGAGGAAAGGGGAAGGCCCAGAGGCACTTTGCGGCCACCCAGGGATTTACAAGGAGAAGCTGAGCAAGTGGTTTCTCCATATCCTGAAGGGCCCAACAAATAAACTTAATTAAAGCAGGAGAGACTGTGGCTAGACTATAGATAGACTTAGCCATCGTCATAGAGCAAAACGCTGGAATGTGTGACTAAGCATGGAGACTTCAGAACATCCTCGGCCCCTTTACACCAGGGCCTCATCACCCACCCAACTCCAAACCAGATCGCCACCCATCCCAGACAATGGGATCACCAACCACGCAATCACTGGAACCAGAAAGCCAGGATCATTATTAACCACTTCATGTGCTAACGCAAACGTTCGTTGACTCCCGCCTGCGAGCCACGCTCGCCCCCGCGTTCAGGCATCCAGTCCTGCTGTTTTTAGCTATAACACATCCTCTTGGCGCAACACCTCCCCTTCCCTGCCCTTCGCCCGCCTTATGGCAGGTCTTCTCTAGCCTGACGACCTTGCTCCAGCCTCCTGACTGGTCTCCCTGACCCCACCCTCGCCCCTAGGATGCATTTCTCCCTCTGCAGCCAGAGTGAATGTTCTAAGATGTCTTGATGACCATACTTCTCTCTGCGCAAAAGCCCCCGTGGCTCCCCACTGCCTACTCCATCAAGTGGGACCCCAGCCAGTGTTCTCAGCTTCACCTCCTGCGAACCTCCACACCTCCTCCTGCCTCGGCGGGTGCTGGCCCTCCCTGGGTGAAGCCACCCAGACCACCGAGCAGGTGCAGGGCGCCCTCCACTCACTGGGCGTCCTGGCCCTCCAGCAGGCGGCGGTAGGTGGCGATCTCCTGCTCCAGCCGTGTCTTCACGTCCAGCAGCATCTTGTACTCCTTGTTCTGCCGCTCCATCTCGCAGCGGAGCTCGCTCAGCTGGGCCTCGATGCTGCTGCTAAGCCCCTGCAGCTGGGCCAGCTGGGCCCCGTAGCGCGCCTCGGTCTCTGCCAGGCTGCCCTCCAGCGATGCTTTCTGTGGGTCAAGGTGGAGGTGGCTGGGGAGACCGAGCCCCCAGAAGGGGGCCCCACGTGTGTGGGTTTGTGGGTGGGGCAGTAAGTGGGGCAGAGTGTGCAGTGGCAGGCGGGGCAGGCAGTCTCTGGTTCTCCGAGTGGGGGTCCAGGAGGCGGGGCCCGCTCGGAGTGACGGGTACAGGACAAGGAGGGGACAGAGGCCCTACCACGCCGAGCTGGGACTGCAGCTCGATCTCCAGGTTCTGCACGGTGCGGCGTGGCTCCGTGATCTCTGCCCAGCTGCTCGGCAGGACCTCGGTGTTGGTGGCCACCTCGCGGTTCAGCTCCTCCATCTGGAAGGCAGGACGGGCCCTAGGGGCTTGCGGAGGCTTGCAGAGGTGGGGCAGGGGCCTGACCTCCTAGACCTGCCGCTCCCCAGCCTCTGCAGGGCCCCAAGCCCACCTGCACATCCTGGAACTTGTAGCATTCACCTTGCTCTGGGGTCGTTTGTCTCCTTACTGGACTGCAGGTACCACTCTAGGGCAGGCCCTGGGTTTTACTCTTTTTGTGCCTGTCACTGTCCGGGCACTGCAGCTGCTCCGTGCATGCTTCCTGGGGGCACGAGAGTCTGCATCCAAACACACACCTACCTACGAATGCCCGGGCTGGGAGAACCCTAGTGGGATCAGGAGACCTGGATCTGCTCCCCAGGCCACGGTGAGGGGTTGTGTGAGCGTAAGGCCTCTCTGAGCCTCACGATGTCCCCCTGAACGTGAGGGGTTGGTCCCCTGGTTTCCAAAGGTGCTTCCAGCTGGGAATCCACAGCCTGTGGATCTGTAAGTTTTCCGACATGTGCTCAGCACACGGCGTGTGCACGCACACGTGTGCACACCTGCTCACGCAGGCCACCCACCTTGCTGAAGAGCCAGTCCTCGGCGTCCGTGCGGTTCTTCGTGATCTTCTCGTATTGGTCGCGCATCTCATTCAGGATGCGGCCCAGGTCCACAGCGGGGGCGGCGTCCATCTCCACGTTGATCTCACCACCCACCTGGCCTCGCAGGGCATTCACTTCCTGGGCAGACAGCTAAGCAGGAGCTCACTCAGGGCCATCCTGGGAAGAGTCCCTGGGGCTGCCTTCTCTGTCTGGGGGAGATGGGTGCAGAGGACAGACAGACACAGACAGGCCAACAGCTCCTCACCCTGAAGGTGGAGGTGGATGTCATCACGTCTCAAACATGCAGGGCTGTGGATATCAACAATCTCCCCCAACACACACTCGCGGGGTGGGCTTTGCCCAGTCCCGGTGTGTGCTGGGCCAGGAGAGATGGCAACTCCCAGTCATGGTGGGGGATGAGCCAGGACAACCTCACTCCAGCCCTGACCACCCACCTCACCCCCCGTCACCAACCACGCAGCACGGGCATGGGGAAAGCAGCACCCTGTCGGTATTGGGGGAGTCAGACCTCACTAGGAAAGGTGAATCTGCTGGGGGATGCAATCCCTATAGCCAGCCTCAAAGCCAAGTAGAGACATTTTCTGGACTCCTGCTACTCGGGCATTAGGCTCCCCCAGCTCAGGCCAGCCCAGAAGTCGGATGGGAAGGAAGCCACAAGGTTCACTAGTCCCCCTGCAGGGTCTTGGATCCCTATCCTTGGGTTGAGCCTTGGGGTCCCTGGGAGATGGGAGAAGTGGCAGAGTGCTGTAGTCAGGCTTGGGTGTGGATACGGCTCAGGCAGACCTGAGGGAAGCCCCACCCCTGTACAGCCTTGGACAAATTCCTTAACCTCTCTGAGCCTCTGTTTCTTCACTCGTAAAGAGAAGAACTTGCTCCTTTCTCCCAGTGAGGCTGTCGGTATCAGCTGAGATATTT